>NC_060149.1:135240141-135916610 GCF_021461385.2 Schistocerca piceifrons
GTAGCTAATACTTTTGTAGTGTGACATCACGTTGAGCGAGAACAGTCACGTTTTTTGCAGCTGAATTATAACCAAGAGACTACCAGATTTACGATGGAAGTGAAGAAGGGAGGCTGTCTCCCGTTTCTGGATGTCCTGGTCAGTCGAGAAGTCGATAGATCATTGGGACATTCCGTTTACCGCAAGCCGACACAAACGGACCTGTATTTGCAGGCGTCCAGTTGCCACCACCCTCACGGACTATGAGCTTCCATCGAACGTTGATTCACAAAAAATGGTTCAAATGGCTCTGAGCACTATGGAACTTAACATCTATGGTCATTAGTCCCCTAGAACTTAGAACTACTTAAACCTAACTAACCTAAGGACAGCACACAAAATCCAGTCATCACGAGACAGAGAAAATCCCTGACCCCGCCGGGAATCGAACCCGGGAACCCGGGCGCGCGTTGATTCACGGAGCACATGTTGTGTCTGATTGAGACAGCTTTGCAAAGGAGCTGGAACGGCTACAGTCTGTGTTAAAAAATAATGGATATTCTCCGCACCAGATCAGTTCTGCCTTAAGACAGGAGAGACGTGACCACCAACAAGATCAAGAATAGAAGGAACGTTTCAAGACCAGGGCTTTCCTCCCGTATGTTGGCCATGTTTCGGCGAAATTGTACATAATCTTAAGAAAACGTTACGTCAAAGTAATCATCCGCCCACCTACAAAGGCTTGTGCTCTTCTCGGTTGGTCAGCGGACGGCCTGTGCTTGTGGACGGCTGGAATCTACAGAATACGTTGCCAGTGTGGCAAAGCTTACATTCGTCAGGCAACGCACACAGTGCTTGAGAGATTTTTTGAACATGGTCGCCACACCCACCTTTCGCAGCCCAGTAAGCCAGCCAAAGCCGAGCATTGCATTTCCACAGGACATTCCATGGATTATTCTGCCACGGGAATCCTCGCCTCGACAAGATCCTTCTGGGATTCAGTTATTAAAGAATTGGTGGAAATGTGTTTGGTGGAAGATGTTACTAATCGTAACGTCGGCTTTCAACTGGGTAAGGCATCGGACCCTACGATTTTTTTAACTTCTTCAGAAAGCAAACATTTTATGGCTAACGACACGTCTAATAACAGATAATTTTTATTAACTTTGACATTTGAATTTTAGCTCCGCAAGGGCGTATTCCACCAGAGAGCGCACATTTACAGGAATTATCATCATTATACACACATCAAAAAAGGCCTTGCATCACCTCGGTTTCGAGAGTTCCGGAACCTGTACCGAAAATTGTAATAGAGATCAACATAAACATTATTTCCGAAATTTCTATTGCACATGAAAACCACACATTTTATGTTATAGCCCTATACAGTGAGACCCTCAGAGGTGGGAGTCACGACTGCTGTACACACTAGTACCCCTAATACCCAGTAGCACGTCCTCTTGCATTGATGCGTGCTTGTATTCGTAGTGGATACTATCCTTAAGTTCATCAAGGCACTGTTGGTTCAGATTGTCCCACGGCGATTCGGTGTAGATCCCTCAGAGTGGTTGGTGGGTCACGTCGTCCATAAACAGCACTTTTCAATCTATCCCAGCATGTTCGATAGGGTTCATGTCTGGAGAACGTGCTGGCCACTCTAGTCGAGGGATATCGTTATCCTGAAGAAGTCATTCACAAGATATCCACGATTGGGGTGCGAATTGTCGTCCATGAACGCGAAAACCTCGCCAATATCCTGCCGATATGATTGCACTATTGGTCGGAGGATGGCATTCACGTTCCGTACAGCCGTTACGGAGCCTTCCATGACCACCAGCGGTGTACATCGGCCCCACATAATGCCCTCCCCCCCGCCCCCCAAAACAGCAGGGAACTACCTTGCTGCTCTCGCTGGACAATGTGTCTAAGGCGTTCAGCCTGACCGGATTGCCTCCAAGCACGTCTCCGACGATTGTCTGGTTGAAGGCATATGCGACACTCATCGGTGTAGAGAACGTGATGCCAATCCTGAGAGGTCCATTCGGCATGTTGTTGGGCCCAGCTGTACCACGCTGCATGGTGTCGTGGTTGCAAAGATGGACCTCGCCATGGACGTCGGGAATGAAGTAGCGCATCATGCAGCCTATTGCGCACAGTTTGAGTCGTAACACGACGTTCTGTGTCTGCACTAAAAGCATTATTAAACATGGTGGCGTTGCTGTCAGGGTTTCTCCGAGCCATAATCCGTAGGTAGCGGTCATCCAGTACAGTAGTAGACCTTGGGCGGCCTGAACGATGCATGTCATCGACGGTTCCTGTCTCTCTGTATCTCCTCCATGTTCGAACAACATTGCTTTGGTTCACTCCGAGATGCCTGGACCTTTCCCTTCTTGGGAGCCCTTCCTGGCGCAAAGTAACAATTCGGGCGCAATCAAACCGCGGTACTGACCTTCTAGGCACGGTTGAACTATAGACAACACGAGCCGTGTACCTCCTTCCTTGTGGAATGACTGGAACTGATCGGCTGTCCCACCCCCTCCGTATAATAGGCGCTGCTCATGCACGTTTGTTTACGTCTTTGGGCAGGTTTAGTGACATCTCTGAACAGTCAAAAAAATGGTTTAAATGGCTCTGAGCACTATGGGACTTAACATCTACGGTCATCAGTCCCCTAGAACTTAGAACTACTTAAACCTAGCTAACCTAAGGACATCACACAACACCCAGTCATCACGAGGCAGAGAAAATCCCTGACCCCGCCGGGAATCGAACCCGGGTCTTAACAGTCAAAGAGACTATGTCTATGATACAATATCCACAGTCAACGTCTATCTTCTGGGAACCGGGGTGATGCAAGACCCCTTTTTTGATTTGTGTATATGCGCCATAGACGGATGGACATTCGAAGAAGGCGCGAAAATCGACAGGGGTCACTCATGTAGTGGCTGCTTTTGTGCCAATTTCTGTAATAAAATTAGTGATGTGAACTAGGAATCGCCAGCGAAAAAAACTAACCTGAAGATGGCTGATTGGTTGTCAGCCGAAATAGCGGGGCAAGAAGTCGACGCAATCCGGCTACAGTCCCGAAACCTCACAGAGCGGCCGGCCGCGGTGGTCTCGCGGTTAAGGCGCTCAGTCCGGAACCGCGCGACTGCTACGGTCGCAGGTTCGAATCCTGCCTCGGGCATGGATGTGTGTGATGTCCTTAGGTTAGTTAGGTTTAAGTAGTTCTAAGTTCTAGGGGACTGATGACCACAGATGTTACGTCCCATAGTGCTCAGAGCCATTTGAACCATTTTTGAACCTCACAGAGCGCTATTAATATTGTCTGCAAGGTGACTAATATACAACATGAACAGCAAGAGTCCCAACACACTACCCTGGGGTTGACCTGAAGTTACTTCTACACCATCGATGATTCTCTATTCGAGATACCATGCTGCATCGTTCCTACGGATAAAATACAATAGACACAAATTTCGCTTGATACCCCATACGTTCGTTCTTTCAATAATAAGCGTATGTGTGGTACTGAGTCAAATGCTTTTCGAAGTCAGGAAATATTGCATCTACATGCCCACCTTGGTTCATGGCATTCTGAATGCCAGGTGAGAAAACTGCGAGTTGGGTATCGCATTACTGATGGTTTTGGAATCGATACTGGTTGGGTAGAAGAAGACGATTCTGTTCGAGATACCTTGCTTCGTTTGTGCTCAAAATATGTCCTAATATTTTTCAACAAATAGATAGAGAGAGAATCGTCACTGATGAGCTAAAATCTACATTATTTTTTACATAATTTAGCACCATCTGATCTCAAATGACAACACACAGTGTACCGAGAATAGTGGAAGTTCCTAAAAACTCTCCAGTTAACAAAGCTCTTTCTGACCTTCAACTTATCAGTCTTAAATCTACAAAGTGTGTATAGGATGCTCATCAGTAACCACCAACATACTTCTTGCCATTTATAATAGTTCTGGAGATGCAACTGAATGTTGTTTGCTTGTGAAGGCTTAACGAGTCCGACCCAGGAGTACCGCCTAAATGCAGCTGTCAAGAACTCTCTGGTGCTACCTCAGTCACATCATAACAAGGCATGCAAGATGTGGTGTCACCGCCAGACACCACACTTGCTAGGTGGTAGCTTTAAATCGGCCGCGGTCCATTAGTACATATCGGACCCGCGTGTCGCCACTGTGTGATCGCAGACCGAGCGCCACCACAAGGCAGGTCTCGAGATACGGACTAGCACTCGCCCCAGTTGTACGGACGACGTAGCTAGCGATTCACACTGACGAAGCCTCGCTCGTTTGCAGAGCAGATAGTTAGAATAGCCTTCAGCTAAGTCAATGGCTACGACCTAGCAAGGCGCCATTAGTAACATTGCATGTATCTAAAGAGTCTCACTTGTATCGCCACAATCTCCAGATGTACCAAAAAGGATGGATTAAAGTTAAGCTACGTACTTTTCTTTATAGCATTCATTACGTATCCTGTTTCAGACCTCACGCCATCCTGCTTTAACTTAGCGCGTGCCTTTCGGCTTCCTCTCATTGTGTCTAGGCTGCCTTGTCTAGACACAACACAAGATGCAAAGTATTTGTTCATAAGTGGGGGACTGCAAGCAGTCCTGAATGTGGCTGTGATGCAATGGAGCCAACATTAGACAACATCATTAGTGAATGCACAGTAACGTGTTTGAAAGGAGACTGTACCGACCTGTTGAAGGTATCTTCAACGGCTATTAACATGCTTAAGTATCCTGAACGCAGAGCTACGGCAGGACCATTAAGTTAATAACGTTTCTAAATGTTCTTAATATTATCGTAAGTTTGCTTGGATTTCTAGTTGTATATTTTACAAGTGTCAAATTTTTCTGTAGTTTTGCCTTAGGGTGAAAAATAATAAGTGGTTGTGACTTCGCACGCACAGGATGACAATTATTTAACTATATGAAAAAACGTAAATTATTTACAAACTACGGCGTGCACACACTTGATTCAACATGTAAACGTCACTACAGACATTCGGATTTAGATTATGACATGTCCGGTAGGCCCGCCATCATTGGCTTTCGGAGCCGAAGGCCCACTGGCAATTGGCGAAATTCTGCATGACCCGCTGAAGTGTTGGGACATCGATGCTGTCGATGAGTTCCTGAAAGGCTCTTTTCAGGTCAGCAATGGTTTTAGGGTTATTGCAGTGCACTTTGTCTTCAACATTGCCTCACAAAAAGGAGTCGCATATGTTCAGATACGGAGAATATGGCGGCCAATTGCACACCACACAGCCACTCCTTGAGGTTGAAGAGACTTCTCTATCGCGAAATGCGGATTTTTAGTCCCCCAAATGCGCCAATTTTGCTTTTTGACCGATCCATCCAAATGAAACTGGGCTTCCTCGCTAAACCAAAAATATTCACATCAAAATTCCCATCATTCCCCGCAGTCAACCGTTCAGTTTCATCGTCCTAACGCAAACCGTTCAGAAGTTATGACGATTTTATTTCATATACACTCCTGGAAATGGAAAAAAGAACACATTGACACCGGTGTGTCAGACCCACCATACTTGCTCCGGACACTGCGAGAGGGCTGTACAAGCAATGATCACACGCACGGCACAGCGGACACACCAGGAACCGCGGTGTTGGCCGTCGAATGGCGCTAGCTGCGCAGCATTCGTGCACCGCCGCCGTCAGTGTCAGCCAGTTTGCCGTGGCATACGGAGCTCCATCGCAGTCTCTAACACTGGTAGCATGCCGCGACAGCGTGGACGTGAACCGTTTGTGCAGTTGACGGACTTTGAGCGAGGGCGTATAGTGGGTATGCGGGAGGCCGGGTGGACGTACCGCCGAATTGCTCAACACGTGGGGCGTGAGGTCTCCACAGTACATCGATGTTGTCGCCAGTGGTCGGCGGAAGGTGCACGTCCCCGTCGACCTGGGACCGGACCGCAGCGACACACGGATGCACGCCAAGACCGTAGGATCCTACGCAGTGCCGTAGGGCACCGCACCGACACTTCCCAGTAAATTAGGGACACTGTTGCTCCTGGGGTATCGGCGAGGACCATTCGCAACCGTCTCCATGAAGCTGGGCTACGGTCCCACACACCGTTAGGCCGTCTTCCGCTCACGCCCCAACATCGTGCAGCCCGCCTCCAGTGGTGTCGCGACAGGCGTGAATGGAGGGACGAATGGAGACGTGTCGTCTTCAGCGATGAGAGTCGCTTCTGCCTTGGTGCCAATGATGGTCGTATGCGTGTTTGGCGCCGTGCAGGTGAGCGCCACAATCAGGACTGCATACGACCGAAGCACACAGGGCCAACACCCAGCATCATGGTGTGGGGAGCGATCTCCTACACTGGCCGTACACCACTGGTGATCGTCGAGGGGACACTGAATAGTGCACGGTACATCCAAACAGTCATCGAACCCATCGTTCTACCATTCCTAGACCGGCAAGGGAACTTGCTGTTCCAACAGGACAATGCACGTCCGCATGTATCCCGTGCCACCCAACGTGCTCTAGAAGGTGTAAGTCAACTACCCTGGCCAGCAAGATCTCCGGATCTGTCCCCCATTGAGCATGTTTGGGACTGGATGAAGCGTCGTCTCACGCGGTCTGCACGTCCAGCACGAACGCTGGTCCAACTGAGGCGCCAGGTGGAAATGGCATGGCAAGCCGTTCCACAGGACTACATCCAGCATCTCTACGATTGTCTCCATGGGAGAATAGCAGCCTGCATTGCTGCGAAAGGTGGATATACACTGTACTAGTGCCGACATTGTGCATGCTCTGTTGCCTGTGTCTATGTGCCTGTGGTTCTGTCAGTGTGATCATGTGATGTATCTGACCTCAGGAATGTGTCAATAAAGTTTCCCCTTCCTGGGACAATGAATTCACGGTGTTCTTATTTCAATTTCCAGGAGTGTAGTTCAATAATTGTCGGCCGGTACTTAGGTCTTGGTTTGATTGTAATTGTGAATTGCGACGCCACTGTTGCTCATATTCTGTTCGATTTTTGCTAGCATCAATAATGTCGGCGGGAGTAAAAGATTCCACAGTTGTTTCTGTTTCCTTCAAAGCAGAAACTGGTTTCTTCACATGGTGTTCTGCGGACTTACGTATAGTTTACGAATCCGTGTGTGAACTGCTTGATTTGTTTTGTAATACTATTGCTCGTACTCGACTTCATTTTTGTTTGCATTGGTTTTTCGTATTTTCTCGCATTATTGTAATGGAAATCTCAATGTTTACAGCTTTTGGCAGAACTGGTATTCAACTTTCTTACATCCTGTCTCGAAATGAGTA
The DNA here is from genome assembly GCF_021461385.2 of Schistocerca piceifrons. Taxonomy (NCBI): domain Eukaryota; kingdom Metazoa; phylum Arthropoda; class Insecta; order Orthoptera; family Acrididae; genus Schistocerca; species Schistocerca piceifrons. The sequence goes on from NC_060149.1 coordinate 135,247,440, forward strand.
TGCAATGGATGATATTACTTCTTGCCTAGCGACTACGGCGTTCTTCCCTGCAAATTCTAAAAATGCAACAGTAGTAGTAAACGTTAGGAATGGGTTGTACAATCATTACATTTTATCAGAAATCAGTGTAACTGAATCATCCTCCACGCCAACGAAAATTTTAAAGCGAATAACACAGACTTTCAAGCTTTCATCATTGGATATGGTAATGGTTCAAATGGCTCTAAGCACTATGGGACTTAACATCTGAGGTCATCAGTCCCCTAGACTTAGAACTACTTAAACCTAACTAACCTAAGGACATGACACACATCCATGCCCGAGGCAGATTTCGAACCTGCGACCGTAGCAGCAGCGCGGTTCCGGACTGAAGCGCCTAAAACCGCTCGGCCACCACGGCCGGCGGATATGGTAATGATTCCTGTACAACTAGAGTTCACTAAGTGGACTATCATTCAGTACAGTGTAAATAAGTTTGCACTATCCCATGTACAAATACGCATATCGATGTACGAGTATAATATCTTTGCTGCGCACAATAACTACGTGTACTGTCACTAAGAGTACAAAGCATACTCAGTGGCAACAAGGAACACCATTCAAATCAAAATTACATACTCATTCCGTGACAAGATTCAATTTAGTTGAATACCAGTTCTGTCAAAACCAGCAGAGATTGAGTTTTTCATTAAATGACAGAAAGTACGAAAAACAGATGCAAACAAAAATAAGACAGAACACGTGGAATATACTTACAAAGAATTTAAATCGAGCAGTTCGCACACGGATTCGTAAGAAGGAAAAAATATACATTAGTCCCCAGAACGCCGTATGACAACACCACGTTCTGTTTTATATGAAACAAAAACAAATGTGAAATCATTTATTCCGCCAAATATTACGGATGCGAGCAGAAATCAAACAGAATACGAGTAACACATTTGAAATATAATTAAGAGTGCAATACATGCAAGAAGTCGTAATGAGGAACACAGTGCTATGAAATCAGCTTCTGTTTACAACGAAAGGAAAGCAAATACGGACGACTAAGTCACTCAATAGGGAAACGAGATGATGGATTGATAAACTTCCAGCGCTCCAAGTGGTATGGCAGCGAACTATGGTCGTCTTACCGGAAGTCACTATAGGAGCTTCACCCCTTTGCAAACAGAGAGCCCATGCCAAGCCGCAGCTGTACACCTGCGATTTGCGCTAGAAGGTTGGAGGTGATGCACTCGCTGGACTGCGCTGGAGGAGACGTGTTGCAGCCACCAAGCCGAAAACCAGGGTTGAAGAACAAATCGAAAAATAAACTGGCAGCTTTCTTCTTTTTTTTAGATCAGAGAAAAACCAAGATGCTAAAGTTATAAGGAACATCCTAATTAAAGCAATAAATCCTAGACTTGATAAAATAAAAAGTTAAAGCAATAAGGAATACAGCAAACACAGTAATTCTTGAAACTGAAACACGAGCAGACGTGTGGAAGCTAAACCCGGCCACAAAAATTCGAATGTCACGAAAAAACAACTGTTGGCTCTATTCCTTACAAGAACAGGAAAAGAACATGTAATAAATCTGGGGGATTAGAATTCCCTACTTACAAAAAACTCTACAAAAGATGAATAGAAGAAAATGGAGTATAATGTCACCAACGATGTGAACTAGCACACACCAAAACAAAAACAGTGAGATAACACCCTTTGGAAATCTAGGTAGGGTTATGAATACAAATATCATCAACGGAAACGTAAAAACGTCCTCTCAATAAAACACAGATATGAACATCAGCATTCCACGCCGCAGAAGCAAACACAAATCACCAGCAACCATAACAAGAACGTGGCGAAGAGCAGTGGCCCGTAGGCAACAACGTGGGCTGCTGTTGAGCACAGACTCTTCTCCAACGAACATGAATCTCCTCAATAGTTGCAGCATCGTGAAAAAACAATATTTTAACCTAACAGATTACATCGGCGATTCGTGTTTCTAAGGCACCATGGACCACAATGTGGCGAAGCATATCAAAAACAAACTTTTCCAGTGGGCAACACTCCAAACGGCGACCTTTGTTAGAGTGGAAGAACTGGAAGAGGAAACCCTCGGTAAAGAAGACTTTAAAAGCAACACACTACCCTCAACAGAAGTACATAAAAATGACAATAGACATCCGAGACACGTTAATGCCCACCAAGAACAGGATCATGACACAGTCGTTAAGCACAACAGACCACACGTAACAAGACGCAGTCAAGCCCACCCAGAACAGGATCATGACAAAGGCAAAACACCATACCAAGGCCACATTAAACTGTAGGTCAACATATGAGCCTAACTTTCTGCGTCAGTTAGTTCTAAAGGTGGAGGAATACAGTAACAAACCACCTCCGATAGGACCATGCATAGTAAAGCACTACGGTGTTCAAACCAACCTTCGGCTTGACAGCAGTTTTACCTCAATTGGCTATAGTAATATGTGCACAACAAACAAAACACACATTAGAAAAATATGTAGGTTGTAGGGACTAAGCTACATTCCACAGCACACCATCCGTCCAAAAAGTTCTTAGACTGATTCTGTTCACGGCGTATAAGCTACGTTAGCGTAGTAACTACAGTTACAGCTTGAAGCAACAACTGGAAACTGCAAATGTGCATTCGACAAGTCAGCTGTGAGCAGTCAGTGTTAAGTAGTGGACGTGCGGCCGTAGTGTGTCGACGTTGTTGTGTTACATATCGCACTGGAGAAACATCTCTAAATCAAGTGTTCAAGACACTGTCGAGAATGTTTTGAAGAAGATGGAAGTGTGTGCAATGTTTGTCCCAAACCTTGACTCCCACACGAAACTGGCGCATGGGTGCCTGCCGCGATTTGATTAAAATTGAAAACGCGGACAATTCTTTTCTGGAAAAAAACATCACGAGTGACAAGATTGGTGTTATCGATAATAAATTACTGCAAAACGACGAACTACAGAAAATCACATGCTTGGTCAACGCTTTTAGGAAATAACCGTCATTCAGCCAATGCGACTCGCAATTTAATAACATCCCTTAGGCCTTTTTTGACAGTTTCTCATGGTTGTATGGACGTTCTGTGCGTTGTAATCAAGTAGAGAAAAGATTATTTAGAATATCTGAAGCATTAAGACCGTGATATTAATTTATCTCTACTTTTTATTAATCCACTCTGGAAAATTTTAACGTTGTGTAGATTCTCATTTTTGTAACACACAACGTACTAGTGTCTTCTGGTCATAAAATAAAAGGTCTCTAAATTTAACTCGCCTTGGAAAAGTGATCCGAGAATGGGAAGAACAACTGAGGTGTGGATTAAATGGCCAGATGCGATTGGGGAATAAAAGCAAGAATATTATAATTCAGTGTTTAGCATTTATCCGGCGTCTTGCAATACCGTCTGTAAACATAACACTGGCAACAAGAATAATAAATATTTTGAAAAGAAATGTAGAAAATACAGGTCTTCAAACATCTTACGTGAAGACGGAATATATGTCAAATATGAAAGATACTCCAAATTTCATGAGCACAATTTACGGAGAAGTTAAAGAGTCAACAAATTTTAATATGTTGGCGACGTAATACAGAAGAATGGCGGTGGCGGGGAGGCTAATAAACTCGATACAAGGAAGATGGAAATGACTTTTTGTTGTCTAAGGATTTGTATAACAAGAGGTATACCTCCTCTCAAGCAAAGGTGCAGTTTTATGTTAAGTTAATAAAGTCCAAATGTTCATGTGCAACCAAATGCCTGGATTTGCCTAAGACAAGAGAAATAGAAAAGATGGAAAAGAACGAGAGGAAAACACTAAGAAAAATATTGGGGCCAATAAAACACCACTGTGTGTGTCGGAAAAGGAGTAACGAAAATCTGTGCAAGAAAACTGAACACCTGAATGAGAAAAGGTAGAATAATGTTTTACGGCCATCTGGTTCAATGACTGAAAACAGGGTATGCAAGGGAATTTTTGAACATATCTACGGGGAAGTCTCCCAGGCACTAGAGCCACGAACAAATCAAAAGTGATCTGAAAGGCTGAAGAACATTAAATTCAGGAACATGAAATTGTGGACAGAGGTACGTTTAGAAAGAAAGTTTAAGCTTCCATCTCCAGAGCAAACCAAGAAAGAAAAGTGGAGTGAAGTGGTCAGAATTCCGGAAAGAACAGCACTCTGATCGGATGAAAAATTGTTGGGAAAACCAGAAGTTAAGGTAGTTATTTACATTTTCCATATGAGAACCAAATCGAGCTCGAAACACTCCACTTCTCACAATTAGAGGTTAATAAATAATTTACATGGGCCCTTTTCCCATGTCCAGGTTTCTTAGCTGCAATTCGGCTCCTGGCTGCAAGGGGTGGGGTGGGGGGGGGGGAGTGGGAGGGGGGCAGGATGTCTCCTCTCGTAGGTTTTCTGATGTTCCGTCGGGTGAAGAATCGTCAAAGTTGAAACGTCAAGGCAAGGGCCAGTTCGCTTCGTCGACCTCAAAGAGCACAATTTGATATCTGATTAAGTTCGAAAGGGGCCGAGGTGGTGGTGGTGGTGGTTAGTGTTTAACGTCCCGTCGACAACGAGGTCATTAGAGACGGAGCGCAAGCTCGGATTAGGGAAGGATTGGGAAGGAAATCGGCCGTGCCCTTTCAAAGGAACCATCCCGGCATTTGCCTAAAACGATTTAGGGAAATCACGGAAAACCTAAATTAGGATGGCCGGAGACGGGATTGAACCGTCGTCCTCCCGAATGCGAGTCCAGTGTGCTAACCAGAAAGGGGCCGAATTATCGGTATACGATGTGAGATTGTCATACTCTGTGGGATACCAGCTCCCACACGTGACATGCTTTTACAACAAAGATGCATGAGTGGAGTCAGTAATTAGACATAAAGATTAGATTCTAACTTTCGGTCAACGACGAGGTCGTTACGAACTGACCATAGAATAGAAATGGGGGAGGAAGGGGACGGCGATCGGCTATGTCCTTTTAAAAGGACCATTCCGGTACTTGCTTTGAGCAAACTAAAGAAGCTGTGGAATACATAAACGTGGATTGTTGGATGGAGATTTTTGCCAGTGAGCGCCCGAATGTGATAAGTAAGTGTGGTTTATCTGGCAATGAAACATTACAAGGACCCGGACCCGCCTATAAGTTAGTGTGTTTGCCATATTAAATTCAAGATGCATATTTCTCTTACCCACCGAGCGAGGTGGTGCAGTGGTTACACACTGGACTCGCATTCGGGAGGACACGGTTGAAACCGGCGCCCGGCTATCTTGGTTGAGGTTTTCCGTGATTTCCCTAAATTGCTTCAGGAAAATGCCGAGATGGTTCCTTTGAAAGGACACGGCCGATTTCCTCCCCCTTCCTTGCCTAATCCGAGCTTGTGCTCCGTCTCTAATGACCTCGTTGTCGACGGGACATTCAACACTAATCTCCTCCTTCTCTTCTTATCTTACACTACCTGTAGTACAAAGATAACTGTTTTCGAGTAGCATGGTAGGTATTTCTGACAGCTTTTTAAAAATGTTTTTCAATACATTGGCAATTATTCTTCCGATACAACACTTTTTTATAGTTCATACCGATGTTTAATTTTTTGACATATTATGAAAACGCTATTAGGCAATTTATATACTGTTTAAATCACTAAAAATTTTAAGTTTTTTATCTCTAACACTTCATTTCAAAATGTTCCTTACATACCAAAAAAGCACATTTGCGGAAACGGTCGTTGAAGTTTCATTAATAGATTAATGTAAGGAAAGAGTTTCTCGCCTGACACAGAGTTATTGAAGAACTGTCTTCCTTGTCCTACACAGTATCAAAATGAGAGTGTGAACACCATGACTGGATACGGAATTCAGACCCTCAGAACAAAGAAGCTTTTCTGCGTTGGATATCTGAGTGGAGTTATCACAAGCTCACTGATACTAGGCGTCACTATCGCAAGGAACTTGTTGTTCTGTTATTTATATACCTACTTACAGTTTGTTCTATTTAGAAACTCATTAGTGTATTCTGTCATGCTTGCACTGAACTAACAATACAATTCCCAAAGGCTACAGTAAATATATTACGCTATAATATCAAATAAGGAACACTTCCTAATGTGCTGCGAAATTATATTTATTTGGTCACGAACCTGCTCTCGGCCTCTAAGCTTCTAAGTGCCGAAAAACTTGTTCGTGACCAAATAAACATAATTTTTCTAAACATCAGGAAGTTACATTATTATCATGTTCTGACAAGCACCGAAGGAAAATTCTGTTAATATTAAATTACTTTATTCTTAAGACTCGCAGTCTGTAATGAAATAATTATCTGTAGTGCAGAGCTAACCAATCGTGGGGACATTTTTGACATCTCAATTATCTGTGTAATTACTGACACACTAGAGTGATAGGTTTTTTTAGAGAACACGCTAGAGCAAACCTGCGTCAGAATTCCTTTAAAAAATAAATAAAAATACTTAGAATTAAGTTAAATATAAAAAATTCGTCAGCTTAAAGAGAAAGGTCTTTACTGTGTTAGTACACAAAAGTGGAAAAATGAAAATTTATTAATTTTGGGTGTGGGTCCCCTTTATATCAGCAACTACATATATTTCATTGGCGAGGATCATAAACAAAGTGACCAAATCGATACAAATGAGTGACTGCCTGAGAAAAGTAAATAATAACCGGTTACTCTTGACAGCAAGAATCTCCAAGGCTATTTTACTTGACAAGCGCTAGTGAATAACATCAGGAAGTGCCACAAGGCTGGTTGCAGGTCGTGTAGTTGTTTGTGACAAGTTAGTACCGCCAGAAGATTGCAGCGAATTGCAGGAATACCCGAAGAGGATCGATAATTGGTTGAGGGACTGGCAGTTGACCCTAAACCTCCATAAATGGATCGCAGTGTGCATAAATAGGGGAAAAAATTAAAACACGGCTGCTTCCTGTACGGCGTTGCTTCATATTACACGCACACGCAAGCCAGACTCAAGACACTTTTTTCCTCAGATAATCTCGTCGCTCGTGAATTCGTCCGTCAGCGACTTGTGACTTTGCACTGCATCGTAGGACATCTCTTGTGGAGCTTTGATCTGTGACAGACGGTCAGAAGATTGCCCTCTGAAATTCAGTTATCGGAGCGCACTTTGTGGAACAAATGTTTTAATGTTGCTCGCTCCAACTTCTGCTCCGGACGCTAACTGCTACTTCTTCTTTGTCTTGTGTGTCTCACGATGGGCGCACTCAACTTGCCGTTTCAAACGATTTCGTGAGATAGCTGCTTGCTTCGTACATTCGCGTTTCATTTACGTTGCTATAATTTTACATACGCTTCAAGTTATGTTAAATCGAACCAACTTCTCATATAGCGTTTTTCGTTTGCGTTCTTTGTGCTTCATTCGATTTCATCTGTGCGCGTGGAAGCCTGTATCTGGGTATTGTTCAGTTATCCATGGATACAAGTGACTTATTGTACCTCTCTCTCTCGTAAACTCAAGGCAACCAGCTCTGTAACACTATGCCGAAGATCTGTTTGTGACAATATAAAGTTGTGATGTAGAATACCAGGGTCGGGTGCAATGTATCCGCGCATGAGGGGTAGTTCATTCTGTAGGCCTGTAACCTTTTGGATCATGATAATACATATTCAGCACTTCTGGTTTTCATGAAGTCATTACTTTACATAATTCCCTTTATCTGTGCTTTAATCCAATCTGAATATTGAGCAAGCAGTAAAGGAAACGAAAGAAAAATTCGGTGTAGGAATTAAAATCCATGGAGAAGAAATAAAAACTTTGAGGTTCGCCGATGACATTGTATAAGATGAACATCAACAAAATCAAAACGAGGATAATGGAATGTAGTCGAAGTAAATCGGGTGATGCTGTGGGAATTAGATTAGGAAATGAGACACTTAAAGTAGTAAATGAGTTTTGCTATTTGGGGAGCAAAATAACTGATGATGGTCGAAGTAGAGAGGATATAAAATGTAGACTAGAAATGGAAAGGAAATTAGTTAACATTGACTATAGATTTAAGTGTCAGGAAGTCGTTTCTGAAAGTATTTGTATGGAGTGTAGCCATGTATGGAAGTGAAACGTGGACGATAAATAGTTTAGACAAGAAGAGAATAGAACTTTCTAAACGTGGTGCTACAGAAGAATGCTGAAGATTATATGGGTAGATCACATAACTAATGAGAAGGTATTGAATAGAATTGTGGAGGAGTTTGTGACACAACTTGACTAGAAGAAGGGATCGGTTGGTAGGGCATATTCTGAGGCATCACCAATTTGGTATTGGAGGGCAGCGTGGAGGGTAAAAATCGTAGAGGGAGACCAAGAGATGAATACACTAAACAGATTCAGAAGGATGTAGGTTGCAAAAGGTACTGGGAGATGAAGAAGCTTGCACAAGATAGGGTAGCATGGAGAGCTGCACCAAACCAGTCTCTGGACTGAAGACCAAAACATCAACAACTTCTGTGCTTCCTACCATTTGTCCCTCACTTTGTCATATTTATATCAAAGCTTCTTCCTGGAAATGGGTTTCATCTTGCTACATTGTATTATTTTCATGGACAACAGCGTTCAGCTGTGTAGTGCTTTTGCTACTGTCTTCCTTCCAGTCTTCGTAGCATTACAGATAAGGACATGAGATGCGGTTCTCCGAGACATGCTGTTGCAGAAACAGCGTCACCGGATTTGAAAAAAAAAAAAAAATGGTTCAAATGGCTCTGAGCGCTAGAACTAATTAAACCTAACTAACCTAAGGACATCACACACATCCATGCCCGAGGCAGTATTCGAACCTGCGACCGTAGAGGTCGCTCGGTTCCAGAGTGTAGCGACCAGAACCGTACGGCCACTCCGGCCGGCCCACCGGATTTCAGTCTCTCCACCAGGACAGGTCATAGCATGTAATGTAGATTACAAATAGCAAGAAGATTTTCCTTGCACGATATGAACCTATAAGGCGAGGCTTAATATGCGATAATAGCTAATTATAGAGTGTATTTAGTCATTGTTCAAAGGTAAATCAGCCAGAATCATTTCTGAACAGCCCCTGGTTACGCTTGCGTATGTTCTGTCACATCTGGTATTGTTATTTAAGTTAAACTGCGTTTTCAGGGAACCATGTTTAATAATCTTTGGGCAAATTTCAGGAAAAGTCATGTTCAAAATTTCTCATGAACATCCAGCTTAAATTTTCAGTATGATGCAGGTTTTCAACATTAACTGCCGTAAAATACCTAAGAGTAACTATCGTCAGCGAACTTAAGTAGAATGAACATTAAAACAAATCGTAGGAAAAGCATGTGCCAGACTGAGATTCACGGGAAGCATCTTCAGGAAACGCAGTTCGTCCACGACAGAAGTGGCTTACAAAAAACGTGAATATGGTTCACCAGTATGGGACCTTTGTCAGGTTATATTAGTAGAAGAGATGGGAAAGACTGGATGAAGAGCTTCACGTTTCACCACGGGATCATTTAGTCGTTGCGGGGGCGGTACAGAGATGATATCAGAGACGCACAGTGCACCATGGAGAAGTTCACTGTCTAAATTCTGACATAATACAGGGTGTCAGAAAAGTCTTTCCCTGATTACATAACTTGATAACTCAGGCTAGAAGTAAGATACAAATATGAAACTGGTGTCTAATTGTTTACAAACTATCAAGTTTTTTTCACACATCAGTAAATTTCCACATGAGCACCCTTGGTAGCACGTAGCACATCTAGGCGATATTCAATTTCCGTCCACACATTAGCCTACATCACTGGAGGGATCGATTCAACGACTGTGGTTATCCGTTGCCTCAGGGCTTCAAGATCAGGTACACGTGTTCGGTAGACCTCGTCCTTGATGTAACCCCATAAAAAGAAGTCTAATGCGGTTATGTCAGGAGAGCGTGGAGGCTAAACCGTTGACCATCACGACCAATCCATCGCCCAGGAAAGGTCATATCGAGATAGGCACGGACGTCCAAGCCCCAATGAGGCGGTGCACCGTCTTGCTGAAACAAGACATCGGGGTGATACTGAAGCAGCTGAGGAACAGCATACAGTTGCAACATGTCCAGATACACTGCAGATGTGATGGTTGCCTCAGCGAAGAAGAATGGCCCGATAATTCGATCGTGCAATAGCGCGCACCAGACATTCGCCTTTGGACTGCCTTTGGTGTACTCCATGACCTCGCCAGGGGGTTGTGAAGCCCAAATGCGCACATTATGGCGATTCACTACTCCACTGACAACACAGGTCGCTTCGTCGGAAAAGGCAATTCGTCTGAGATAACCATCATCGCCCTCAATACGTGATAGCATTTCGACCTCAAAGTCATATCTACGTGTACTGTCATTGGGCAACAAGGCCTGAACGATTTGCACTTTGTATGCACGAAACAATAAACGTTTGTGTAAAATGTCATGGAGAGAGCTTTTTGGCATCTGTAATTCACGTGAGGCCCTGAGCAACGATTTCTTCGGACTTCACCGAAAAGACTGCCTTACAGCTTCCACCCTGTCTGCTGAGGTTCTTGGTCGACCTGACCTCGGAAGGTCAGCAACCGATCCTGTGTTCTTGAACTTCTCATACCAGGTTTTAATGCTCTTGACATCAGGTGGATTCCGTCCAAATGTTGTCTGGAAGTGTCTCTGCACTGTGGTTGGTGATCGTGCCTCATGGTACCACACTGTGCCTTCTTCTGATTGGGTAACATGGCTTCTTGGGCACTGCACCTCATCCACTACTTACGTACTGCGAACATAAAACAGAAAAAACCTTTGATAGTTGTAAACAATTCGACACAAGTTACATATTTGTATTTTACTTCTAGCCTGAGTTATCAATTTATGTAATCAGGGAAAGACTTTTCGGACACCTAGTACGTTCCTGGAAGAGTCAGAAAACACATTATTTTCTCGTCTCACGAAATGACCACCACGAGAAAATGCGAGAAATTAGACCTAATACGGAGGCTCACTGACAATCATTCTTCGTACGCTCCATTCGAAAATCGAACAGGTAATAGGGAAACTCACCTGTGGGTCAAGATGGAGGCAACAGCTGGGGAACACAGACTTAAAACTGGAAAAAACTGGGTCTCATTCGGATATCCAGAATCACACACTAACATAGTGAGTGAGGTAAATATGGGAATGGCTGGGGAAATGCCTGACGACTATACAACAACTTGGCTCAAATGGCTCTGAGCACTATGGGACTTAACATCTGAGGTCATCAGTCGCCTATAACTTAGAACTACTTAAACCTAACTAACCTAAGGACATCACACACATCCATGCCCGTGGCAGGATTCGAACCTGCGACCGTAGCAGTCGCGCGGTTCCGGATTGAAGCGCCTAGAACCGCTCGGCCAACGCGGCCAGCTCTATAACAACTCCCAACTGCTTCGACAAGCCTTACAATATAGTAATTGGAAGCAAGGAGCAGTGGGAAAAAACAGCTCGGCACCGTACTGGGGACTTCGTTTTGTTCAACGATTGGTCGAAAATAGACCAAGGCGTTGGGGCAGGGGTGTACGGTGTTCAGCCGATACTGGAGGGCATTATTTCTCTAGGAAAACTGACCTCTGTATTCTAAGCTGAAATTACTAAAATCAGGGCATGTGTGGAGGGAAATATGCGTAGGTGCTACAAGGACCGTAGCATCTACATCTGTTCAGACAGCCAGGCAGCCCTAAAATCATTGGCAGCTCCTGCAACAAGATCTAAGATTGTTGTAGAATGACACAGGGCTCTGGTGGAGCTAGTTGGATGCAATTGGGTAAACTTAGTGTGGGTCCCTGGCCACTCAGGGATCTGTGGCAATGAACAAGCTGACAGACTGGCTAGGATGGGGACAACAACTCCATTTATTGGACCAGAACCTGTTCTGCCAATCACCAAGGCTATGATCAAATTAGAACTACGGAACTGGCTTAGGAAACAGCACGTAGGATATTGCACCCATAAACAAAAACATGATATGGTAATGATGCCCAAACCATGTTTTAAAAGAAGCTCTGTAATCCTGGAATTGAACAGGAAAGAGATCAAACTCATGACTGGACTGATGACCGGCAATGGGAATTTCAAAAAATACCTACACACAATGGGTATAACGGAAGAGGACCCTAAATGTAGGATCTGTGATCAGGGTGAAGAAACTGCATCACACCTAATCTTCGAATGCATGGCATTGGAGAATAAAAGATACAGAATCTTCTGGACAACTACACCTGAAGAAATTGTCTAACAAGAAACTGGTAGAGTGATTCCTTGCACTATTTAAGGGCATTGGTTAGCTTTACTAGATATACAGGGAGCGATACCGCACAATAAACTTAGTTTAGGTGCGGGCAGTGGCGGGTTAGACCTATGCTGATTTATCTTCTCTGATAAAATTAATTCAAATCAGTGGGGAAACTGATGGAAGTACTGGGAGCACTCTCCGCCAAACACCATTACGTGGCTTCGAGGTTGTAGATGTAGACAGACTTGTTGTATAGGGCTGCGTGTTATGATGTAATGTGGGACGAAGCATAAGAAAAGACCGACGACCAGCGCCCTCCAGGACTGGTGGGCAGATCGCAGTGAGTCTTGGGAGGCCGGCGGCGTTGCGACACCCTAGTGTTCTCAACGGGGCGCGGACCACCGTGACAGTGTCAGCAACAAGGCACAGGTGGTAGAGCATCTCAAAGCGGCAGAGGCTAGTCAGGTATCTTGACTCCTACAAAACAGCTCTGGTGGCAACAAAGTGTTCTTGTCGAAGGCTACAACCAAACATCACTTTTTGAGCGTTTCTCTTCCAAGGTTCCAGCCAGACTAAGCTGTTTCACAAAGACTTCTCCTGTCCTTGCTGCTCTCTTCCCATGTATTAGTCGCACTGACTCATCTTGTTGTGTACATAGTTCCGCGTAGTCAGCGCGTACACAACTTTCCCACTAGAGCGCGCTCTGCTAAGCACAACAGCGCAGGCGCAGCGCTCGTCCGTCCCCACACTACGAGATGGCGCTGCCATAGAGACGGACCAAATTCTGCTTCCGCTGATCCGCGTATTAATATGTAACGCAGCCAATGAGATTGCTGCTAACGTAGAACCTTTTCTCCTCGTGGATGACACTCGCGCAGTGATACATGAACGTGCGAGGTATTATAACGAATGTACAGACCTCCGATTAGTCAGTCTGCATTTGTCTGCACCAGTCTGTACCAGTCTGCATTAGTCTGTGCCAGTCTGTACGTTTGTCTGTACATTTGTTTGTACCAGTCTATAGTCAAGTTTCAGTCTGCGCCTAATAAGATTACCATATTCCCGTACATAGCCATGAAGATAAATGAATAGACACTTTTGTCAAGTATCAGAGATATATGTGAGAATAAGATTAACGTACCAATACCAAAGGAACTTCAGATTGTCAATTGTAAATAGCATCCAGAACCAAGTTAAGTAATTTTTATGCTTGTTATTATTTTAATAAATGTGTGTGAAAATTAATCAGGTTCTGTTTAAAGTTGGTCACCGTCACTCACCTTCTCTAAGCATGCAAGTGGAATTTCTATCGTCTGACCTAACAGCAGAAGGCAAACACGCCACGATAAGACCACGAGACATATTGCTGACACTCGCCTATTTCGTTAGAGCGACTAGTCAAATAATCTGATGGTGTGTGCACTGAAGGTCTTACAGTACGCACACCACACATCTCTTGTATGTTCTCCAGCCAGTTGGGTGCCAGTGGTGCCAATTCGTTTATCCGCCAAATTTATTCACCCAGAAACACGTTATGCTGGAAATTTCCATCTTTGGCGGTCACGTGCTGTCGGCACAAGAAGATTCCTTCTTCGACGGACAGGTTCTCATCGACACGATGTACAGGCTCTACATTTACATCGATACGCTGCAAATCACATTTAAGTGCCTGGCGGAGGGTTCAACAAACCACGTTCAAAATTCTCTATTATTCCAATATCGCAGAGCGCGCGGGAAAGACGAACACCTATATCTTTCCGTGCGAGCTCTGATTTTCCTTTTTTAATTTTGGTTATCGTTTCTCCCTTTGTAGGTCGGCCTGAACAAAATATTTTGGCATTTGGAAGAGAGAGTTGGTGACTGAAATTTCGTGAGAAGATTGCGTCGCAACGAAAAACGCCTTTGTTTTAATGATATCCAGTCCAAATTCTGTATCATTTCAGTCACACTCTCTCCCATATTTCGCGATGATACAAAACATGCTGCCCTACTTTGAACCTTTTCGATGTACTCCGTCAATCCTATCTGGTAAGTATCCCACACGGCGCAACAGTATTCTAAAAGAGGACGGACAAGCGTAGTGTAGGCAGTCTCCTTAGCAGATCTGTTACATTTTCTAAGTGTCCTGCCAATAAACGCAGTCTTTGGTTAACCTTCCCCACAACATTTTCTATGTGTTTCTTTCAATTTAAGTTGTTCGTAATTTTAACTCCTGGCAACGGCCTTGCCGCAGTGGATACACCGGTTCCCGTGAGATCACCGAAGTTAAGCGCTGTCGGGCGTGGTCGGCACTTGGATGGGTGACCATCCAGGCCGCCATGCGCTGTTGCCACTTTTCGGGGTGCACACCGCCTCGTGATGCTAATTGAGGAGCTACTCGACCGATTAGTAGCGGCTTCGGTGAAGAATACCATCATAACGACTGGGAGAGCGGTGTGTTGACCCCACGCCCCTCCTATCCGCATCCTTCACTGAGGATGACACGGCGGTCGGTGGTCCCGGTAGGCTACTCTTGGCCTGAAGCCGGAGAGCTTAATTTTAATTCCTAGGTATTTAGTTGAATTTACGGCCTTTAGATTTAACTGATTTATCGTGTAACCGAAGTTTAACGGATTCCTTTTAGCACTCATGTGGATGACCTCACACTTTTCGTTATTTAGGGTCAATTGCCAATTTTCGCACATACAGATATCTTTTCTAAATCGTTTTGCATTTTTTAAAATCTTCTGATGACTTTAGTAGTCGATAAACGACAGCGTCATCTGCAAACAAACTAAGACGGCTGCCCAGATTGTCTCCTAAATCATTTATATAGATAAGGAACAGCAAAGGGCCTATAACACTACCTTGGGGAACGCCAGAAATCACTTTTTTTTTAAGTAGATGAACTACCATTAGCTACTACGAACTGTGACCTCTCTGACAGGAAATCACGAATCCAGTCACATAAAAAATGGTTCAAATGGCTCTGAGCACTATGGGACTTAACATCGGAGGTCATCAGTCCCCTAGAACTGAGAACTACTTAAACCGAACTAACCCAAAGACATCACACAACACCCCCAGTCACATAACTGAGACGATATTCCAAAAGCACACAATTTCACTACAAGCCGCTTGTGTGTCAAAAGCCTTCCGGAAATCCAGAAATCCAGAGTCCCTTGTCAAAATGGTTCAAATGGCTCTGAGCACTATGCGACTTAACTTCTGAGGTCATCAGTCGCCTAGAACTTAGAACTAATTAAACCTAACTAACCTAAGGACATCACACACATCCATGCCCGAGGCAGGATTCGAACCTGCGACCGTAGCGGTCGCCCGGTTCCAGACTGTAGCGCCTAGAACCGCACGGCCACTCCGGCCGGCAGTCCCTTGTCAGCACTCCACACTTCGTGCGAGTAAAGAGCTAGTTGTGTTTCACAGGAATAATGTTTTCTAAATCCGTGTTGACTGTGTGCCAATAGGCCATTTTCTTCGAGATAATTCACAATGTTCGTTACAATTAAACTGCTTGAGAGGGCTTCTATGGGAAACGTTAAACAGCTGATTGTGGAAACATTTGTAAGGACATGCGGAAGAGAAATAACCAATAAACATGTGAAAGAAACAGATTTTAGTTTCAAGTGGGGGTGTAAAACTTGTCAACTGTGTACAACGAATACGTTCCAGGCTGCAAACGTTGCTCTGTGTGGCGACCGTCTGCTTCCACGACAGCATGGAACCGCGGTAGAGATACCGTTTCACAATAATTGTTCGCAGCGCTATTCAAACGATGGACTATGGAATGTTTAGCTGTCGTGTATAGCTCGTGCACTGCTTGCAGATCGCGCATAGCTTTCAGAATTCTCAGCCACGGCAACAGCAACTTCTTCAACTATTTGCGGCGCAATTGGCAGTCGGCCTCTGCAAGGAACAATTCTCCACTCGCCAGCTAATTCTAACTATCGAATCATGTTCTTCAACCCCGGTTCCGAAAGAGGACCTCTCCCTATTCCTTTAAGGGGCTCCGGAACGCCCTATACTTGCAATGTTAAAACAACGCTTATAAATTACAACTTTCCTCACAAAGTATTTGAGGTAGGAAGTTGAACTTTTTACAGATTATTTATTAGAATATGGGCTACAACTTAACACAGGCATTTTACAAAATTTTAGTTCAGTTATTAAAGATGATTTTTTTTTCAATTGTAATGAAAACATTTTTGCAATTTTTTATTTATATATTCAAAAATATACAGTTTTTTTGGAAAAAGGCTGTGTTAAATTATGCAGAAGGTACTGTGTAACATTTACTGAAAGTTTGAAACAAATATGTTTGGAAGATCCTTAGAAAACATGTAATTAGTATGAGAAAATAAAAGTTTTGGGAATCGAGCGACAAAGATTGGATTTTTAGTGCATTCCAGGTGCATAGGATGGATTATCTTCATCCTCTGCAAACTCCTCCTCCAGCTTCCTCTTGTTCCTCCTCCTGTTTACTCTTGCTGGCTGACACGGACGGCGGCGGTGCACAAATGCTGCGCAGCTAGCGCCATTCGACGGCCAACACCGCGGTTCCTGGTGTGTCCGCTGTGCCGTGCGTGTGATCATTGCTTGTACAGCCCTCTCGCAGTGTCCGGAGCAAGTATGGTGGGTCTGACACACCGGTGTCAATGTGTTCTTTTTTCCATTTCCAGGAGTGTAGTTTTCACTCATTGAACCAAGCTTCTTCTGTGAAGTATTTTCTTTCCCACTTTGACTGCTATGGGCAGGTGTACTTGAGAGGTTAGGTTCACTCACTTGGTTATCGTCTTTATTGTTTACAGTAATAACACATACCTTTGGGTTTCCAACATTTCTCCTTTTCTTAAAAGCCTTCAGAGGATTTCTAATAACTTTACTTTTACTCATAATTATACTTCAACAAAACAGAGACTCAAGAAACAGAATTAATTACGAATATTTTCGAGATAACGACAGAGTAAATAAACATGAAACAATCGACAATCACACCAGCGATATATATTGAACCATCATAGGTTAGCCACAACACATACTTTATCTCACATCACTAAAATGTACCTGATGAACACGGACGTTGATAATAACACCATTTGACAGCAGTTTAACAGCGCCACAGTGGGTCACGCCCATGTAGAACACATTTCAAAAAAAAATTAAAAATAGTTGTAGTCTTCGGAATTGAATAAATTCAGAAAACGCAAAAAAGTAAAAATTGAACTTTTCATGACTTTGAGCCTTTCCGGAGCCCCTTAACGCTACGATACTCGCGAAGAGCAGCCGGAATATTGCTGTCGTTTTGATTAATCAGCTTTGCGAGTAAAGCCCTGCTCACCTTGTCTAGACCCCTGTTGACTGTCTGCAACTGTAATGTACACTGATGCTCGTGTTTCAGCCTACGTTACCGTACCAGTACCAGCGCCTAACGGAGTCATGACACTAACACTATCAGCAATGCAAACCTGCCGCGCACATTTCGAACATAATTCCTATAATTTTTGGTACCCTTGGTTTTTCGTCTACACTGGATCATGTAGCGACAGTTTAATTACGACCAACCTATATTCTAGCTGCGACTTTTGTGTGGCTATTCCACTAGCCCCTGTCGTTCTCCAGATCCTGACGCTTCCTGTGGCCAAACAAACAGCCTACATGGCTTACAGAGGTATGCGAGATTTTCAGGAAGATCTATTCTTGTTCTAGTAGTATGTTTTCCTTTTACCCTCTGTGGCGAACTTAATCACATGCTGCAGGATCGGCAGTGCTTACCGAGGACCGCACACTACACCGCAGTGGCGGCGCTCCGAAGACAGCCATGTGCAATAACCTAAATCCAGGCTGGTTGACAGTGGTCGCTTCACTCGCTCCGGAACCTGTGTCATTCGCCGCAAGACCGACGGTTGGCGCTACATATACAGGCAGAGGTAGCCGGTAATGACCAAATGGTTCAAATGGCTCTAACCACTATGGGACTGAGGTCATCAGTCCCCTAGACTTAGAACTACTTAAACCTAACTAACCTAAGGACATCACACACATCCATGTGATGTGTTGGCAAATGTGCCAACACCTTGTAGATAGAGGAGGCCGAAATGCACGCTATCTAACGCAGACGGGCGTGAATTCTGGAACAGGATAAGTAGTGAATTCTAATAAGAAAAGTATGCAGCTCCTCGAATACTTAACTTTTATTATCCTTGTTGGTTTACAACGTTCTTGATGAGACATTTCATACGATAACTCTTAATGTAAGGCTAATGGCGCCTTGCTAGGTCGTAGCCATGGACTTAGCTGAAGGCTATTCTAACGGTCTCTCGGCAAATGAGAGAAAGCTTCGTCAGTGTAGTCGCTAGCAAAGTCGTCGTACAGCTGGGGCGAGTGCTATTCCGTATCTCGCGACCTGCCTTGTGGTGGCGCTCGGTCTGCTATCACACAGTGGCGACACGCGGGTCCGACATGTACCAAATGGACCGCGGCCGATTTAAGCTACCACCTAGCAAGTGTGGTGTCTGGCGGTGACACCACACCATGCCCGAGGCAGGATTCGAACCTGTGACCGTAGCAGCAGCGCGGTTCTGGACTAAAGCGCCTAGAACCGCTCGGTCACAGCGGCCGGCCGCTAATGACCACGCGTGATACTAAGGCCCCACAATCTACACTGAACACGCAAACAAACTGGCAAGGGCATGCGTGTTCAAATACAAAGATATATAAACAGGCAGAAGATGGCGCTGCGGTCGGCTACGTCTACACAGGGTGTTACAAAAAGGTACGGCCAAACTTTCAGGAAACATTCCTCACACACAAATAAAGAAAAGATGTTATGTGGACATGTGTCCGGAAACGCTTAATTTCCATGTTAGAGCTCATTTTAGTTTCGTCAGTATGTCCTTCCACCTCCGCTCAATGGAGCACGTTATCATAATTTCATACGGGATACTCTACCTGTGTTGCTAGAACATGTCCCTTTACAAGTACGACACAACATGTCGTTCATGCACGATGGAGCTCCTGCACATTTCAGTCGAAGTGTTCGTACGCTTCTCACAACAGATTCGGTGACCGATGGATTGCTAGAGGCGGACCAATTCCATGGCGTCCACTCTCTCCTGACCTCAACCCTCTTGGCCTTCATTTATGGGGGCATTTGAAAGCTCTTGTCTACGCAACCCCGGTACCAAATGTAGAGACTGTTCGTGCTCGTATTGTGGACGGCTGTGATACAATACGCCATTCTCCAGGGCAGCATCAGCGCATCAGGGATTCCATGCGACGGAGGGTGGATGCATGTATCCTCGCTAACGGAGGACATTTTGAACATTTCCAGTTACAAAGTGTTTGAAGTCACGCTGGCACGTTCTGTTGCTGTGTGTTTCCATTCCATGATTAATGTGATCTGAAGAGAAGTAATAAAATGAGCTCTAACATGGAAAGTAAGCGTTTCCGGACACATGTCCACGTAACATATTTTCTTTCTTTATATGTGAGGAATGTTTCCTGAAAGTTTGGCCGTAACTTTTTGTAACACCCTGTATAAGACAAAAAGTGTCTTGCGCAGTTGTTAGATCGGTTACTGCTGCTACGATGGCAGGTTATCAAGATTTAAGTGAGTTTGAACGTGGTGTTACAGTTGGCGAACGAGAGATGGGACACAGCGTCTCCGAGGTAGCGATGAAGTGGGAATTGTCCCGTTTGACTGTCTCACGAGTGTTCCGTGAATATCAGGAATCCGGTTAATATGAAATCTCAGACATCGCTGCGGCCGAAGAAAGATCCTGCAATAACGAGACCAACGATGACTGAAGAGAATCGTTCACCGTGACAGAATTGCAACCCTTCCGCAAATTGCTGAAGGTTGCAATGCTGGACCGTCCACAATTGTCAACGTGTAAACCATTCAACGAAACATCATCGATATGGGCTTTCGTAACCAAAGGCCGGCTCTTGTATCCTGGATAGCTTCACGACACCAAGCTTTACGCCTCGCCTGGGCCCGTCAACACCGACATTGGACTGTTGATGACTGGAAACATGCTGCCTGGTCGGAGGAGTCACGTTTCATATTGTATCGAGCGGATGGACGTGTACGGATATGGAGAAAACCTTATGAATCCATGGGCCCTGCATGTCTGCAGGGCACTCTTCAAGCTGGTGGAGGCTCTGTAACGGTGTGAGGCGCGTGCAGTTGGAGTGATATGGGAACCCTGTTACGTCTCGATACGACTCTGACAGGTGATACGTACGTAAGCATCCTGTCTGGTAACCCGCATGCATTCATGTCCATGGTGCATTCTGACGCACTTTGGCAATTGTAGCAGGACAACGCGACACCCCATCCGCCCATAATTGCTAGAGTGGCTCCAGGAACACTCTTCTGAGTTTAAACACTTCCGCTGGCCACCAAACTCCCCAGAAATGAACGTTATTGAGCATATCTCGGATGCCTTGCAACGTGCTTTTGAGAAGAGATCTCCATCCCCTCGTACTCTTACGGATTCATGGACATCGCTGCAGAAGTCATGGTTTCAGTTCCCTCCACACTACTTCAGACATTAGTCGAGTCCATGCCACGTTGTGTTACGGCATTTCCGCGTGCTCGCGGGGGCCCTACACGTAATTAGGCAAGTGTACCAGTTTCTTTGGCTCTTCAGTGTATATGTGGTCTACTGTGAACAGCGGATGGTTTGAAAGTCCCTTCGGCGGCCGTTGTGATAGTAAACATAAGCACCTTTGATTATAACATCTCATCCTTTCAGATATTTCGCTAACATAATGACTCATTTAAGTGTGTAACTGCAAGACAGAAATTTAATTTACGAACGAACGACAACCAGTCACTGTTCACTAGTGCTTTTACGTACTACAAGAAATTTATCGTAACTGTGTGTGCACAACAAAATGCAGATTATTACGTTAGCATGAGTGCAAATTTTAGCAGTTCGTTGCTTAATGCCCCAAATTTTTCAAGTTAGATGTATTTGTCATCACATGATTTTTCCGGTATCTGGGACACTACATTATTACGTTTCGTGTCACATGCAATATGCAGTGAATCCAAATACTCGACTGTGTATTGTTCTCACTAGCATTTCATCTATTCTAAAGCACCACAAAATGAAACGCTTTGATCCTAACGTCCAGCAGTAGTGTCAAAAATAGCAGCTACTATTAAAAAAAATAATGTAACGTCAGTGATGTATCCCTTCTCAAAATACAAGTGCTTTGACTGAATACATATATTTACGTACCCGTGAAAGATGATACTAGTTCATTTCCAAAATTTATTTGTGCAATTAAACGTTGTACAAATCATCACCATTTTGCTTCACGTACGCTGGGCTGTGTAGACAGTACAGTTATGACTAAGAAATTTTTTATTTATGTAGTAATAAATATGTAATATTCAATTTGAGTCCTTAAAAACCACAATGCACTTCAATTTACCAACACAGGCTGGACGCCTGTGTTGGTAAATTGAAGGTTCAAAACATCTCTCACCCGCAGCGCCCTCGGTGAGTCTAGTTGTTTTTTACAAGGTCTTTGCCTACGATGGAGAAAAATAGTAGCTTTCTGCGCCTCTTTATAAGTGGACACACGCACGGGTCTGGCAGAAGACAGAAGGAATCTACAGGGTGTTTCAAAAATGACCGGTATATTTGAAACGGCAATAAAAACTAAACGAGCAGCGACAGAAATACGCCGTTTGTTGCAATATGCTTGGGACAACAGTACATTTTCAGGCGGACAAACTTTCGAAATTACGGTAGTTACAATTTTCAACAACAGATGGCGCTGCAAGTGATGTGAAAGATATAGAAGACAACGCAGTCTGTGGGTGCGCCATTCTGTACGTCGTCTTTCTGCTGTAAGCGTGTGCTGTTCACAACGTGCAAGTGTGCTGTAGACAACATGGTTTATTCCCTAGAACAGAGGATTTTTCTGGTGTTGGAATTCCACCGCCTAGAACACAGTGTTGTTGCAACAAGACGAAGTTTTCAACGGAGGTTTAATGTAACCAAAGGACCGAAAAGCGATACAATAAATGATCTGTTTGAAAAATTTCAACGGACTGGGAACGTGAGGGATGAACGTGCTGGAAAGGTAGGGCGACCGCGTACGGCAACCACAGAGGGCAACGCGCAGCTAGTGCAGCAGGTGATCCAACAGCGGCCTCGGGTTTCCGTTCGCCGTGTTGCAGCTGCGGTCCAAATGACGCCAACGTATCGTCTCATGCGCCAGAGTTTACACCTCTATCCATACAAAATTCAAATGCGGCAACCCCTCAGCGCCGCTACCATTGCTGCACGAGAGACATTCGCTAACGATATAGTGCACAGGATTGATGACGGCGATATGCATGTGGGTAGCATTTGGTTTACTGACGAAGCTTATTTTTACCTGGACGGCTTCGTCAATAAACAGAACTGGCGCATATGGGAAACCGAAAAGCCCCATGTTGCAGTCCCATCGTCCCTGCATCCTCAAAAAGTACTGGTCTGGGCCGCCATTTCTTCCAAAGGAATCATTGGCCCATTTTTCAGATCCGAAACGATTACTGCATCACGCTATCTGGACATTCTTCGTCAATTTGTGGCGGTACAAACTGCCTTAGACGACACTGCGAACACCTCGTGGTTTATGCAAGATGGTGCCCGGCCACATCGCACGGCCGACGTCTTTAATTTCCTGAATGAATATTTCGATGATCGTGTGATTGCTTTGGGCTATCCGAAACATACAGGAGGCGGCGTGGATTGGCCTCCCTATTCGCCAGACATGAACCCCTGTGACTTCTTTCTGTGGGGACACTTGAAAGACCAGGTGTACCGCCAGAATCCAGAAACAATTGAACAGCTGAAGCAGTACATCTCATTTGCATGTGAAGCCATTCCGCCAGGCACGTTGTCAAAGGTTTCGGGTAATTTCATTCAGAGACTACACCATATTATTGCTACGCATGGTGGATATGTGGAAAATATCGTACTATAGAGTTTCCCAGACCGCAGCACCATCTGTTGTTGAAAATTATAACTACTGTAATTTCGAAAGTTTATCTGCCTGAAAATGTACTGTTGTCCCAAGCATATTGCAACAAACGGTGTATTTCTATCGCTGCTCGTTTAGTTTTTATTGCCGTTTCAAATATACCGGTCATTTTTGAAACACCCTGTAGGAGCACTGCCACCAACGCCTGCTAGAGGCGACCAATCAGTGAACCAAAAACAATGAACCCTAATCTTTTCGCTACGCTATCTTCGGGTGAACTGTCACAAATGATAGAAACAGTTGTTTGTCAATATGGTTAAGCTTTTGACTTACTCGTTACAAACAGCCCTCTCGATGTTGCTTAATAGGAATGATTGATCTAAACTGCTTGCTGTAATCGCCTCGCTCCAAGAGGACATTCTGGCTGCCACACGTTTCATAGGTAATTTAACATATGCTCCTCTCCTCCATAAACAGTAGTGTGAAAGAAAGCCGCATACTGGGTCCTATTCTTTTCTGCACTTTCTGTGCCCCACTTTTGAAGTATGATTTTGGAAATTGTAATACCGACTTGCGTTTGCACACAAGAACCAAGTGTTATCATTTAAACTGTTGCCTGAGCTCATAGCTGTGTTGAGCATAAAGCTTGGATACCCAAAAGTGAATTCCAGTACTAGCATCTCAGCGATTGGGTCGTAGATTTCGTCAGAGTTCGGTCTTAGCTTCAGTTTAAAGGAGAGCAACTATACGGTGGAGTCCACAGCTACGCCTCCTTTTAATCCTTCTCCGTAGCCGAGTTTGCCGACGCACGCCTGTGCGGTCGTGGCCAACTCAGAAGTAGCTGATTCAAATATAATGGTAGAAGGAAATTTCACCACCAGTATTTGGCTCGCAAAGGACCCTGATCACAAGACTTTGCGTCAGAGACCTTGATGTAGTTCCTAAACTGTTTACAGTGTCTCAGCTAGTAAGAGAAGTTGACACTGTTGATTGTGATACTTCCGTGGCATGGGGATGTTAACCTCAATGGCCTCCTTGGTGCTACTCGATGGGAGATTGCCATGTGCCTGAATTGTGTTTCACACTCTCATTCGCTCATCACATACAACATAAAAATGACGCTATGTTACAGACACCCATTACAGTCACCTACATTGAGCAGATAAACTTAACGCGCAAGTCTAACACACCGCGTGGAAAGAGGCCATTGGGCGAGGAGAAAGAAAAACCTCTTGGGTTATGCGTCTGAATCTACGCCTCTAGGTCTCCTAGTCAACAATGACATTTGACTCCTCCTTTCTATTTCTTCAAAAATGTTCAAATGTGTGTGAAATCTTATGGGACTTAACTGCTAAGGTCACCAGTCCATAAGATTACACACTACTTAACCTAAATTATCCTAAGGACAAACACACACACCCATACCCGAGGGAGGACTCGAACCTCCGCCGGGACCTATTTCTTCACCTAATGCATAATGGAAGCTCTCTGGAAGTAGTAAACTGTTGTGGCCTTAGAATATTTTAAATGTATGTCACATCATAAAGAGAAAACGAGGCTGTTCATGCAAGCCAAACCGCGTACGAAAAGGCAAATGGGATATTTGGAAAAGATAACGCATTCAGACCCAGCTGGGAGCCAGTTATGTCCTGGAGGTTGGCCAGTGCCCCAGCATAAGGCTAACACTCGTCACCTCACCAAAGGAGCCGAGAATTGAAGTCAAACTCTTAAAAGGGAAAGTCCAGAGACGCGAGGCAGGAGGAAATCAGAGTTGAATTTCAAATGTAAAACTAGAATTAAGGTGACGACGTGCGGATTAAGATTATGAAGAGTCTTCTGTGTAACCAGAGCAAGTTGAGAACAATATAAAACGCTTGAGTATTCAGCATTCAGTGTTCAGTTTGCAGATCAAGTACCAGCATGCAGTGACACCCAGGAGCAGCTACTGATGGAGCTTTAGAAACTTCGACTACGAGAAGAAGATGACACACTCAGGTAGACATAACTGCAGTTGCTAGATAAGTTGCACTTTACGTTTTCGTTGGAACAGTGTTGAACAGAGACAGCCTGTCTCAGTCTCAAATAGTGACTGTTGATGCCTTTAATTAAGAGCAACAACAAGTCACCGTTTGTTACTTATCTCCTTTAAGGTAGACTAAGAAGCCAGTGATTGATTATTTAGCCCTATCGCACAGTGAATCAATAATTCACAGAACGAGTAGCAGTAAAAGCATTAGTCTCTGATAGAAATTGTAGCGCGTGTAATGACTAAGATCCTGAGAGGTTATTCTGATTGAATCAATAGGAAACTAGCTGACTTTATGTGTATATCGAAGGGTAGTTGGTCAGACACTTCACATGTCAATGTATTTAAAGAGACATAAATCTTTTTAAAGAAAATTAATAACTTGCTACATCGGCAGATTATTCCCGCCGAAACCAACTTTTTGCCACTAGTCGCCAACACCATACTAAGCAACCAAGAGGACTCTACTCCCTCTCATCTTCGCATTGCAATGCGAATGATGTCAGACATAGGAGATATAAATATTTAAAAAAACTGGCATATTTTGCTTATTTTCACTCCATTATGTCATACAGTATCTTATTTTGGGGTAACTCCACAAACAGAGAAAAAATTTTTAGAGTACAGAAGCGTATAATAAGAGTAATGAGTAGTGTAAATCCTA
The DNA here is from genome assembly GCF_021461385.2 of Schistocerca piceifrons. NCBI lineage: Eukaryota > Metazoa > Arthropoda > Insecta > Orthoptera > Acrididae > Schistocerca > Schistocerca piceifrons. Next base: position 135,273,388 of record NC_060149.1, read on the forward strand.
GAATATCATTTCGAAACCTATTCAAAGAAATGGACATATTATCCACAGCTTCTCAGTATATTTATTCCTTAATGAAGTTTTTTGTAAATAATGCATCTCTTTTCCAACTAACTGCTTAGTACACAGTATCAACACTAGGAATAAGAACAATATACATAAAGATTTAAAATCACTTACTCTTGCCCAGAAAGGAGTCCAGTATTCAGCAACACATATTTTCAATAAGTTACCAGCAACCATTAAGAGTTTAGTTTCAGACAAGGCACAATTTAAAAGAATTTTTGGTGGCCGACTCCTTCTATCCCATCCATGAGTTTCTCAATAAGTGCAGTAGACCATTTTAATGAAAATTTATTATAGTTTATTATAGTTTAATTTTTGACAATAATTGGTTGTAACAGCCAAGTAACTACCTACTGTGTGAATGATGGATGTATGGAAAGCACATGTAAGTCTTAAGTCTGTAAATAGTGGATGTTCAATTTTAAATCATGTACATAATCTGACTGTTCTTAACTGAGGATCACTGAAATGAATAATTTACTTTAATTTTTGACAATACTTGGTTGTAATAGTCAAGAAACTAGCAAATGTCTGAATGATGGATTTAATGAAAGCAGATGTAAGTATTAAACCTGTAAATAGTAGAAGTTTAAATTTAATTAATGTACATAATTTTACTGTTTATTGACTGAGGATAATTAAAATTAATGAAACTCAAGTTTTTGTAATTACATTTTTGTAATGTGTTTATCTGACATGTTCCACACCCAGGATGATTCCCTCTTTTATGGGCCTATGGAATGAATAATTAATCTAATCTAATCTGATCTATAAAGGTTGATTAGGGTAACTGAAATAACATCTCAGATTCACACTGTCGTTAACTATCCGATTGTGCAACGCAACTCTCGCCAGCTGTGTATTGGTGGGTTGGACCTGTGCTGGGACGCTACAAAACACCTTCACTCACTTCTTTTTTTTTCAAATGGCTCTGAACACTATGGGACTTAACAGCTATGGTCATCAGTCCCCTAGAACTTAGAACTACTTAAACCTAACTAACCTAAGGACAGCACACAACACCCAGTCATCACGAGGCAGAGAAAATCCCTGACCCCGCCGGGAATCGAACCCGGGAACCCGGGCGTGGGAATCACTCACTTCTGATTAACTATAGACAGTAATCTAAGTTGGACGCTGGGATGAACACTACAATTGGCAAAACAGGTAGTATCGCAGTTAGTCTGAGAAATGGAATTCAGACAATAGACTACTAACAGGAAATACCAACTTTCGAGTGTGCCGCGTCTACGTAATCAGCACGCTTGCCGTGACATCGAAACTTGAGAAACTGTCTCGTTCAAGAGCACTGGTTCAACTGTTTTCATGCCCACCTTCTCAAGACTTGTTGCAAGTCTCATCGTGCGTGGAGCCGTAAACAACGATGTTCCGTGTAGTTTCGCCAGTTACCGACGATGTCGATAGCTGGGCATGTCTGACGTGTGGAGGTGACGAAAGTCGTGGGATACCTCCTAATATCGTGTCTGACCTCCTTTTTAGCAAGCGCAGTGCAGCGCCTCGATGTAGCATGGACCTAACAAGTCGTTGGAAATCCCCTGCAGAAACACGGAGCTATGCTGGCTCTATATCCGTCTATAATTGCAAAAGCGTTGCCGGTGCCGGATTTATTGCACGAACTCACTTCTCGATTATGTCCTATACATGTTCGATGGGATTCATGTAGGGCGATCTGGGTGGCCAAATCATTCCCTCGAGTTGTCCAGAATTTTCTTCAAACCAATCGAATGGCGCAAAGTCACCCGTAAAAACTCCATTGTTGTTTGGGAAAATGAAGTTTATAAATGGCTTCAAATGGTCTCCAAGTAGACGAACATAACCATTTCAGCCAATGATCAGTGAAGTTCGACCAGAGGACCCCGTTCATTTTCATGTTAACACAGCCCACATCATTGCATAGCCACCACCAGCTTGCACAGTGCCTTGTTGACAACTTGGGTCCATGGATTCGTCTGCACCACATTCGAGACCTACCATCAGCTATTACCAGCTGAAATCAGGACACTGTTTTCCAGTCATCTGGGGACCCGCTGCTCTTGGTCGTTCAGAGTGGCCCGTCGGCCACTGCGTTGTCTGTGGTGAAATTTGATATTGTCGGCTCTCTTGACACTGTGGATCTCAGAATACTGATACTCATTTTACTAAGGTTTGATGCTCCGTGTTTGCGATTTATAAACTGGGTTGTTTTGGAAATCAGCCTTATGCAAACATAATTAGTTTATTTTTATATTTACCCAGACATATTTCGACACCATTGTGTCATCTTCTGTGTGTCAAATTTTTATTCCTGTGAAGTACAATATCACGTTTGTGATAGTTTAACTGCTGTAGGCCTAAGAAATACAATATTTGCAGTCTGCTTCGTTTTGTTTAGAGACTCACCTTAAAATTAGATCGCTAACTGAACTGTATTATTATACATTGATTTCAGTGCTCGTTCTCGTCGCTTTCTTTGACAGCTTGTCATCTGCAAACTAGCCATGAAGAAAATTATTACGTATTTGTGGAGAGCTGTTTCGAGGGTACAGGTTAAATATGTTTCTATACTTTCTATACTTACATTTTCCGTCCTGTTTCGTGTCCCTGGTTGGTGTCTCAATCAGCTGCTATTTAGCGCATTGCTTCCACTCAGTTTTTCACAAATTTACGCTCACTACTTCACCTCACATGCACTTTCACAAAATGTGGCGTAATGTGATCTGAGCAGATATATCTGACAAAACACTCAGTGAGAGGTGTCATATTATTGTCGTTGCTCACTCGTTCATCGTTGGTTTTGCGTTTGTTATGGCGCTGACTTTATATATATATATATATATATATATATATATATATATATATATATATATATATATGTGTGTGTGTGTGTGTGTGTGTGTGTGAGAGAGAGAGAGAGAGAGAGAGAGAGAGAGAGAGAGAGAGAGAGAGAGAGAGAGAGAGATGGTAAGAGAGGTGGGGAGAGAACCAAGGAAACAGAATTTTTTTTCCTCTGTTATGTCTTTTGGGGGGGAGTCACCTTTATATAGTTCATTGAGTGTTCCAAACAGTGTTTTGTTGCACAATGTTGTATTTTCACTCAGGACTCTCTTCCCCTGTCTTATTGTTTTTTTGTGGAAGTTCTCCTCTATCGTGAGTTTTTGACAGAGACTGTTGCTTTCTCTGAGGATCTTAAGATCAGCCTCCATGTTTCTTGGGTGGTGGTTTTCTTGTATTAGATGGTCTGCAATAGTGGAGTGTGTTCTATCACTTCTTAGGGCTCTGAGGTGTTCAGAGTACCTCGTTTTGAAATTTCTGCATGCTTGGCCTATGTAAACCGACTGGCATGAACTGCAGGTTAACTGATATATTCCAGCTTTGGAGAATTTGTCTGCAGAGGTGTTCTGAGATCTTAGACTCTTCTGTACTGTGTTATTTGTGAGAAATAATATTTGTAGCTCTTGTTTCTTCAGTACGTTTTTGTGACTGTATGCTTTGCTTTACTCTTTATAGGGTGTTCCTGGTATCCTGTGTTTGTCTGGAGCTTGTGTTCTTGGTTCTCTGTTGTTGCTGGTCATTTGTTGATGATCTGTTCTATTTTAATTTGTTTTTTAATTTTGTTGTTCAGTTTGTTTTCATTTGTGTGTTGTAGCCATTCTCTCTGGCTATTTGGTGTATTGTATTTAGTTCGGGTGTGTAGTTGAGTTTGTCCAGTGGAGTTCTGTTGAACCCGTGTAGCATGTGTCTGAAACTTGAGAATTTGTGTGCTTGTAGGTGGTTGGAGTTGATGTGAATGGTTGTACTTTTGGCTGTAGGTTTCCTGAAAATTCCAAAATTATGTTTGTTGTTGATTACGTGTATGGTACTGTCGAAGAAATTAAGCTTCATTTCCTCTTCTATCTCAATGGTAGATTTTATTTTTGGGTGAACTGTTTTTATGTCACTGTGTAATTGTTTTTTCTGAAATGGAATGTTACGCGCGTCTAACTCCATCTGCCAGTCCGTGTTCAAAGTCTGTTAGTTCCCGTCGTGCAGTCATAATCACGGGGGAAAGCTGTTTATATGAATCACCTCAGTACGAATGACATCTCCGCCAAGACGCTGCCGTTTTGAACCTCGTGTGAGCGATACTACCGCCATCTGCATATGTGCATATCGCTATTCTACGACTTTTGTCACATCAGTGTATTTCGATTACTTAAGGCGCTGCCTGTGGATCTCAGAGTGACTCACATTCGCTTCAGAGACGTGTGTAACAGAGATCTAGGACATGTTGGCATCATTTACGGTCACTGGGTACGTAATAAGAACGACAGAGATGCAGTGCGCCTCGCTATGTGAAATGGAATTCAAGATTCCGAAGACACTGCCAAAGAGCCAGACGGGAAGGCCAACTTCAGTCTGGATCCATTCAGGTTTAAATATCTATACAAGAGAGAGTTACTATTCAGAGTGTATTATTGGCAACTCCCAGAAACTTAAAAATTAAACTAACATGATACCTGAAGCTCTGTTTCGGGGTCTCTATAAGTTGGCTAAATTGGCGGCATCTTATATTCTCCCATCTGCCCCGATAGCTGAGTGGCCAGCGCGGCGGTTTGCCACGCCAAGGTGCCCTGGTTCGATTCCTGGCTGGGTCGGAGATTTTCTCCGCTCAGGGACTGGGTGTTGTGTTGTCCACATTATCATTTCATCATCATCAGTGGAAGGCAACGGCAAACCACCACTGGAGTCCATTCCCTAGACTCTCATGAGGTGTACCTCTCTGACGAGGCTTCCCCCATGACCAGCCCTGCCGTAAGGCAGAACACAAAGTTAAGTTTTTATATTCTCCACATCCACGAATCTTTCAAAATGGTAGGCAACGTAATTACGCTATGAAAGTAAAACTAAACTTTCACAATTTCTTGTAGCCCGAGAAGAAGAAGTCAAGGTTGGGGTATTGGAAATGGAATTTTATCGCATAGCTACGATACAAGTTGTTGAAACATATTTCACTTGTTCAAATGTGTGCAAATTCCTAAGGGACCAAACTGCTTAGGTCATCGGTCCATAGACTTACGCACTACTTAAACTAATTTACACTAAGAACAACACACACACATCCATGCCCGAGGGAGGACTCGAACCTCCGCCGGGAGGATTTCACTTGTTAATTGTAATTGTTCATTCATGGTAAAAACCTCCGCAGCATTTTCTTTCTGCCTGTATGGTTTTACTTTGTAACAGAGATTTTACGTTGTGACACGACGCTATGAAGTAAAAAATTTCAGAAGAACAGCGCTTTAACGATTAAAAGGTGTTGTTCTGGTCGTTGGTGATGGTGGGTGTGTGGACTTCAGTCCGAAGACTAGTTTGATGCAGCTCACCATGTTAGTCTACTCTGCATAAGCCTTTTCACTGCTGCATAACTATTACAATCTACAGGGTGTCGATGATTAAAGTCCCTGTTTCAAAACGCTATAGAAAGAGTGCCGTTGCTCAGAAAAATTTCTAATTTGATCAGCATATTACTGACGCAGGGGGAACGTCATGGAACAAAAAAATTACGAAAATGTTACCAACAGATAGCGCTGCAAGCGTCTTAATGTAAATGGCGTACCGGCCGCTGTGGCCGAGTGGTTCTAGGCGCTTCAGTCTGGAACCGCGCGGCTGCTACCGTCGCAAGTTCGAATCCTGCCTCGGGCATGGATGTGAGTGATGTCCTTAGGTTAGTTAGGTTTAATTAGTTCTAGGTCTAGGTGACTGATGACCTCAGATGTTAAGTCCCATAGTGCTTAGAGTCATTTGAACCGTTTTAAATGGCGTCGGTTGCAAATGAAACATGAATCGCAATACTGCAACTATGGTTTGAGTTACACATTAAACGATCCGTAATGTTCACTGTGCATGACTACACATGATTGTCAGTCAACAGTTGTGGCAGCCCGTCAGATAAGCCCGTACACCACGGCAAGGTCGTACCACTGTCGTGAGGCTGGTGCAAGACATGTTCAATACGCTGTCCACTGTTTTCTGCCACAAGTTGAAATCGTGAAAGAGCATGTTCCGCAACAGGGGTTACGTTCAGAATGTGTTGTGCAGTGCGTACCTTCAATTCAGCTACGTTCGTAATTAAAACACTAAACACGACAACATTCGGACAGTCTCACACGGATTAAGATCAGGTGATCTGGACGACCACGCTGTAGGGAAATTACGACTGATAACTCCAACATTTCTGCAATGCCTTCGCAGCAGCCACATCAATGGCTGTGTGGTATACGGAGAAGTGCCATCTTGCATTAAAATGATCATACCGACACATTCACGCTGGTGAAAAGTCGGAACGATGTTGGTGCCAGAAGACTCTCATAGCGTTTACCAGGGACGATACAAGTAATGAGACCTACAGGGCACATTTCCTCGAAAAAATACAGTCCCACGATAATCGATGCCGTCAACCTGCACTGCGCAGTCACCTTTGCAGAATGAAGTGGTACCGGTTGATATGCTTGCTGATTTTCCGTTGCCCATATTCTGCAGTTCTGCGAGGTGACATGTCCTTGGAGGCTGAAATGGGCTTCACCGTTCAACGTTCCGGCCATTCATTATCCACTTCCATGCCAGCAAGAAATTTCATATTAAACTTTTGTCTTGCTGGCAGGTCAGCAAAAAGCAGCTGCTGAACGCGGGTAATTTTGTATGGATAGCACTGCAGGATGAATAGTAGGTCTTCATGCTTCGTGCTCACCGGCATGTCCAACGTTCGAGTAGTTCCCCGTGCACTGCATGTTTTCACCACTGCTCGACCCCTCCTGCAGTGCTTGGTTTCATCTTCGACTGAATCTGTCTTTTCGAATTTTTTAATCATTTTCTCCATGCCCTTGGCCGACATCGGACCAGCGCCTTATTTCATACCCCTGAGTGTCCGGAACTTCTGCAGGGCTACTGACGGGCAGACGCCGTTCTTGAAAAAGATCTTTACCAGCAGCGTATGACATTAATGAAGACAGTCATGTAGGGTGTATCGGACGCAAACTAAGGAACAGCCGTGTGCCGTGCGTCTATTGGTGTGCATGTTCTAACGTATACAGTGCCATTTATTGCTCAAATTTTCTTTACATTTCTTTCATAACGCTTTCCTCTCCGTCAATAATATGCTGTTCGAATTTGACGTCATTCTGAGCAGTCGTTCTCTTCTTACAGCGTTTTGAAACTGGAACTTTAATTATGGACACCCTGTACATTCATTTCTACCTTACTGTATTCTAGCCTTGGCCACCCTCTATAGTTTTTGTCCCGCACTCTTCTTTCCATTACTAAATTGCCGGTGCATGAAGATTTGTCCTGTGAATTGATCTGTCTTTGAGATCAAGTTGTGCCATAAATTTATTTTTTCCCTCGTTCGGTTCAGTACCTCTTCTATAATTACACGATCTGTCCATCTAATCCTCAGCGTTCCTCTGCACGCCCACAATTCAAAAGCATCTACTCTCTTCTTGTCTGAACTGTCTACCGTCCCTGTTTCATTCAGTACAAAGCAACACTTGATGTAAATGCCTTCAGAGAAGACGCCTTAATACTGAAATTTATATTCGATATCAACTAATTTATGTTTTTCAGAAGCGTCTTCCTTGCTGTTACCAGTATGCATTTTACGTCAGCTCTACTTCGGCCATCATCAGTTGTTTTGTTGCCCATTGCTACCGTTACGTGGATATATAAAAACAGTTCAGCTTGCTGAGCTTGTTCGAGGCTGTAACTGCTTTCTCAGTCGTTAAAGCCTTTGCTGATGTCTTCAGCACTGGAAGACGAAACGTTAGGCAGAGAAATACAAATATCAGCAATTACTATCCACTCAGTGCAGCTGATCTTCCGAGTTCATTGCCGTCTCTGACATAATTTCACTGTCATCGCCAAACATCAAAGTTTTTGTTTCTTATCCAGGAAATTAAATTCGATTTCCAAATTCTTGCTTGTTTTCTTTTACTGCTTGTTCAGTGTACAGATTACATAGCATTGAGGATGGACAGCTATCCTACATTACTCCCTTCTACACGATTGATTCCCTTTCATGTCGAACTGCTCTTATAACTGCAGCCTGTACAAATTGTAGAAAACTATTCGCTCTCCCTATTTTAGATCTGCTACCTACAGAATATCAGAGAGTGTATTACAGTCAACATTGTCGAAAGCTTTCTATGAACCTATTGGACTGATGCATAAATTCGTAGCGTTTTTCCGTAAGTTCAAGAGATACACATAACAGAGACTTTAGTCATCAATAATACATTCTCCTTCACTATTTACAAGTCAACCAACACTGGGGTAAAAATGGTTCAAATGGCTCTGAGCACTATGGGACTCAACATCTGTGGTCATAAGTCCCCTAGAACTACTTAAACCTAACTAACCTAAGGACATCACACACATCCATGCCCGAGGCAGGATTCGAACCTGCGACCGTAGCGGTCACGCGGTTCCAGACTGAAGCGCCTTTAACCGCACGGCCACACCGGCCGGCAACACTGGGGTAACTTTTCGATTCCGCCACTGCAGAAATCACGTGGTTTTGAGGCGAAGAACTCTTCGAGCCATATTCGCAGCGCATTTTCATCCGGAAAGAAAGTTCCTTGAAGGCTCTTCGATATAGAGCGGAAAATGTGAAAATCTGAGGGCGCATGATCAGGTGAATAAGGTGAGTGTGGAATGATTTCCCAATCCAACTCTTGAATAATTATTTTAATCAGTCTAGCACAATGCTGGAGAGGGTTATCGTGGTGTAGCATCATTTCACGCTCTCTTCTGCGTCTGCAAGACACATAGGCTGTTGACAATGTTAGCAGTGATGGTTACACTTCAGACAAGCAATTCGTAGTACACCACACCGTCGCTGTTGCACCAGACACATAACATTATCTTTTGTGGATAAACTCATGTGTTTGTACGGGGAGTTGCTGCTTTGTTTGGGCTCAACCATCTCTTTCTTTTCCTTATACACTGCTGGCCACCGTAAAGGCAACACCAAGAAAGACAAGAGGTAGCACAACAAAAATTATTTTGTAGATAACATGTTGACCAAGTATCAAATGATTACGTTTACAGACGTCTGTGACATGTGGTTCCTGCCAGAATCAGCAGCGAGAGTAGCTACCATTGTTGGAGATCACCGCTGCCACACGTCTCGGCATTGAGTCAAAGAGACGTTGGATGTGTTCCTGGGGTACAGCAGCCCAAGCAGCTTCCACACATTGCCAAAGATCATCTGGTGTGGCAGCTGGGGATGTAATCTGGATCACTCGTTGAGCAACCATGGACCACATGTTTTCTATCGGCGAAAGATCCGGAGAGCGAGCCGGCCAGGGAAGCAATTCAATCTCGTTATTGACGAAGAACCTTTGGACAATGCGTGCCACGTGTGGTCGCGCATTATCCTGTTGAAATATGGCTGTGGCCGAGCCCTGAAGGTAAGGAAGGACAACTGGCTCCAGCACCTCGGATATGTAGCGCCGGCTATTTAAAGTACCGGCAATGCGTACTAGAGGCGTGCGAGAGTAATATCCAATACCGCCCCATACCATAATACCCGGTGCAAGACCAGTGTGGCGGTGCATAATGCAGCTGTCCAGCATCCTCTCTCCACGGTGTCTCCACACTCGAATCCGACCATCGTGGTGCTGCAGACAGAAGCGTGCCTCGTCAGTAAACACAACGTCATTCCATTCTGCCGTCCACATCCGTCTGTCATCACACCATTGGCGACGGAGACGTCTGTGGTTCTGCGTCAATGGTAGACGAAGCAATGGACGTCTTGCGGACAGACCACTCTGCTGTAAACGGCGTCGAATGGTACGTGCTGACACTGGATGATGCGTTACAGACGCAATGTGCTGTGCTATGGTTCGGGATGTCACTGAGCGATCCGTCACTGCCATGCGCACAATTTGCCTATCAGCACGTGCAGTGGTGCACCGAGGTGAATGCGATCGACCACGTCGGTCCGTCGTACCCTCCTGTATCCAACGGTCACATATCCGCATTACAGTTGTTTGGTTTCGTCCAACACGACTAGCGATTTCCCTGTATGATAATCCACAATCTCGGTAAGCCACTATCCTTCCTCTGTCGAACTCGGATACTTGATCAAAAGAAGTTCGCTGTTGTCTACGAGGCACAACTGATCGTCTTGTGAAACAACCACAAGGTAAACACACGTGCCGAGCGTACACTCGTCGAAATCGCCAAGCCTTAAATGGCGCTATGAGGTGGCGCCACAGGCGCGCGTGATGTGCGTCTGCGCTGGAATTCTTATCAGTTGCATATCTCATCGCTGCAAACTCATGGTGTAAATGTCACTTGATTCGGATGCTTCCTTCAGGGTGTTGCATTTACGGTGGCCAGCAGTGTATTAGCATAAAGCCACCATCTCTCTCACCAGTAGCGATACCGGATAATAATGGTTGTAATTGTTCACCGCCATCAATTGATGACGAGCAAGCAGACATGCGCTTATAACCACCTGCTGATTTTTGTGCTTTTGACTTAGAGCATATGGTACCCATACATACGATTTATGAACCTTCCCCATTACATGCAAATATAGCATACACGACCCAAATCTTTCTGGCTGCCTCCGCTGCTGTCACCCTTCTACTGAACACAAACAGAAAAATATATCGGAAATGTTCCGATTTTCTCACCTGGCACTCCATTTTCTAGCGCTCACAGCTTCACTCACTATCCCCAAATGGCAAAATGACAAGATGTAAACCCAAATAGCAACAGTAAACTACAAATTCAAAATGACAATCAGTAAATTAAGCCGTATAAAACGAAATAGCAAGATGCAAAACAAAAACGCTACAACTTATGCCTCCACCTAATACAAATGTTATAAATACTTACATGCATGTTGCATAGTAGTTCTGTACGGCTGTCAAGAAATAAGTATTCAGATAATTAATTTAGAGTGTTATAGATGCTGGTTTGCCTATGTTTTAAGATAAATCGTTGGGTCAGTATTGTCTCGCGTGTTGCTACATTTCTCCGGGATCCAAACTGATCTCTGTGATCACCTTCTACCAGATTTTCCATTTTTTGTGAATAATTCGTGTCGGTATTTTACAGCAAGAAATTATTAAACTGGTGGTTCTCTATTATTCACACATTTCTTCTTTGGAATTGGAATTATTACGTTACTCTTGACTTCTAGGGATATTTCTCATCTGTCTTATACGAGGTGTGTTCAAAAAATAGCGGAAATTTTTGTCATCTGGAAAGAATTTTATGTATTCGTTCATATCAATGTAATCCCTTTAAAATAGCTAACGTGAGATATTAGACACTTATTCCAGCCCTTTTCCCAATCCCTGAAACGCTTCCGGAACTCTGTCTATGGGACAGATTTCAGTTCTTTCAGCTATGCGCTATTAATTTCATCTATGCTTGTGAAAGGGTGGATCTTTAAGATTATCATAATTTTTGGGAACAAAAAACAGTCCCTGAGGGCATGTCTGTCGAATGTGGAAGCTGGAACATAGTATGGTATTGTTTCAAATATGTTATGGTATTGGTTTTGGCCAAAAATACAAGAAAAAACAAATAAGCGTGAGCAGATTTTTTAGTACTGAAAAGGCCATGAAATGCTTTTCTACAAATTCGGGCTTTGTTTCGGGTTGCTTGACGCAAACGGTGTTCAACGTTTTCGTTATTGATAGTCTGACTCCGTAGCAAGATTCCTGGCGCATTATTTCTTTAAAATCTAATAACTTTGTGAGCGTAATTTATACATTTGTCGAGTTTTTTTCGGCCTTGGTGATCAAGAATGCTTCCACTTGGACGACTGACCCTTAGTTTCGACATCATATTCATAAAGCGATGTTTCATAATGTGTTATCACACGTTTCGGAAGTTCTGTATCATTGTTGAGTTCGCGTAGTGACGACTGAGGAACATGCATTCCCCGATGTTTCTATTAGAAATTCTATAATTTTGGAACAAATTATGCTGTTACATATTTCGTACCCAAAACATACGTAAGAATTGCATGGTACGAGCCAACTGATATGCCAGTATCATCTACGACTTCTATCTTTGTAATTCGGTTATCGCTCATTATCATGCATTTCACTTTTTCCGCGATTTCGTCGGTTTTTGATATTATAACGGATGTTGTAGGATGACTGTGTGTGGGCGGCGGTTCTGTGCCGAAGATGGATGGAGGTCCTGCAGCAGAAGACTGTTCGTCGTTATAAGTACTTCTCAATTAGTATTTGTTTACAAAATTTAAACTTTGAAGCTACTAGCTTCGATGGCGAGCGAAGCAAATACGTCTTTCAGCGTCACTCAGTGCGCCAACTTCTGGCACGGTATGAAGGTAACAGTCTAGGGAGAGCGGCTCCACCGTGACTGCTGCATCGAGAGACGGTTCCGGTTTATCGCCCCGTCCCGTGTCAGACGTAGCTGCTCCAAGGTGAATACGTCAGAACGCTTCATGCCCAGTGGTGCAGGACACGGAAATCTTTCGTTAATACCTCGCCAAGAGCGGGGATCGTTGACCCCCATGTCATAGTACCGAGATGGCGTAGAGTGCCCGAGCACCCAGATGCACAAGTAGCGGACAAATCTTGTCACGTTACTGCGCTGAACAACTCAGGCTGCATGTCACATTGCTGCCCAGCCGTTCGCCGATGATAGCTGGTCAAGGATGAGTTTAAATGCGGCTACTGCTTGCTGACTTGTCGGCAGTAGATGTGTTAGTATGTCTCACCAAACGATCTGGAATGGAGGCAATGTCCACTGCGGCTGTCGTAACTGGCAGTGGTCGTCAGCACACGGAAGTTGGTTAACCTGGAGTGGCTTTTCGAAAGCTGGCCCCAGGGCACTGACAGCCAGGAGGAGGAGGAGATTAGTGTTTAACGTCCCGTCGACAACGAGGTCATTAGAGACGGAGCGCAAGCTCGGGTGAGGGAAGGATGGGGAAGGAAGTCGGCAGTGCCCTTTCAAAGGAACCATCCCGGCATTTGCCTGAAGCGATTTTAGGGAAATCACGGAAAACCTAAATCAGGATGGCCGGAGACGGGATTGAACCGTCGTCCTCCCGAACGCGAGTCCAGTGTGCTAACCACTGCGCCACCTCGCTCGGTTCACTGACAGCCAGAAAAGTGTCACGGAAGCGTCTTGTAGCTGCCGAAGGGTGCTGATCGAGCACGGCAATGGCCGGCATTGGCTAAGGTCCGTTTCCTGATGTGGTAGTCTTTGCTCCAAGTCTGATAAAGTCCATCCCATTTTAAGTCCTGCCTCCTAAGGAAAATCCGGTCTCAGGATTTCCGTTGAAAACTGACTGTAACAGGAATACTAATTTATTTACACTCTCTATCCGTTACTTCTCTCATTGAGACACGGGGTGCTTTCCCCTATCTGCACTTCTGTCCGAACTCACCAGCTCTTGAGCGAGCGAGCTGGCGCAGTGGTTAGCACACTGGACTCGCATTCGGCAGGACGACGGTTCAAACCTGCGTCCGGCCATCCTGATTTAGGTTTTCCGTCATTTCCGTAAACAGCTTCAGGCAAATGGCGGGATGGTTCCTTTGAAAGGGCACGGTGGATTTCTTTCCCCATCCTTCCCTAATCCTATGGGACCGATGACTTCGCTGTTTCGTCCCTTCCACCAAATGAACCAACCAACAAATTACTAGAACTTGGACTCTTCGTTCACAATTAATTATGTCATTTTTCAGACTATTTCTCGTGGGTGCCGCTATTATTGTTTGAATTTGTAGGTTAAAGGTTGGTAGGGATGGAATGCATATTAAAGCTAAATCGCGCAGGCAGTTGCAAAGGTTACTACAATTTCGAGTTGGCGTTGATGTTTTGTGCGATACGTTTATAAGTGTTCTAAAAGGTGTACCACTGATCCGCGACTGTTGTGCACAGGTAACACCTGATCTAGGGAGGCGAGCAGGCTCGTTTCTAGGGTGTTATCCAGGTAAGTCAGGTTTCCAGTGGGTAATATCTATAAAGGTAGTTCAAGTAGATAAATTAATGTCCCTTGCCGGCCGCTGTGGCCGAGCGGTTCGGAACCACGCTGCTGCTACGGTCACAGGTTAGAATCCTGGTTCGGACATGGATGTGCGTGGTGTCCTTCGGTTAGTTAGGTTTAAGTAGTTCAAAGTCTAGGGGACTGATGACCTCATATGTTAAGTCCCGTAGTGCTTAGAGCCATTTGAACCATTTTTTAATGTCCCTAGCAAAGCCTAGAAAATTCTGGTCGCATGTAAAATCGCTAAGCGGAGAGAAGGCTGTTTTTCTTACGTAATTTTAGCCATCGGGGGTTCCTTTAAAAGGATAGACATGACTTACACGAACTACCATGGTGTGAGTTGGAAGCGTTAACTTAGCGCTAACAGGTGACGTCATTTCTATCCCTTGATAAGGTGTAAAGTGTTAGAAAGTCTTTTGTCTTTCTCTTTGCAGGTAATGGTTGGTTAACATAACCGATTGTCCAACATTATGGGTTCTTTCTTGCCGTTCCAAAGTTTTGGTGATCATCTTTTTCACCTGGCTCCAAATAGGGAGAGCGCTACAAAGTTCGAAAGAGCAAGACGTTTTTTCGCCAAAGACAACCTCATAAGGGGGTAACCATGAACTCTCATGGACTTTTGAATTGTATGTTCCTTCGACATACGGAAGTAGGGTTTTCCAGTCACTGTGATCAGAGTTCATGTAGTAAGTTAATATTTTTTAAATCGTTTGATGGATTCTTTCCATTCGACCATTTGCCTGTTTGTGTAACGCACAGGTGCTAAGTTTCTTGATACGCAATAACCGGCATAACTGCTTTAGTAAACCTACACTAGTAATAAAACAGTAAATCTGACGTGTTTATCTGCTTATCTGTTTGAACACACTAATCTCCAAAACTTCTAGACGATTTTTCATTGGATTTTCACAGGTAACTTGAGTATAGCTTGGGGCAACATAGAGGCTTTATTTAATCAAAATCTGATCATGAAAAAACACCGTAATCTAAAGTTTTATTCATACTAATGTTATACATGTGAAACTAAATCTGTGAAATTTTGACGACTAAACCGGTGAACAGATTTCGATGAATTTTGGTAATCCTGAGAAAGGAACACACTAATCTCTAAAACTTCTAGACGATTTTTCATTGGATTTTCACAGGTAACTTGAGTATAGCTTGGGGCAAGATAGAGGCTTTATTTAATCAAAATCTGACCATGAAAAAGCACCGTAATCTAAAGTTTTATTCATACTAATGTTATACATGTGAAACTAAATCTGTGAAATTTTGACGACTAAACCGGTGAACAGATTTCGATGAATTTTGGTAATCCTGAGAAAGGAACATTAACCATGTTTCAGCAGCATGAAGCATAGATGACACTCCTGCCCATGCCCCTCTGTGTACACTGCTCGTCAGCAACGCTGCACATGCTGCCACATCGTGCGGTGGTGGTGGTGGTAGTGGTGGTTAGTGTTTAACGTCCCGTCGACAACGAGGTCATTAGAGACGGAGCGCAAGCTCGGGTTAGGGAAGGATTGGGAAGGAAATCGGCCGTGCCCTTTCGAAGGAACCATCCCGGCATTTGCATCGTGCGGTGGGACAACTTGCAAGGGGGAGGGCGGGGCAACATCAGGAACTATGCTGACCCCAACAGGCAGACATGTGAGGGAATCTGACGTTATTGCATATCCAACAGCCTACTTACTCACCATAATTCATCTCAATAAAAGTACTGATATGTGAGAGCTGCCACAGGTAACAGCCGTCGGACATAAAATACATTCCTTGATCTATTATTACTATCGCTGGTGTTATGAACCTTACCATCAATTGGTTCAACATCCCATATGCCACTGTCCCTGCCTGAGAGTCAGGTACGGCTCTAGCGGCAATGAAATGTGAAAAATGGTTCAAATGGCTCTGAGCACTATGGGACTTAACAGCTATGGTCATCAGTCCCCTAGAACTTAGAACTACTTAAACCTAACTAACCTAAGGACATCACACAACACCCAGCCATCACGAGGCAGAGAAAATCCCTGACCCCGCCGGGAATCGAACCCGGGAACCCGGGCGTGGGAAGCGAGAACGCTACCGCACGACCACGAGATGCGGGCAATGTGAAAAATGACCAAATGTTGTTAGCATATAACGGTTTCCTACATTTGAGCGAATGTTCCGAGTACATCAATGTAAATCATTTGAAATGGTAATGTGCCTCTGGCAACCTTTGAAATATAATCTTTTGGTGACTCAGATCCACCATTTGTGCACATGGGACATAGTTCTTGATGTAACTATCGATGTATTGTCTGCATGTAATCCAAAATGGTTCAAATGGCTCTGAGCACTATGGGACTTAACGTCTGAAGTCATCAGTCCCCTAGAACTTAGGACTACTTGAACCTAACTATCCTAAGGACATCACATACATCCATGCCCCAGGCAGGATTCGAACCTGCGACCGTAGCGGTCGCGCGGTTCCAGACTGAAGCGCCTAGAACCGCTCGTCCACATCGGCCGGCTTGTATGTAATCCACAAGCAATATTTCACTACTCTGCAGTCCACTGCTCTGCGACTAGCATCATGTCCGGCTAGAATTGAATCATGGGCTTACCTAAACACCTCGTTTCGTAATTTTGATGGTTCTTCTATGCATAGCCCACACCTCTTTGAGGTTCCTTCCATTTCTCCATGTCCAAACTGGTACAATTTACATTATGTATTTTGTGACTTAGACCGTCTGCATTTGTTCGCGATTTACCTGGATATTGTATTACTTTGAAATCGAACTCACTCAGACGTAATGTCTCTCTAGTTATCCTACTAGTTGGATCTTCATCTCCTAGTACTTATATGAGTGCCGTGTAATTGCTTATTATTTTTAAGTGTCATCTGAAAAAATAACATCAGAAATATATTACTGTAAATATTAGTCCTGGAATTTCTTTCTCAGTAGTAGAGTAGTTCTTTTCGGCTATACTAAGCTGTCTTGACACATACGCTATGAGACGTTCTTGTTCTTGTTAATCTATCTCCTGACTTAAGTGAAACCTAAGACGTAGTTGCTAGCGTCACGTGAAAGTACAAACTGTTTTCGGTAATCTGAAACATGAGAACTGGTCTCGTGGTCTATAAACCTTTTAGTCTTAGAAATTTTGTCTCACAGTCTGGAGAACATTGAAATTTTACAGCCTTTTTTCGAATACTGGAAGAGGGATCTTGTAGTTTCACCGAAGTTTTGAACGAATTTTCGATGAAAATTGACTAGATCTAAATATTCCTGCGATACCTTTACTGGAGGGGATATCAGAAAATTTTTGACAGCATCAGCAAGTCCAGGATAAGCACATACACCATTTTGGCCGCTAATATGGCCCAAGTGATGGACTTCTTGTAAAATGAAATGACCGCGCATTGCTTAATCCTCGCAAACACCATCCATTAGTCGCTGAAAAGTAGCTCGCGAGTTTTTCAGCCAAAAAGGTATGCAACACTATTGATAACGCCCAGAGAATTTGAGAACACTGTTTCCAGATTATCTTCGGCAGTAACTCTAATTGATGGTAGCCTACCTACTTCACATGTCCATAGTTGTAAAATAAAAATACTTACCCAGATTCTCTAGGGTTTCTGTTACATTTGACATAGGGTAGGCATCTGAAACTGTCTTCTGGATTAAATAATGGTAGTTTCAACAGAAGCTATATGCTTTGCTGCAATCTTGTGATTTCTTGGGACAATGACTTGTCTCTATAATATTGCAATTGTTGGTTTATAAATTCTTCCATGATACGTAATAAATGTTGTGGGACTCTAAATGATTTCTTATAGACAGACACTTCATTCCCACTGGGAATATGATGTTGAGTGAGTTAGTGGCGTGACAGACAATGGTCGAGAAAGATCAAATAACCCTATGTAATCTTCTAACAATCTTTCCATGTCCTCCTAAGTCTGTCTTTCCATATATGCTACTTGCTTCCTCAGTGCAGTTAATCTGACAGACTGTCTCATTGTTACATAATCCAAGGTGAGATCCGTGTCCAATTCGTCCTCAAATAATACTTCTAAATTAGCTGTCAGAGTACCACATTATACCTGTACTTCTTCAGTGCTAATGTTATGAATACTGACAAGTACAGCTCTGCTTCCATAAATACCTCGTACATAGGATAAACTGCACTGTGCTAAACATTGTACTTTATTTAACTCTTCAGTCTACGACAAAGGGTCAACAATATGCAAAGAATTCAAGGGAAGATCAGCACCTATATCAACCCATGCTCACATTCCAGTACCTTTTGGTATGATATGCTGTGAGTTGACCTTAAGGGGCCTTGTATGCAGTATAGACGGCCCACTGAATGTCCCAGGTGTTCCTTGAGACACTAATGATTTTGCAGCCATAAAGCCCAGATGAAACAGTGCTCCATCCAGTTCCACTATACGCCATTCCAAGTCTACTCGCGTAGTCAAAACAAATGGCATGCTTGGAACAAGCGTACCATAAGGCTGTTTAGCCAACAGCCCTGTAGTCTCAGCTATACTCCAAGTCTTCCAAGCCAAGATGTTAGCATCTGGAAATGCTTCAAGGCCACCATAATATGCTTGGTTGCCCCATACAACAGCCAGTGTGAGCCATGTACTACCACTCGGATTCCAGCGCTGTTGAAACGAGTGAAACAACATGACCCCATCTATGGCGCTTAACTTCCAGTGTGGCACATTTAATGCTACTTTACTTGACGCTGATACGTGAGATACAGTATCTAATAAAAATTTGACATAACTGGTCAAAACAAGTCTGCCACTGATTTGGCACAGAGTTGACCTGTAGTAACCAGAACTGAGAGTGTTGTACTGACAACACACTGCCCCCTGCCCTATTTAATGGCAAGGTACGAGGTCTACCCTGTGACCACTTTCCCAGTCCTTATGAACTTTTATTTGTATAATTTCGTTTGCAATGTCCAATATGCTTACATGCTTGACACTGCTGTTCTCTGCAGTTACGTTCCGTATGACCTGTTTGGTCACATCCAAAACATTTCACATCTGTATCAAATATTGCCTTCTTTCCCATGGTTTGGTTGTCACATCAGTCTCTACCAATGCTTCTTTGGTCTCTACTGCTTCATTCAGCTTCTTTGGTCATTCCATATCAACTTCATGTGACAATTCTGGCTGTTACAAGCGTCATTATTAATCCAGTAAAAGAAACTCCAATAGAAACTGATAAAAATAATGTCTTTGGAAAAGTTATTGGTTGGTTTTCTGCGAATGGGCTTGCTCTGAACTTTGAAAAAACAGATTACATCCAATTTTCTACTACCAGGAGTACAGTTCCTTCAAGAAATATAACATAACAACAGATGTCAGTAGCCAGAGTAGAGCATATTAAGTATTTGGGTGTAAATATAGACGAGAATCTTAATCGGAAAATTCATATTTTGGATCTCCTAAAGCGATTAGGTTCAGCAACTTTTTGCAGTCTGAATAATTGATAATTTTGATGGTACAGAAAATAGCAAGCTAACATACTTTGCATACTTTCACTCTCTGGTGTCATACGAAATAATATTTCGGGGTAACTCAACACTCACGCAAAAAGTATTCACTGCTCAAAAGAAAGTGGTTAGAATAACGTGTGGGGCACCTGTTTAAAAGGTTAGGAAATCTTACAGCAGCCTCACGGTACATTTACTCAATAATGAAATTTGTTCTCAACAACATGGACTAGTTGAAAAACAACAATGACATTCATGATTATAATACTAGAAGAAACAAAGACTTATAGTATACTCTACTTAACCTGTATTTGGCACAGAAAGGGGTATAATATGGTGCTGTAAAACTTTTTGGTAAATTACCAGATGAAATAAAATGTCTGACAGACAGCAGTAATAGTTTTAAAAATAATCGTATCTTCTTGGCAACTCCTTCATGAGTTCTTGAATAGGAATAAATAAATCTATAGGTACAATTTATGCATTTTGTGCCATTTGAGGGAATGGGGTAGGTAAAAAAAATTTAAGCTTAAAGAAAAAAAAACTTGATTGATGTGTGCATTTGTTATGCACTTGACATGTTCCACATCATGATGGTTACCGTGAGATTGGTCAATGGAATACGTAACTAACCCGGGCGCTAATGACCGTAGCAGTTTTGCGCCATAAAACCATAACAAAAAACGTAACTAACTAACTAACTAACTGTATCTGTCTACCTATCCTTTCCTGATGTCGCCTAACAACTGCGCTTCTCTTAATTTGTCGAAGTACATTACATGTGCCCTAGTGTTTCTCTCTACCCATAGTTTAGCCACACTCAAAACGTGCTCATTACTCCAATTTCTCGACGTACTGGTTGTATTCAAATTATCAAAAAACAGGAAGTCATCTTCCCCTGATGTCCCAGGAAATGGAGTGACCAATTAAGTGGTGTTAGTATCAAGGAGATGTGCATAGGAAGTGACTGTTCCCTCCTCTCTCCCCTTAGTCGCCCTAATTCTGTCTGCAGCTGCGCTGCTTGCTCTATTAGGTACTGAACCGCATCTTTAGCCGATACTTGTTTATCCATACAAATAAAACAGTTTCTCTGTCAGTCACTTGTTTATTTTGCCACTACGCGTTTGCATGGTTCACATCATCTTCAGGTGGAGAATTGTTTATTTCCATGGCTGGTGTTGGTGAAGGGTACACACGGCTTCTCACAGTTCCAGACCAAATGCAGTGTATGTTATTTGCGTCTTTTGCTAACGATAAAAATTGTAGATTTAGAAAAGGCACTGGAAATGGAAATGAGTGTTTGGCGTCATTGGCCGGGAGGCCCCTTGCGGGGCAGGTCCGGCCGCCTCGGTGCAGGTCTTATTACATTCGACGCCACATTGAGTGACCTGCACGCCAGATAGGGCTGAAATGATGATGAAGACAGCACAACACCCAGTCCCTGGGCGGAGAAAATCCTCTACCTAGCCGGGAATTGAACCCGGGCCCGTAGGACTGCAATCTGTCACGCTGACCACTCATATATCGGAGCGGACAGAAAAGGCACTTCACAGCTTAAAATGAAATGATCGTATGACATTTATTCGCCAGGATACCCCCTTTGGGGTTCGGCCACCGTATTGCAAGTCTTTTTAGTTGACGGCGCTTCGGCGACTTGCGCGTCAATGATGATGAAAATGATGATGAAGGACACACAACACCCGGACCCCTGCGGGGAATCGAACCCGAGCCCCCTTGCGTGACAGGCGGTAACACTACCGCTCCGCTACTGAGAAAAAACAAGTGACAGACGCAGAAACGGTTTTATTTGTGTTGATCAACAGTCGCAGTCCTTATAATACCGTCCCTTATGGACGAAATATTCATTGTTTATCCATACTGCCTACTTACTATCAATGCAAGTGTATAGTACACCCAAAATAAAATGAAAATTAAAAGGAAGAAGAGGGGATAGGAAAACAATCATACAGATACAAAAAGAATAAAAAAAACGTTAAACTCGGCATTTGCTCATACTGCTGTGAAGGATGCCCTGCTGCAGAACTATGGATCTGGCTACTGTCTCCATCATCTTCAGCACTTCTTCTCACACCTATTATAATGGATATAGCAGGATTACTGGGTGTAGGTGGTATTTCCCTTCCAAAGACGGATTCAGGTGCAACGGGAGATGAAAGTTAGAGGATAAAAAATGTTTTTGTTACTGTTTGTTTATAATCATTGGACTTAGGAACTACTAGCGCTGCTGATTAGCGAAACAAATACGTCGTTCAGCGCCACCCAGCGCGCCGACCTCTGCAACAAAATAAAGGTACTCTAATGGACATTAAAATTGCTACACCAAGAAGAAATACAGATGATAAACGGGTATTCATTGTAAAATATATTATACTACAACTGACATGTGATTACATTTTCACTCAATTTTGGTGCATAGACCCTGAAAAATCAGTACCCAGAACAACCACCTCTGGCCCTAATAACGGCCTTGATACGCCTGGGCATTGAGTCAAACAGAGCTTGTATGGCGTGTACAGGTACAGCTGCCCATGCAGCTTCAACACGATACCACAGTTCACCAAGAGTAGTCACTGGCGTATTGTGACAAGCCAGTTGCTCGGCCACTATTGACCAGACGTTTTCAATTGGTAAGAGATCTGGAGAATGTGCTGGCCAGGGCAGCAGTCGAACATTTTCTGTATCCAGAAAGGCCCGTACAGGACCTGCAACATGCGGTCGTGCATTATCCTGCTGAAATGTAGGGTTTCGCAGGGATCGAATGAAGCGTAGAACCACGGGTCGTAACCCATCTGAAATGTAACGTCCATTGTTCAAAGTGCCGTCAATGCGAAAAGAGGAGACCGAGACGTGTAACTAATGGCACCCCATACCATCACGCCGGCCGGCCGAAGTGGCCGTGCGGTTCTAGGCGCTGCAGTCTGGAACCGCGAGACCGCTACGGTCGCAGGTTCGAATCCTGCCTCGGGCATGGATGTGTGTGATGTCCTTAGGTTAGTTGGGTTTAACTAGTTCTAAGTTCTAGGGGACTAATGACCTCAGAAGTTAAGTCCCATAGTGCTCTGAGCCATTTGAACCATTTTGAACCATCACGCCGGATGATACGCCAGTATGGCGATGACGAATACATGCTTCCAACGTGCGTTCACCACGATGTCGACAAACACGGATGCGACCGTCATGATGGTGTAAACAGAACCTGGATTCATCCGAATAAATGACGTTTTGCCATTCGGGCGCCCAGGTTCGTCGTTGAGTACACTACCGCAGGCGCTCCTGTCTGTGATGCAGCGTCAAGAGTAACCGCAGCCACGGTCTCCGAGCTGATAGTCCATGCTGCTGCAAACGTCGTCGAACTGTTCGTGCAGATGGTTGTTGTCTTGCAACGTCCCCATCTGTTGACTCGGGGATCGAGACGTGGCTGCACTATCCGTTACAGCCATGCGGATAAGATGCCTGTCATTTCGACTGCTAGTGATACGAGGCCGTTGGGATCCAGCACGGCGCTCTGTATTACCCTCCTGTACCCATCGATTCCATGTTCTGCTAACAGTCACTGGATCTGGACGAACGCGAGCAGCAATGTCGCGATACGATAAACCGCAATCGCGATAGGCTACAATCCGACCTTTATCGAAGTCGGAAACGTGATGGTACGCATTTCTCGTCCTTACACGAGGCATCACAACAACGTTTCACCAGGCAACGCCGCTCAACTGCTGTTTGCGTGTGAGAAATCAGTTGGAAACTTTCCTCCTGTCAGCACGTAGGTGTCGCCACCGGCGCCAACCTTGTGTGAATGCTCTGAAAAGCTAATCATTTACATATCACAGTATCTTCTTCCTGTATGTTAAATTTCGCGTCTGTAGCACGTCATCTTCGTGGTGTAGCAATTTCAATGGTCAGTCGTGTAATATTACCGAGCGGGTACCTCACATCAGCTGCTGCTTTAAGAGATGGCTCGCGTTTCCCGGCCCGTGTCATGTCAGCCCAGTGTAGCTACTCCACAATACATACGCCAGACTGCGTCACGCTCCATGGTGCTGGGCATGGAAGTCCCTCGTTGATCCCTCGGAAGGAGGGGGGGTCATGGCTGGACTCCAGCACCGTAGTTCTGAGAAGGCAGTAGAGTCCCGAGCCCCTGGATCCTCAGAGGTTTGGAGCCTAGTGACGATAGAGACGCCAGCGTCACCTATACGGCACTGAACAACACAGGCTGCACGTTACCTTGCTGTCCACCTGTTCGCCGACGGTGAATGCAACTGAGGGGGGTTGGCTGTCATAATCGCAGTGGGCGACGGTATGCGAAAGTCGGTCGAGACAGAGTGGCTTCTCGAAGGCTCGTTCCAGGACATTGACACCCAGAACGGTGTCACGGAAGCGTCTTGCTGCTGCGCAAGGGTACCGATCGACCAGGACGATTGCAAGCGGCGGCCGAGGTCCGTTTCTTGGTGCACCACTCTTGGTTCCAAGCTTTTCCACAGCACATCCCGTTACATTATGCTGGGGCATCCAGGGCGCTCTTCGTGGCATTCTTTGAAACTCTTATATGACTCATACACTCTTATTGTACTTATTTCAGACTAAAAAAAAATCAATACTTAACATTTTTAAAAGTTTACTATACTTTATGCCGTTCTTACAGCAATATTTAATACAATTTTTGACTGCTGTCAACAAATTAAATGTCCGATATGGCTCACACTGTACAGATGTTTCTCAGTAATATTTATCTGCACAACAACGAAAAAATCGCGTGAACCGAACTAATACAACCCACCTAATTATAAAATTCCTTTTACCTTCTGAACAGATCTCATTTTACATACGAAGTGGAATAATGTTGTTACGGCTTACTCTCCCAAGAATATAAATAAGTTAATTCTGAGAGAATTTCATCTATTCCAGAAACCTTGTTTTGTCTTCAGTCTTTTAGGTCCCTGTCAAAATTCTTCTCGCAATATCATATCTCCCATCTAATCCTGGTCAACTATTGCCTTTAAGCTGATTTGACTTATATATATATATATATATATATATATATTTTAAGTGGGTTAGCACCTGAACTCTTACAGGTGCTTCTTTTTTCTCCAAATGTCTCTTCTCAGTCTGCCTATAAGCGTTATCTATTTTTTCCCATAGTCGTGAATACTTCTACAGATTTTCATTTCTTGTCTGGAAGTTCCTGTTTTCACAATTTGAGCTCCCTGTGACTCTCAATTTTACATTTCTGTATTCTCGTTTGCCTGTTTTATTTGATGCAATTTATCCTTGCGTCAGTTAGAATTAGTATGTCATTTGTTATCCAGGAACTTCGACTGGGCCTTATTGTCTATATGATCCTCTGCTGAGTTCAGTATTCCGCCTCTCAAGGTGGTCGTCTTATATTGTATTCCTTTCCCCTGTTTCAGTCAATCGTTGCCTAATTCTACCACTGAAACTACTTAACCATTCGTTGTTTCAATTTACCTAAGTACCATATTCTTAATGTTCTACCTAGTTCGTCACTTTTGATCTGCATTTCATAACCGATAAACTATTCAAGAGAAAATAAATTATGTGTAAATGGATTGTTTACCAAACAATCAACACCTGAGCCATATAATTTTAAGGGAAACGATAAGGCCGGCCGGTGTGGCCGTGCGGTTCTACACGCTTCAGTCTGGAACCGCGTGACCGCTACGGTCGCAGGTTCGAGTCCTGCCTCGGGCATGGATGTGTGTGATGCCCTTAGGCTGGTTCAAATGGCTCTGAGCACCATGCGACTTAAACTTCTGAGGTCATCAGTCGCCTAGAACTTAGAACTAATTAAACTAACCTAAGGACATCACACACATCCATGCCCGAGGCAGGATTCTAACCTGCGACCGTAGCGGTCGCTCGGTTCCAGACTGCAGCGCCTAGAACCGCACGGCCACTTCGGTCGGTGATGCCCTTAGGTCAGTTATGGTTAAGTAGTTCTAAGTTCTAGGGGACTGATGACCTCAGAAGTTAAGTCCCATAGTGCTCAGAGCCATTTTTGGAAACGATAAATTCTACTCCAGTGTGTCCCTTGGTCCAGTTGTTTGTTTACCCAGTTATTCCCAACTTGAAGGGCCACTGCCCGCTAAGCAACCTCCAGTTATAATTTTCGCGTCAAAAATCCATTTCTCACTGCCATGAGTTAAAAATGGCAATGTACACTCATTCCCTTTTCAGACAGACCCGAAGGTATGGAAACCCTATTTAGTTAATCAAAAACAGTCTACGTCATTTTCACTTCTGTGTTCATTTCATTCCTTTCTACACAATTAGCACACTCATAATTATTCCGTACTTTCCCAAATATGTAAGAGCTTAGAATGCACATCAATAAGCCGTAGAATATAGAGAAATTTAAATTTCCTGTAAGTGTCACTCTGACGATGGTACGAGGGTTGGAATCTTAACAGTGGCAACTATTTATTTACAGTTCGTACAAAATAGATACGTGTTTCAAAGTTTTACTGACCTTCAAAGTAGTCACCAACATTGTGTATAACCCGTTGCCAGCGATGTGGAAGTCTTAGGATACTCTTAGCAGTGCCAGTTGTGTTGACAGTTCGAGCGGCGCGGTCTATTGCCAGACAAATTTGTAGCAGTTCTGAAGCGAATGCTGTGAAGTGTTTCCTTCAGTTTAGAAATCGAGTTGAACTCACAAGAGCTTAAGTCAGGGGAGTGCAGTAGGTGGTATAGTACTTAGCAGCCCCATCAGTCAAACAAATCAGTAACATCTTGAACTTTACGTGCTTGAGCACTGTCCTGCAAAATGATGGTCGGGTTCTGCAGAAAGTGTCATCACTTCTGTCTCTATGCTGTTCATTTTTGGAACACAGCCTACGACCAGCTTACAGACAGAAGTGATGACAGTTTCTGCAGGACCTGACCACCATTTTGCAGGACAATGCTCAAGCACGTACAGTGCAAGCTGTTACTGATTTGTTTGACTGATGGGGCTGCTAAGTGCTATACCACCTACTGCGCTCCCCTGACTTAAGCCCTCGTGAGTTCAACTCGATTTCTAAACTGAAGGAAACACTTCACAGCATTCGCTTCAGAACTGCTACAAATTCGTCTGGCAATAGACCGCGCCGTTCGAACTGTCAACGCAGCTGGCACTGCTAAGAGTATCCTAAGACTTCGACATCGCTGGCAACGGGTTATACACAATGCTGGTGACTACTTTGAACGTCAGTAAAACTTTGAAACCCGTATCTATTTTGTACGAGCTGTAAATAAATAGTTGCCACTATTAAAGTTCCAATCCTCATATTTTCAGTTATAGCCATGTTAACGCTAAATTTGTTTCTCGTCATAACCTTTTTTTACATTACAGTGCAGTAAGTGGAAAAATCTTTTTTGGTTTGATATGATACTACGCACCAAAAAATGTTTGCGCAATTCAGTTAAATATATGGTAAAGAAACCCTCCCTGACAAATTCAATTTGTACACGACACGGTACGAATACCTATCTTTGTCTTCCATAGCCACTAATTTGTCACCTGTGGTATCCGAACACCCATAGTAGACCGACTCAAGTGTTCTGTTTGCCAGTCCTCTATTCCACTTTCCCTAAATCCATAGAGTATCGCCTACTACTCTCCTAACCATAGTCACGCAAAGTCTGCAAAAACCCCTGTAGAGATTCGAAGGTAAGAGAGAGAAACGTGGGTGGGGCCATAAGGTATTGTCACAATGCTCAGCAGGATAAGCATTTCTCGAAAAAAGCAAAGATGCAGATCCGAGATCTGCTTCGACACCCAATTTTAAACCCATAGATGTTTCAAAACTGCATAGCATTTTGATTTTTGTAAAATTATTAATGAAACTTCGCCACAATGGAAGAAATAGGAGCTTGTAGCTGGTCTGAAGAAACAACATTGGAAACTATTTAGAGAATTTTCTCACAGGGCTGCTAAAATGAAACCTAAATGTAGGCCTCCACTCGCCCGCTCTGTTCACTTTAAATGTGCTCTCTATAATTTAAAAAAAATGGTTCAAATGGCTCTGAGCACTATGGGACTCAACATCTGAGGTCATCAGTCCCCTAGAACTTAGAACTACCTAACTAACCTAAGGACATCACACACATCCATGCCCGAGGCAGGATTCGAACCTGCGATCGTAACGGTCGCGCGGTTCCAGACTGCAGCGCCGAGAACCGCTCGGCCACTCCGGCCGGCTCTGTAGTTTCACCAAACCATACTACCAAGCTATTTCTATTTCAGTCAAAATATTAAGCAAAATGAGGACGTACCCAGACAGGTGCAGTAACAAATAATAGCGCCCCCATCCACTAAAATAAAAATTAAAAAAAATTGCGAACGAAACTCACATCCTGAGGTGTATTAATAAGTTCAGGATCATTCTGAAGAAAACTAGTACACGTATTTTTTAACAGATATTAACGAGTGGTAAGTGCACCTTTGCCGTCAATGCCGAAATTACGAGGATGTGCTGAAAAGTAATGCCTCAGCATCTTTTATTCTGTTCTCAATCTCGGCTTAGGTATGACATGTCATGTATATTACCCTGGCGACTTCATAACTCCTCTGTCGCAAGACCACACCGAATTGTAGCATATAACATGGCGGTGAGTAACGCAGTATGTCGGTGAATGAAAAACAGCATGCTGCAATCGAATTTCTAACCGTAGAAAAAGTACGTCCAATTGAAATTCGAAGAGTAATGAAAGCTGCGTACGGAACCCACCAGCGTAGCCGAGAGCGCTAATGCGCTGCTTCCTGGACTCGGGTATGTGTGCCGGCCACGGATCGAATCCGCCTGGCGGATTAACGACGAGGGTCGCTATGCCGGCCAGCCTGGATGTGGTTTTTAGGCGGTTTTCCACATCCCGCTAGATGATTACTGGGCTGGTCCCCATGTTCCGTCTCATTTCCACGTCTCGCAGACATTTGGAAACGTCCGCACTATTTCATGGCTTAAACTAGACGCAGACAATTTGGGTATACTACTTACGTCCCGGGCAGATCAGGGTGGCGGCAGGAAGGGCATCCGGCCACCCTCTGCAACTACCACTGCCAAATCCGTAGTAACACGGCCGACCCCGCGTTGAAGCTGGATACAGGTCCAAAGAAAGAAAGAAAATGAAAGCTGTGTACGGTGATGATAGTGCCAGACCATACACGAGAACTGCGGCATATGCAACAACCCAACGACTTGCGTTTGCGCTCATCGATCATCCTCCATATAGTCTTGACTAGACAGTACCCGATTTTCATCTGTTTCCAAAAGTTGTTTGTTTCTTTTATTTGACCTCCACAGTTCGTACTCTATTTAATCATCGGAAACACCTGTTTACATAGAATACGTAGTTTTGCGGAGGAAATACACAATGCATACTTACAAGACTGAAAGCTCAAAGTCATCAAATTTTTCCCACAAGGAATGTTTAATAAATAGAATAAGTACAATGGACATACACTGATGAGCCAAAACATTATGACCGTTACCAGGAGTCTGAATGCCTCGTTATGGTGTTACGGGCACGTGACGCAGTAAGGAAAGAATGTAAGTGGAAGAGAGACGAATAGGAAGTCGTCATAGCGAACCATTGATGTAAGCGGTTTTGACAAAGGACACATTGTTGTGGCGTTGCGGCTGGAAACGAGAATGTGTGGAACGGCGACCTGGTCGCCTGTTGGTGTACTGCTCTCATGAGTACTTATGGAAAGTGGTTGAAGGATGGTGAAATGACGAGTATACCGCATGGTATTGGACGACCACTTCTCACCAGAAAACGTGGAGCTCGGAGGAGTAATCCATGATAGGCGGCGACCTGTGGCACATCTAGTGACAGACAGCAATGCTGGTGCAGGCACAAGTGTTCCGGAGCACACCGTTCAAAGCCCATTGTTGAACATGGAGTTCCGCATCAGGCGACCCTTACGTGTTCCTGTGTTGGCCCAACGACTTCGTCAGTTATGATTGCAGTTGGCATAGCATCACTGAGTTTTCACCGTGAAACGATAGAAATGTGTCGCCTATCGAATGAACCGCACTTCCTGTTACACCGGGTCGATAACTGTGTCCTTACACACCGTCATCAAAATTATATGTGGTGTCAAATTGTGGACTGCTATTTTACATGCTGGGTATTCACAAAGTGACGTTTCACTAAATGTACTCAGCTATGAGGCTTGTGGTTGGTGAGACAAACTTTTCTACAAGGAGCAGCAGTACTAGTGGCAAAGAAATTACTGCAGGACAAAAGCTTGGCAACATCTATTTTTAACACACAAAAGGTCAATCTGTCACTAGTATCCAGAATGAGGTTTTCACTCTGCAGTGGAGTGTGCACTGATATGAAAATTCCTGGCCGATTAAAACTGTGGGCCAGACTGAGTCTCGAACTCGGGACCTGCACGAATCATGCATTGCGCCAAAGATGCAGGCCGGTGAGGGCAGAATTATGCTGTGGGGTACACCGAGTTGGCTTCCATGTGATCTGTGGTGGTAATCGAAGGCATCATGACAGCAGTGAACTATGTGAAAATTATTGCTGACCACCTGCATCGCTTCATGCTTGAAGTCTCCCCCTAAGGGGGGGTGACGTCTTCCAGCAGGATAACTCTCGGTGTTGCAAGGTCAGAATAGTGCTACAGTGGTTCGATGGGAATTACAAGGAACTCATATTGATGTGTTGGCTAGCAAATGTGCTTGATCTGTACCCATTGGAGCACATATCGGGTTCCACCTGCGTGCCCGTAAATCGCCATCTCGTATTTTGCGGGAATTTCTTGACCTGTGCGTAGGCATCTGGTGCCACACACTTCTGAAATCTTTTCAAGGACTTACAGAATCCATGCCAAGCAGAATATCTGTTGTATTGTGTTTGAAAAGTGGAACAACACGCTATTAAACAGATAGTCATAACAGCAGAGGTTGAAAATACCGTTTCAGTTTTAAATTACTGTATTTTCACACGACTGGTTTCGGACTGTTATAAGCCCATCCTCAGGTGTCGTAGCTGTGCTGTGGTCCCCGAGCGCCGCGTGTACCTGCTACACGAATAAGGCCCAAAGATGGACCAACGCGTTACTGACTTGCTCAATTCGTGAAGCTTTGCCTGTTGAACGAATCACCCCATTTTTCTGAAGTCGTAATAATTGTTTTATCTGTACATGTAAATCACATCTACCAGTTTCCGTCCCATTCAGATAATTCCTTCATGGTGCATCACTTTTTTTTTTTGCGTGTATCTTTAAGAAGGAAGTTGAAGATACAAACTTAATTGCTTCCAATATTGACGCAGCCTCTGCCGTAGAAATTGCAGCACTTTCAGGCAATTTGTAGGCTTTACTAAATTGTATCTGATTGTATAGAAAAGCATATCAATATACTCCTCTTGTGACTTTTGGATCCATCAGCAAATAGTATACAGATATTACCAGGCGCCGGCCGCGGAGGTCTAGCGGTTCAGGCGCTCAGTCCGGAACCGCGCGACTGCTACGGTCGCAGGTTCGAATCCTGCCTCGGGCATGGATGTGTGTGATGTCTTTAGGTTGGTTAGGTTTAAGTAGTTCTAAGTTCTAGGGGACTGATGACCACAGCTGT
The DNA here is from genome assembly GCF_021461385.2 of Schistocerca piceifrons. NCBI lineage: Eukaryota > Metazoa > Arthropoda > Insecta > Orthoptera > Acrididae > Schistocerca > Schistocerca piceifrons. The sequence continues at coordinate 135,304,582 of NC_060149.1, forward strand.
TAGGTCCCATAGTGCTCAGAGCCATTTGAACCATTTTTATTACCAGGCCACTGAGCTTCAACGACACGATTAAATCTGCAGTTTACGTTAACACACAGCGAGTTTGTCATATTATAATAACAGATTGGAATCTGGCAGTTGTGTATATCAAGATCATATTCGAGTGAGGGGTTCAAATGGTTCTGAGCACTATGGTACTTAACATCTGTGGTCATCAGTCCCCTAGAACTTAGAACTACTTAAACCTAACTAACCTAAGGACATCACACACATCCATGCCCGAGGCAGGATTCGAACCCGCGACCGTAGCAGTCGCGCGATTCCGGACTGCGCGCCTAGAACCGCTAGACCACCGCGGCCGGCCGAGTGAGGGAAAATGTGAAGAACATCGCATAGAATGTATGACAATATACCAACAGTCAAATCTTATTCAGACAGTCGGAATTTTAGTTGTTCTGTTGGAAGCATTCCGGAATTGGTAAATGCAGTCTCACTCTTATAGACAGAACTTTCCATGAAGGACAGTTCTTGAATGTGATATTTATCTGACATCATTTGACGCCTAACGCTTACGGGAATCGCTTTTGCCTCCACTAAGAGAGCGTTTGTGGGCTTCGAAAGCATTGCTCCAAGACAGGTACGAATAGTTCTGAACTGAAGAGAGTCTGATATTGAGAGGTAAATCTTAGGTGGATTGTGATACATCTTACAACCATAGTCCAGTCTGGATCGAATAATCCCTCGTACATTGTGAATAGAATACTTTGATGCGCTCCCCACCATACACAGGCGAGAGAGCGAATTACATTTCATACTTCACTGCATTTCTTCTTTCTTTTGCTGGTGCCTTGTCCCGTGGTTTCGCAGGGTTGGCACAGTTAGGAACGGATTTGACAAGGTTAATTTTAATGGGTGGCCGGATGCCCTTCCTGCCGTCACCCCGTTCCGCCCGGGACGGTATTAGTGTACCCTAGCTGTCTGCGTCTAGTGAAATCCATGGAAGAGTGTGAACATGTTCAGATGTTTTGCGAGTCGTGTAACTGGCGGAACGTGGTGACCAGCCCGGTATTTACCTAGCAGGATGTGGAAAACCGCCTAAGAATCACATCCAGGCTGGCCGGCCGACGTTGGTAATCCGCCGGGCGGATTCGATCCGGGGCTGGCGTTCCTACACGAGTCCAGTCATACTTCACTGCATTTATTAGCAATATATTGTATATGAGGCGCCTAGATGAGCCGCGAGTCATATATAGTTATGAAGTGGTGCATGCATTGCTCCGTCACGAAAGTTAAACATTCTACAGTGACGCATCAAAAAACTGGTCAATATGTAGACATGAAGAATAAACATGTAGAATGTTACTAGGTTTGGTTCTATTCAAAATGCTTTAATAGTTTTCACATAAAAAATTCGGAAGCATTCCTTCTCACCATACACTTTATTTCGGCATTCACCGAGAAACTGAGATGCGGCCACAACGGGCCGTAGAATTGCATATTGCCAGCAATACAGCCTGGCAACATGAGCGGCCACGTTAATTACAGCTACATGTCGGCAACATTACTGGCTAACGTTGTCCAGCAATGTTTACGGTAATACCTTTCTGAGCCAGAAATGTTTACACGGTCCATAGTACTACCACAAAATACACGGAAGCGAGGTACTGGAAGTGAGTACGACTGTCACGCATTTACATTCCACAAGGAAAAAAGTAAGCCTGATAAAGATAAATCGGGCCTTTTGGATGCGTTCCTTTTTAAGGAAGCAAACTGCTTCTGATCCTTTAACTCTACTGGATACATACCTCTCACAGACTATTGAACTACTGAAACGCAATTTAAATTTATCGTAAAAGCAATTCGTCCAAGAATTAGTAAGACGAAAATCATTATGGAAGATTACATACCAGCTGACAACCATTCGGTTTTTAGTTATTTGTGGTTGAGAAGGGAGTGAGACAGGGTTGTAGCCTCTCCCCGATGTTATTCAATCTGTGCCGGCAGCGGTGACCGAGCGGTTCTAGGCGCTTCAGTCCGGAATCGCGGCCGGCCGAAATGGCCGTGCGGTTAAAGGCGCTGCAGTCTGGAACCGCAAGACCGCTACGGTCGCAGGTTCGAATCCTGCCTCGGGCATGGATGTTTGTGATGTCCTTAGGTTAGTTAGGTTTAACTAGTTCTAACTTCTAGGGGACTAATGACCTCAGCAGTTGAGTCCCATAGTGCTCAGAGCCATTTTTGAACCGGAATCGCGCGACTGCTACGGTCGAAGGTTCGAATCCTGCCTCGGGCATGGATGCGTGTCATGTCCTTAGGTTAGTTAGGTTTAAGTAATTCTAAGTTCTAGGGGACTGATGACTTCAGATGTTAAGTCCCATAGTGCTCAGAGCCATTTGAACCATTTTTTATTCAATCTGTATATTGAGCAAGCAGTAAAGGAAACAAAATAAAAATTCGGAAAAGCTATTAAAATCAGTGGAGAAGAAATAAAAACTTTGAGGTTCGCCGATGACATTGTAAATCTGTCAGAGACAGCAAAGGACTTGGAAGAGCAGTTGAACGGAATGGACATTGTCTTGAATGGAGGATATAAGATGAACATCAACAAAACCAAAACAAGGATAATGGAATATTGTCGAATTAAGTCTGGTGATACTCAGGGAATTAGATTAGGAAATGAGACACTTAAAGTAGCAAAGGAGTTTTGCTGTTTGGGGAGCAAAACAACTGATGATGGTCGAAGTAGAGAGGATATAAAATGTAGACTGGCAATGGCAAGGAAAGCGTTTGTGAAGAAGAGAAATTTGTTAACATCGAGTATAGATTTAAGTGTCAGGAAGTCGTTTCTGGAAGTATTTGTATTGAGTGTAGCCATGTATAGATGTGAAACATGGACAACAAGTAGTTTGGACAAGAAGAGAATAGAAGCTTTCGAAATGTGATGCTACGGAAGAATACTGAAGATTAGATTGGTAGATCACTAGTGAGGAGGTATTGAACAGAATTGGGGAGAAGAGGAGTTTGTGGAACAACTTCACCAGAAAAAGGGATCGTTTGGTAGGACATGTTCTGAGGCATCAAGGGATCACCAATTTAGTATTAGAGGTCAGCGTGGAGGGTAAAAATCGTAGAAGGAGACCAAGAGATGAATACACTAAGCAGATTCAGAAGGATGTAGGTTGCAGTACTGGGAGATGAAGAAGCTTGCACAGGATAGAGTGGCATGGAGAGCTGCATCAAACCAGTCTCAGGACTGAAGACCACAACAACAAAGGAGCCTACACTTATCACCGATATGCCTCTTGGTACCATGTTTATGTTATTATTTTCTACTGCCAGTCACCAGTACCACGAGAGAACAACGAATTTCATAAATGCGATAGACCTGAGATCAGTATTCCGGGACGAAAAGTAATGTAGGCCCTTTACGAAACAAATCATTGGGAAAAGGACATTTGGCAAGTTGCTGCCCATAAACTAGAAATACAAAGTTAAATGTTTACAAGATTAATCCTATGTAAAACAGAATTATGGCTCACTGTAGGAAAATTTTCTATTACAACAGTTGCGGCGAGAACCACCTCTTCAGATTGCTGTCTCTATACAGAGCGTGATTCAGCTTCCTCTACCGATGTCGTTTTATGCAATCTGCTACGTTACATCTGTCCTTCAAAAACCACGTGCGAGATTTTCTTATTTTCCCAATCACTACGAGAAACGTATAAGTCGTACAGAAAGAAATGAGCAGGACTTTTTTGTAGGAAATTTAATGTAGTTAAATTTGTGGTGCGATACGTTTTCGCTGGAGGCCATAGCTTTCAAATTATTCAAGAAAAATGTACAAAAGTGATCTTCAAACGCATCTCCTCCCACTAAGTCACCGCCCTCACTAGTCAGGATTTCTAGTATGTTGTTCGTGGCACCCCCTCCTACCAATGTACAAAAATTTCCGACTACACGAACTATCCCCGACTTTCGACTGTTTTTGGTCTCTATTGATTGGGCTATTACGCTACCAGCATAGCCGGCTGTTCCGTTAACATTACTAATTTAAACGTCCCCGTTAGGGTAATGAAAGAGATCTGGATTTTGTAAACATTATGCTAAAACTAACTGCGTTGACAATTCCAACCGGCCGTGGTGACCGAGCGGTTCTAGGCGCTAAAGTCTGGAACCACGCGACCGCTACGGCCGCAGGTTCGAATCCTGCCTCGGGCATGGATGTTTGTGATGTCCTTAGGTTAGTTAGGTTTAAGTAGTTCTAAGTTCTAGGAGACTGATGACCTCAGAAGTTAAGTCCCATAGCGCTCAGAGCCATTTTTTGACAATTCCATCCAAACTTAACTATTACAAGCACTGTAGCTTCACAGTCAGAAGGTCTGAGGAATATAACGGTGCAATTGTTTATATTACGCTGTTAAAATTCGGAAAACTGTTAGATAAAATTTATACAAACTTCAATTTTACAATCTGCAAGTGCTCGTCTAAGCCGGTGGCGTAATTATGACAGTCAATGAAGATCAAAAATCGTCGAATGTGGGAAATAATTCGTGCAGTCACAAAGTTTTGTACAGTTGTAAGAGACATGGAAACATCGCGCGTGGTTTTTGAAGGCTAGGTATGACATTCCAGGTTGCATGAAAGAGCATCGGTATGGGCAACTTAATCGCCCTATATATTAATTCCTATGCTCAACTGCTGCCGTCATGGAGGTATGTATCAAATTTACTTTCCCACTTCTCCACTCTTGCAGACAAGAAACAAATGGAGTACCTCTACATACCCGCTCCTACTTACCTATCTGTAGCGGAATAATATTGTTTCACCGCTCACATTGACTCGGCAGTACAGCAGGATCGGTGTGAGAAAGAACATGTAAGGCAGAGAGAGGGAAGCCTTTACAAAAAAAATGGTTCAAATGGCTCTGAGCACTATGGGACTTAACATCTGAGGTCATCAGTCCCTTAGAAGTTAGAACTAATTGAACCTAACTAACCTAAGGACATCACACACATCCATGCCCGAGACAGGATTCGAACCTGCGACCGTAGCAGTCGCACGGTTCCCGACTGAAGCGCCTAGAACCGCTCGGCCACCGCGGCCGGCGAAGCCTTTACAGATAAGGACAGCGATAGATATGCTCCGACTATACGAAATATTCTCTATCCTTGGAGGACAACATCTCAGCCATACCTTGACAACTACTTGCAACAGCTTGGTCTACCAGCAACATTGCTGGGCCATTTAGCGATATTGTTATGTAATGCAGCTACATTGCATCAACGTAGATGACAACAATATCGGAAACACACATTGCCGTAAAATATGGCCCATGTAAGCGCACTTCAGTCCCTGGTGCTTGTATCCTGCATATACTCGAAGCAGTTATGTTTACTCCAAAAAAAGAAAAATCATATGTCTCAGCCGCGTCGTAGCTGTGTTGTTAGGCCAACGCAGGAGGAAAGAGAAATTCTGTCAGCTTAGAGGTGCAACCGTTTCTTCACATACGCGAAGTCCCCTTGCGGTGGCAGTCTCCCGTCCTTGTGCAGATTCGTGACGTGCCGTCAGTTATTCACTCGGACACCAATCGATGGATCTACGGTGAGGAATCGAAGAGGAATGAGTGTAAACAGTGTGGGCGTCGCAGCGCGCGAAGGCAGGTGACAGTTGACGGGGAGGGGCGACCGCGCCGGCGACGAATGGTCGTCCGGGGGCGGTGCCTGCGCCACCTCGCACGCCACACCCTGCCTCACAAGTCTCGCTCAGCCGCTGCGGCGCTGCACACGTGCCATTTCGTCCCGCCACTGCCACGATACGGGAGGCGCGATAGCGTTGGTAGTTGGAATATTTAACGTATAATTTTGCTGACAAGGGAACCTCCCCATCGCACCCCCCTCAGATTTAGTTATAAGTTGCACAGTGGATAGGCCTTGAAAAACTGAACACAGATCAATCGAGAAAACAGGAAGAAGTTGTGTGGAACTTTGAAAAAATAAGCAAAATATACAAACTGTGTAGTCCATGCGCAATATAGGCAACATCAAGGAGTGTGTGAGTGCAGGAGCGCCGTGGTACTGTGGTTAGCGTGAGTAGCTGTGAAACGAGAGGTCCTTGGTTCAAGTCTGCCTTCGGGTGGAAAGTTTAATTTTTTATTTTCAGACAATTATTATCTGTCCATACGTTATGTTTTCATCACTTTTTTGGGAGTGATTATCACATCCACAAGAAAACCTAAATCGGGCAAGGTAGAAGAATCTTTTTACCTATTCGCCATTCGACAACATATTCCTGTCATGTGACGCACAAGTCGTCACCAGGATCGTATAGAATATATCAGACATGTTTTCCTGTGGAGGAATCGGTTGACCTATGACCTTGCAGTCAAATGTTTTCGGTTTCCATTGGAGAGGCACGTCCTTTCGTCTACTAATCGCACGGTTTTGTTTCGCAGGTGCTCACGGTAACCACGCTCCTGAGCTCACGCTATCCTTAATGTTGCCTATCTTGCGCATGGACTACTCAGTTTGTATATTTTGCTTATTTTTTTCATAGTTACACACAACTACTTCCTGTTTTCTTGATTGATCTGTGTTCCGCTTTTCAAGGTCTATCCACTGTGCCAACTTATAACTAAATCTGAGAGGGGTGCGATGGGGAGGTTCCCTTGTGAGTAACATTCAATACTGTGCGAGCTTCTGATCGCAATGAGTGACGCTCTACCTAAAAGTCTAAGTAAATCGACCAGAAAGTCGATTTCGACGTCACGTGTGACGTGGATGCATTAGAAACAGTATGTCCTCGCGTTCCTCTAGTCTGTAACCTGTCGTGTCTATCCAGCTGGGGTGCCTACCCCGACTGCCGTTTCCGCGCTGTGACAGGCGAAGTAAATGAGGAAGCCCAAAAGAAAAGAGGAAGGAGGGAGGGCGAAGTACGAGGGGAATAAGAAGAACGGAATCGATTGGAAGGCACGAAAATGAGAAAGGGGCGGAGTCATATGAAATGGAATCACGAGAAGATTCGGACTGGATTGTGTAGTGTAGAACGACAGTTCCCTAAGACGTATCTCTCCCTGGTACGGAAACGATTCTGTCTTGTTTTCGGCTACTTGATGGAGCCATCCTCACTGTAACAAGTCAGCCAACGCCACGAAAGTGCGAAGAGTATGTTTCGCGTTTGTTGTTTTGTTTGTGACGGTTTACTGTTGACTGCCAACCTACATCTAGATGACAATCTGCAATTTACACTCAGGTATTTCTCTGAGGATTTTCAGGATTTTTCTCGACCGATCCACTCTAGAATAGGGAGTAATGGACATGTAAATCTTTGCATACGAGCTCTTATTTTATTACGATGGTCATTTCTCCCTATGTAGGTAGATAGGTAGAAGTGCACAAAATTTTCGCAATCGGAAAGGAAAATGGTGAGTGAAATTTGGTGAAAAGGTACCGCCGTAAGGAAAAATGCCTTTGTTTTAATGATTGACACCTCAACTCGCTTATCATATTCGCTGTTTCGTGATAATAGTAAACGAGCTGTCCTTCGCTGATTTTTTTTTTATGTCCTCCGTCACTGCCATCTGGTAAGGATCCTACACAGCACAGCAGTAGTACAGAAGAGGACGTAAAAACGTAGTGTTGGAAGTATTTTTAGTAGACTGTTCCATCTTCTAAGTGTTCCGCCAATAAAACACAGTTTTGGTTCGGTTTATCCACAAAATTTTCTATGTGATGGCTCCAGTTGAAATTGTTCGTAATTGTAATCCCTACGTAATCTTCAAACTTGTATGATTCATCGTGCCGGCCGGTGTGGCCATGCGGTTCTAGGCGCTTCAGTCTGGAACCGCGCGACCGCTACGGTCGCAGGTTCGAATCCTGCCTCGGGAATGGATGTGTGTGATGTCCTTAGGTTAGTTAGGTTTAAGCAGTTCTAAATTCTAGGGGACTAATGACCTCAGAAGTTACGTCCCACAGTGCTCAGAGTAATTTGAACCAATTTTTTGTTTCATCGTCAGGCTGGAATCTGATTGTGATTTAAAATAATATAAACGGATTTATGTACTCTCAAGCTTACAGGGGGTACGAACTGTTGGTGTGTGGGTGAATCTGTTGAGTACTGTGAGTCAAGCTAGTTAATCATTGAAATAGAAAATATTATGGAAACATGCAAGTAACTAATTCATTTTTGGTACGGCGATTGCCTTCGTCTCACAGGTGGACTATACGCGTCTGCAGTTGACTGGTGCGAATAGGACTGTTGTGATGGTTCACGTCTTGCGACGTAATTGTCGTCGAACATTCTTGTCCCTCCGCAGTAGCGGACAACGCGTTCAGGCCGTCCACAGTGATAACTTGAGCCGGCCAGAGTGGCCGAGCGGCTCTAGGCGCTTCAGTCTGGAACCGCGAGACCGCTACGGTCGCAGGTTGGAATCCTGCCTCGGGCATGGATGTGTGTGATGTCCTTAGGTTAGTTAGGTTTAAGTAGTTCTAAGTCTAGGGGACTACTGACCTCAGATGTTAAGCCCCATAGTGCTCAGAGCCATTTGAACCATTTTGAGTGATAACTTGCCGACGTGCTGTTCTCCATCCTCCAAATGTCTGTTCTCCTGCTGGTCGTTGTGCTTGCCAGAGGAGTTGATCGCATACTGGGTTGTCGTTTGATTGTTGCAGCGTTAAGCCCTCGTTGGCCGAGTCTGTTCTTCATGGTGCGTTCTACTAGCGTCGGATATTGCTGCTAAAGGTCGAAATACCTATACTTCGATAGTCTTCATTACTTCCGGACGTATGGGGTCGACATTCTCTGTAGGCCTACCCAGTTCAACACTTCTGGCTGCCATATACTAACTAAGGTATTTGTTCTCATACCATCTGATGCATGAGACAGACGAGCTCATGGTGATATTCCACAACTGCCATATGGACCATATTCGGCGGTCTGTAAACTTCTTTCGTTCGACTCTCTTTCAGCTGTACTTCCTGGTTTCGCAGGCCCTACCTGATGAATTCCCTTGTCGATGTCACATCCTATACCAGAAGGGATTGGTACATGCGTTCTGCGACTCCTTTCATTAAATGGCTCTGAGATGGTTCAAATGGCTCTGAGCACTATGGTATTTAACTGCTGTGGTTATAAATCCCCTAGAACTTATAACTACTTAAACCTAACTAACCTAAGGACATCACATACATCCATGCCCGAGGCAGGATTCGAACCTGCGACCGTAGCGGTCGTGCGGTTCCAGACTGCAGCGCCTTTAACTGCTCGGCCACTCCGGCCGGCCAAATGGCTCTGAGAACTATGGGACTTAATATCTGAGCTCATCAGTTCCCTAGAACGTAGAACTACTTAAATCTAACTTACCTAAGGACATCACACACATCCATGCCCGAGACAGGATTCGAGCCTGCGACCGTAGCAAAAAAATGGCTCTGAGCACTATGGGACTCAACTGCTGAGGTCATTAGTCCCCTAGAACTTAGAACTAGTTAAACCTAACTAACCTAAGGACATCACAAACATCCATGCCCGAGGCAGGATTCGAACCTGCGACCGTAGCGGTCTTGCGGTTCCAGACTGCAGCGCCTTTAACCGCACGGCCACTGCGGTCATAGCAGTCGCGCGGTTCCGGACTGATGCGCCTAGAGCCGCTCTGCCACCACGGCCTGCTCCTTTTATCGAGTATGAGATGTTGTCTACTTCTGGTATGTTCTGATTCACGATGTGGCATAGGGATAAAACATTCTTTATGTAACACTGTGTAGTTTCCCCATGACGTTAGCTCCTTTCCTACAACTGTCCTTCCGCTAAGTGGATTTGTCGCTGATCTTTGTTTAGTTCGGCCTGGAATTTGTCCCAGCTATCGAGCTTCTCTTCGTTGTTCCAGAACCAGTAGTCACCTGTGCCAGGCAAGTAAAAGTACACTTTCGTCAAACACATCGGTGAGATACCTGTTGTATTTAGTTACTCGGTCGAATCCTTTCAGCCGTTTCGCCGGGTCCTGACCAGCCTCTCGGGAAAACGATGATGGATGCCTAACGTGCAGCTGACTTACAACTGTTTTGGAACCTGTCTCCAGAATATAAGGATCTTAGTAACGATGTTATATTTGTGTTCTTATCAGTGTAGGCGACGGCTCTTACGCTGTCTAATCGGAGCCACGGCGATGCAAATGTCTTGAAGTAGGCCTACCCGGCGTCCCCAGTAAACAATGTCACGTCGAAATCACGATTAACTCGAAAAACGGAGGCAGGTTCGTCGATGCAGTATAGCTCTTAGCAGTCACTGTAAGTGAGTCAGCATTAAGCCAGAACAGATCTGGACTCCTGTACGGAAAGTGCCGTTGTTTATGCGAACATCGAATATTGTAGAATATACCAGTATTATAAACATTAGAGATTTCGAGGTTCTTCTAGAAATGACAAATACTAAATAACAAATAATTGCTACGGGTCGTACCTGAACTGACACCCATAGCACGTCAGCCAGCGTTAACCGTTACTTCACATTGGGCCCTGACCTCTGCTTACTTTGGATCAAACGAATCAAGGCATTCTCCATACTGAAACTACTGACCGCCTCACGAAGAGGGGCATTACGGAAGGAAAGTTCCGCCAGCACCAGCCCCTTGTACGGATTTCTACTCGACGGTCAAGAAAGGTGCTTATCAGGACTGGAATTGTGAATGACACGTATCGCCGGCCGAAGTGGCCGTGCGGTTAAAGGCGCTGCAGCCTGGAACCGCAAGACCGCTACGGTCGCAGGTTCGAATCCTGCCTCGGGCATGGATGCTTGAGGTGTCCTTAGGTTAGTTAGGTTTAACTAGTTCTAAGTTCTAGGGGACTGATGATCTCAGCAGTTGAGTCCCATAGTGCTCAGAGCCATTTGAACCATTTGACACGTATCACAGCACTATATTTGCTGCTACCCGGCGGCCATACAACCGGACGTCTCTTCTCGGCCTTGGTTCACTTCGGTGAAGCTTAGTAGACGTCATGTACCCACTCTCATCCTCATGAGGCTATGACACGGATTTACGCCACCCATCTATACCGGTTGAAAATCATCGCATCTGGACAATGAGATCAGGACACAGCGGCAATGGCAGATCTGAACCATGTTGTATTGTCGTGTACGAAGTACTCGGCCGCACAGACGGTCTTGAACAAAAAATTGTTTGCGGACCTACCCTCTCCCTACAAGTGTAACTGCTTTACTTCACCAGTTCGACGCATATAAGTATTATTTGCTAGCGAATTATTTAAAAGACACCGGTATACAACTTAGACCTATAAGCTGTGTGGATCCTGTCCACCAATGGAATCAGACCGTTCCGAAAACTGGGACTTTTATTTCTGTTTCTGCTTTGAATTAAGAAGTTATCTTTGCAAACGATGGCATTGTCTAGCTTTCATTGAAGTATACGTTGTTGTGTACGTCATTCTCCTCTCGACCCTGTCCTGTTCGAACCCTGGATCGTAATTTTGTGTTTCTTTTTAATTTCTATACACGACTGCTACGGTCGCAGGTTCGAATCCTGCCTCGGGCATGGATGGGTGTGATGTCCTTAGGTTAGTTACGTTTAAGTAGTTCTAAGTTCTAGGGGACTGATGGCCTCAGACGTTAAGTTCCATAGTGCTCAAAGGCATTTGAACCATTTTTAATTTGTATAACGAACTTATCTTTGTGCTTCACATTCTTATCATTTTTCCACTGTAAAAACTGCACTAATGTTGACTTGGCACTGTTGTAATTACTGCTGACTGTTGGATGTTCCTGTATTAGTGCATTTATTTTACATTAAGAAGTGTACATCGTACTCTTTTTACTGTTCTACTTTGGAAATTGCATTTCTGTTAACATTGTACTTTTGTAACTATTGTTGGCTGCATGGTCTTTGCTGCCCATGACAAAATTAAATAAATAAGAAAAAAAGGAAAAAGAAACGCGACGCCACACTACATGGGGCATAGTTCGCCACAATATAGAGAGTTATTTCAAATATTACAACCGCTAGCTGCCTACCTCGGCAATTTAAAATCAGTAGAGAGAAATCGTTATTGGAAAGAGAATGAAACAAGACTATCGTTATTTTCCTTCTGTACTAAGAGACACACGAAAACAATATGACCAATTGTATCAACACACGGATGAGGACGCTATACTTATGGCTGAAGGTAAGGAACAGTTACAGAAATTATCATACTCCGTGATTCGCTTTTAGATGAAAATGCACGAAAGAGAAACAAAAGCTGAGAGAAGAAACAGACGCGGCTCTATTAACATTCCGAGACGAAACAGACAAGAGCCTGCCTTTACATTCTTCTGTTTTTTGCTGCATCTAACTACTCGCTTGGGTGATGCTGTTACAGACAGACTTGGGGCGAGTTTTGACACGGAAGGGAAAAGAAACAGTCGCTATTTAATTGAAGAATTCGTATTGGAACTATGCAGGAGTGATTTAGGAAAACCACAGGAGCGACAATGCAGGATAATCGCAATTTGAAATCGGTTCCTCCAGACCAGTATTGTTTTATTTATTTATTAAGTTTTTACACTTTCGGACACATGTCATTTAAGGGCCTGAAGTAAGGTTCAAATGGCTCTGAGCACTATGGGACTTAACATCTATGGTCATCAGTCCCCTAGAACTTAGAACTACTGAAACCTAACTAACCTAAGGACAGCACACAACACCCAGCCATCACGAGGCAGAGAAAATCCCTGACCCCGCCGGGAATCTGAAGTAAGGAATACGTTGTAAGCAAGTCAGTGAATGAATAGGTTCTGACTACAAGAAGAGAATTAGGATGTGGAAACACGATTATGTATATGAGGGGTCAAAAAAATAGCTCTGAGCACTATGGGACTTAACATCTGAGGTCATCAGTCCCCTAGAACTTAGAACTACTGAAACATAACTAACCTAAGGACATCACACACATCCATGCAGGAGGCAGGATTCGAACCTGCGACTGTAGCGGTTGCGCGGTTCCAGACAGTAGCGCCTAGAACCGCTTGGCCACTCCGGCCGGCTATGCGGGGTCAGATTTCGTAGTAAAATGTCGGAGAACAGCAGCCTGGCCCAGAGAGGATTCTACTTTTTATCAGTTACACGAGTTTATGTTGCCGTCTGTTGTCTAACTAAAATTTTTATTCTTCGTTTATTGTGGAAATAAACATAGCAAGTTTCTGTTCCACAGTAAAAGGGAGAGAAGAATAGCGTTCATAGGCCCGTCGTTTCCAGACGAATCAAAAGCTCGGATCGCACAATGATGGGAGAACAAATTGGTCATGGCATTTTCAAAGGAACAGTTCCGACGTACAAGTTACACGATATCGGGAAACAATGAAGAACATAAATAAGGATGGTCCGTGGAGGAGACCCGGTGGTGTACAGTCCCTCATCACCTGCCTCCGTGTCAAAGGGCTGAGTTATATTCCAAACCTCTTTGCAGTGTCCTTGTAGAGTGACAGCATTTGACACTGTTGATGCTGATCCGTTCAACGCAGTAGAGCTAAGGGAACGCGGTTCTCTCGATGCTGTTCAAGAGGCTGTGTGCAGGCACTGGATTTCATCTCCCCTATCTCTTTCAGCATTAACAATAATGCACTGCTCGCCATTAAAATTACAACTTGATGAATGCAGCAGACTACGGTCGCAGGTTCGAATCCTGCCTCGGGCATGGATGTGTCTGATGTCCTTAGGTTAGTTAGGTTTAATTAGTTCTAAGTTCTAGGCGACTGATGACCGCAGAAGTTAAGTCGCATAGTGCTCAGAGCCAATGCAGCAGACAACGCTAGTCAAACTGTCACGAAGTTTACTACATGCTTGGCACGCAGATGATTAGCACTGCAAAGCGACCACAGAACGAAGGTAGAAACAACGCCATCTACATTATATTTATGATGAAAGTTTACGCAGTAGATTTCTCATTCAGTAAACGCATTAGAATATTGTTTGTTTGTGGGACGAGTGCGTTATGCCTTGTGTAAGGAGGGGAAACGTCTACCACCACGTGTCGGCAGGATCTTGGCCTATCGAGACATCAATTTATCGTTCCACTAGCATTTCACTCTGATGCGAATGTGGAATCGATGGTTTCTGGGTTCTAGGCGCTTCAGTCTGGAACCGCGCTACCGCTACTGTCGCAGGTTCGAATCCTGCCTTGGGCATGGATGTTTGTGATGTCCTTTTAAGTAGTACTAAGTTTTAGGTATTTCTAAGTTCTAGGGGACTGATGACCTCAGATGTTAAGTCCCAGAATGCTCAGAGCAATTTGAACCATTTTTTTTAATGGTTGCTGGAGGGTCATGCTCAACACCATGCAGGATCGCAATGTTCCTGCGCGACTAGGGCTAGAAAGGACATACACTATCTTATGAAAAGCATATGGACACCTATTAGTGGACATTAATATGGGGTGTGTTCACTCCTCACCTTTACGACTGCTTGAACTCTACTGTGGACACTTTCAGAGAGGTGTATAAATGTCTACGGAGGAAGGTTGCGCATGCATTCTCAAAAAACCGAAAGCAGAGATGGTAGCTTGTTGGATGCTTGGCCTGGAGCGTTCTAGCTCATCCCGAAGGTGTTTATTGGGTTCAGGTCGGGACTCGGGACAGGCCAGTCTATTTCAGAAATGTTGTTGTCCACAAACAATTACCTCACAGATGCTGTTTTCTGACAGAAAGTATTGTCATGCTGGTATAGCCGGCCGGAGTGGCCGAGCGGTTCTAGGCGCTACAGTCTGGAACCGCGCAACCGCTACGGTCGCAGGTTCGAATCCTGCTTCGGGCATAGATGTGTGTAATGTCCTTAGGTTAGTTAGGTTTAAGTAGTTCTAAGTTCTAGGGGACTGATGTCCTCAGAAGTTAAGTCCCATAGTGCTCAGAGCAATTTGAACCATGCTGATACAAACAATCAGCGTCTCCAAACTCTTCCTCTACTGTACGCAGTACGCAATGCTGTAAAATGTGTTCATATACTTCTGCATTAAGAGTCTTTTTAAGCGCGATAAGTGGACAACACCCAACCACGAAAAACCCCCTCATACCGTAACCCCACCTCCGAACATCAACTGTTGACACTCCACATGGTGGGAGGTAACGATCTCCAGGCATTCACCAAAACCGAACGCCTCCATTGGATTGTCACAGCGTATAGGGTAATCCACCATTCCAGATCACTCGTTGTTAGTCATCGTTTGTCCAGTGCGGTCACTCTTTACATCAGCTGAAGTGCAGCTTAGCATGGACTACAGAACTGAGGCCGGCCGCGGTGGTCTAGCGGTTCTAGGCGCTCAGTCCGGATCCGCGCGACTGCTACGGTCGCAGGTTCGAATCCTGCCTCGGGCATGGATGTGTGTGATGTCCTTAGGTTAGGTAGGTTTAAGTTGTTCTAAGTTCTAGGGGACTGATGACCACAGTTGTTATGTCCCATAGTGCTCAGAGTTATTTGAACCATTTGAACTACAGAACTGAGCTAACTGGGCTGATGGCAGCCCTTTGGAACTCACGAGTGACTCCTTCCGTTTATTTCAAGAGATTATTTTTACAGCCACCTTTCGCAATGATCGACGGTTCCTGTAAGTTCAAATGGCTCTAAGCACTATGGGACTCAACATCTGAGGTCATCAGTCCCCTAGACTTAGAACAACTTAAACCTAACTTACCTAAGGACAGCATACACATCCATGCCCGATGCAGGATTCGAACCTGCGACCGTAACAGCAGTGCGGTTCAGAACTGAAGCTCCTAGAACCGCTCGGCCACAGCGGCCGGCGGTTCCTGTAAGTCAGTACACGAGGTCCGTCTGGTATTGATTTAGCTGTGGTTGTTCCTTAGAGCTTCTAGGGCACCATCACATCACCAACAGTCGACTTTAGCAGCTTTAGAAGCGTTTTAATGCTCCTGACGAACCTGTGAGTCAGGTAATACCCAATGACTAGTCTATGTTCCAAGTCACTGAGCCCCGCTCGCCGACCGATTCTGCTGTTATTGCTTTTCTACTGGCAACGCAGTACTCCCCGTCTCCTTTTACACTGGCGGATCGGCCTCTCGTGTTAAGTAGTGGTCGTACAGAATTACGTAGGGGAGCTCGGATATTTTTGATCAGATAATATATTGTACGCTCCGCCGTGCAGGATCATCCAATTACGCCATGTAACTTGAGTACGAAAATCGGCTTGTTTATAGAAAGAAAAGCATCCACACGGGTAGTGGGGATTCTGAGAGGAATTGCCAGATTGCTTTCGTCATCGTCAGACGGTCCCAGCACCTGAGGTGATGGTATGGGGTGCCTTTGGGTACACAACACAATCACGTCTGGCATGCATAGGTGATAATCTGACAGCAGGCATTACTTTTCTGATGTCGTAGGGCTAGTGTACATATGGCTCTGAGCACTATGGGACTTAACTTCTGAGGTCATCAGTCGCCTAGAACTTAGAACTAATTAAACCTAACTAACCTAAGGACATCACAAACATCCATGCCCGAGGCAGGATTCGAACCTGCGACTGTAGCGGTCACGCGGTTCCAGACTGAAGCGCCTTTAACCGCACGGCCACACCGGCCGGCGTAGGGCTAGTGGCTGTGCCCTATCTTCGAGGTCTCTGTGACATAGTCTTCCAACAAGATAACGCAGCGCTGCCCGGTGCCCGTGCTGTCCTGACCTATGGCGAAACAGAGGGTGTGCGACTGTTGTAGCGGTCAGCACGTTCCCCCACTGAAAACATCTCATCATGGGTAGCAGAGAGACTGGCACACCGCTATTCAAAATGGTTCAAATGGCTCTGAGCACTATGGGACTCAACTGCTGAGGTCATTAGTCCCCTAGAACTTAGAACTAGTTAAACCTAACTAACCTAAGGACATCACAAACATCCATGCCGGAGGCAGGATTCGAACCTGCGACCGTAGCGGTCTTGCGGTTCCAGACTGCAGCGCCTGTAACCGCACGGCCACTTCGGCCGGCCACCGCTATTCGCCAGCATCTCTGATGAGCACTTACTTAAAAGCAGCACTGAACGACGTTACAAATGAAACAGTTCCTGCGTCGTCGGGTGTTGTGTGATGTCCTTAGGTTGGTTAGGTTCAAGTAGTTCTAAGTTCTAGGGGACTGATGACCTCAGAAGTCAAGTCCCATAGTGCTCAGAACCATTTGAACCTGCGTCGTCACTTGTTTATTTTGCCACTACGCGTTTCGATGGTTCACATCATCATCTTCAGGTGGAGAGTTGTTTATTTACATGGCTGTAAAGAGTACAGACGTCTTTTCACAGTCACTTATGGACAAAATATTCACTGAATGCGTACCCGTATCTATCATCAAAGCTCAGTTCAACTCGATCCCCCGTCGGGTTAGAGGCATTGTTGCTACCCGAGGTGGCAGCTGAGTGTCCTAGATTTCGCACCCACTGTACTGTAAACGAAAAATATTTAAAGTTCTTTATATGCTATTCTTTCAAATGTTACAGTTGTAATGGCCACTAGTGTGCAAAGGTGACATCGTATTCTCCACGTACTCAGCAGTCAGTGACGTCTTACAGCTACACGTCTAACACGTCGGACATGCAAGTTGCAGAAATCGGGTCCAGTACAAACGCTTGTGCCATTCAGAGAACTTTCGACAAAGAGAGAGAATAAGCAATTGTATCCGAACAGCACAGCAAAAACACTTGTTCTCAACAAAGTAAAATCCTCTCTTATCACTACACAACATGGCCACGTTCTCTAAATAATTTTCTGTATCAGGAATCCGACTTTGGAACAATCTTCCTCAAGATATAAGAGAAATATAAGAGAAATTAAAATTTTTTCAAACTTCAAAAGGCAGCTAAGACCCACCTTCTATCACAGTGGCTAACTCTTTCCATCCCTCCCTCCCCACCCTCCTTTTCCTCCCCCTCGTCTACAGATTTTGATACTGAAATTGTCTTCTTTCCTGACGGCCATTGTCATTTTCATTTCAGTCTTCTCCTCTCTTATTACCGCTTCCACTTCTTCTAATACCAAACAAGACTTTAAATGTGCTAAACTAATCAATATGATTCTTAACGCCTCCGTTATTTTATTACCATTAATATTGTAACTATTATTATTTTTTTTCTTATTGCTAATCATTATTTTTATTAATGACACATATTGTTATTATTGAGATCACTATGTAGTAAGTAAGCAGTATCATCCTTTATGCCTCCATTATTGTATAATTATTATTACTATTATTATTAATATTATTATTATTCCTGTCAATTGTTACGGTAACTTCCATGCCGCAGTGGATACACCGGTTCCCGTGAGATCGCCGAGTTAAGAGCTGTCGGGCGTGGCCGGCCCTTGGATGGGTCACCATCCAGGTCGCCATGTACTGTTGCTATTTTTTCGGGGTGCACTCAGCCTCGTGATGCCAGTTGAGGAGCTACTCGACCGAATAGTAGCGGCTTCGGTCAAGAATAGCGTCTTACGACCGGGAGAGCGGTGTGCTGACCACACGCCCCTCCTATCTGCATCCTCCACTAAGGATGACACGGCGGTCGGATGGTCCCTATAGGCCACTCGTGGCCTGGAGCCGGAGTACTGTGAATTATCATTTTTACTAATAATGCAAATTATTATTATTGCGATTGTTATGTAACATTTTTTCGTATGTGCTGTTCCTGGTCAGACGTAAGAAAGGATCTTAATGCCCTAATCTGGAAAAAAATTGGAAATTTCTGGTAAGGTCTTCTGGGACCAAATGCTTATGTCATCGGTCCCTAAGCCTACACACGACTTAATCTAACTTAAACTAACTTACGCTATGGACAACACACACAACCTTGCCCGAGGGAGGACTCGAACCTCCGACGTGGGGAGCCGCACGAACCGTGACAAGGCGCCTCAGATCACGCAGCTACCTCGCGCGGCCCCTAATCTGGTCCGTATAAGTAAGCAATAAATAAATGAGTACTTTGGATTTTACCTCTTATTTTAATTTTTATATTTATGTCTCAAGTAAACGGAACGGCGTGTCTGGGTCGCAAATGTCATGCCCCAGCAAACCATTCAGATTAAAAATGGTTCAAATGGCTCTGAGCACTATGGGACTTGACTTCTGAGGTCATCAGTCCCCTAGAACTTTGAACTACTTAAACGTAACTAACCTAAGGACATCACACACATCCATGCCCGAGGCAGGATTCCAACCTGCGACCGTGGCGGTCGCGCGGTTCCTGACTGTAGCGTCTAGAACCGCTCGGCCACTCCAGCCGGTCCCATTCATATTACTGTAAGTGTAGACCGAATAATTTTTCCTTTCAAACAGCAACTTCAAAATAGTGAGCCTGACAAGAGCTATGAAGTTGTTACTGTTCTCAAAACTAGCTCTGTGAAATAGCTGGTATTCTTTTGGTGAAGGCTCAGTTCTGTAGCTGGGGAATTCTCTTCACCAGTGTGTTCCGTCTCAGACCTCAACGCTGAAGAGCTGTGAACGCTGATATATCTTTTCTTGGAAACTGAGCTAAACGCGGGTCGTTTAATGTGAAAAATTACAGTCATTTGGCTGACGCGAAGGACAAGGTGGCGTCGTTACAGACGCAATGGAAAGGTCCACGAAAGGCTGTCGTCGCAAGCTGACGTATTTGCGGAGAACGGTACTTCATACATAACCTCACACACTCGACGACTGCTTCTCACACCCAGTTTGAGCAGGGTGCAGGGAAATACCTTATGCCAGAAATTGGAAGCGTTTATCGCGACTAAATATGTAACGTTGGAACTGGAACCTGAATATTTGTCGCATTCTTAAGGAATTTTTCGAACAGCCATCATCGAAGCACAAATTAAAAAAGAAGTAAAATGTCCTCTGTCGGGATCTATTCAGAACCAGCGAGTGAACTAACTTTATACTATCATGCACCTCGAATCAGAAAAGCATTTAAGTTTGTAACAGAATTGTAGAACTTATTCCGAGTGCAAATGCAGCCTCAAAGCAAATGTCAAAGAGCACTTGTTTCTGAAGTACCGAGGGTTTTGAGTTCAATAAAACTCATATAGAAGAGCGTATCTATGTACTGAGGTGGAGAGCAGGAGAGAGAGCAAGAGGGTGATATTCTTGTTAATTTCGAAGTGAATGGCGACATACTTTTGAGATTTCATAACAAAGGGCTCTGGACACACTTGCTACAATCTGTGTCCATTTCATGCTCTGGATTTTATCAAATTGGTACAGAATTAATATGTCTATCTGTTTAGTGAAGGGGGAAGGGCAGGAGGCGATTTCGGTTTGCGATGACATATTTTTACTCTCGCTGGGTACGCCCTTCAACATGTAAAGAGGTAATCAGACGGAATCGGTGTTTCAGAACCATACAAACGCTTACTGATTAAGATATGTTCTGGTGAACTGTAACTGAAATGAAGTCTTCTTGACAGACAGTAAAGACCAAGTTATCTTGGATGAAGGATCGTTCACAGACACACAGCTAACTTCAGATGTGCACGGTGACTTATGATGGGACCATTACTGCTCATGTTAGGTATTAACAACTAGCGGATAGTATTAGCTACAGTGTTAGATGACGCAGTTGCTTGTGACGAAGTACTGGCAGATAAAAGCTGTAGCAATATCGAGGTAAGACTGGACAGAATACGAACCTAGTGAAGAGACAGTGAACTAGCTCTCAACGCAGATAAATGTTTAGTTTTGTTCTTTTCATCAAACTTCTAATCCACCTCACTTGCAATCACTGACATAAATCCAATAGGGGTTTTAAATGCAACGACCATACAAACTCAATTTCTTAGTTATTTTAATTAGCAGACACTAAGAAATATTTCGAATATTTCATGAAAATGACACAAAACTGTTTTCAGTGTAGAATCTACAAATATTCTTTAGCCTCCTGTATTTCGCTCCCGCAGGTATTTTTTATTACAAAAATAGATTAATAAGGCAATGTACGAAGACATATAAGTAATAATTCTTCCAAGCGTTATCCTTGAATCTAATAGGAAAAAATCTAATATTTTTCACAATAAAAATGGTTAAGGCGGCTACTAACATTATGCAAGCTATCAAGTTTCGAATCTTGGACTGACAGAAATTTTCCCTTGGTACGATGTATGCATTGAGAGAACTGCCTAACAATGAGCTTAGGGAATTTGAATATTCGTAGGTGAATGTTGATGGCTTGAGGGGCGAAAGGGGAACCCCTGAGAAAAATAAAAGAAAAAAAGATTAAAGAGAGAGTATTTACAACAGCTTTGGTAATTGAGAGAGATACCAAATATTGCAAAACAGCAACACAAGAACCTTGAACAATGGTCTCTGAAAGAGTGAAGGAGAGGAGAAAGCGACGTATTGATAACACTTGAAACAAAAGAGAGGGATCTTATTGGTCTTTAACCACTGAGTAAACTTATTTGTCTGAGCTTAGTGACCTGGTTGGTCCTATAGTGGGGTTTCTGCAGGGGCGCATGACGTGCTGAATCGCCGAATATTTCTCTCTGTTTTCGGCTGATGACCCGCGGGATTCAAGACCTTCGTTGATCTCACCAAGCATCCCGATTTTCGCCCGCTGTTCACTGGTGACGAAGGTTGGAATTTGCACACCAATACTGCAATTGGATGTCCACTGCGTGGCGACAGCTGGCCATTTCAGAAGACTCACATTTCATGCTCCACCAGTGTGAAACGTCCGAAAGTATACGCTCTGCAACAATCGTCTGAAGGGACCAGGCCGGAGGAGGGAGCGTTATGGTCTGCGGATGTTTTCGTGGTATTCCCTGGGTGATCTCGTCGGTCTAGAAGACACAATTAATCGATACAAGTAAGCGTCTATCCTTACGGATCATGTCATGGAATAGAAAACACGTGAATAGCCACGAAACCACTTCAGCCCATAAATATCCACTCCACACACAGCGGATTAAACACCTCATTGAGCCTGCTCTCGACGCCTTGCATCAGCTAAAATGAGGCAAAGTCGTAACTCATCGTACGACACTAGACGCCTCCAGACAGCTACTGTCCAATTTCTATGTTGTTTAGCCCATCGGAGATGTGCAGATTCGAGTGGCGCTGTGAGCAATTAGATTTTACGAGGTTACCGATTCCAAATGCTCACCGCATTTAGTTCCCTCCGCAATTTTCGTTCAGAAATTGGCTACACGGACCTATATTCACCGTAACAGCAATTCCTGTTGGGTTCTAAACCAATTGTGATTGACTCTCGTCTCCGATCCCTGTAGGCTATCATGTTATTACATCCACCGTTTTCACTTCTTGTCAGGGACGACCTTGTCTCAGCGGTAACACCGGTTCCCATCACATCACCGAAGATAAGCGCTGTCGGTCTTGTCTACACTCAGCCCTTGTGAGGCCATTTGCCGGACGCTGTGACCGAGCGTTTATAGGCGCTTCAGTCTGGAACCGCGCTGCTGCTACGGTCGCAGGTTCGAATCCTGCATCGGGCATGAACGTGTGTGATGTCCTTAGGTTAGTTAGGTTTAAGTAGCTCTAAGTCTAGGGGCTGCTGACCTCAGATGTTAAGTCCCATAGTGCTTAGAGCCATTTGAACCATTCTGAAGCCGTCTGAGGAGCTACTTGATTGAGCAGTAGCGGCTCCAGTCACGAAAACTGACAACGGCCCGGGAGAGCGGAGTGCTGACCGCACCATGCCCCTCCATATGTGCATCCAGTGACGTCTATCGGCTGACGATGACGCGGCGGTCGGTCGGTGTTGTTGGGCCTTCCGAAGCCTGTGCGGACGGAGAGATAGTTTTTACCTCTTCATACATGACTGCGAGTAATACACCGTTCGTTGCGGCATGTTGGACAGTCCGCATTGATACACCAAGAAGTCGGGCAACAACATCCACATTGTCATGGAAATGTCCAAACAAGGTAGCACTTTTTTGCCATTTTGTCATGTCTCCACGACGACTCATCTTACTGCGCTGATTCCATACAAGAGTCCGCCCCGATAGCTGAGTGGTCAGTTTGACGGATTGCCGTCCTACGAGCCCGGGTTCGATTCCCGGCTGGGTCAGGGGACTTTCTCCTCTCAGAGACTGGGTGTTGTGTTGTCTTCATCATCATTTCATCCCCATCCGGCGCGCAGGTCACTCAATGTGGCGTCGACTGTAATAAGACCTGCACCAAGGCGGGCGGACCTGCCCCGTAAGGGACCTCCCGGCCAATGACGATGCGCGCGGGATTAGCCGAGCGGTCTGAAAAGGCTGTAGTCATGGACTGTGCGGCTGGTCCCGGCGGAGGTTCGAGTCCTCCATCGGGCATGGGTGTGTGTGTTTGTCCTTAGGATAATTTAGGTTAGGTAGTGTGTAAGCTTAGGGACTGATGACCTTAGCAGTTAAGTCCCATAAGGTTTCACACACATTTGAACATTTTTTGGCCAATGACGCCAAATGCTCATTCCCATTTCCATACAACAGACTGCCACGTTTACACTCTGCACACTGTACATTGCCTCAAAGCGGCTAGTGTGCTCTTTTAATGGTGTGAATAATATTTTGCGAGTGAGCTTATTTTCTGCGATTCCTGGCAGCGTATCGCTAGAGTCTTCTCATCGCTGCAGTCTCTGCTACGTGAAGGAAATACACTGTCCATTCCCATTTGTGCGACCATCTGTCGAAAGCCTGTATAACCACCTCTTGCTGCGCGGATCGTTGCGAGACGTGTGGGGTCAGTGAGGTTCTGGAATATATCGACGGGTATGTGGAGCCATGCCAAATACAGAGCCGTGGCCAGCTGCGCTACGTTTCTCGGTCGAGGATCCATGGCGCGAACAGCCCGAGGCAGTCCCACAAATCCTCGATTGGGTTTAATCCGGGTAGTTTGGCGGCCAGGGCAATACGGTAAACTCATTCCTGGTGTTCTTCAAATCACGCACGTACACTTCGAGCTGTGTGACATGTTGAACTGTCCCGCTGGTAGATGTCATTGTGCCGAGGAAAAAAAAAAAATGCATGTAGCAGTGGACATGGTCCCCTAAGATAGGTACAATGCGACGAAAACATTCCTCAGATCATAGCTCTCCCTCCTCCGCCCTGGACCCTTCCCACGATTGTTGCATGGCGTTTCCTTTCAGATGTTTCAAGCTGATGGAGCATGAATCGTGATTCATCCAGCCTTCGTCACCAATAAACAGCAGTCAGCATGGGTGCATGAACGAGGGGCCTGCTGAGGAGGCCCATACTCAGTAACTTTTGCTGAACTGCCGTTGAGGAGAGACTGTTAGTAGACCCTTGGTTCATCTCGACAGTCAGTTGTTCAACAGCTGCACGTCTACTCGCCCGTACACATCTTAGCAGCCGTCGTTCACCCTATCATCTATGGCCCTTGGTGTACCACTGTTGCCTCTGCGCCGGTTGAATAGCGCCATTTTGCCATGCACGGTATATTTTAACCACGGCGGCAAGCGAACACTTTACAAACGCAGCTGTTTCGATAATGCTTTCATCCTTGGGCCGAAAATCAATGACCATGCCGTTTTGGACGTCAGACCAACTGCTTCGTTTCCGCATAACGGCAAGGACTGCACTGTTTTCCACATCCTCCCGACAGGCTTCATACGCCCTCTACTTGTAATGCTGCCACCTACCGTCTGTGACTGGTCATTGCACGTTGATGTCGAACATAGGTGGTGGTCACATTAATGTTACTGGACCGTATAATAAATTTCAAACTTTGTGTTGGAACGCTGGCTCTCGAACTTTTGAGAGATAATCTCTCCTCGTACTAATGGATTTTCTTGTGCTCCTCAGTGAAACCTGTAACGATTCGGGCAACCGTTCTTTGAGTTATGATTTTGTTCATAACTGCCTGTTGGTTGCTGTACGTCACATGTATTATGCACTTTTCTTGATGTGACACAGTTTATTGTTCTTCAGCGAAGGACGTTTTTCGGTCCGATCATTATTTGACTTCGGTTTAGCCATGATTTAGGCCTGTATCAAATTTCTGAAGAAATATTAATCTGTTGAAACCGGGGAACTGTAATTTAAAAAATATTTGTGCAGTGTGTGACTGATTGTTATTTAGGTGAAAAGATCTTTACAGTTTATCCAGTTATCCCAAACTCGTAAGTTTCATTGGTCGACGGACAGTACTAAAGAATTAGTGAAGCTAAGGTTGTTTTGTGAGCCGCCTGCTTGGCAGGCAGGGGTCTTGCTTCAGGCTGTCGTCTGGCTTTCTCGCGGTTCGAATTTACACCAAGTCGTGACCTGCTGCAGGTCTGACTGAATTTCTTGCTAACGTTCAAAGAACATTCCATCATGAACATACCATAGTATGGGGACTTTGTCTGTAATACTGCCGAGAGGTATACGTACATGTTCACATTTAACAAAGGCACTTAAATCAACGCTATTAAATGTTACTAAATGTATGTCTTTATTGTCACGTGTTAAGTCAGTAAACACAAAACACCATTTTGAAAATTAAGCTGTATATTTTTAAAGTTACTGTTAATTACTACGTCTTAAAATTTATGAGTACAAGCAGTTGTTAAATCTGGAGTAAGCAAACATTCGAGAAAGTAATTCCTGTAATAATTTCTATAAATTGCCAGTTTGTGGATGCAAACAATCTAAAGATTTAAAAGAAATGGTGACTATACGATTCCTGAGAAATGCCTTTGCAACGCACCAGGCGTAACTTTTCTCATTTAACGATTGAATAAGCATGTTTCAGAAAATTTTTGATTAAAAAAAATCTTTTGATGGTTTATTTACCTTTGGGCCAACTTTAAGGACCGAGAGGTGGTAAAAACGCTGACCTCGCATCGTGAAAGAGTTGCGCTCAAATACTCAGCCAACCATTTTGACTTCGGTTTACCATGGTTTTGTCTAACCACTTAGGGAGAATACTAGGATGAGTCCTTTGATAAAACCCCATTCAACTGCTTCAACATCCCTCTTCGTCTTGGCTTGTCTTCCGTCTTCAAAGACCGGGCTGTCAAGAAGTTAAACACATACTTTCTCATCTGCTTCAAGCAATATTTCACACTCATGAAAGAGTTAATTAAATACACTTATTGAACTTATTTAGCTTTCCGGAATTACCGACTTCAGGCTCTCCCTTACATGAGACTAAAGTCTGTATTTACCCAGCTTTTAAATATATAGTTTACCAAACGTGAAAATTTTGTTAAATCTGCATGATTAAGTTCGAAGTGTGAAATTGTTAGTGTAATATTTGCGGTCATTGTAATACTACTACTACTACTACTACTACTACTACTAATAATAATAATAATAATAAGAATAATTAATGGTAAGAAAAACAAATCGTGTGCCGGCCGGAGTGGCCGAGCGGTTCTAGGCGCTACAGTCTGGAACCGCGTGACCGCTACGGTCGCAGGTTCGAATCCTGCCTCGGGCATGGATGTGTGTGATGTCCTTAGGTTACTTAGGTTTAAGTAGTTCTAAGTTCTAGGGGACTGATGACCGCAGCAGTTAATTCCCATAGTGCTCAGAGCCATTTGAACCATTTGAACAAATCGTGCATTAGTATCAATAATCACAGAAAGTCTAGTACTTGTATATTTTTAGACAGTATTTCAGAATTAGGAACCGAAGAACGTAGTACAATATTCATGTGGACATGGGTTCAAATGCTCGTTCGGGCGATCCCGATTTCAGTTGCGTCTCTAAATTTCCGCCGTCGACGAGGTGCGAAATTATATCTGTCCTTATATCATTGATGACGAGGAAATGTGATGGAAAAGCGAAGGTTAAAATGACGTAAATGGTTAAAGAAGAGAAGAGAGAAGGTTTCAGTGGAGAAATAATCCGTGTCTGCACTGGAAGTCGTTAGCAAATGGACACGTATAGAACGCTATACGACTGATATTAAGACCAGTCTTACGAGAGAGGAAACGTCATTCAAAATTACTAAAAACAAAATTTATTACATCTCGTTACATGTTACAGTTGAAAAGACACTCCGGTCTTCATAGAATAATTTAAGATAGGACTTTCTATTTTTCACTGACGACGGAGCAGACCGTACAAGAGTACTAAAGACGGTATGGTTTTGTTTTATATTCTGTTATACGAGGGGAGCGATGTTGGAAGGACGGTGAGGTTCACAAGACTGCGGCACGTTTGGGCGGTTTGTCGCATTTAACAATGAAACCAGGATCCTCTGTAGTATCATTGCCACACATACTACTACAACGCCGCGCCAACACAAGGTTGGCAGCCCGTCGTCTGCCGAGCACAGCGCACTCTAGCGGGCTGTGCAGCTCGACGGAACTGGAGTGTGCCTCGTTCACTTCTTAGCTAGATTTCAACCTAGGCAGACGGACTTTCATAATCGGCCCTCAGCCAGTTCTGTAACGTTTGCATTGATTCTCTGACGAGGGCCCATCAGGTTTAGTCCCTGAGAATATGTGTTAGTTATAGCCGTATCTGCAGTCCTACAAACTACTGATGATAAGTAATTTTCATTGTACTATGTGTTTCTTGAATAACAATCCTTCTCTCTAACAGTGTGCCATACCGCATATTATTGCAACCTGGACTCCTTCAGCTCCTATCAACTCGGCCTCCTACTTATTTGCATTTAGTAACGAGCTGAAAACACCCACGCGTTTTGTGCATCTAAACAGTGAGACACAATATCCTCAAGCTATGAAGACTGTCTGGAAATACTTCTTTTGAAGATTTTTCGTAATTTATAGATGTTTATCTAGTAATAAACGAAACTGTCTTCAAGCCAGGGGCCGGCCAGGGTGGCCGAGCGGTTCTAGGCGCTACAGTCTGGAACCGCGCGACCGCTACGGCCGCAGGTTCGAATCCTGCCTCGGGCATAGATGTGTGTGATGTCCTTAGATTAGTTAGGTTTAAGGAGTTCTAAGTTTTTGGGGACTGATGCCCTCAGAAGTTAAGTCCCATAGTGCTCAGAGCCATTATTTTTTCAAACCAGGGATTTGTCCGAAAGTCTCAGTATTTTACTGGGCATGGACTTTGAGTTACCCAGCCAGATACAGTGGAACTTACACTTTTTTATGTTCGAACAGCGGTGCAACTTGATACTTTTCAACTTAAAAAAGCATTTCGAAAGATAAAAGACGCGAAGTAATACAAAAAAATCGCATTATATACCGGATGGGGACCGACTCCCAACCCCTAACTACTTGTTGCCTACAATTCATGTACTACCTAAAAAGCCACAGTGATATATTTCTTCGTGCAATTTTATTAACAACAGGCTATGTCCAGCGTCTGTGAGATATGCCTTTTTTTGTTACTTACCGTTCTGGACCAGAAAGAATGTAGAAGTCACCTAGTGATGATAAGAAAGTAAATAATTGACACTGAAATAATAATATAAATTGTAGGTCCGCAATTTATCTTCGATGTACTCGTAGATGCCAACTGGAATAATATATTTCAGTGTCCATTTCAAATCTCGCTGCATGTTTTCCTCATGGGCCAGCCTAAAAATGCCAGAATAAATTTTTACTCTTCAGCAGAGTGTGTGCTCAGCTGAAATTTCGTGGTAAATTAAAACTAGGTGGCTGGCCGTTACTCCATCCCGAAACCTTTGCCTTTCGCAAAAAAAAAAAAAAAAAAAAAAAAAAAAAAAAAAAAAAAAAAAAAAAAAACTGTCTACTGAGTTATCCGAGCATGCCTCACCACCCGCCCTCACAACTTTACTTCCGCCGGCACCTTGCCTTGTCTCCTACTTGCCAAAGCTATGAGGGAGTGTCGTGAGTCGTCCTGGATAGCACAGTAGATAGAGCAATTTTTCGCAAAAGGCACGAATTTGAGACCGCGTCTTGCACGCAGTTTTAATTTGCCAAAAGTTTCCGTCTAAAAATGGATTAAGAAGAAGACGAAAAGTGTGTCATATAGCACATTGTGCTGTGCTTATTTCTAAATCAATGCCCTTCATGTAATGCAAAATGTATGTCTCAATATCATTTGTATTTTCATAATATTAGTCAAACGTCAGTGAGAACTGGCTCTTGCTAAAATAAAAAGACTATGTGCTTGTTTCTTACTGCAAGCAAAATAACAGCTTACACAACCGACGATTTCAGTAATTAAAAGCTCTGAAATTCACATGTTCATTAAAATTTAATCTCCCAACTCGCTATTACATTTTTACTGGTCTTTTTAGAATAACTCACGAAAGTGGAAAGAGGCACTGGCCTCAGCCGAGAAAATCTCCCTTTTTGTCACCTTAGTCAGGGAGAGAAGTTACACCTCGGCCTGGATTAAGGTATGCAATGAGGCACTTGAAAGGAGGTACGCATCGGTAGTGTGAATTTTGTGCAACTACTGTTTTAGCGGCATAACACTTTATGATGACATTAATACTCACCGCATCCAGGGAGGACCATGCGACAATGCTAAACGGAAAACAATCCTTTTAGTAGAATTAGTGCTTAACATCGTTATAGCCGAAATACCGATCTCTGACCGTAGAGTTATGCTTTTACTAACATACTGCCACTCCTGCTGGTTAATTCACTCTTCGAAAAGATGCATGGCGAGGGAATGTCCTGAGATGTGGTGGGCGTTAAAAAGTTTGTGAAGAGACGGATTTAGTAATGTTTCAGTATCACACAAAATATTTATTTTGTTCGCTTTTTGTAGAAAAAGTCTTAAACTGAGTACCTAACAGTCGTTAAAAGATTGTTACAATTTTCGCTCCCTGACTTATAATTTACCTCATACATTATTTATGAATGGCAGTTGGAGTTGGTCGGTGACATATACAGTACCAGAGAAAAATTTTATGGAGTGAGTTGTGAGTCAGTTCTCTTATAAAAAATAATAATAATAATAAAACTGCGTACCATTGGAAATAAACCGTTTGCATTTCCTTAGTCGAATTTTATTCATTCCAGGTTAGGATAAAACGTTGTATTCCATGAGTAGCTACAAACTACTGTGAGAAGCATGTAGAAAATATTGTTCTGGTAAGCATTCACATGAAAATTCAGTAGTCAGAGAGAGAATGAAACACACTTGTAACACATGGGCTACTACTGCTCAAAACAAACGTGGAATGCCAAGAACTTTAAACACCCACCTCTAGCTAATATATCGATGACACTATCGTTCTAGGGACTGATTACCTTAGCAGTTAAGTCCCATAAGATTTCACACGCATTTGAACACATTTGAACACTATCGTTCCCTCGTGTCATAGGGACACAATGTTTGGGCTTTGAGAGCTCAGAGATCTGAAAACTACATCTGAGTGATTTACGGTCACAGGTTGTACATTGTCTACCTAGTTATGTACTAAAGTTCCGCAACCAGGATTTCAACAGGCCAGCTTCCATACATCAGTCAAACTTACCGTGCTGATTATGGAACTAACTTGAACGCAATGAGTGGTGTACATCACGTAAAATAACATAATAGCTTGCCCGTTTGAGAGTTATCAGTTTGGTATTTATCATTGTGACGTACTGGGCACATACGGCGAAACTCTTACGTGTCACGTTGTATTCATGTATGAAATAGTCGAATAATTAGTAACGGCAACATTGTAATGTCGTGTGTCATAGGCTCTTCCATTTTCTGAAACTGATGAATGTTAGCTGATGAGTGGAAGGCGCAATGGCTGAAATAAGAAGAAAAATGCAACAAGACGATATCAACGTATTTCTAGAATTTGTTTACTATAGAGTCACAAAATATACACATGTCTATTGCTTCGTATTTGGAATTTCGTGCAGTTACCGCTATAGCTACACCGTTGTGTCAGTAGACAGTCACGAAACATAGTGTGGCGAATAATACACTGTCTGACTAATAAGAGAGAAGCACCCACAAGGGCAGGAGGAAATTAAATGAAATTTAGTTGTTTGAGAGTAGTAGGAGTAATCCATCGAACTATAGACCTATATCATTGACGTCGGTTTGCAGTAGGGTTTTGGAGCATATACTGTATTCAAACATTATGAATCACCTCGAAGGGAACGATCTATTGATATGTAATCAGCATGGTTTCAGAAAACATCGTTCTTGTGCAACGCAGCTAGCTCTTTATTCGCACGAATAAATGGCCGCTATCGACAGGGGATCTCAAGTTGATTCCGTATTTCTAGATTTCCGGAAAGCTTTTGACACCGTTCCTCACAAGCGACTTCCAATCAAGCTGTGGGCCTATGGGGTATCGTCTCAGTTGTGCGACTGGATTCGTGATTTCCTGTCAGGAAGGTCGTAGCTCGTAGTAATAGACGGCAAATCATAGAGTAAAACTGAAGTGATATCAGGTGTTCCCCAGGGAAGCGTCCTGGTACCTCTGCTGTTCCTGATCTATATAAATGACCTGGGTGACAATCTGAGCAGTTCTCTTAGGTAATTTACCGTCTAGTAAGGTCATCCGAAGACCAGTACCAGTTGCAAAGCGATTTAGAAAAGATTGCTGTATGGTGTTCAAAATGGTTCAAATGGCTCTGAGCACTATGGGACTTAACATCTGTGGTCATCAGTCCCCTAGAACTTAGAACTACTTAAACCTAACTAACCTAAGGACATCACACAACACCCAGCCATCACGAGGCAGAGAAAATCCCTGACCCCGCCGGGAATCGAACCCGGGCGTGGGAAGCGAGAACGCTACCGCACGACCACGAGAGCTGTATGGTGTGGCAGGTGGCAGTTGACGCTAAATAACGAAAAGTGTGAGGTGATCCACATGAGTTCCAAAAGAAATCCGTTGGAATTCGATTACTCGATAAATACTACAATTCTCAAGGCTGTCAATTCAACTAAGTACCTGGGTGTAAAAATTACGAACAACTTCAGTTGGAAAGATCACATAGACAATATTGTGGGGAAGGCGAGCCAAAGGTTGGGTGTCATTGGCAGGACACTTAGACGATGCAACAA
The DNA here is from genome assembly GCF_021461385.2 of Schistocerca piceifrons. NCBI lineage: Eukaryota > Metazoa > Arthropoda > Insecta > Orthoptera > Acrididae > Schistocerca > Schistocerca piceifrons. The sequence continues at coordinate 135,336,442 of NC_060149.1, forward strand.
GTCCACTAAAGAGACAGCTTACACTACACTCGTTCGTCCTCTGTTAGAATATTGCTGCGCGGTGTGGGATCCTAACCAGGTGGGATTGGCGGAGGACATCGAAAGAGTGCCAAAAAGGGCAGCTCGTTTTGTATTATCACGTAATAGGGGATAGAGTATGGCAGATATGATACGCGAGTTGGGATGGAAGTCATTAAAGCAAAGACGTTTTTCGTCGCGACGAGATCTATTTACGAAATTTCAGTCACCAACTTTGTCTTCCGAATGCAAAAATATTTTGTTGAGCCCAACCTACATAGGTAGGAATGATCATCAAAATAAAATAAGAGAAATCAGAGCTCGAACAGAAAGGTTTAGGTGTTCGTTTTTCCCGCGTGCTGTTCGGGAGTGGAATGGTAGGGAGATAGTATGATTGTGGTTCAATGAACCCTCTGCCAAGCACTTAAATGTGAATTGCAGAGCAATCATGTAGATGTATATTTCAGTGATTACAAAATCGACTCAAATTTACGAAGAACTTAGCACTGGGAGCGCACTTATCTGTATGACGTTGCCCCACCTGGTCCGGATCCATGCAATGATCAATTGGGGAGGGTGTCATAAAGTCGTCGTATCCTTTCCTGAGGCTAGATGTCTCAAACTGCTCCTTGACAACTGGATACTGGCAATGGGACGTAGATGACGCCTGAACTGATCCCACACGTGTTTTACTGGGAATAGATCATGGGATCTTGCTGGTCGCAGGAGTACTTCAGCATCAGGCAAATAGTTCATAGAGACACGTGCCATGTGCGAATGAGCATTATCCTGTTGAAAAGTGCCACCACGGTACTGTCGCAGGGGAGGTAACACAGGAGGATGTACTATGTCCGTGACGTACCTAATGCCCTCAGAGTTCGCTCAATCTCTGCCAGGCGTGACCTGAAGTATAACCTTATGGCTTTCCATAACATGACACCAGGACGAACGCCACTGTCCCTCTCCAAGACACTGGAAGAATGGGACCTCTCCCCACTTCGCCACCATACTCTCCGACGATATGCACCCTGTATCCGGGATAGTGCAGAACTGCAATTTATTGTTGAAATCAATGCGCCATACATTAACAGTCCGTGCTTCTCGACCACGGCACCGCTCCAGACGCGGCCGGTTGTGTTGTGGTGTTAATGGCAGCTTACACATGGCATGCTAATTCCCCCGTCTGGCTGTTGCTAGTCTCCGGCCAATATTGCAAGATAACAGACTATTGCAGACAGTCCACTACTTGTTATCGGATAGCACGCCCACATGTGAAAGGGTTACGATGTGAATGGTGCACAATAAGGCGATCCACCTTTGTGGTGGTCAGAGGTGGTCAAGTGGAACCTTGACGACGAATTTACCTGCCATCACGTTCCATGCAGTCACGCATCGGCCGACTGCCACATCCGCATACCCCACGAATCTGCATATTGCACGGTTCGACCAGCCGGCGTAGTGGACACCCACAATGAGGCCCCTTTCAAACTCTCGTAGATGCTGATAACACTGCCTCACACGCGTACGCAGTGTCTCCGTGACCTTCACAGTGATCAGTCAACATCTGAGCCTGACCACGCCTCTTGTAAACCCTACCAGGCCTGGTAACAGCGCCAAACATGAACAAAACTAATACAGTCTAGTGGTCGTTTCTTTTTGGACAGGCGGTGTATTTACCGTTAGTTCCCGTGGCTCAAGAATAGCTCACGTATTTTGTTTGCTGCGTTCTCAAGACAAGAAAATGCCATTTTTACAGTTATTGACCGACGAATTCTACAGAATATAACCCGCACGCTAGGTGAGATAAACGACACTGAAACGAAGGACATCTTTTTCTAAAGAATCCCACGCAATCTAATAACCACATCGTACAAGGAATGGGAGATGGAAGGCAAGAACGTTATAATTTAACGTCGAGGTCATCGGAGACAGCTGGACAAGCGGCTTGTAGTTGCGTATTTACGGAATATCGTCTCAGTTATGTGACTGGATTTGTGATTTCCTGTCAGAGAGGTCACAGTTCGTAATAATTAACGGAAAGTCATCGAGTAGTACAGAAGTGGTTTCTGGCGTTCCCCAAGGTAGTGTTACAGGGCGTTTGCTGTTCCATACCTATATAAACAATTTAGGAGACAATCTGAGCAGCCGTCTTAGATTCTCTGTAGATGATGCTGTCCTTTTTCAACTAGTAAAGTCATCAGAAGATCAAAAAACATTGCAAAACGATTTAGAAATGGTGCAAAAATTGTCAATTGACCCTCAGTAACGAAAAGTGTGAGCTCATCATCCACATGAGTGCTAAAAGGAATTCGTTAAACTTCGGTTACACCGTAAATCAGTCAAATCTGAAGGCCGTAAATTCAACTAAATACCTAGGAATTATAATTACGAGCAACTTAAAAAAAAAACAAAGAAAATATTGTGGGGAAGGCTAACCAAAGACTGCGTTTTATTGGCAGGACACTTAGAAAATGTAACAGATCTACTAAGGAGACTGCCCACACTACGCTTGTCCGTGCTCTTTTAGAATAATGCTGCGCGGTGTGGGATTCTTACCAGACAGGATTGACGGAGTACATGGAAAAAGTTCAAAGAATGGCAGCACGTTTTGTATTATGGCGAAATAGGGGAGAGAGTATCATAGACATAATACAGGATTTGGGGTGGACATCATTCAAACAAAGACGTTTTTCATTGTGGCGGAATCTTCTCACGAAATTCCAGTCACCAACTTTCTCCTCCGAATGTGAAAATATTTTGTTGACGCTTACCTACATAGGGAGAAACGACCATCATAATAAAATAAGGGATATTAGAGCTCGCACGGAAAGATATGTGTGTTCGTCTTTTCCGCGCGCTGTACGAGATTGGAATAATTAGATTAGATTAGATTAATTATTCATTCCATAGACTTACAAAAGAAGGGGTCCTCCTGGGTGTGGAACATGTCAGATAAACAAATTACAAAAATGTAATTAGAAAAACTTGAGTTTCATTAATTTTAATGATCCTCAGTCAATAAACAGTAAAATTATGTACATGAATTAAAATTAAACCTCTAATATTTACAGGTTTAATACTTACATCTGCTTTCATTAAATCCATCATCCATACAGTAGCTAGTTACTTGGCTATGACAACCATTTATTGTCAAAATTTAAAGTAAATTATTCATTCCAATGATCCTCAGTTAAGATCAGTCAAATTATGTACAAGATATAAAAATAAACTTCCACTATTTACAGACTTAAGACTTACATCTGCTTTCCATACATCCATCATTTACACAGTAGGTAGTTACTTGGCTGTTACAACCAAGAATTGTCAAAAATTAAAGTATAATAAATGTTCATTAAAGTGGACTACTGCACTTGTTGAGAAATTCAAGTATGGAATTGAAGGAATTGGCCATCAAAAATTCTTTTAAATTATGTTTAAATTGTGCCTGGTCTGAAACTAAACTCTTAATGGTTGCTGGTAACTTATTGAAAAGTAGCGTTGCTGAATACTGGACTCCTTTCTGAGCAACGGTAAGTGATTTTAAATCTTTATGTACATTGTTCTTATTCCTAATATTGATACTGTGTAGTAAGCAGTTAGTTCGAAAAAGATAAAGAATTGTTGTGAAGCTGGTTCGATGAAACCTCTGCCAGCCACGTAAACGTGATTTGCAGTGTATCCATGTGGATGTTGATGTAGACACGGAAGACAAATAACCCGATCGGGCTGCTACCCTCGCCTATGGTGGCAAGAAACAACACGAAAACCAAACCTTAGCTATACCTGTCCTTAACACCAAATCTTTCTCCTTCTCATTCTCCATTCTAGTCATACGAGTCTACAACAGAATGTCTGGTAACTTAAGTCTTGTCCAAAATCATAGTATATGCAAGAGGAGAATTTTGTCTGTTATCATGGGCGTAGTTCCAGCTGTTTTTCTCTGTCTTCTTCTTCAGATTTGATTTCATCTGTACTGCTACCATACATTTCTGTTACGTGTCATAACTCAAGAGCGTAACGAGGAAATTGCTTAACGCAGCGTTAATACCACTGACATTTCCCAAATACGGTGTATTTATTGCTATATCTATAATATTATTAAAATATATTCTTATATCATCATTATTGTTGTTCCTGTCCGCCTCTGTAGCTGAGTAGATAAGCGCGGCTGACTGCCGTGTGGTGGACGCGGGTTCGATTCCCGGTACTGCCATGGAGTTTTGCTTGACAGAACGACTGGTTCATAGTGCACTCAGCCTCGGACGACCAACTGTGGAACTACTCGACCGGTTAGTTGCGGTTCCAACGTCAAGAAATCCGACAATGGCCGAGAGAGCCGTGTGCTGTCCACATGCCTCTCCACACTGCCCAAAATAACGCCATTGGCAGAGGATGACACGGTGGTCGGTCATACCTGATTGGATCATCTAGGACCAGATCGCAGAACTTCACCCTGCCTTCAACTTTTATTATCATCATCATTTATTGCTCGTGTACTATGCATGTTATAGTGTTGACTCACTAAGGACGTCTGATTAGGTGTAAGAGGAGACTTGAATGTCCAAACCTTGTCAGTTGAAATAAGTGCGTAAATACCGGCTGCTCAAAGAGTAACAGTAATTAGCATAACAAATTAAGACAAAGCAAAGATGATGTTCTTTAGAGGAAATGCTCAATATGTCCACCATCATTCCTCAACAATAGCTGTAGTCGAGGAATAATGTTGTGAACAGCACTGTAAAGCATGTCCGGAGTTATGGTGAGGCATTGGCGTCGGATGTTGTCTTTCAGCATCCATAGAGATGTCGGTCGATCACGATACACTTGCGACTTGAGGTAACCCCAAAGCCAATAATCGCACGGACTGACGTCTGTGGACCTGAAGGCCAAGCATGACGAAAGTGGCGGCACACGATTATCACCAAACGACGCGCGCAAGAGATCTTTCACGTGACTAGCAATGCTTTGTTTTTTTTAATTCTAATAAAACCCCATGTCATTCCAAGCATGTGTGTCAATTTTTACCTCTCTATCTACATTATTCCGTGGTTTATTAAGTTTTCAAATTTATACTGACTTTTTTGATCACCCGGTAAATAGATGAGAATGGATGGACGGAAATTTCAAGTTTAATCGTCTGGAATAAGAGACGCGTGTCTTAACCAATGAATCATCACGTTAGATTCAAGCGACGCTACATAATGAGATTAACATTGCTTGTAAACATAAAAGTTACGTTGATTATTCATCCTTTTTAAAGGGTATTTGTAGCGATTTTCGAAATTACAGCATGCATTCTCTTGAATAATAAGGTACAATGTCTTAAAACACAACCAATTTTAGTAAGAAGAAACGAGTCTCCAACTAAAAAAATTGTTTTCTGATTGTGTGTCAGGAGTACGCATCCTTCCAGGCATTTTAAGGCAGGTCGCTGTTTACGGAACAAAGGCAGCTAACTACTTAGCGGAAGCCAACGTACAATGTGCAACTTCAGCTTCTATTGCGAAAGCATTGTTCTCGTCGACAATGTGTGTGCATAAGGTTTCCTGCAAGAGTGCGTCGAAACGTATTCAAGAACCAGAGTGGGCTGTCCACGCGATTGCAGTAACCTACACTTATTTAAAAGGATAACTGCACAGAAGGTAATTTTACTGCTGATGTCCGTTTACTTCACCATTTTAGAGTTTGGAGAAACTTCAAACCAGTTCAGGGAACCTTTTTCATAATTCTGAGAGTGTTCAAACAACGTGTAATAAACATCTATTTCCAGTACACTTAATTCTTGCTTCATTCTTCACTTTCGTCTAGTTGGTCGTATTCTCGTTCTACAAGGCATTCAAAACAGCTCCCAGTCGTCTCTGAATGGATAAATACGGATCCTGTATGGTACTGAAGGCAATTTTATACCATTATTCCTGTAAAATACTGACGAGTTCAGGTAACGACGACGGAGGTGAATATCGATCAAGCACGCTTCTCTCCAAGCAGACCACAAAGGCTGAGTAATTTTGAAATATGGTACCTGTGACGGCCAGGACAGATGCGACAATCCATCCTCTTCTTCACAAAACCAGTCCTGGACGATGTGAGCTATATGAACAGGGGCCCTGTTGTCTTGGAACACAGCATAGTCATTGGCGAACAAACATAGTACTTTGAGGTGGAACTGATCAACCAAAATGGTCACATAATCCTTGCAGTGTTTTCGTGGTGACCGGTTTTCGCGAGTGCAACACGACGTTCTCCACTCACTTTTGCAGCTCTCGTCCTTTTTTTCGTCACAGTCCTCTACAATGAGTGTCTGTCATGATCAGTTAACACACATTTTTGTCGACGTTGTGACTGAACGGATGATGTTTTTCCGCTTTACCTGAAAATGAAATGGGTGTGAATACCTAAGCGACCGAACTGCTGAAGTCATCGGTCCCTAGACTTACACACTACTTAACCTAACTTAGACTAATTTATGCTAAGAACAACATACACACGCATGTCCGAGGGAGGACTTGAACCTCCGGCGGGAGGGGCCGCGCAATCCGTGGCAAGGTGCCTCAAACCACGCGGCCACTTTCCCTGTACGTGGTATAAATCTCCAATTGGGTGCCTCTTGAAACACCTAACACTTCGGCTATCTTGGTTACGGAAGCACCTATCATAGGAACGCCAACGACTTGCCCTCGTTCGAATTCTCTTAGCTCCAACATAATGCAGTCATAACTACAACGAACACTGTTCCGACCGAGTCTGACATTTGCAACGTATTGAGGACATTCCACAGGTGCAGTTCACGGTCAAATACAAAAATGCAATCTGCAGGCTTTGCTAGCAAGAGCATTTATGTTCAAGCATGTATTTCTTGTTGTATTTCCATATTTTTATCCAACCACTGCAGATGACCAAGTACCAAGTTTGCCTCTTAATGGTTTTTCATTCCGCGTTTAGTTCAATGTTTCTGTAGATATCAGCCATTCCAATAAGTTCTTGTCTCTATGTTTATTAGGACGGCGTATTCCACATAGGAAATGTTTAATGAGTGTATTCTGACTGCCGGCCGAAGTGGCCGTGCGGTTAAAGGCGCTGCAGTCTGGAACCGCAAGACCGCTACGGTCGCAGGTTCGAATCCTGCCTCGGGCATGGATGTTTGTGATGTCCTTAGGTTAGTTAGGTTTAACTAGTTCTAAGTTCTAGGGGACTAATGACCTCAGCAGTTGAGTCCCATAGTGCTCAGAGCCATGTATTCTGACTACCTTTATTCTTCGTTGGCGAATTTTTAAATTCCTGTTAATGTTTACTAGTTCTAGGAATCAGCAGTTTCCAGTCTCAACCCACATTTGAACATAGGCTGCTCAGATGTTTGTTCATTCGTTGTAACTTCGTAGGATTTTTGCCATATCTCTCTTAGCTCTTAGTACATTCATCAGAGCTGGTCTTCATTCACTGTAGAATCCTTTGTGTGTGTGTGTGTGTGTGTGTGTGTGTGAGGAGCAGGTCCGCAGCAGAAATAACACCCAATTTCTTTCTCACTAGTTACCGTAAAATAGATATGCTCTTGTAACGCCAGAGATAAAATGTTTGTTCATTTACATTACTCTGTACAATTTAATATTATTTAGGTAATACAGTATATGTAATATTATGAAGTACTGTAATGAAATCATAGTTCTCATTCAGGGCTAACATCTATTTTTATCATAAAATGGTTTCAATGAGCTTGTGACAGAACGGAGCTTGTCCATTCCTCAGTTCGTCCCCGGCGTATACCTTGGGTTCTTCATTAAGTAACCTAGAACCACATTCACATTAAAAGTTGGAACAAATTTCCACGACTCACGTCTATACGCTAAACTTATGAACGGTCGCTAATTTCTGTGAGGTGTCGGTGAGATTATTTACTTCTTATTAGTGCCAGCTATAATGGCTCTGGAAAGAATTATAAACTGCGTTAGCAACTATTATGTCATAACATGACGGTTGTGTGTTTGCTTCTGTTATTGCTCATGGCTTTTTTTTCCCTTGTTTTCCAGAGTTTATTGAATTGTGTAGAGGTTTCTTTTCATTTCCGCATTCCATAAAAATTCCACAATTTAAGAAAAAATTACGAACACGCATTTATTTGAATTGTAAGTATGTCTTCAAGAACCCACAGAAATGTATTGATTGTGTTATAACCAGCATTTCATGAGATGTGAAGTTGAAATTATGGAGCGCCAGAGCACAGCCATGACATGATGTTAGATTTCTGGTGTAGTGTCAGTGTGTGGATAACTATCACACAGCCAGATAATTTTCAGAGAAAAAAATGAGGACACTTTTCCGTAAAGACGGTGGAAAAGAGCTGTTTACTGCGTCAGTGACACTTCCCTTGAGTCATCATTGCAGAAAATATCGGTTACTTTAAAAGTATATGCACTTGCCTTTAATGTCACGATAACGTCTGTTTGCACTGCATAATTTATACAGCAGTAGAGGGAATGCACCTGCATACATTTATTACGTAGTTACATGCCAAACGGTTTGCTCAGTACCGCCTAGAGGACGTTAATGATTCAACAGGAGCCATTACTGTTTCATATGAATGCCTTTTATTAAAAATAAGGTACAGATGACTGTGAAACAGTTGCGTAAGGCTTCCGTCGAGCTTACGTTAGTCGTTACTAATCCACTATTCGTTTGGCTACTCGTGCCGCGTATCTCAAATATTTTAAAAATAAAAAAATATATTTAGTCCAACAGGGCCAACGGGAAAGTCACATGCTAAAACGTCGATCTGTTTCTATTGAATCCAGAGTGGCATCAGAAGCTATTGTCACTATTTGGTTCAACATAGAATTTTACACCTGGTATTCAGATCGGCGAAACTCGAAGAGTTAATACACATGAATGAAAACTCTTCTTCAAAACGAGACAAATAATGCCGTGGTATTGTCATTAAGTAGCCTGTCTCCTTTCAGCCTTTGTTTAGTTGATCAGAATAGTTCTGCACTGACAAATGTTATCGGTTCATAGGGAAATCTCTGAAATAATTCGACATTCCGAAAAGATTCATGCACTGAAATCGACTTACAATGGGGCAGGGTTCATATCACCGTCCTAGTTAAGCTGATTTAGGTTTCAACAGCAAGCTATTTTAAGGAAGAAATTAATAGTTCAGCAGCACAAATAGAAAACTTACATTTAGAATGCGTAATTAATCTAATTCTTCAGAAAAGATCGCCAAGAAATGTTTGAGTGGTGGTTCTCGACTCTGAGGTAACCGGCTAGAAAAAATGGTTCAAATGGCTCCGAGCACTATGGGACTTAACTTCTGAGGTCATCAGTCCCCTAGAACTTAGAACTACTTAAACCTAACTAACCTAAGGACATCACACACACCCATGCCCGAGGCACGATTCGAACCTGCGATCGTAGCGGTCGCGCGGCTCCAGACTGTAGCGCCTAGAACCGCTCGACCACTCCGCCCGGTAACCGGCTAGAGTTCTGGTGTTGGCGTATTGCTGGTGAGCACCAGATTCAGAGCTAATTTTCTCGGTTCAATTCCACACCTTACTGCAGGGGCTCATGAAGAAAAAGAGAAAGCTAGCAGAGGCGGATTTACATATAGGCCCTCAAGGCACGGCCCGAGGGGCGGCAGCCTTAGAGTGCGGTATTTTTGCATTATATTCATTTTAACATTTTACGTTTTAAAACAACTGCGCTTACAGGTGACAAAAATTATTGATATTATTGAAGTGTTGGCAGGAGAGCCAACACTGTGTTGCTAGAGGAGGCCGAAATGCACGCGTTTAATTACACGCTGACTGGCGCGAGGTCTGGAACAGTTAAGGGAATTAATAGTAGCAAATAAAGTACGTAGTTGATATAATACTTAACTTTAATCCACAATTGGTGTACATCGCTCTTGACGGTACATGTTATAATCTCAATATCAAATGCTATGGCGCCTTGCTAGGTCGTAGCAAATGACGTAGCTGAAGGCTATGCTAACTATCGTCTCGGCAAATGAGAGCGTAGTTCTCAGTGATCCATCTCTGGCTAAGTCGGCTGTACAACTGGGGCGAGTGCTAGTAAATCTCTCTAGACCTGCCGTGTGGTGGCGCTCGGTCTGCAATCACTGACAGTGGCGACACGCGGGTCCGACGTATACTAACGGACCGCGGCCGATTTAAAGGCTACCACCTAGCAAGTGTGGTGTCTGGCGGTGACACCACAATTATGAAATAACTTGGTAGTTTAAACAAGCCGTAAGAACGACAATCGACAACACAAGCTTTGAAATATTGTTAGTTTACTTGGTGTCTGATACCTGCGTTCTACCTTGTTCAAAAAAATGGTTCATATGGCTCTGAGCACTATGGGACTTAACTGCTGAGGTCATCAGTCCCCTAGAACTTAGAACTACTTAAACCTAACTAACCTAAGGACAGCACACACATCCATTCCCGAGGCACGATTCGAACCTGCGACCGTAGCGTTCGCGTGGTTCCAGACTGTAGCGCCTAGAACCGCTCGGCCACTCAGGCCGGCCTACCTTGTTCGAGGAGAGCTTCAACGTCTTGTCCATTCCTCACACTGAAGCTGACGAAACTGACGACCATCTCAGCTACGAAGATATGGGTAACGAGTTTGCTGCCATCAAAGCCAGACGCAAACTTTGCTGTCTGGTGTAGTTTATTTCATTATACTAGATTCAAAAATTTCGGGTTATAATGTGATTTTTTACTAGCGAATTAAAATAAATTCACTGATTTAAAAACTATATAGTTATGTAAAACATATTTTTGTAAGGGCGCATGTATTACGGTGTGCCTACGGGGCGCAAAATTTTTAAATACGCCAATGGAATATATACGTTTAACGCTCCGTCGATAAATACTGCACTCAGCACCAAGTCCGTCTGGTGGGAACGCTAAGCCGGCCCGCCCTCTTGCTGGTGATTGCTATGTACTGAGCCTAACATTAGTCTTTCTCTCCCATTGTCATCAACAATATGGACATGACATTCACTCTACATGCAGTCATAGCAAGCAGCTACACTATAAAATTACACGTAAATTGGAAAGAACACATTGAAAATGTTGTGGGGAAGGCTAACCAAAGGCTGCCTTTTATTGGCAGGACACTTAGAAAATGTAACAGACCTACTAAGGAGACTGCGTACTCTACACTTCTCCGTCCTCTTTTAGAATACTGCAGCGCGGTGTGGTACCCTTACCAGTTAGGACTGACGTAGTACATCGAAAAAGTTCAAAGAAAGGCAGCACGTTTTGTACTATCGCGAAATATGGGAGATAGTGTCACAGAAATGATACGGGATATGGGCTGAAAATCATTAGAAGAAAGGCGTTTTTCGTTGCGACGGAATCTTCTCACGAAATTTCAATCACCAACTTTCTCCTCGGAATGCGAAAATATTTTGTTGACACCGACTTACATAGGGCGGAATGATCACCACGATAAACTAAGGGAAATCAGATCTCGTACGGAAAGATATAGGTGTTCATTCCTTCCGCGCGCTGTACGAGATCGGAATAATAGAGGATTGTGAAGGTGGTCCGATGAACCCTCTGCCAGGCACTTAAATGTGATTTGCAGATTATCCATAAATGTAGACACTTCAGACAATTAAACACGGGCAGTCAGAGTGATGCCCAGTGGAAAGGTTTCGACAAAGCCATGAGCTACATGAATTAATAACAGCAACAATACTAATAATAATAATAATAATACGGATAATAATAATATTAATAGTAGTAACGTACATATTTAAGCAGTTGTGGCAGCGATCTTCCTTTTATCCGCATCAAATGTCAAAATTTCTCCAGCAGTAAACAGGTCCATAGAAAAATTAAACAAGCACGCATTAATACATGTAACAGCTACAGCTACGTGTGACTGCTACTGATACTTTTGGATAAAAATGTGTCTTAGAATTACTACTGACAGCAAGTTTTACAAGCAGAAATGAGATTTCGTCCACATCGGGGAAAAAAAAAATCCTTGGTTCTACTTTCTGCTAAAGTTCTTGGATATTCCGTTGGTTAGAAGGACACGCTATTTCTGATAAAAATTCACATTTCCGCTATACATGAATTATGTGGACAGATAATCAATCCATGTACCCCTTAAATCACTGAAACTGAGTAATGATGTAATTTTTAACGCTGATAGTATTTACAGAAACGTTAAGTCGTTTTTAGGTGTTCTGTTGGGTAACGAAATGCCTAAGAAGTTCACATAACTGCGAGGAACCTGAAAATTAGTTCATGTTAAGTTCTGTAACACAGGTAATACAAAAAGTCAGCTTCTGTAATATGTTTTGTTACTTTCCAGCCAGCAAGAAAAATCGAACGTTACTGACAAAAGCGACTGTGGTACAGTGCTAAAAATCTATTCTGCTTGATAGTGAGGGCGCTAGTTTAAGCAAAGTCTATTTTTTTCTTTTACCTTTTAGGAATAAAAATTGTATTCACTCAATTTCAAGAGAATTCTATGGCGTTGCCTCAGCTCATGGGCCAAAGGTGATATAAGATCACCATGTACCAAATAATGTGTGATGTGTTGATAAAAGAATTCAGTAACGAAGTTATTGATAGGCGAAATTATCAAGAGAATAGATGAAATATTATACCATTTCAGTTTCAAATGTAAGTTCAATATGTGTTTCATTTAAGAAAGCAGATTAAAGTTACGGTGAATTATTGCGGAATTTACACACAAACTGTTAAAAATTCTTACAGTACCACTATCGGCTCCAAGAAGACGAATTTAGACGTAGAAAGATGTTCTCACGAGAGCGGTAAAGCAAAAACGTAGCTATCCGGTAGCAAACTTTCAAATACTGCGATTCATTTCCTCACTGCTGAACGTGAAACAAGATCTTAAGTTTGTACATCATACTCACAGGAAATCAGTGGTAACATTCCAAAATTATGTTTAGTAGCGTCGGAAACGAATTAGAGGAAAGAGAAATTTTTACCAACTTGAATCGTCGCAGAACTGCATCGGCAAGCTGTCACCACTATCACCTTGTTTATTTATTTTCACGGGTTTTTTGGGGTAATATTAGATAAAGCTACTCGGTTACAGAATGATTCACTACATTAACAGCTCACAAAATGCAGATATGTAACAAAAAATAGTGTATCAGCAGGAGGCACACGATGCAACAAAATAATTTGAGCTACTGCGAGCGGCTCCTGAACAGAATAACACGAGCATGATAAAGGAAGCTTCTCATATCTGATTTTAAGGGATATGATATATCACTTTTATTCGAAGTTTACTGAAAATGAAACCTACTGCATATTGTACACTACGTTCAAGTAAGTGTAATCACAGTGAAAATCATTTTGCTGCTTTGTATTTCGCTTATAATGAGCCCACACTATTATTCGAAAATTCCTTGACATAGTATATGTATGTGCACGAAGGACACATTAGTGAATCCGAGACTCTCAACAATAACCCACACAACGTTAGTGGATTGCCGACGTTTATTATTCTGTTCCTTCTTTCTTGGGCTAAGAATGTGCTTTGCGAATGTACAGATTTATACCTAGATACAATACGAAGCGTCATAATAGCTCTAAGAAAAGCGAAGGAAACCAGTTTTCAGGTTTCAGTGCGAATAATAGCACAGGTTACTCCTGTGTTGAAGAGAGATGCATTTAGTTTTTGTGTAAGAACCTAAATGTGGTACTTATAAGAACTCGTTTATTCTAATTGTAGCTCTAAAATTTAAAACTTGCAGCCCTAGAAATGTAGACTATAATGGTAAAATATCATTTTTACAAGGTTTCTGCATCTGGAAATGTAGAATTGCGTTTTGTTTTGTGTATGTTACAAATTGGCAACCTGTTTTCTTTAAACCTCATGTAACACAATGGGGTCTTCTATAAAGACAGACGTTGGTCCACAGATCTGTTACTTTTCCTTTACGCAATGGTGTCATATAGACAATCAGTGGGACTGCACGAAAGTTCCATAGCTCTTGTTTAGGGAGATTGTAGCATTCTGCAATGGTTCCATACACCAGAGACGCTCGAGTATGCTCGTTATTTCAAAGGTACTTGCTGTATGAGCATGATTTTTTTAATAGTTTTTCTTAATAGTATCTGATAGCACAATTTAGATCGAGTGCTGTTCCCTTGATAGCTAAGACGAAAATGCAACAAAATAAACTACTTATAACTTGTTAATAATATTACACAACATTGTGTACACTTAACTAGTAGCTTCATATTGAAGACAGGGCTTAGTTGTGTTAAAACATCTGTAAGAGTCTCTATATGTTACAGTTGTTCTCCGAAATTATCGACATTATTGAAGTCGGCAGCGGACAAATCAAAAGGGAGGAAGCTTAGGGTTTAACGTCCCGTCGAGGATGACGTCATTAAAAACAAAGCACACGGCCGGATTTTGGAAGAAGAGGGAAGAAAATGAACCTTGTACTTTTCAGAGTGACTATTCCGGCTTTAAGCGCCTTAGGGAAACCACGGAATACCTAAATCTGGATGACGCGACGGCGAACTGAACGTACATCCTTCAAAATACGTGGTCAGTGTCTTGTCGCTGCACCATCTCGCTCGGTGGGACTTTTCAGTTTCAAAAGAGCTCGCGACAGAATGTTTCTAGAATCGCGCCGTTTATCGAGCTGAACCTGACCTCTCGTTGACGGTCGTGGAACAAGGTTAACAGCTTCTTTATGGTACACGCAATGGGGCAATTGCTTCTTCCGTTGTATAAATGTTTCAAGAGAATATCCGATTATATGATTATAGGCTCTTTCACTTGCTGGTAAGCATACTGGAGGCCCGTTAGAAGTGCTGTCAGTTCTTCCGCTAGAATAATGTTGTACAACAGAAGTGTGAATGTTGTAGTACTTCCCTGAGTACGCCAAGTGAGTGAGAACTAACTTGATACGTGATTAGGTACAATTAAGTCACAAAAGCGCAGACTGATACTTAGTAATGCAAGCAGGAGCGTGACCGTGGAAATTGTCTTCGCTGACAGAGGTGATGGCTTGCTACTAGAAACATTAAACTGGCTGAGGATGAGGAGAAAAGAGCAGCAGTGGAAACCGAGAAAGCGACCGAATCTTGTTGTAAAATATTAACATTATCGATGGTGGACAAAAACGGACAGGGCGACATAGCGCCGAGGGAACAGACATCTGACAATGGGAGGCCAAGACGTTGGATTCACAGATTTACTTCAAACTTTGTACACCTTTACTACACCATTAAAACAATATAATGTGCAAGTAGTAAGGTGAAGTACTCTGGCAATTCCGAGAAAATCGCAAGAGACGTTTTACGCGTATATTGTGTAACTGATGTATCTGTGTGTACATGATAGACGTTCGAGTTCATGGTGGTCAAGTGGTTAGAGTTCGAGCTTCGAATGACGAACTTGTATGAGGCAACGGTTCGACTGTTACCGAAACAAAGATTTTCTTCTATATTTTTTTCATCACTGGTCTTACGTAATAATTTATGTGACATTTGAGAGGTAATATAATTAAGAAAAATAAACGTTTAGTGAATTTCATGTTATTTGACTAATTATTATTTTTAGTTTCATTTAATTGTTAGAACAAACATACCGGGTGATCAAATAGTTAGTATAAATTTGTAAACTGAATAAATCACGGAATAATGTAGATAGAGAGGTACAAATTGACACACGTGCTTGGAATGACATGGGGCTTTATTAGAACTAAAAAAAAATAAAAAATAAAAAGAAATAAAAAAATTTCACAAAATGTCCGACAGATGGCGCTTCATCTGATCAGAATAGCAATAATTAGGATAACAAAGTAAGACAAAGCAAATATGATGTTCTTTACAGGAAATGCTCGATGTGTTCACCATCATTCCTCAACAATGGCTGTAGTCGAAGAATAATGTTGTGAACAGCCCTGTAAAGCATGTTCGGAGTTATGGTGAGGCATTGGCGTCGGATGTTGTCTTTCAGCACCCCTAGAGATGTCGGTCGATCACGATACACTTGCGACTTCAGGTAACCACAAAGCCAATAATCGCACGGACTGAGGTCTGGGGACCTGGGAGGCCAAGCATGACAAAGTGGCGGCTGAGCACACGATCATCACCAAACGACGCTCATCTCTCGGACATTTTGTGAACTTTGTTTTTTTTTTTTAGTTCTAATAAAACCCCATGTCATTCCAAGCACGTTTTTCGATTTTTATCTCTGTATCTACATTATTCCGTAGTTTATTAAGTTTTCAAATCTATACTGACTTTTTGATCACCCGGTATTTATAATTATCGACAAGTAAGCGAATAAACGCATAGAATTTCCCAGAAAATGTATACCTGTCGTGATTTTCGAAATCCCTTATACACGCTATTTGGTAAGGTACCTGGAATTACTTTGCATTCCGACTCTTCGAACTGCAGAGACAGAGACAGGCCTCACTTGGCGGTTAACATGCGTATCGGTGAGACGTTGCTAATGTAGCAAGAACGAATAGTGTAGCTGCAAATTTTTTGAATATTACAGAATTTACACTTGTGCTATAGAAATAACGGTGGCTCCCCGTTCTTCAACTATTGCCCGTAATGAATGTCATGCCGATTCAAACCGGCGCCTCGTCCACGACTCCCTTGCAATGCGCGAACGCTAGCCACGGCACCACAATGACTTCTTACGGCCGGCACCTTCGCACAGATACATCCGTTACATAATAGACGCGTAAATCTTCTCTTGCGATTTTCTCGGAATTGCCACAGTACTGCACCTTACTACTTACACGTTAGCCGGCCAGAGTGGCCGAGCGGTTCTAGGCGCTACAGTCTGGAGCCGCGCGACAGCTACGGTCGCAGGTTCGAATCCTGCCTCGGGCATGGATGTGTCTGTTGTCCTTAGGTTAGTTAGGTTTAAGTAGTTCTAAGTTCTAGGGGACTGACGACCTCAGTATTTAAGTCCCATAGTGCTCAGAGCCATTTGAACCATTTGAACTTACACTTTATGTTGTTTTAATGGGCTACTAAAGGCGTACAAAGTTTGAAGTAAATCCGCGATGCCAACGCCGTGGCCCCCATTGTTAATTTCTGTTTCCGAGCAGAAGAATCAAAGTGCTCGCAATGATTCCACTTGGTATATTAATATACAGAGAGTGTTAAAAAAAGTGTGGCACATTCCTCCAGGAAGTAGCGTTGGTCAAAATTAGATAAAAAGTTCCCATAATGATACGTCTGGAGCCCAATAAATTCTGATATTTGGTCCAATCTGTTCCCTCTTTCCCATCTGTTTGTGTCGAAGAAGCAGACATTATAGGTAGTTTCACATGTGGTTACCACGTATCCTGACACATCCTTCAGCCTGTTTTCGTAGTGAATCACACTATAGCCAGAAATCCAACGGATTCAGATCAGGTAAACGTGGAGGCCATGCTGCAGGACCTCCGCCACCAATCCGTCACCCTTAAAACGTGGCGGTGAGGTACTGTCGCTCGATACATAAAGAATGGGGTGGCACCAAGTCGTGCGTGAACCACAGTCGATGTATTTCTGCAAGGGTAACGTTCTCTAACAGTGCTGGTAATTCATCGCGCAGTGAACTGCAAACATAAGATGGCTTGCACTACCGAATACTACAGATTACTCGTCACAAGAAAAACGGCCTGCCGGCCGGAGTGGCCGAGCGGTTCTAGGCGCTACAGTCTGGAACCGCGTGACCGCTACGGTCGCAGGTTCGAATCCTGCCTCGGGCATGGATGTGTGTGATGTCCTTAGGTTAGTTAGGTTTAAGTAGTTCTAGGTTCTAGGGGACTGATGACCTCAGAAGTTAAGTCCCATAGTGCTCAGAGCCAAAAACGGCCTATACCACAACAAGTATAGGTTTATGGACGTACAACTACAGGAACTTTGCTCTTAATGTTTCCCAACACTACCTCTTGTAATAGTATGTGACACCTTTCTATAAAAAAAAATTCTACATAAATAATGTGTCAAGTAGTACTTTCTGTCACGTAAATATAGGGAGTCATCACTTGAAGACTTCATGTATTTTCTACACAGAAATAGACCTCAGTGCCAGTAAATAAATTTCCAGGAAAATGTGTTATCTAAGTGGTTCAGTTCTAAGACGTTCACATTGAATAAGTGATCATGCATGAACGACAAAACATAGATTTCGAAATTCATGAGGTTAGTGTTTACTTAGATGAGACTTGGATTCGCATATATTATACGGTGAATAAATGCTGTCAAAGTGCAGTGTGCAAGGAGTATTAACGGACGAAAATAGCAATCGACGTTTAATTGGCGACAGATGCTTAACGCTTTTGATATGAGAACGCCACAGCGGACACTGTTGCTACCTCTGTCTGTTTCTATTTACCGCTTTTCAATTTGTCTCCTCGAGTAATACTATTCGAAGCTGATCAGTTGATTTTATTTCATGTAGAGTCAGTCGTTCCTATACAAATAGAAATAGCTAAACTTACGCCTACAGGAATTGCTGAAATGCCCTTTCGCTATAGCGATTCAGGCGTCTACACTAACGGGCCGCATTCTTTCGCTACGGTCACGTAATTACAGTATCACAGCAGAAGCGGGACCTAAATTTCAGTTAAAATTTCGTACAACATTATAGTGTCCCTATGGTGTATTGTATACTGTCTACAAAACTCAGAGACAATGTACCTATTTCGAGCAGCCACAATAATATAGCCATATTACACCAATGGAAATGTGAGAATATTCAGTTCAGTGTTTGAATCAGTACTGATAAACTCAGAACTCTAGTTTAATCACAAATTAATGGAATTAGATTTAATATTCATGTTTTTATCGCAGTGCACTACAATTAACATATTTTACGCTGTGCGTGCGGTTCTTCAGAAGAATTCACAGTTGGACTGATGAAGGTCGACGTTTCTTCAGATTATATAATTAACAGCTGTTTAACACATCATATAAGAAGTAGGGTGAAACAGAGTTATTTCAAACACAAATGCAGTATGATGGATTTTTAAAATAATATCCATTTTTTATGTTTAACTTGTCTTTGGTGGCAGGAAAATTGGAACTATGCACACGGGGTTTGCTCACAATTTCAGTTTCTAAAGGAAACGTTGTAACATTTAGTTTATAAGCTGAATTGTTTGTCTGAAGGTCACTTCGATCGCTGAATTGTTTGTCGGAAGCTCGCGTCGATCAACTAAAGATAAGAAACCATGAATAAGCAAACAATAGTGAAAATGGTGAGAAATGTAGCTGATGGCATTATGCAACGCTGACGGTGTTAGAAAACTTCTGTAATTTCAGTGCATTTCTGCACCAATAATCACCCGCAATAAGGGCTGAATAATTCAGAAGGCTGACGGCAATCATAATCTGACTTATGAGAAAATTCCACTTAGAGTTTCTTTTAATGTTCCATAATTACTTCTGTGGAAACCAGTTAAAAGTTGTTCTGAAGTCACTAAGCAGTTAACGCCTGAAACACTTTTGCCTAAATTTAAAGTTTATGGTAAGGAAAATGTCGACATGTATATCTGCCGCTAGGTAACACCATACTTATTTGGCGCTCGCATTAATATTTTCTAAGCTAAAATATGTTTTCCTATGTTTGTTCTTCGTGTGCTGTCCTGAAGCACTGTTCAAGTAACGTAGGATCCATAAGAAAGGTTTCAGTTTTTAGCTACGCTTCCTTTAATGACTAAATTCTTGATCTGATCAGCTGTAACTATTGAATGCTGGTTCGTTTAATGCATATTTTAATGAGTGATTGCACGTCTATTAAACCCAGCTGCTGAGGCATATTTTCACATTGTTATGGTGTCATAGAATGCCTCTTCAGCGTGTAGACTCTGTTGGAACGAAACAGCCAGTGTGTGAGGGTGGTTATGTGGTTATTTTGGGCTGAAAGCAATAATGTTTCCCTCTGATAGACACCCTCTCTTCCACTTAACTTACCTAATTATTGCACTCTCACAGTCATTAAGAACTACACTAAAAAAGTGAAAATGGTCTGTTGCAGCACCGGAACTGCAGTTTCTAATTTTAATATTTGTCCCGCTTCTTCTGTCAATGTTATTTTAGAATATCTCATGAAACAGACAGAAAGGACGACGAAAGCTTGATTTCAGAAATACAACGCCATTGTTTCAAAATTCCTCCTTTACCACAACAGGTAAGAATTCCTTTGTCATTCAGATGCCGCGGGAATATCCGGCCATCCAGGGTACGATAATTTTTCCTTTAGGTGAAATACCAAGAATTTTTGGGTTCGACGTTATTTGTTATCTTAGTGTAGAGCAGATATATTTTCATCACAATATTAGGGAGAAAGGGCTCTTACATTTATGAATGACGTGATACAAATCTATCTTGAAACCATACATGGTTAAGCTTTATTCGTAAACATTCGAGTAATGTGATAGTATCCTTTGCATCGTAGGGGCTTAAGGGACGCTGAATACTGAAAGGGAAAGAAAATAAAATCGATATTCTTGATTCGCCAAGGAGCACTACCACTGATATAATACAACAACTCGAGAAGGAAGACGTATTGTAGTTACCATCTCAAACAGGACTACTGAATAAATGAAACAAACGTCAGTGACAAGTAATAACTAATAAGACTTCGTCCTCCGACAGTGTCAGTAAAATTGTTGGAAGATATCGTTAATAATCCTTCCTGAAATAACCCACTGTTTTATGAGAGAAGAATGAACTGCAAAAAAACATAAATAAGAGGATTATTAATCAATGTGAAGGCTGATGGGATGACGTGATTTCCACGAATGAGGGAAAGATCTATGTGTTTGAATCGTATGGCTAGGCAAATGGATGGCTGTAACCGAATAACCGAGGCAAGAGTTGGACACCGGTAATATATAACTCGGTCACACAAGTTGTTGATAGCATTATGAGTTGGATCTGCATGACGTCCCAAAATTTTGAGAAATGACTGTAAGTAATGGCTGGTATGCAGGATGAGGTCAGATATTTTAGAAGACAACTTGCAAACAGTGTAGAAAATCTAAGCGTAAGAGGTATATCTAAATTCTACTAGGACAACCACGCGAAACATAGATAATGCTTTGTGTAAAGCAACCGTCTCTATTATTCTGCCAAAGTGGTATAAGCGTCTGTGCAGAGGCACCTCCTCAGTCCAACGGGAAACAAGCTGAGGTAAAAATATAAAAATAAGTGAATACTTGCTAGAACGATGACTTGGAAATAATGGCGTCGCACCCAGTTCACAGTGAAGGATTTTCTAAGTGTCGAAACGTCTGGAAGAGTTCAGACGGATAGTAAGTTTTGTTTTAGTGAGGAATTACGTGTAATTCACTTAAGAATCAGGGACTCACACCTAGTGAGTACGTGGCTGGCGACCACGGGGTCCCGAGCTGAGTCCTGGTATTGCTTCCACTTACTTATGCCAGGCTCCTCACTTTTATCTTTCCTATTTGGCCACCTCGGTCAACTCTTGTTCTTTTCCGACCCTGACGCTATTAGGTTTCGAGGGCTAGGGGTCTTCCATTTCCAACCTATACTTCTACTGAGCCGAAATCTCCCGGGATAAGGAGATTACCTTCTATCAATTGCCAACGGCCTTCTAGGAGGGCGGGTGAGCGGCTAGAAGGAAGGGCACTCTCTTGCCCTTGGGGTGGGAAACTGCTCCTAAAGGCGGAGGAGCCACAAGGTGGCCAACGGCATAGAATGGAGAAGGCAACGGGAAACCACTCCATTAAAGATCCGGGCGGGTATCCCAAGTATCAACAGCTTATGATGGAAAGCTCTTTGGTTAAATTCTCCGGAGGTAAACTAGTCCCCCATTCGGATCTCCGGGCGGGGACAACTAAAGAGATACCAAAATCCAAAAGTATTAATGTAAGAAGGATAGCAACATGGAACGTCAACTCACTTCTTAAATGTGGTAAACTGGAAAACTTGAAAATGGAAATGAAACGAATGGATATTGATGTACTGGGAGTCTCAGAAATGAGATGGCCTAACGCTGGCGACTTTTGGTCAGGGGATTACAGAATCATACACGCTGGAACAGCACAAGACAATCCCGGGATTGCAGGAGTGGGAATTATCCTCAGTAAAGAGATGGGGTTAAGAGTAATAGGATTTGTTGAACATAGTGAGAGGATGATTTATGTCCGATTGGAAACTAAACCAAGAGACACAATCATAATCCAAGTATACATGCCAACTACGAGGCACGAGGATGATGAAATCGACATGATGTATGTCCACCTTGTAGAAGTAATTGACAGAATTAAAGGAGCTGAAAACCTTGTCATCATGGGAGATATGAATGCCGTTGTTGGGGAAGTTAAAGAAGAGGATGTGGCAGGGAATTTTGGATTAGGATTAAGAAATGAAAGAGGGAATAAACTTGCAGAATTCTGCCAAAGAAATAAACTTTGCATTACAAATACCTTCTTTAATCATCATCGAAGAAGAAGATATACTTGGAAAATGCCTGGTGACATTAACAGATATCAAATTGACTTCATATTAGTGAAGCAAAGATTTAAAAACCAAGTTAAGGACAGCAGATCATATCCAGGCTGTGATGTGGAAAGTGACCACATACTCGTTATGACGACGACTGAACTAAAATTCAAGAACATTAAAAAAAGAATTACATGTAAATGGGATTTGACAAACCTGAAAAACGAAAATACACTGAACCCCTATCAACTAGAAACAGACAAGAAAAGAAATACACAGGGCTGCAATGACATCCAAAGCAGCTGGGAAAAAATAAAAACTGGTATTTTAGAAGCAGCAGAAGAAGTAATAGGAAAAGAAAGGACAGAGAAAAGGAAGGGATGGATTACTAATGACCTACTAAATATGATGGAAGAAAGAAGGAAATTAAAAAATTCTGTGAAGAAGGAAGACCAAGCGAAATACAAGAGTCTGAAAAATAGAATCAACAGAGAGGCAAAACAAGCAAGAGAAAAAAATCTTGATGATCTCTGTATTTCAGTTGAGGACAACATGCGCATGGGAAATATCGACAAGGCCTATAAATGTGTGAGACATTGCTTTGGAGACAGAAGAAACAAGTGTAGGGCTGTGATGGATGAAAATGGCAGTATGTTGGATGACGATGATGAAGTTGCAAGAAGATGGAAACAATATATAGGAAAACTGTACAGCGGACCAGACCTGTCTGAAAACATCATGGAAGAAGAAACAGAAGTAGATGCACACAACATAGGTGAACCTATATTAAAGGAAGAGTTTGAACTAGCTCTGAAAAAATTGAAAAGCAACAAATCGCCTGGTATAGACAATACCCCAGCCGAACTTCTGACATCTGGAGGAGCAAAACTGAATCAGGAGTTGTATAATCTTGTTTTCAATATGTACGAGCAGGGTAAAATTCCTACAGACTTTGAGAAAAACATTATGATCCCCATTCCAAAGAAGGCAAATGCTACAAGATGTGAAAATTATAGGACGCTCAGCCTAGTTACTCACGCCTCTAAAATATTAACCTCAATTATCCTAAAACGTATAGAACAAAAAGTCGAAGCTACACTCTCCGAAGACCAGTTTGGATTCCGAAAAGATAGAGGAACCAGAGAAGCAATATTTGCTCTAAAACTAATAATAGAGAAACGACTAGATAAGAACCTGAAAACATACATAGCTTTCGTAGATGTAGAGAGAAAGCCTTTGATAATGTTAAATGGGATAAGATGTTTGATGTACTCAAAAAAGTAGGAATAGACCATAAAGATAGAAAAATGATATGGAACCTGTAGAAAAGCGAGACAGCAGTTATCCGTGGACGGACAAAACAAGAAGAGGTGCAGATACGGAAAGGTGTCCGACAAGGTTGCGCACTATACCCTGTTATCTTTAACGTATACATTGAAGAGGCGCTGAAAAAAGTAAGGGAAAATTCACAGACAGGTGTAGTAATTCATGGTCAACGAATAGATGTGATAAGATATGCCGATGATATAGCTGTCCTGGCTGAAAGTTAAGAAGATCTTGTAGTCCTACTGAACAGAATGGATAAAGTTATGGGTGAAGAATATAATATGAGAATTAATAAAGCAAAAACAAAAGTAATGGCATGCGACAAAGAAGATCAAGTGAAAGTCCAAGTTCATGTAGGCAATGAACCGCTTGAACAAGTTGATAAATTTACTTATCTGGGCAGTAATATTACCAGGGATGGAAGGAGCAAGGCAGAAATGAGAAGTAGAATAGCTCAAGCAAAGGCTGCTTTTAACAAGAAGAAAAACATATTAACATCTAAGATCATCAGCCTTGAAATCAGGAAAAGATTTTTGAAATCATATCTGTGGAATGTGGCATGCTATGGGTGTGAAACATGGACTCTCGGGACAGAGGAAGACCAGAAGCTAAATTCTTTTGAAATGTGGTGCTATAGACGCATGCTCAAAATAAAATGTATCGACAAGGTCACAAACGAAGTGGTTCTGGAAAGAGCAGGTGAGAAGAGAAGCTTCTGGAGTTTCATTGTTAAAAGAAGAGTGCAATTTACAGGCCATCTATTAAGACATAAAGGACTCCTGAACACAATCATAGAGGGATATGTCGAGGGAAAAAGACCAAGAGGAAGACCACGACTGAGGTACATGGATCAAATCGTGAAAGATGTGGGATGTGACACCTATAAAGAAATGAAGAGAAAAGCTGAAAGACGCACAGAATGGAAACAAGCTGCCATTGTAGCTGTTGCAAACCAATCCTTGAATTGACCACTACAGAAGAAGAACACTTAAGAATGGCAGAATATTAAAGTTTGTAGTGATTGAAGCTTCTTATTCAGAAAAAAGTAATTACCATATTGTATTTCAAAATATTTCCTGAGAATATTTCAACTTACTTGAAAGCAGGATAATTGTAATAGAATTAGGTATAAATAACAGTAAAAGAACTGTTTGCAGCAAGACGTCAGGGTATGTGCTCGGTGTTTCGAGCCACCCTGTACCGGGGACTGCAGAACAGCACTGTGTGCTTTCCAGGAAAGCGACATTGGGACCAAGCTGCAGCGTTTCCGGGAATCGTTGAAGGCCGCACTTAATCGCTGTAGAGCGGCTGCGGGACCTTCACAGTGAGTCTTCTTAAAACTTCCAACTGTGCTCAACCACTAAAATTATTTCGTCTGTCAAATATTTTTTTTGTATACAGTTATTGTTATGCCAACAATGCGAACAGCCGCATTTTCATTGAGATACACAACAAATCTATTATCAAACATTAAATAATCAGCTCTTTATATCAAATCGAACTTTTCATTATAATATCTCATTAAATCGTTTATCAGTTTTTATCTGTACTTCGTAGGTATTAAACAGGAAATTTTTTCACCTCCGTCCTTTGTTTTACCGGTTATTCATTATTTACTTTGTTGCTGGAATGTTGTTGTGGTCTTCAGTCCAGAGACTGGTTTGATGCACCTCTCCACACTACTCTATCCTGTGCAAGCCTCTTTACCTCCGAATAACTACTGCAACATACATCCTTCTGAATCTGCTTAGTGTATTCACCCCTTGGTCTTCCTCTACGATTTTTACCCTCCTCCCTTCCCTCCAATACTAAACTGGTGATCCCTTGATGCCGCAGAATGTGTCCTACCAACTGATCCCTCCTTCTAGTCAAGTTGTGCCACAAATTCCTCTTCTCCCCAATTCTATTCAGTACCTTCTGATTAGTTTCGTGAGCTACCCATCTAATCTTCAGCATTCTTCTGTAGCACCACTTTCCGAAAGCTTCTATTCTCTTCTTGTCTACACTGTTTATCGTCCGTGCTTCACTTCCATCATGGCTAACTCCACACAAATACTTTCAAAAAAGGACTTCCTAACACTTAAAGTTATACTCGATGTTAACAAATATCTCTTTTTCGGAAATGCTTTCCTTGCTGTAACCAGTCTACATTTTGTATCCTCACTAGTTCGACCATCATCAGTTATTTTGCTCCCCAAATAGCAGAACTCATTTACTACTTCAAGTGTCTCATTTCCTAACGTAATTCCCTCAGCATCACCTGATTTAATTCGACTACATTCCATTATCCTCGCTTTTCTTTTGTTGATGTTCATCTTATATCCACCTTTCAAGACACGGTCCATACCGTTCAGCCGGCCGCGGTGGTCGTGCGGTTCTAGGCGCTCCAGTCCGGAGCCGCGCTGCTGCTACGGTCGCAGTTTCGAATCCTGCCTCGGGCATGGATGTGTGTGATGTCCTTAGGTTAGTTAGGTTTAATTAGTTCTAAATTCTAGGGGACTGATGACCACAGCAGTTGAGTCCCATAGTGCTCAGAGCCATTTGAACCATACCGTTCAGCTACTCTTCCAGTCCTTTGCTGTCTGTGACAGAATTACAACGTCGTCAGCAAACCTCAAAGTTTTTATTTCTTCTCCACGTATTTTAATTCGTACTCCAAACTTTTCTTCTATTTCCTTTTTACTGCATGCTCAATATATAGATTGAATAACATCGGGGATAGGCTGCAACCCTATCTCACTCCCTTCTCAACCACTGCTTCCCTTTCGTGCCCTTCGACTCTTATAACTGCCGTCTGGTTTTTGCACAAATTGTGAATAGCCTTTCACTCCCTGTATTTTACACCTGCCACCTTCAGAATTTGAGAGTATTCCAGTCAACATTTTCAAAAACTTTCTCTAGGTTAGCAAATGCTAGAAACGTAGGTTTGCCTTTCCTTAACCTACATTCTACGAGAAGTCTTTGGGTCAGTATTGCCTCGCGTGTTCCTACATTTCTACGGAATCCAAGCCGATCTTCCCCGAGGTCGGCTTCTACCAGCTCGTCCATTCGTTAGTAAAGAATTCGTGTTATTATTTTGCAACCATGACTTATTAAACTGATAGTTCGGTAATTTTCACACCTGTCAACATCTGCTTTCTTTGGGATTGGAATTATTATACTCTTCTTGAATATGTTGCTGGAATACGTAATTCAAAATTTAATTGACTCCTGTCTTTGAGCTTGGCCTGTTTCTTTTCCCATAGAGACAAGAATTTCCAAAGAAAGTACTGATCAACAACATTTGAGTCTGAAAGAAACAAAACATATTCTTAGTAAATTTTGTAAGATGTGAACAAAGTTAAGGTTTGCATGTTTTCTTTCAGCTGACAGTGTCATAGGCTCCAAGGAAAACTGCTTCCTAGTGACGTTAGTAGAGGCTAAGTGGGGAGTGTTCTGGCAGCTGCCACTTTACTCTAAATGGCGTAAGACGACAGCAGTGACGTCTGCCTGTCGCTCGACCATATTATTCTAGCATATCTCATTCAATGATAGGCTCTCATGACGAAGAAGTACGAGTAGTCACTTTTCACGGATTTAGCGAAACTCACATAATTGGCTACACGCGACCACCACGGCTTCCTCATTTCCCAAACACCCTGTGTGGTGCAGTCTATCCGATTTTCTCTCCCACAAAACTCGCTGTCATAAAATTTCACTTTTGTACATCCATAAATACGTTTTATATCTTTCGTTATTATTACTATTATTATTATTATTAGGCTTTTAGCAGTAGGTGTAATATAGTTAGTTTTATCGATACTAGTTCTTAGTTAGCACCGTTAGACAGAGGACATTACACACGTTCATGTCTAGTTTCAAATTATTTTTAATTCTATCAGCACCATTTTATTACTATTTATCATATTCGAATTATTATCACTTCTCATATAAATATGATGTAGAAATATTGTATCTACGCGTAAAACACTGGTCCAATGTACGGTATAAATAAGATAGAGTCTGCAGTTCCTAATCCGATCACATTAAAAATAAAATAGTACCGTTTCGGAGGGAGCTGTAACTATTCACGAAAAGCAGAACTAAAAATTCCCTCAACCCGAAATTTGTTTGAACACTGCAGTGTTTATTGGGCATGCTCCTATTTGAAATGGTATTACATTTCCTTTCGTATACTATTGAACTAACCCGGTCATTTATAGGGAGGTGGGGGAGGGGGAGGATTTTCGGATAAAAAGGAAATTAAAACAGAGAAGTAATATATAGATACATGAAGCCACAAGAAATCTCACTTCCTTAATCCTATTGTAGTACACGTAAGAGAGGCCGAATGCGTTGGTAATTAGCATTGCTTCACATTCATACTTGCAAAGCGCACTCCTCTCAAGACATTTTCTGAAAATATACTTACTTGTATTAAATGCACTCAGCAGCACGAAGGTAACAACTAGTGATAAAAGTAGTTGTTAGTAAATATGGTAAATAATTGCAAAGTTTTGTCTGGGAGCTCGTTCTAGAGAAGTAATCAGTCAAGGCGACATAGTTTGCTGTTAAGGAAGAAGTCATTCTTCCTGTAGGGTACAGCATAACAAAAGTCGCAACGCATACTTACGCACCAGCTGAGAATATAGATATATGAAGGTTTGGGAATGAGTCCTGTTACTGCTATATCTGACATAAAACTCTGTACGTTGCTAGAAACCTGTATTTCAGACATTCAGGTATCAATTAAATACACGATCATCTTCAGTTACTACCTTTCGTTTTATTAATAAGCAATGATTTTGGGAGTATTGTACTTCAATAGCTGGTGTATCACCTCCATCTCAAATGTTGATTTTACCTGGACAATTTCGTTGGCAAGCTGAAACATTATCTGTAAGTGGGGAACGAAAACTAATGTAATTACAGCCCGTGAATCTGAAAATTTACAGTGCTGCTGGTGCTTAAGTTTATATTTAAACCTATATCTGTTCCCCGCAAACCACGTTGCGGTGTGTGGTGGAGGTTACCTCAGGTACCACAATCTTCTGCCTCCTCTTCTATTCCATTCACATTGTCACGTGGGAAGAATGATCCGATAAATGGGTACGAGCTCTAATGTTTCTAATTTTCTCGTCGTGATCATTTCGTGAGACGTATGTGGGAGGAATGCACAATACCTCTCTTGCAGCGCGTGCCACTGAAGTTTGTTGAGAAAACAGCACAGCTGTATTTCAGTCTCTTTCTAGATCGCTGTTCAGCTAGGCAGACGGAGGTTTCTTTGTGGCTTGGCTTAATTATTCAATGTCAATACTAGGACATTTGAAAGGCTACACTCCATTTCCTGGCCCTTCCATGTCCAGCGCGTGCTACATCTTTAATTGCACAGCCGTAAAGCCATTAGAAAAATGAAAAAAACTGATGCACAAAAGCGTAGGATATGATCATTTCAAACTGCTCAGGAACGTACAAAGGGGAACTGCAGTTACTGATTTTTAAATACTGGCTCCCACAAACAGCAAGCGCGTAAAAAATTACCGAGCGACGCGATAGTTCGTTATGTGTGTGTGTGTGTGTGTGTGTGTGTGTGTGTGTGTGACTTCCTTTGTGCATGTACTGTCAGTGGTTTTTTCAGTGTTTCAGTATGTGGAACACTTTTTGTGGGTACAGGTAGGGATTCAGACGTTTTTACGCACAACTTGGATGAAGCAGAGTGAATCGGATTTGACCGGATTTCATATATCATCAGTCGACTCTCCAGAAACTCGAATCATTCCCAAATCTGCGAATGAATCGGTACACTACTATACGGTCACATTCATATGAACAACTTTCAAAAGCTCGGGTAACCGCGTTTTACAGCGAGGACGTGCAGGAAAAGTGTCAGTGAAGTTCTGGAAGGTACTGACAGGCATGTGCAGCCCTGCGGACTCCTGAGCCTTGGCCAGCTGCACTAGGTTGCTCGGTTGACGAGCACGAATAGCCCGATCGATGTTGTCCCACAGATTCTTGATTGGACAGTTTGGCAGCCAGGGGAGCACGGCAAACTCGTCCCGGTGCTCTTCGAACCACGCAGGCACAGTACGAGCTGTGTGACACATTGCATTGTCCTAATGGAAGATGCCATCGCGCTGACGTACTTGTGTTGATCCACTGTAGGGTCCAGAATGACGAGCTCACCCAGGGAATACCACGAAAACCTTCCCCAGATCATAATGCTCCTTTCTCCGGCCTGGACTCCCAACGGCCGTCTGTCCGTTGGAGGATGAAACGTGATTTATCTGAAAATTTTACCTGTCGCCGGTCAATGGATGTCCAATTGCGGTATTGGTGTGCAAATTCCAGCTTTCATCGCCGATGAACGGCAGTCAGCGTGTATGAATTAGATGCCTGCTGCGGAGGTCCATATGCAGCAACATTCGCTGATCGGCCGTTGAGGAGACAGTACGAGGAGCGTTTGAAAAGTCCGCGCAGAGTCCGAGAAATGACACCACCGGCGACTATCGAGGTCATGTTTAGTTAGTAGCATCTTTGGAAAGAACGCACACCACGTTTCAGCCTTATTGGTCTATTTCTTTGTGTTTGAAATTCGCGTGAATCAAGGAAGTCGAGTGATTGTCAAAAAACCGACGAAAAAGAATATCGTGTGGTGATTAAACATTACTTTATGAAAGACGAAACGTCTCAGGAGACTAAACAGAGGTTTGGTAAACATTACGGTGGCTCTGTACCTTCGATTAGAACTGTTTATAAGTGGTTTCAAAATTTTCGGAGTGGCCATATGTGCACAAGTGATGCTGAACTTTCTGGGCGCCCTGTGGAGGTTACGACTCTAGAAATCATTGATAAAATCCATGATATGGTGATGGATGACAGAAGAGTTAAGGTGCGTGAGATTGCTAGTGCTGTGGGCATCTCTAATGAACGGGTACATAATATTTTGCATAAACATTAGGACATGAGAAAGCTATCCGCAAGACGGGTTCCGCGATTGCTCACGCTTGACTAAAAACGGAATCGTGTGAAGTGATGCAAGGATGGTTTGCAGCTGTTCAGGAAGAATCCGCAGTACTTTAAGCGTCGTTTCGTCACTGTGGATGAAACATGGATACATTACTATACTCCTTACAAGGGAACCTCCCCATCGCACCCCCTTCAGATTTAGATACGAGTTGGCACAGTGGATAGGCCTTGAAAAACTGAACACAGATCAATCGAGAAAACAGGAAGAAGTTGTGTGGAACTACGAAGAAAATAAGAAAAATATACAAATTGAGTAGTCTATGCGCATGATAGGCAAGATCAAGGATAATGTGATTTCAGTAGTGCTGTGGTCCTGTGGTTAGCGTGAGCAGCTGCGGAATGAGAGGTCCTTGGTTCAAGTCTTCCCGCGAGTGAAAAGTTTACTTTCTTTATTTTCACAAATTTATGATCTGTCCGTTCGTTCATTGACGTCTCTGTTCACTGTAATAAGTTTAGTGTATGTGTTTTGCGACCGCACCGCAAAACCGTGCGATTAGTAGCCGGAAGGACGTGCATCTCCAATGGGAACCGAAAACATTTGATCGCAAGGTCATAGGTCAACCGATTACTCCACAGGAAAACACATCTGATATATTCTATACGACACTGGTGACGGCACGTGCGTCACATGACAGGAATATGTTGTCGACCCACCTAACTTGTACACTTGGCAAATGGGTAAAAAGATTTTTCTACCTTGCCCGATTTAGGTTTTCTTGTGGATGTGATAATCACTCCCACAAAAGTGATCGAATCGGACAGACGGACGGATAGATAATAACTTCCTGAAAATAAAAAATTAAACTTTTCACTCGAGGGAAGACTTAAATCAAGGACTTCTCATTCCGCAGCTGCTCACGCTAACCACAGGACCACAGCACTCCTGAAATCACATTATCCTTGATGTTGCCTATCTTGCGCATGGACTACCCAATTTGTATATTTTTCTTATTTTTTCATAGTTCCACAAAACTTCTTCCTGTTTTCTCGTTTGATCTGTGTTCAGTTTTTCAAGGCCTATCCACTGTGCCAACTTGTATCTAAATCTGAGGGGGGTGTGATGGGGAGGTTCCCTTGTTAGACCAAACAACAATTTAAACAATGGGTTACCAAGGGAGAATCTGCACCAAAAAAGGCGAAGACAATTCCTTCGGGTGCAAAGGTTATGGCGACTGCCTTTGGGATTCGCAAGGGATAATCCTCAGCGACTATCTGGAAAAGGGTAAAACTATTACAGACGCATATTATTCATCTTTATTGGACCGTTTGAAAACCGAGCTGCAAGAAAAACGTCGGCGATTGGACCGCAAAAAAGTCCTTCTCCATCACGACAATGCACCAGCACACACCTCAGCAGTTGTGGTCGCAAAATTAATGGAAATAGGATTCCAACTCGTTTCACATCCCCCCCCCCCCCCTCCCGCCCTGTTCTCCAGACTTGGCTCCCTAAGATTGCTATTTGCTCCCCAGTTTGAAGAAGTGGCTGGCGGGACAAAGATTTTATTCAAACGAGGAGATGATTGCAGCAACTAATAGCTGTTTTGCAAACTTGGACAATTCCTGTTATTCAGAAGGGATCAGCAAATTAGAACAACGTTGGACGAAGTGCGAAATATGTAAGCAGTTTTTATTTTTGCACAAACTTTTCAAACGCCCTTCGTATTTGTAGCCCCTTAGTTCGTCTAACTGCTCAGTTGCTCAACAGGTGCACGTCTATTCGCCCGTAGACATCTCTCCAGCCGTCGTTCGCACGTCATCTATGGCCTGCGATGCACCGTAGTTGCCACGGTGCCGGTTTTGGATAGCGCCATGTACAATATACTTTAACCACGGCGGCACGCGAACTGTTTACAGAGTAAATGCTTCCACCCTTGGCCCGAAAGCCAATGATCATGCTGTTTTGGACATCAGATAAATAGCTCTTCTTCCACATTAGGACACGACAGCGCTGTTTTCCATGTCCCCTGACACGCTTTATGTACCCTCCACTGCCGGTGCTGCCACTTGGCATCTGTGCCTATTGAAGTCGAACACAGGTGGTGGTCACATTAATGTGACTGGACCATGTATATAGGCATCGCACCCACTGCCGGATAAACACGAGTTCTACTCTAGCTGTGTTTACTTACTCAGACAGCTATTTCAACATACGGTATCACAAGCAATTAGCGAACCCACTACGAAGGGAATTCTCGACTGGAGAAGAATAGAGAAGGAATCGGCCATAGTCTAACTGAAGGCAATGTTCCGACATATCGCTGCAGTGACTTAGGGACACCATGGGGAATATAAATCACAATGTCTGAACAGGCTCTGAGTCTTAAAATGCGGATTGTGTGCTTCACCGTGCTGCAGCTCTCCGTCTGAGTCTCAGGGACGCAAGACAAGGAAGTCTTCTCAAAACACTGACCAGTGCAACGTACAGCTTTGTCGTTCAACTGTAGGTCATTATGATTATGGCTTACTTGGAGGTTCTGAAACGAGGTGTCACGGCAACTAAAGTCGTTCGCACGCAATACTGGCTGCCATTGTGGCGGGGGGGGGGGGGGGGGGGGATGATACAGACAAACGCAGCGCACTCCTCGGTTGGGATGCGAGATGTAGTCATCGTATATCTTTTTCTTCTTCGTTTTCTTCTACAATTCAAAATTTAGGCTGAAAGCCAGTTTTCTTATTTTTTCACTCATATGACAAATAATACTTCGTGTGTGACTCTTGTGAACCTGCTGGTCATAATAGGTTATTTTCCTTTGTAAAAAATATGGTTCGGATTGTTGTTATTCTGACTGATCATAGCATTTAAATAGCATTTACAGCCAATGTTCTCAAAAATATCTTTGATTTTTATTAAATTATAGCTTAAAATCATTAAGTATCACGATCTGGTCACGTGATCGAAAACGATCTGTTACTGGCAGATGCTCTGGTGACGTCACAGGCTACGAGTAAAACGAAGCTATACGTGTGTAATAGGGTTGTTTTGGGGGAAGAGACCAAAAAGAGAGGTTATCGGTGTCATCGAATTAGGGAAGGACGGGGAAGGAGGTCGGCCGTGCCCTGTCAAAGGAAACATTCCGACATTTGCTTAGAGCGATTTAGGGAAGTCACGGAAAACCTAAATCAGGATAGCCAGACGCGGGATTGAACCATCGTCCTCCCGAATGCGAGTCCAGTGTGCTAACCAATGCGCCACCTCGCTTTATGTGTGTTATTGGAGCGTTAGCCGAAATTACGAGGTTTTCACGTACTTTTTCTGGAAACAGTTTAGCTACTTAGTGATGGAAAACGCAGCTACAACTTTTAAGTAACAATAGAAAGGAATTTTGTGAACGCTGATAGTGGTAGCCTTGCGAAAGTTGATGCGTTTATGCTCCACCAGTTTAGAGCGGCGTTATGTGCAATGATGGACATTCTGCAATATCATTAAACTGGCTCAGAATTAAGGAATTGTAGAACGTTTGCAAATGATTCAGTATATTATAACTAGATTGTCGACTATCAGTCATGAGCTACGATCCAAAGCACAATAAAATTATTCTTGGCAAAACTCAGTGCTGATTTCCTCCGTAGAAGACACTCGCCAGAGAACATATTTCTAGCAGGCGTTCGGTAGCGCAGCGTATAATGCATCCCAGTGCAATGAAAGCGGTCACATGTTAGAATCGTGGAAGGCTCATTTATTTTTAAAAGTTTTACACGAAATACGAAGATAGCGTTAGCAAGAATGACTGTACCAATTGTTTCAATTGTGGGATTTATTATATAGCTTCACATTAGTCTCAGTCTCAGAAATGGATAACGGAGGATTAACGCATTTACTTTGCGAACAAATTATTTTTTTGGAAAGCTTTGCTACTAGTGAAGATATCAACATACGCCCACAGTACAACGAGGCATAGGACGATGAGGTTATACGGAGAGATATAAAGCTTACACAACATGCAGGCGATACAAACGTAAGGGCTTTGATGTTTGTGAGTGTAAACCAACGTCGGCGTCTGAAGCAAACTTACTTCATCTTTACGTAAGACGATGAGCCGGCCGGGGTGGCCGAGCGGTTGTAGCCGCTACCGTCTGGAACCGAGCGACCGCAGCGGTCGCAGGTTCGAATCCTGCCTTGGCCATGGATGTGTGTGATGTCCTTAGGTTAGTTAGCTTTAAGTAGTTTTAAGTTCTAGGGGACTGATGACCTCAGAAGTTAAGTCCTATAGTGCTCAGAGCCAGTTTTTTGTAAGATGATGAAATAGAAAAGTTGGAATAATAAGGATCATAGCTGGACAGTACGAAGATAAAAACATTGTGTCTAATAAAGTAAAAAGTGTTGTGGTCACATTCAGTAGAAAATATCTTTTTGAACGTAAAGTATGTGAAAATCGATTGTAAACGTAAGTGCATGTAAACAGCAAGGAAAACGCAATAATATTCTGTTTGTGATCGGTGTGGTGAAGTTGGGCGATTGTGATTTGGTGTTCATATGAGAGGACTGTCGAGTCTCTTTACAAATAAGTTAAAATGTTCTTTCGAGTTAGATTCGAACTAGCAATCCAGTCTACCGCTCTAACAGCTGAGCTCGGAACGATTGAAGTGTAGATGGGTAACACGAAAATTTTCGCTAGGAGTTTAATTTAGTTGAATGAAGCTATCCTTCTTTGTAACAGCAGGAGAGCGTATCTCGGAGGAAAGTTATTGTTAACTTCACAGTGCAACAAATTTTTAATTAAGCTAGTGAACTTGATGTGGTGGCAATTTTCCGGTACAGTGCAACCACATTTTATGCATCTTCTCATTCTGTAGAACACTCAAAAACAACTTTTCAGTAGTTTCTAATATGTATTTGTACATTATGGTGCTACACACCATATGTAACCCATTTTCCGAAACGTAAATTCCAAAACAAGACATCACTGTGAATTCTCATTATGATAATGGGAGCAGCGAGCTAGCCAGTGACGTTAGGGGCATCACACGACTCGAATGGAGCGTCTTAGCGGGCTTTTACATTATTTGAACTTCATTTGCGTTTTTGTAGAAGAATACTGAAATTCAGGAGGAAAAAAAGCATGTTAGGAGCATAAAATTACGTAATTAATCATTTAAGACAATTTCTAGCAAACAGTCAAATACCCTATTGTCTGTTACACGGGATTGTTGCTTCAGCCAATTGAGCTTCTCCATTTAAATTCGTTGACTTTCAAACATCGAATGTAAACAAGTTCAAAGTTTTGCTGATAAGTGATCAATATGAGAGCTAGAACGGACACAACCCCTTATTTAATTAATATTTTTATTCGGTTTAAACCTATCTAGCTGGAATACTCCGTTGTGAGTGTTGGGAGTGGAAAGTTTCGCTGTCTCTTGGCCTAGCGGACCTGAACGGAGAATCCCTTGCGTGAAGTTCGGGCTAAGTGCATTCTTCACTCGTTAGCAGATCTGCACTTCATGGGAAGTGTTGAAACATGCACCTCCAATGCACATTCCCAATCGTAACTGCAGCCATTTAACGCGTGAAAAGTTCACACGGTAGAAGTAAGCTTTTCTCTCTCCCTCTGTCCTCCCTTGGGTTGTTAGCGGTGTGTTTAAGGCTAACAAGAAACGGCTCACTTTGTTACGATGAACTACCGTAGAACACGCCATTACTGCAAGTGAGAAAACGGTATCGTCAGGAGTGCCCCAGGGAAGTGCGTTTGTTCTCTACGTACAGCAATGATGTGACGGATAGGCTGTTTGCCGATGGAAATGGGCGCTTGGTGTCATTGGCCGGGAGGCCCCTTACGGGGCAGGTCCGGCCGCCTTGGTGCAGGTCTTGAAACATCCCCTTAGAGAAATTAATGAATTACTTACTGTGCTGATAAACCTCCTACGTTATTTGATTTTCAAACAACTGAGCAGAACTGAACGTACTCACACATTTCTCTCGTTACTTATTCTGATCAACACTAAACGGACACACAATATTTTTAGCGCAACGCATTCTGACTTTCAATAATCCCTACAAAAGAATGGACCTGACTAACAATAACCTATACCTTTCATGAATCACTTACCTCACAAAAATCTTCGTTA
Source organism: Schistocerca piceifrons (assembly GCF_021461385.2). Classification (NCBI taxonomy): domain Eukaryota; kingdom Metazoa; phylum Arthropoda; class Insecta; order Orthoptera; family Acrididae; genus Schistocerca; species Schistocerca piceifrons. The sequence goes on from NC_060149.1 coordinate 135,373,299, forward strand.
CTCGAACTACTGTAATACAGCGAGCGCCAATACTGCTAGCTAAATAAAAGATTCTAACTACTGAAGGCACTAACTACTGATAGGCATAGTTAGCAAATGAAAGATTTTGATAGACTTAATATTATTCAAAAGTCATCATATATACAGTATATCAGTTCATGATATACAGTATTACAAATTTACTCTTTGTGATGGACACACAATAGCAAATATTCCAACAATGAAAACCAGCCACAGACTGCACACAGCACAGCAGTGATTTTCATATAGAGCGCTACGTGGCGTTACCAACATAAAAACCTAAACAGCCTACTTACAGTCTTAGTACATTCGACGCCACATTGGGCGACCTGCGCGCCGAATGGGGATGAAATGATGATGAAGACAACACAACACCCAGTCCCTGGGCGGAGAAAATCCCCGACCCAGCCAGGAATCGAACACGGACCAGTAGGACGGCAATTCTTCACGCTGACCACTCAGCTATCGGGGCGGACTGTTTGCTGATAGCGCTGTACTATACGGGAAAATATCGTCGCTGTAGAAACATACAGGATGATTTACACAGGATTTCTCGTTGGCATGATCCCGTTGCTTAACTGAGTGGGAACATGTTTGTTGACTACCGTGCGGCGGGCCCGGCTTCGGTTCATGGCCGGACTGGACATTTTCTCTGCCCGTGGACTGGGCGTTGTGTAGTCCTCATCATCACCCACACCCAAGTCGCCGAATGTGACGTCACCTGAAATAAGACTTGCAACCCTGCGGCCTAACTTCCCCGGGTGGGGCCTCCCGCCTACAAACGCCACACGACCATTTCATATTTTTTTTCTTTGGCGTGATAAATTCCAGCTTGCCCTAAATATAGGAACATGTAAATCACTGCAGATGAGTAGGGAAAACAATCTCGTAATATTTGAAACTATGTGCTGCTTGACACATTCACGTCGATTAAATATCTAGGCATAACGTTGCAAAACTATGGAAGGAGCACGTAATGACGGCAGCAGTAGGTAAGACGAATGGTCGACTTCGGTCTATTGGGAGAATTTTAGGAAGGTGTAGCACTTGTAGAACACCAATGCGGCACATTCTTGAGAAGAGCTCGAGAGTTTTGCATTCCCACCAGGCTGCGTTAAATGAAAACGTCAAAGCAATTCAGACGCTGCTGCCAGAATTTTTACCGCTAGGTTGGATTATTATTATTATTATATTAAGGGGGTGCTTCGTGAAGTCAAATAGGATACCCTGGAGGAAAGGACGTTCTTTTCGTCAAACACTGGTGAGAAAACATGTTGAACTGGCTTTTGCAGCTGACTGCAGAATAATTCTACTGCTGCCAGTGTATATTTTGAGTAATGACTAGGGCTGGTACGGAGGCATACAGACTGTCGTTCTTTTCTCTGCTCCATTTGCTACTAGAACAGGGAAGATAATGAATGACGAACCGCGGTACAAGGTGCCCTCCGCCATGCACAATGTGATGGCTTGGGGAGTATTCGTGAAGATGTAGACCTGGACGTGGATACATTAACGGCGAACAGAAAGATCAATTTTAGTCGGGTCGATATTTTTGTCGTTAAGGGAAAAAAGGACACAAAATATTTTTAGCCATTGTAACGTTAAATGCGCGGGAAAAACGATCACTTAAATTTCTTTGTGCGAGCCCTGATTTCTCTTATTTTATCGTGATGATCATTTCTTCCTACGTAGGTGGGTGCCAACAGAATATTTTCGCAATCGGAAAAGAAAACTGGTGATTGAAATTTCATAAGATCCCGTCGCAACGAAAAACGCCTTTGTTTTAATGATTGCCACTACAATCCACGTATCATTTCTGTGGCACTATCTTCCTTATTTCGCGATAATACAAAACGAGCCGCTCTTCTTTGAACTTTCTCGATGACATCCGTCAGTCCCATCTGATGCGGATGCCACACCGCACAGCAATACTCCACAATAGGGCGGACAAGCGTGGTGTAAGCAATCTCTTTAGTAGATCCGTTCCACCTTCTAAGTGTTCTGCCAATGAATCGCGGTCTTTGGTTTGCTCTACCCACAACATTATCTATGTGATCGTTCCAATTTAGGTTTTTTGTAATTGTAATCCGTAAGTATTTAGTTGAATTTACAGCCTTAAGAATTGTGTGACTTATCGCATAATCGAAATTTAGCGGATTTCTTTTAGTACTCATGAGAATAACTTCACACTTTTATATCTACATCATTTTGCAATTCGTTTTGTTCATCTGATGACTTTACAAGACTGTAAACAACAGCGTCATATGCAAGCTATCTAATAGGGCTACTTAGATTGTTTCCTAAGTCGTTAATATAGATCAGGAACGATAGAGAGCCTATAACACTTCCTTGGGGAACGCTGGATATTACTTCTGTGTAGTCGATGACTTTCCGTCTACGAACTGTGACCTTTCGAACAGAAAATCCGGTCTCACAACTGAAGCGATATTCCATAGGCACGCGGTTTGGTTAGAAAAAACCTGTGAGAAACAGTGTCGAAAGCCTTCTGGAAATCTGAAAATATGGAATCAATTTGACATCCCCCGTCGATAGCACTCATTACTTCATGGGTGTAAAGACGTAGTTGTGTTTCACGAGAACGGTGTTTTCTGAATCTGTGCTAACTATATGTCAATAAATAATTTTCTTCGAGGTAAAAAAAAAATGGCTCTAAGCGCTATGGGACTTAACATCTGAGGTCATCAGTCCCCTAGACTTAGAACTACTTAAATCTAACTAACCTAAGGACATCACACACAACCATGCCCGAGGCAGGATTCGAACCTGCGACCGTAGCAGCAGCGCGGTTCCGGACTGAAGCGCCTAGAACCGCTCGGCCACAGCGACCGGCTTTCTTCGAGCTAATTCATAATGTTCGAACACAGTATATGTTCCAATACCCTACTGCAAATCGACGTTAGTGATATGGACCAGTAATGCAGCGGATTACTCCTACTTCCCTTTCTGAATACTGGTGTGATTTGAGCAATTTTCCAGTCTTTAGGTAAGGAACTTTCTGTGAGTGAGTGGGTGTATATAATTGCTAAATATGGAGCTATTGCATCAGCATACTGTGAAAGGAACCTGACTGCTATACAATCTGGACCGGAGGTCTTGCTTTTGTTAAATGATTTAAGCTGCTTTGCTACACCGGTTATACCTACTTCTATGTTTCTAATATTGGCAGTTGTTCTTGATTGCAATTCAGGAATATTTACTTCGTCTTCTTTGCTGAAGGAGTTCGGAAAACCCTGTTTAATAACTTCGCTTTAGTGGCACTGTCATCAGTGACTTCGCCGGCCGCGGTGGTCTAGCGGTTCTAGGCGCGCAGTCCGGAACCGCGCGACTGCTACGGTCGCAGGTTCGAATCCTGCCTCGGGCATGGATGTGTGTGATGTCCTTAGGTTAGTTAGGTTTAAGTAGTGCTAAGTTCTAGGGGACTGATGACCCCAGCAGTTAAGTCCCATAGTGCTCAGAGCCATTTGAACCATTTGAACCATCAGTGACTTCATCGTTGTTACCGCGCCGTGAAGGTAATGGAAATATGGAAATTTGTGTTAAGGACTTATGGGACCAAACTACTTAGGTCATCGGTCCCCAAGCCTACACACTACTTAATCTAACTTAAACTAACTTACGCTATGGACAACACACACACCCATGCCCGATAGAGTACTCGAACCTCTGACTGGGGGAGCCGCACGGACCGTGACAAGTCGGCTCTATCCCGCGCTGCAGTGAAGAAGGTATTGATTGCGTCTGGCCACTGGTGTGCTTTATGTATGACCAGAATCTCTTTAGTTTTTCTGCCAGATTCCGAGGCAGAGTTTCGTTGTGGAAATCATTAAAAGCATCCCGCATTGAAATGCGCGCTATAGGAGGAGGAGATTAGTGTTTAACGTCCCGTCGACAACGAGGTCATTAGAGACGAAGCGCAAGCTCGGGTGAGGAAAGGATGGGGAAGGAAATCGGCCGTGCCCTTTCAAAGGAACCATCCCGGCATTTGCCTGAAGCGATTTAGGGAAATCACGGAAAACCTAAATCAGGACGGCCGGAGACGGGATTGAACCGTCGTCCTCCCGAATGCGAGTCCAGTGTGAAATACGCGCTATATTTTGAACCTCTGCAAAACTCTGCCAATTTGGTGTATTTTTGCGTTCTTTTAAATTTGGCATGCTTTTTTCGTTGAGTCTGAAACAGCTATCTGACCCGCTTTGTGTACCATGGGGGATCAGTACTATCACTTATTAATTTATGAGGTATTTATCTCTCAATTGCCGTCGATACTATCTCTTTCAAATCATTCCAATCTCTTTTACGTTTATGTGAACAGATCGGAAGGAGTGGATACTGTCTCTTAAAAAGGCGTTAAGAGCATTTTTATCAGCTTTTTTAAATAGATGTACTTTGGGTTTGTTTTTCATGGTTGTGGGTGTTACTGTATTCAGCGACGCAGTAACTGCCTTGTGGTCACTAATTTCTGTATTCGTCATAATATTCCCTATTAGTCCAGCATTATTTGTTGCTAAGAGGTGAAGTATGCTTCCGCAACCATGACTGGGCTCATGAACTAATTGTTCAAAATAATTTTCTGAGAAAGCATTCAGTGCAATTTCGGATGACGTTTTACGTCTGCCACCGGTACAGTTTTTCCAGCATATCGAGGGTAGATTGAAGTCACCACCGACTACAATTGTATGAGACTCAGGTTTTCTTTGAACTATTCAGCAACTATATCTTCTGAGTCGGTGGGTCGGTAAAACGATCCATTTAATAGTTTAGTCCGATTGTGCCGCGCGGGGTAGCCGTGCGGTCTCAGGCGCCTTGCCACGGTTCGTTCGGCTCCCTCCGTCGGAGGTTCGAGTCCTCCTTCGGGCACGGGTGCGTGTGTTGTCCTTAGCGTAAGTTGGTTTAAGTTTAAAAAAATGGTTCAAATGGCTCTAAGCACCATGAGACTTAAAATCTGAGGTCATCAGTCCCCTCGACTTATAACTACTTAAACCTAACTAACCTAAGGACATCACACACATCAATGCCCAAGGCAGGATTCGAACCAGCGACCGTAGCAGCAGCGCGGTTCCGGACTGAAGTGCCTAGAGCTGTTCGGCCACAGCGGCCGGCAGTTTAAGTTAGATTAAGTAGTGTGTAAGCCTAGGGACCGATGACCTCAGCAGTTTGGTCCCATAGGAATTTACCACCACCACTTTAGTCCGATTGTCGAGTATAACCTATACCTATACTGTTTCTCAGGAACTATCTACTTAAATTTCACTACGAGATAAACTACTTCTGACAGCAATGAATACTCCACCACTAACTGTATTTAATCTGTCCTTCCTGAACACAGTTACGTCATTTGAAAAACATTCGGCTGAATCTATTTCCGGGTTTAGCCAGCTTTCAGTACCAACAACTATTTGATTTAGTGAAACGTTGTCACTGAAAGTTTTTGCTATCGTTTCATTTTACATGTTCGTCAGTATCTAGTTACAGTCTTACCAGTGTGACGTGAAGGGTAAATTTCTGAAATGTTCCAGCCAGAACATTCTGTAGTACATAAAACACGCCGCAATAATTCCACGGCGTCACAGATGAGTACAAAGGATCGCAAAAAGTCACTACTTTTCCATAAACAAAGGGCAAAATCACTAGGAATTGAGAGACTACGAAACGACAGTAGATACAGAATATGAGACTAAATGATGTGCAACAAAATTAAGGTAACGTATTTTCTACTGTTCTCTAGCAGCAGCGAATCGTGGAAAATGCGCAAACATGAGAGATAAACAGCAGTTATCAAAGATGACCTGTTTTGAGGAAAACGAAAGAATGCACCTTGTTTGAGGAAAACGAACGAATGCACATTGAAACATCAGACAAGGAATAATAACACAATGGATGGATTAAAGAGTTATACCTTAAGTAGGAGAATCAAGAAAAGTCCTCAGAAGTGGTAGCCGTATATTGAAGGAACGTGACGGCCACCGAAATATGTTTACGATCGCCAGCAGACGTCTATGATGTTCAATTTGAGTGCGGTGACGTCTACGGGTATGCCAGTAACAACCGGGAGATCGATAAACACACTCGTGTTGGAGCACGAACGCATTCTGTGACGGGAGCGGCATAGCAAATCAGCAGTGGCCGGACATCACAGGGACTGTAGTTGCCAATCAACTTCCTGGAGTTCCACGTGCTTGGCAGGTAGCAGCGTAAAATAAGAAGTAATGACAGAGTCAAGAATACAGCGGCATATTAACTAGAAATTACTGTCAAACAGCTGTCAAAATCCAATGTAAGAATTTTTGTACGATACTAAAATCAACTGCATTTTCAGCACACTTAAAGCAAAACATATTTTTCGTATGATGAGAACGAAGTTTGTTTCTCGGGAAGCTCAATTACGTGTAATAACAACAATAATAAGGATAATAGTCAAAGCGAATATATTCACTAGGGACGTGCGCAGAATCCTACTATCGCGATTTTTCGAACTCTTCGCGAAAGTTAAGTGCCATTATGCAGAACTTAATGTCCGTACAAAGCATATGAAGTTGACACAAATCTATGGTTTTTCAGTAAATAGATTTTTTTTGCACATTTCCATTAAGAAAATATATTCAGGTATGTATCAACAACAGCAGAAAAACGTCTTGTTATACGGTTATTTATATAAAATATGGCAGAATACTTTTAACTCTTGGCCAATAAAAATCGTGTTAAAATATTTGTATGGCGGTTAGTTGAATGTAACGTAAATTCAAACTGGAAAAGCAACGGTGTGTCATAGCTGAACACACGTATTTTCTGAATCGTTAAGGACATGTCTAGTGTGTGTGTGTGTGTGTGTGTGTGTGTGTGTGTGTGTGTGTAGTCACGTGACTTGATTACCTCCGCTGAGGGAGTAATGCTGTTAATGTGCATGCCTGAAGGGTGATGGCATAATGACTGAAATTAACATGTCCTTTTAACGGGTGTGCGCCAGTGTCTCACGAGCTTGCACGAATTGAGGCATCTGGGAAAGAGTGTTGGGTAGACAGAGCATCTTGTATTGTTTCTCACTTCTCAGAAAGATTTCTCGATACGCCACAGAAAGCCACGTTTATGGTTTTTCTTTTCAGCCTCTGCCGGTTTCTAACCTATGCCGTTTTATCCGTCTGTATTCCGTAAAGGTTACTAACGAAGGAAGTGAAGCATTTACCGCTGTCATCCTTCCATTTCACAGAACGAAGTGGCTCAGTGGTTGGCAAAGTAAACTCGCATTTGATAGGAGCGGCTTTCGAATCGCTGTCCCGCTACCCAGGCTTAACTCTTGTCAAGGCCAATGTCGGTAAGGTGTGTATGAAAAGAAACGACCGATTTCCTTCTCCATTCCTGCAATTGTACTTCGTCTCTAATGACCTCATCGCCGGCGGAACATCATACTATAATCCTTCTAATTCGCAGAATTCAATTCTAGCCTCGACATTCATGACACTGTCAAGGGACGTTTTCTCTGCGTTCGTGCTACTGAAGGATTAGTTCTCATTTTGTCATTTGCCTAATGGAGGAACAGTTACTTGTCCTGGATATTAACTGTGCATGTGACCTATACTGCAATGTTACGCCGGCCGCAGTGGCCGAGCGGTTCTAGGCGCTTCTGTCCGGAACCGGGTGACTGCTACAGTCGCAGGTTCGAATCCTGCATCGGGCACGGATGTGTGTGATGTCCTTAAGTTAGTTAGGTTTAAGTAGTTGTAAGTTGTAGGGGACTGATGACCTCAGATGTTAAGTTCCATAGTGCTTAGAGCCATGTGAACCATTTGTAATGTTACACTCTACCGTTTTGTTTGGAGAACACGCCGGTGCAGCACGGATCCGATCTCTAAACGTTTCATCATCCCACGTTTTTGATGTTACGTACTAAATGATTTAATGATTTCTATAATCTTAGCCTGGTCTAAAAAAAAAAAAAAAAAAAAAAAGGCAGTGCAAATGGCTCTGAGCACTATGGGACTTAACATCTGAGGTCATCAGTCCCCTAGAACCTAGAACTACTTAAACCTAACTAACGTAAGGACATCACACACATCCATGCCCGAGGCAGGATTCGAGCCTGCGACCGTAGCGGTCGCGCGGTTACGGACCGAAGCGCCTAGAACCGCTCGGCCACATCGGCCGGCTGGCCTCAAAAAGAATAGAAGTTGCAGGTGAGATAGGAGCCTGCAAAATTAAAAAAAAATGCGATCGACAACTGCTGCATGGCTTTACGTAAACTGCAGTGGCACAGAGATCAGGAAGGAGCAGGTGCCAGAGCAAAAAGACTCCATTTGCCAGGATGACAAAATGATACTCTAGTGTCTCTCTACATACCGAGAGGGTAAAATCACCGAGAGACCACGTGTTGGATTCGACGAATGACTGAATATTTGAAAAATTTTCAATCGTCAACACTGCCACGTGGACAGGACATGAGTTCAGATATGAAAGAGGAGCGTTTCCAAAGATATAACTACTCCATGCGTTTGCGATGAACAGACTGTACAGCAACAGCACATTACTGAATAGCGCTATTCCTGTGCTGTGCTCGTTGTTATGTATGCAAGGGCGTCTACATTATTCTTGCCTAAATTTGTCTACGTCTATACACATTATAAATAACAGTCCCCGCCTTTGTATGTGAATGCCAAGTTCAGGAACTACTGTAGGGGTTTTGATACGGTTTTCACTGATTTCACTATTAAAGAGACAGATTCACGAGGAAGGTCTCATTACGCTAGACGCTAGACAGTTCATCCTGGGGTAGATATTTAGTACTACCCGTGCGAGAGCGGGGCGGGTCACCTGTTGCTTTATAAACGTATCTCTGTTATATTAATTTCTTTAAAAAAAAAAAAACATATTTAAACCTTTGTAATTGTTCTATTTCTACTTACGTATATGCCTTATGTCATACACCTTTGACAGAAATAAATAAATGAAATTAAAAACTTCACTAATCTCACGGAGCAGGGATCATGAAGACTTTTCCCTACTCACGGTAGATTACACAGGATTTCGACATAATCCGCAGTTGGAATGTTGGCTGTATTTCGGTCAAGTAAAGCATGTGCCTATCTATGAGGGGTCGTAAGACAGATGCACATAACAGACCTCTATCGCTGACGTCAATCTACTATAGAATTATGGAACATGTTTTATGTTCACGTATTACGACTTTTTTACAGAACGAAAATCTCTTCCATAAAAATCAATGACGGTTTAATACTCAGAGATCTGGTGAAAGCCACCCCCCTCTGTCCGTCGGTAATGGCGCTCAGGTTGATGCCGTGTTCCTTGACTACAGGAAGGCAACTGATAAAGTTATGCAATGTCCTTTAGTGAACAAAATACAAGCTTACGGTGTATCGTGCCAGATTTTTGATTTGACCCAGGACTTCTTTGCAGATAGAACTAAACACGTTGCCCTTAACGCAACAAAATCGACAGATGAAAGGTAATTTCGGGAGTAACCAAAGGATACAGGACCGTTACTGTTTACAAGATATGCAAAAGATCTAATGGACAATGTCGGAAGTTCCATGTGGATGTTCACAGGCGATGCTGTTGTCTGTATGAAGCGAGCAACGCTAGAAGGCTGTAGCGATTGCCAGATGACCTGCAGAGGATCAATGACTGGGATAGGGACTTGCTGTTGACAACGAAAGTAAATAAGTCTACATCTAAATCTACATCAAACTTCGAAAGCCAACTAACGGTGTGTGGTGGAGGGTACTTTTTGTAAAACTAACTGAATCCTACAACCCAGTTCCACTCGCTATTCGTAAGTGGGAAGCATTCGCCATTCGCGAATGGGAAGGATGATTGTCGGTAAGGCTCTGTATTGGCTCTAATTTCTCGAATTTTCTCCTCATGGCCATTATGCGAGACGAATGTAGGGGGAAGTAATATGTTGTCAGACTCTTCCCGGAAAGTGCTCTCTCGAAATTTCAATAGTAAATCTCTCCGTGATGCGCAACGCCTCTCTTGTAACGTCTGCCGATGGAGTTCGTTGAGTATCTCCGTAACGCTCCCGCGCCCAGTAAACAACCCCGTGACGAAACGTACCGCTCCTCGTTGGATCTTCTCTATCTCTTCTATCACACCTATCTGGTAGGGAGCACAGATAAGTGACCAATACTCAAGAATGGGTCGAACAAGCGCCGTATAAGCCACCTCTTTCGTGGCTGAGTTACCTTTCCTTACGATTTTTCCTATGAATCTGAGTCTGGCATCTGCTTTTCCCACTATTCGTTATATAGGGTCATTCCACTTAAAGTTGCTCCAGATAGTTACTCTCCAGCGGTTCGTCATCAATAGTGCAACTACACAGCAGTGGATTTCTATTCATATGTAAGAGCAATATGTTAATTTATATACGTTCTAGGTCAACTGTCAGAGCCTGCACCATTCATCTATTCTCTGGAGGTCATTCTGCAAATCGTTGCTATCTTCTGGCGTTGCTACTTTGTGACAGACAACCCAATCATCTGCGAACAGCCTTAGAGAGCATCCGGCGCTTACTACCAGATCGTTTATATATACTGTAACAGTAACGATCCTACCACACTTCCTTCGTATGCACCGAAAATTACTTTGATATCTGTCGATTTAGTTCCGTTAAGAGCGACGTGTTGAGTTCTGTCTGCAAGGAAGTCTTGAATCAAGTCGCAAATCTGCTCCGATACTCGATAAGCTCGTATTTTTCTCGCTAAACGGCAGTGCCTTCTGGAAGTCAAGGAACACAGAATCAACCTGAGCGCCATTGTCTACGGCACTGTGGATCTCATGAAGGAACAGAGCGACATGAGTTTCGCAGAATCTCTGTTTGCGGAATCCATGTTGATCTTTGTTGAGATTTTCCTTCTCCAAGAATGTCATAATTCTTGAGCATAAAACATAATCCATAATTCTATAACAGATTGATGTCAATAATACAGGCTGCCCGTTGTGGCCGAGCGGTTTTAGGCGCTTCAGTCCGGAACCGCGCTGCTGCAGCGGTCGCAGGTTCGAATGCTGCCTCGGGCATGGATGTGTGTGATGTCCTTAGGTTAGTTAGGTTTAAGTAGTTCTAAGTCTAGGGGACTGATGACCTCAGATGCTATGTCCCATAGTACTTAGAGCCATTTGAACCATTTATTCAATAATACAGATCTATAATTGAGTGCATCTGTCCTACGGCAGTTCTTAAAAACGAGAATGACCTGAGATTTCTTGCTGTCGCTAGGTATACTTCGTTGCTCTAGCGATCTACGATAAATTACTACTGGAAAGGGAACTAGTTCTTTCGCATAATCTTTGTAGAATCTTATAGGTATCTCATCTAGTCAGGACGCCTTTCCACTACTAAGCGATTGTAGTTCTTTTTCTATTCCACGACGGTTATCTCAATATCTGCCGTTTTGACGACGATTGGAAGGACGGACCTTGTTACGATCTTCCGTGGTGAAACATTTCTGGAAGACCGAATTCAGTGTTTCGGCGGTTTCTCTGTCGTATTCTAAATGTAATGTATTGCGCATAATAGGCGAAGATATCCACTACTGTTCGCGTACACTATTGGTAACAAGTTATTGGAAACAGTAATTACCGTAAAATATCTAGCAGTAACCATCCAGGGCGACCTGAAATGGAATGGCCACAAATTGTAGGAAGAGTCGATGCCAGACTGAGATTCAGTGGAATTATTTTAGGGAAATGAAATTCATCTATGAATAGACCGAGTCTTGAGTATTTTTCGTAGTTCTGGGACCCATACAAAGTAGGGTTAATAGACGAGATAGGGAAGATCTAGCGAACAGGGGCGCACGTTTCGTCATTGGATCGTTTGATCGGATGGACTGCGTTACGGAGATACTCAGCAAATTCCAATGGCAGACTCCAAAAGAGAGGCGTTGTGTACCACCGAGCGGTTTACAATTGAAATTCTTGGAAAGTACGTTCCTTGAAGAGTCTGTGAAAAGACTTGCCGCACAATGATATCGCGAAATGGCCGAGACGAAAAAATTAGAAATTAGAGCTCATACTAAGGTTTACCGACGGTCATTATTCCCACATGCTATTCGCGAATGGGAAATGGAAAAAGGAGGAAGGGGGGAGGGCTCGCGGAGTATAGATATAGATGTAGCCGGGCATTTGTTGATCTTGCTCAGGCAAAAGCAAAATGCAATAATACGTAGAATCTTTTAGGAACAACAATCTTCAGGATGAACAAAATAAAGAAATTTAGTACAAGAATCTACGGACAAGAGTCCATGACGTGAAAAATTACGAAAGACGTCCGTTTCGTTGAAGAGAAAACACAAAATAATGATAAAGTTGTGAAATACTGCATTACAGATTTAAAATGAAGCGCAAAAATTAGTTTTAAGAACCCCTGTGAACATACTCTTCAATGATGTGGAAGGAACTGATTCACGTAAAATTGTTTACTTCAGTCTTAACCTCCACCTTTCAACCTTTAAGTCATTTTTATGTTTACGCAGCTTAGTCTACACATGTCTTACCGTGCATCTGATTCTTTTCTAAATTATTATCCAGCAGTGTAAAACGTTGTAACAGAAGTATCGCTTAAAACAAAGAATATTGCTGACAGTATGCACTGTCAAACATTTCTCGGCACTACAGACGTTTTGAATAGCATCACGACTTTGTGGGACTAACGCAATATATAAACGATGTAATAACCTTCTGTCTTTTAGACATATTAGCTTTGTAATTCGAATTCCCTTTCTTCACAAAAAAGTACACCATAAATCATTAGTGAATGGAAATGTGCAGAAAAAACTAGTTTCTTAGTATCAAAATCACTTATAACTGTACTAATGCGTACTGCAAATGTTACTGGTTGTGCACTATTAACGTGAGTGCTATCTACTTCTACCATGTAATCGTTTTGATAACGTAACAGTTACATATTCTGCCGATAAGTACTGAATCGTATGTACCGAAGATATCAAGCCTTTTCAAAATCTGGCTTTATTACTATACCTTTATCACTTACAATAAGGACAAGAAGATTATTAATGTGTTTTAGAGATAAGAAACGGCATAATATTGATCCATGTGGCACAAGATGCTTGATTCCTTCAAACTCGAAATGTCTGTTCTCATATGTTAGACATGAAACTAATGGACACTGGTTTCTACATACATCGACCTGACATATCAACCATTGGACGAAAAACGTTTTAAGGGCGAATTGAATGATGAACCTCCCACTTTCTTGAATCTGCTGAAAAATGGAGAAAACGAAGTGTATTTCGAGATTCCTAACGGGAACTAGCTTTGTTGAATTCTGTTCTCAACAATGAAATTTTTTTGTCCAAAACGTGGTCTGGTATCTTGTGCAGCTTTATTAATACCATCAAAAAGTCTTCTTGACGCTGATGGGTTCAGCAATGCACAGCAAAAGAAGTAATAAACTGATAGAGAAATGGGTATGCTTAAAATTTATTTTTGTTGTTATGAAGAAAATAAAAAATTTCCACCTCTTCCTTCAATAGACAAAAGTATTTATTTAGAACTGTAACAGTAAAGAGTTGTGAACATACATTAGAGATAATCTTTTGATCTGTAAATTATTACAATGCACATGATTTACACGCTTCAGTCCCGGTATTCCCTACTCATTTTTATTTGGTAGGGATAGGTAAATTTTTAAGTTCTGGTGGTGGGGTTGGCAGAGGAGGAGAGGGGTCGGAGGAAAACATAGCATTCCTTAAATAATTTGTCGGGGACACATGAGAGGCACGATATGTCAACAGCGGCAGTACCGAAGATGATGCGAAAACATCGGAGTCATTGCAAATTGCATAGATTCTTCAGTATAGTCGAAGTACGCAAATAAGTGGAAATAATGTGTTTCAAACAAAACGGAACTATTGTAACGTCTGTTACAGTAAATCAAAAATATGTTAAGGGGTCTATTTTTAATAATTTCAAAATGGAAACATGACGTCTAATTTCAAAACAATGTTTTCGTTGAAAGCAGGGAAGATATTTTCTTTAATGAATCCAGAATGGTTTCACTATACACACAAACAATTGAAGATACGAATTTTATGAATAAAATTCAGAATTGAAGAAAATGTTTTCCCTGGCTACAGTATTATGAAGGGTATTTTCAAGCTATCCATCGTAAGTAGGTTTTTTATTCCTTAGTCAACGTTCATATTACCAACATCAGGAAGACCTTTTGACGGTATAACTGAATCAGAATGTTATAACAAAACGTTTTCCATTCGAATAATGCCCTCGTATGTGATCTCTTCAGATATTCTTATTATTTGCTGTGTCTACACTTGAAATTCGAAAGGTGACTTCTTTTCCTCCAGTTTTTCACAGATTCCAGAAAGTGGTTTACCATTCAGTCTGTTTTTAAAGGTCCGCCTAAATAGCATTTACACTGGCACAGTGGGCTCAGGATATGCTGTAAATAAAGTGAAAGCCATGAACTTGCACAGTCAAACATTTTTAATCATTTGAACCACTGCAAGGGAATATCGCGGTTCACACAATTACAAACTTGAACTTAGGCATACAATTTTGCCAGTATTTTTTATTGTAAACAGCAAATACGAACTGAACTTGCTTTTGAATCACTTCAAATGCATCATATGGTCTTCAAAAAAACCTGAGTTCTGAAAAAAAATATTTTAAGTTAGTTTTCTCAACCATACATGATTTTGCACGTATGTGCTATTTTTTATGAGTATTTATTTATTTCTGAAAGTTTACGATACGTCTTTAGAATGTTGTTTCCTTTAGACATAAAACATCCGCCCGTCCGTCTGTTTCTATTGCTACTGTTCAGCTTAATGGATCTTACCTACGTCTAAACTTGGAGCATTGACTCCAATGGTAGTCTGTAACGATGGACCACTCAATTTTAGATAAAATAACATTGTACGGAAAGGAATTTTTTTGTTAAAAATTTGCTGGCGTACGGGTTGCAAGAAAATTGTATTACATTTTTTCCTTGCCTTTTGCTATAAATGTAGATGAAGTACCAGGCACTACATGAAAATTACTCTAACAAGTACACTGCAACATTTTGTCTAAGGAAAATGCGAAACTGGTGTTTGTGGACGTTTGAAGAAAAAATGAGGAGATGGAATTGTTGTCATTAGAAGTTATGTACTGATGATCCTTCCAGCGCTGTAAGTAATTATATATTCCAGCAGCTTCTTTCTAATACGGAGAAGTTACTTCTAAGACCATAAAAGTACGAAGGTTTACACATTTGAAGTGTTCAGTTGATATTGCATCATAGTCAATAACTTAGTGATGTAATACAGGAACCTATTAACCAGACAGTTTTCATTTCACTTGTCTCTGTTGTCAAACGTGAAGGGTGAACTATTGAAGATTCCTCTCCAAGTGATGAGTGGCAGGGCGTGAGCCACGATCCTTCCAATTCCGAGTCCACAGTTTCCATTATCTGTGCAGTTCTTACTTGAATTTCATGGTCTAGTCATTAACAAAACATTCTTCCCAGCATCCTGTGCAGCAATCGTTTGCATTTATTGATTGTTTTTAATATGTGTTCTCAAATTTCTCTTAATTTAGTCTGTAGATACTGTCAATCTAATCGTTTAAGTATTGTAATCGATTCGTCAGCACTTAACAGCGGATAAAAATGTTTGCCTCTTTGGTCCAGCTATGCCATGAGACCTATCGCATGACTTGCGTTACTATATCCATGCTGAATACTACCAATCTTAGGAAAGTTTCATAATTTACGTGACTAATTTGTAATGATTACGCTTCTCCTTCGCTGTTCGGTATTTAAGTCGAAATACTTTCTATTCTTCGGTATCGCCTAACTTTCCTGGCGTAAGTAAATATAATTTCAATAACAGTCATAATTATAGCAATGCGTTAAATGATAAAACTGACAATAAAGTGACTTATGGTATTCGTTTCATTCGCAGACGTGTTACTTCTGATGACAACTGCGATTATTGTTGTATTTTGTCCGCGTTGAGGGCTTTCTAGAGATGTGACACGGAAGACGAAACGGAACGGAAGAACGTATAATTACTGACACCGAAAACCTGGAAGCATTTTATTTTTCAGCTTAATATATTTATAATATTCAAGAAATCGTCGATAACTACTGGAAGATAATTAACTGAGCAATAAATTACTAATAGATGTGAAACACTTTCCACCTTCTGCGCGGCATGAAGAAACTGATACCTTCAGGGTTTTCTTAATTTAACTAAAAATCTTCTAGTCATCTTCAGAATGAGTGAAGTATATCGTAATCCTTACTCACAGCGAAGTACCTTATATGCATACGGGGAAGGAGATGCTAAAATTTTGGCGAAGAAGAAGGAAAACATTACATTGAGTGAACCTAAAATGATTTTTGAATATATCTAAATAAATGCATAACTTTCATAAACCACAAAACAAAAATAAGAGAGGAAAACTATTATTCTATCGAGAACATGAAACTCTTTACTAAACCGGCAATGTCTCTACTGAGATAAAACTACATTTTGTATTTCGAATTAGGAATCAATCTTGCTGTTTCGTAAGGCCCCCCTCCCCATATACGTAAATGCTGTAATTACTTTTATTCATATTACGCGATAATTTCAAACGCATGTCTGAGAACAACGTCCACAGCAATCTAGAAATTGGAATAACTTCGTAAGAAGCCCTCCCGCAATATAGTACAGTAAATCAGAGGCTACTCTTTAATAGGGGCTGTACATCCAAACATAATATATTAAAGGAAAACGATCCAGTTCTGATTAATTGCCAAAAAGAAACATTACAACACTTCAACAAATCTGATTATCTGAGCTGCAAAATCAAAAGAAGGCATGGAAGAACCATACGCTAAATGGTCTTTGAATTCCACAAAAACGGCAGTGCCTGTATGGCTTTATTCATACGATGGTAGGACAATACCAAAAAAAGAAAAAAGAAGAAAGAAGAATAGTTAGCGCTGAGGTGATATTCGGCGGGAAAATTTTGGGACACATATTATGCCTTAGGAACAGAAATGAAAACTTCACACAGGATTTTAAAATACTAAACGCGACTGTGTAAACCATAAAGTGACGGAAGAAATAGAGGGAGCACAGAGCATGAGTGGATGGAGACAGAGCACCAGGGCCACTGTTGATTTAAACACTGGAATGCGGAATGTGGGATACTGGAAAACGGGAGAGAAGATGGCTGGACCAGTTCTTCAGAGCACGGGGCTTAGTCCTAGGAGCTAATGCAGCTGCTGCTGATAAAATTATTTCAACCTATCAGTGCACTAATATTCGTTGAACAAAGTAAAATAAAGCATCAGTGACTAAATACGTTGCAAATACAACGTCAGTAACGTGTACAATATCACTATGAGTCCAACATGCTTATGAATATACGCATACCTCTCATTAGAAGTACATACCATTTTGAAAGTTTGTGGTTA
Source organism: Schistocerca piceifrons (assembly GCF_021461385.2). NCBI lineage: Eukaryota > Metazoa > Arthropoda > Insecta > Orthoptera > Acrididae > Schistocerca > Schistocerca piceifrons. The sequence goes on from NC_060149.1 coordinate 135,390,778, forward strand.
GGCAAGTAAATGCGAAACTGGGAATTAAATGATCTAGGCTTCGATCCCTATTCAGTTCAAGATTGTTTATGTCATTTATAACTTCTTTCGCGTCTGAATATGTTCTTTAATGTGAAGAATGCTATTATACCGTAGTTCGGAGTCCATGTTAAAATTTAGGTCATCCAGTGACTGGTTAGGCACGTCAGTTTGAAGATAGGAAGATGATTAATGTCTCCTATAGCACCCTACCCACTAAAACAATGCACTTCGCAAAAAACTCTTTGGGTTTACGACGTCTTTACCTTACAATGGTCAGGTTTAAACCTCAATTCTTAGTTCAGTTTCAACTAACACTGAAATGTAAGTAAACATTGAGGTTTAAACCAAATCGTAGTATGCTAATAAAATATTTTGTACTGTTTTACTATCGACATATTTGCCATAATTTATTTTAATCTTTCTGTAGTATTGATATTCAATCCTTTTACAGTAATATTAACATCATGTGTAACCAAAATATTGGAAGGAAAGCAGTACAATTTAGAAAAGACGTGAAACGTGGTTATCGTTGAGTACGTTCCCCGGAATTCTACTTCTCTCACCAAATTAAGTTACCTTTTCGCGTGTTCTCAGAACAAGTGTGACCGACAGGTTTCATTATGGAGTAAGTGCATCGTAGCTTCGTTGTTAGTGTGCTTAGTTAATTAATCGCAATTTTACTGCAGCCTTGAGGCTATACACTACATACTTCCCCTAATACAGCCTTAGGCAATGACGTGGACATCTGAATACGATTTGTGTCCAACAGCAGTGTGCAAACCAGTATGATACTTTTTCTATATTTTTCAGTAGTAATGTATTTTCGTTATCGAGTTCCTTGGACTGTTTTATTATTCATCATGTAAGAAAAAATACATCCGAATTTTTTGGCGATTAACTTTCTTTTGTAAAGCATAAGATATTTTTTCACTGTAAATGACAACTATTATATATCACACTTATGGAACTTCAGAGTAATCTGTAATAAGGTACGAAGACAATATATGCATTAAAACTGTCTTCCAACACCTCTGAGCGACTTAGGAAGTTCATTGTCAGTTTCGTTTTCATGCTGCAAGCATGTAATATACAGGGTGGTCAGAAACAGTCTGGAAAGATTCTAAGGGTGTTGCACGGTAGTTTGGGCTGAGAAAAAAAAATCGATACGTTGTGCTGTGTCGGAGTTGATTAGCTTTGGAATTAGCCAATCAGGTCGTTGCAGGCACAAATTCAAGAGGCCCCCAGGGACAGTGTCACCCAACTTGCTCGCCATTTGGTTTCCTACAGCCGAACAAGAGGGCGATATAAAAATTGGACATGGGACGGTAGTCACGATCGAACTTGTGTGTCATCATCTACGCTGTGAGAACAACTGAAATTAATTGTATCTGGTGGGCCGTTTGAAATGGCGCGCGCGACGGTCTGATAGGCTATCTTCAATGCTCATGAACTCTGACACTGTGCAACGTATCGGATTCCTTAACAATTACTTATCAGCACAATCTACCCTGCAATAACCATACAAGCTCTTCAGACTGTTTCTGAATTGAGCTGAATATTTTGAAACTAATGTTAATTGCCAGTGGGACGCTAGAACATCCAAGTCGGAAGCCTACATCAAACAGAATAAAGCACAGGAACAAAGTAAGTGACGATCGTTTGTTCGCGTAGGAAGTCGTCGTTAATCTGGAGCTGCAGACAACAGAAAGGATGTTGCCGTCTTACCTGCACGACGCGCAGGCAATTCGGCACTCCGTTTCAAGAATGGAAGCACACACACGAGGGTGAAAAAGCATCGTCATTTGAAAGCGGAGAGAAATTGGTAGGGACGAAGATTCGAGAGGAGTCGGCTGGCCGCGGCTGCAATTACGTGTCTGGTCACGCGAGCCCACGGCCCGCCATTGGTCCACACCTCTTCCCGGCCATGTTGCATGTCACCGCCTAATAGCTCGTAACGACACGGCCAGCCAATGCAAACCTGCCCCTCACTTCTCCGGCGCTAGCTCCTAATAAGCCTCGGCCGCGTCTAAGGTAAGTTCCACCTCACTCCTCTACTGGGTGCCTGCTCAGTTCTACATCTACTCCTATACCCACATTCAGCCGTAGGCGCTGACTATTGGTACATAGAGCCTCAGATACGAGACAATCAATCAGTACTACACGTGGCACGTAGAGCGTCCAATAAGAACGCAGGTTCGACTGTTCCAGCATGTGTATTGGCCAGTGTCCGTATACGGGATGTCCCCTTGAACTAGACCACATAAATGTGTGAAGCAAATATTGTTTAGCTACCAGGGCACATTGACCAACATGATAGTCTTCCTTACAGCTTTATTTGTTACGAAGATATGAATAGTAGCACCCTATATTTTTTATTCACCACTAGCTGTACCCGACACGCTTGCTATGGCTCAGTACGGTTAAATGGAAAAGAAGGAAAAGAGGAAACACGTCCTAATCTCCTCCCCCCCCCCCTCTCCTGTCTCTGTCCATCTCTTCTTTCCCCTCTCTTTGTCCATCTCCTCCTCCTTCTCCCTCTCTCTGTCCATTATCTTCTCCCCCTCTCTCTCCATCTCCTCCTGTCCCCTATGTCTGTCTTTTTTCTTTCGCTCTCTATGTCAGTTTCCTTCCGTCTCTCTGTTCATCTCTTCTTCCTCCTTTCTCTGATCTTGAGCCTTGTTTATTCTTTTTGCAAATTCAGATTCTGTTGCCTGAATGTTTAATAGAGTATCGTTGCAAATTTGAGGTAAATTGGAGAAGAACTTCTTGAAATTTTTGGTACAATGTTTCCCCTTTAATATCACATATATATTTATATGTTACATATATTAAACAATACATAGCCTGTTGTCCATTTGAATGATCCTTAGAGTTTCCCGTAAAATTTTAAATAAATCTGTATAGAACGTTTCGAGATGTCTCATAACAATGTTTTCCTTTTATATTTAATATATATATATATATATATATATATATATATATATATATATATTAAAATATGTAGCCTATGTCTGTCCGAATATTCATCAGAGTATCACGTAAAAATTTGAAGTAAACTGGTCAAGAACTTTTCGAGAATTTTGGTAACTGCGTTTGCCCTCTATATATTCCATATTTATATACTACATATATTAAAATATGTACATAAAAACAGGCGCGTATTGGAATGCAACGTTGTGTCAAAATTTCAGGTCAATCGACTAACTAATTTTCGAGTTTTGGGAGTACATACATACGCAGGCAGGTTTTTAATATACAATAAAAATAATTTGACTAAAAATGAAGGGCAGAGAGACAGCATCAAACGAAACAACTGGAGTATAGGAGTTAGGGGTCGCAGCTGAATGTTTACAGAGCAAACCTGTGTACAAAAGTATACTTATTTTTTTCATTTACATTGACTTTTTTCGAATATATTGAAAAGTGGACCGGTGATTGTTTTCATTTCTAAAGAAGTGCTGTTCGTTATGTCAGTTAATTCCGATACACATGTATATGATGATTTAAGTTTTTCCTGATCTCATCGCGCCGATTGGTTTGTCCTAACATTTAGTTTACGTATACATTTTTTTGTGATTTACAATTCATTTTGTGTAAGGACGTCCATATGTCAGATTTCAGTTACGTTACCGCAGCGCCAATAATATACAACTGAGACTCCTAGGTCCTATACTTAGATTCCTTTGTTTTATGCTGTCTTTCTGCCCTACACTTTTGGTCAAATTGTCTTGCTACACCCCGTATAAAGCAGATTGTACTCACACAAACCTTCAACTCAAGACGATTGACTGAACGACCGGTGTGCATTTTCCTTGTGTTTCCATTTGTTCACTGTCAACCAGCAACTGGACCAGCTATGTTACCACCTTTTTAGTTATGTAATTTTCACGTGAACTGTGCATTACGATACGTATTTGAACAGCTATTGATGAGACGAAGTGGATTACCGAATTAAAAATGTACCTTGCTATTGATAAAAGATGTACTGCTGTTCGTATCTTCGTAACGTAGACAGTTAAAAGAAAGCTAATCATGATTACTGAAGTCCCCTGGGTAAGTAAACAACATTTACTTGATATTTTTTTCCTTCGATCTGGACAAAAGTTGTTTTTTGGCGTGATGCGCTCCAGATACGTGGGACGCCCTGTACGTTGCATGTGTAGGAGGCGGTAACAACTGTCTCTCGTTCACTCGTTCACCTGTCCGTTCGTATATTCGAGCATAAGTCGTGCGTCCGATTCATCATAACCATCACCTTTTTCTCCGTTGGGCAAGCCTGGAAAAAGGTCAATTCAGCGCCGTAAAACTATTTGAGTTATTGCAGGGAATGGATAAATAATCGTAAACACTTACTTAAGATATTGTAGGGCCACCTCTCACATCCGAAACAGCCTGAAACGGCCTGATATAGACATAAAAATGTCTGAAGTATAAAAACCGGAACTGATAAAACAAACTGTTTAATTTACTTGAGGGATGCTAAAGGGAGGGTGGTGCTGATGTGTATTGCCCATTACGCAGTTCAGCATTGCCCAGTCCTCCCGTTCTTCTGAAACTCTTTTCGTATCTGCGTATGATGCATTGATCTTGAGGCCTGAATTAACTGGTATCTTTTACCTCTGGCCCCTCAGTCACCACCCTTTGTCATGCAGTCTTTTGTAATTCAGTGTCCTGGCCAACTTCTTTTCCCTTCTTAACTGTTTCCATTATTTGCCTTTTCTCGTTCACCTTTTGTAAGACATCCTCATTCCTTATTTTATCTGTCCATTTCACGCCATCTACTCTTCTCCAGACCCACATAAGAAAATCCTCGAAGCATATCTCCTCTCGCCGCAGCAACATCCATGTTTAGGCACCATAAAAATCGATTCACTAACCTTTTCCTTAATTTTTTATTTAAAGAGTACAGAAGATTATCGTTCTGTAACACATTTCTTTTGAAATGCCTATCCTTGACATTATTTCACCCTGGAAGGCTCAATCGTCTGATAGGAACAATGGCTGCACTCCCTGGAAACCACGATACAACCGCTGAACCATTACAAAGCCTCCATCATTGGTATATAGGCCTAGAGACGGCAGTCAATGAAAACGAGGCAGAGGGAAAAAAGGTAAGTAAACTGTTTATTATTTCAAAAGTTATCGACGAAACTGTTTATACATCTATTCTAGTGTTCTAAAATCGTGGTTCCTTAGGCGACCTTTTGCATGAAGGCACTGACATCTTGTCTCACAGTATGATAAATGTATTAACAGTTACGTCGATTATTTTTGAAATAATAAACAATTTACTTGCTTTTTTCCATCTGCTTCGTTTTCATTTGACTTCCCCTTACATATTTTTTCTTCTACTATCCCAGTAATCAGAATGAGCCAGCATCGAACTACAAAATTTAGGAGGTTGTTCAGGAATATTTTCTGAGGATTTTGGTGTAGGGGGCCCGTGGTCCGCGGTGACATGTTGCAGAACATTTATTTAATTTTGATTTTGTCGATATGTAGCCCTAATTATCTTAGTTTCCAGTTACATACTTTCAAAACAGTGCAACCACCAAAAACGTACAACACAAAACACAGAGTAATGCAGCAACCCTCAGGTGCAAAAGTAGTGTAACGTGCTTGCCGTTGCCGTGAAAACAGCTCAGTATAGCGCCTTTGTGCCACTCGAGCTTTGTATTCAATGTTTCTGTATCCTAGGTGCTTACTGGTCAACTCTTCGTAGAAAACCTTACCCATACTTCTTTAAAAGCGAACGCGAGACGGACTAGAGCAGTACCGAAAGGGAGCTTTCGGGGCGAAGATTACACTGGGTATTACTGTTATCAACAGCAAGTAATGTGAGTGAAAGGAACAAGTTTGTCACTAAAGAAGACATGCAGTCCATGAGCGCTGTTGTGCAGATATTTTCACAAAGATAAAATGATGTAAAAATATCAAACGAAATGAAATTACTCTGTAACAGGTCACTGGGCACCACGGACCCCTTTTACGATAATTCTCAAAATATCCCTGAACAGGTTCAGAAATTTTGTCTACGTATTTAGCGTTTACTTTGTACACAACTCCCAGAGTAAAGATCAATGTAAAACTAGTCTCTTTGGACCACATTATAAATTTTCCTGTGTTCACAGACGACGTTTCGTACTCTTTGCGTTACGTTAGATGAAAAATGACACAACGAAGATCACAGACATAATAATGGCTCAGATATACACCTGGCAAGTGGTTCTCCAAAGTTCGTAAATTAAGTTTTACCAGTCTCCGATCAGCGTTTGTCTAATACATGTTTCAGTTTTCCTCTAATATTTTCCCGCATAGTAAACACTGTTGTTACCTCTGTGTTGCTCTTCACCGTATTTACTGCCTGATCACAACGATAATATGCTCACACGTGTACTGAGGAATGCTGTGTCGTGACGTATTAGTACGGGGCTCTTCTCCAAGTTTGAACTGTGTCCTCGCGATTTGATAAGATTAATGAAAATCGATGATTTCAGTGGCAATTGACGAGCAGTTTCTAAACATGTTCGTGAGCTCTGCGGGAAGGTAAAAATGGCGGAGTTCCCGCGAAGCCGAACGGAACAGGATCTCCAGAAATGATTTGAGTAATGAGATGAACAAAGGCAGCTGTGTTGTGGTTTAAATGGTTCTTACTTTGGAGGCAAAAAAGCAATAATTTTTTATGCAAATGTAGTTTCAGCATGCGTTTCGTTACTTTCTGCGCTCGAGGCTGCAATGTGTAGAGGTGGAGGGTGATTCGTAGGCTTATCAACCCACTATGGTAAGAATCCGAAACACTTCCATAATATTCTGGGATACTCCCGTGAAACACATTATATGCTATCTCATTCTTGCAACTGCGGTGTCCCAGCACGTTACTGGTAAACCGAATTCTGTGACTTGGTTTGTCGATAATGGTCCCAGTATGAACTTTCCATTTCTTACCAGCAAACAATGTTACTTCCTGCATTTGTATCATATGACTGATTCCAACTGTGATTCAGTACTTTTGTTTTTGCGTGTAGGACTGCTCTTCATTTGACTAGGAAACATTTTCCAAGCCGCGGTGCAACTTACTCGATGTCGGAATGAAAAAGGTTTCTTCTGATAACACTTCGTAATATACAACTTACTTATGAGTAGCATTGCCGAACAAATACTTAGAACACGAGCTGAAGCTGAAAGGAGCTCCCTCCCCCCACCCCCAGACGTTTCGCAGAGGAAAAAATTTGCGGACTACTGGATGTCTGCACTTGTAGTTGAACGTCCATATATGATAATGGGTTGCGTTTCTTCTGTCAAAAATTTCTCAACTCAGACAAAACACAAACGTTGTGAGAAAATATTTCGCTCACTACCGAAACAACTTCGCTACGTATAAGGGGGTCTGCTGAGTCCACACTCAAGGCTCAGGGCTTTCGCTGCTCCTGAAAGAACGTAGGCACAGTATTCTTCACTGACGTTAGTTAATATGATTTGAAATACCTAGAAACAAAAACATTTTGGATTCCAGAAACAAATGAATTACTCTCTGTGCTAGTGTTTTGCCCTATGTACGCAACGTGAAGACGGTTTCCTTCGGTCAGCCTATTGCACCGAGGGGATCGATGTGTCACGGTCACTGTTTCGATCACTTCGTCTAGAATTATTCATTGCCTGCCGATAGCGTTGAATATTACATTCGAGATTGTATTAAAATTCTAGATAAAAGGAAAATTTTAGAGAATTGTTGACGGCATATACCACTTTTTCCTAAAGACAGAAGAAAGAACACTGTGATTTAACATACCCTCAAGGAGGAGATGATTAGAAAGCATATTGTCCAGCTAGAAAAGGACGGTGCAGGAAAAAGAGCCGCGACGTAAAAAAAAAAAAAAAAAAAAAAAAAGATACATCCGTAGCTGATCGTGCACGTAAATAAATGCAACGTATTGTGCAATAGTAGTCGGAGAGATCCACTGTTGTTCATTTACATTACTGGCGACAAATCACTACAGACAGTAACTATCGTAAAATACCTAGCAGTAACTATCTGGAGCGACCTAAAGGGAAATTAAGACGTAAAACAAATAAAACGTTATTATGATTTATATGAATCAAAAGCATTGTTATCTGCTTCATGTTTAAAAACAGAAGTGAGGCGGAGGTGGGGAGGCACATTTAGTTGTCGCCGTTACAAACTCCGTCCTGCATTACTAATAATTACTGGTAAAGCTTATTTCAGGTACACCTTGCGTTGCACAAAAGTTTTGCTGACTACTAGTGAAAAAAATAGTATGAGCTATGATCGGAGGAATTTAAAAGAATAATTCTAAAATGCCAGTAAACAATTTTCGTATCAGCAGCTTCATTGTAGTAAATACAAACAAAAATAATATATTTCACTTAGACGAATACTTAATTTTCTTATACAGCGTTCTACAAATTTTCCCTCTAATTCTTTGAAAGAAACAAGTAAAGTAAAATGTTAATTCAGCGCCTAAGTGCTTAGAGAGCACTTTTATACGAGCGCAACAACACGTAATCACAAGGAGGAAACATCATGAATATCCCAGATCACTGACTGACACAAAAGAAATTGCGCATTATCTGCCTAATGTGACCGTTTCACCAGTTTTATACTATTTAATACTGGCTTATCAACACCTCACAGTCCATATCATTCTGGTCAGACTTGTCGTCATATTTAAGCACGAGAATATATAAGTATGCTACCCACATAATAGTCTTCTTTCACTACCCTGTTTCATTGAAGAGATATTTTAGCGAGATTTATGTGGTAGTATTTTTATGCCTAGATCACGATTTTTTTAAAGTAGCTATTATCTTCGCCATATGAAACTTTATTTTTGTGTATGGCTTCGTTATCTCAGCACTGCCGGTCGCAGATGTAGAGCGACTCGTTTCTCTCCTGCCTATTGCACTGAGAACCAAATATCTAAACATGTTGTATAGCGTCATTTGCTAGTTGCTGAGGTAGAAAGGCTGCAATTTATCTGATATATTTGAGGCTCCTCTTAATTTTGTTCTCAGAACCAGGTTATATCTCACACAAGGAATGAAATGAGCTGAATTAAATTTTGAAACATGATTTCCGGTTCTCAGAAAAATGAGAAGAAATCGACACTGACATTTTATAATCTTAAAACAGCTCCTTAAGAAATTTTCAAATACGAGTACAGGATAGAATTACATACTTTACAGCCTGAAACATAATTAGAGCGCCGCTATAAACTACACACCACTGTGAGTGAAGAACAAACCGATCTTGTCCAGGAAGGAATTCCAGCACTGACGAGTCATCGCTGCTGGCTCACTAATGACGTGCGGTCTAGTACTTACGCCTGGAACCAGTAGGTCGCAGCAGTTGACTGAAGGCGAAAACAAGGGGAAGTAATAATGCGCGGGAACGAAATGCAGATTCCTTACGCTCATGGCTAAATCTAAATAGTTCATTAATTTTATAATTATCACAGCTAAATGAAATGTCACTGAGTGACAGATTGCATCCGAGGAATTATCTCCAATCGTATTGAAACATACTGTGTGCGCTTGAATATGAGCATTCGAACGATGGAAGCCCATCGTGGATAGAATAAAAAATGGAGAAATGAGCAGGAAACTATTTACTAGAATGACGTCACACGTCATTGGATGGCAATCCGTTTAGCGGAAAAACTCACTTAGGGTGATGGCTGTTTTGCTTTTTATTGACTGGAGTAGGCATGGTTTCACACGGCCAATTTTCTGATCTGCATATAAAAATACTACACAGCATTCAAGACTAGTACCCTCAGAATCATAGTTGGTGCTTCAGAACTGTCAGGCCGCGTAGAAAGTGGAAATTATTTACAGAAAACGTTTTATCTAATTCTTTGTGAAGCGTTAGCAGGTGAGTAAATTTAGTCCCACAAAGTTAGACATCTAAAATGTTGTCAAACGAGAATGGGGCTTCGGTAGTTCCACGAAAACCATCGTACTCAGTTTGCCATGAAGTTGCACAAGATAAGAACTGCATGGCACGAATATTTGCAGAGATCCTCAGAGTTGACATAAAAACGTTCTAAGTAAGAAAACTTTACCCCCAGTTTTACTGGTATAGCGTGCCATCGCCCAGTCCTTTAACATCTGCGCAATGAAACCTTGGTAACTGACATTAAATCCGATTATGTTGTTGCTAGTTTTTTGCTAGTGTGCTAAGCATTACAATAGGTTTTAACGCGTTCTACGACCTGAGTTAAAAAGAATTATAGTTGAAGAAATTGTTCAGTTAAACACACGACACTCTTATCGTGTTTGTCTGTTATAAATATTGAACTCTCCATGCAAAGATCAGATGAAACTCAGTACTATACTCAATCCAGAATTTCTAGTATCGGGCAGAGAACTGATACTGCTTTTAGACAAAATTCTAGTTCGAGTCGGATTGGGGGGGGGGGGGGGAGTATTTATACTTTGTGTGTGTGTGTGTGTGTGTGTATGTGTGTGTGTGTGTGAGAGAGAGAGAGAGAGAGAGAGAGAGAGAGAGAGAGAGAGAAACAGTGCCGTCACCCCCATAGAAGGATTCCAGCCGATGAAAGGATCACCATCAATCTTGTCGCATGCTATCACTCGCCGTAGATACCACGGAGAGGTATGGGACTCAACCTAATACTACCACAAAGTCCGGTGGTCATCAACAGCACGGTAGCTCATTGACGGTCAAATAAGAATGAAGAAAATTTCTTTCACCAAATCGGGTGTAACGCTACCTTATTGTAGTACGACTATAACGAGGACAATCGAAGAAACTAGAACTACTAAAATTAAGAAAGTGGAATTCTTGTAAATTGATATGTCTCTCTTTATTAAAGGACAACAGGTATTTTACCTGCCTACGATATGAAGTAAATAGCATTTCGGAAAGCCTACTCTAATCGTCTTCTACCCGTTACTGTGCTACGTTCCTTTGAACGGCATCATCTGTTCGTCTTTCTTTTACCTTCAGTTATGTTATTTGCCGATATCCATAGACGCAGAAGGCCTATTGACTTAGGTTCGCAGTGTCAGGTAAACATGATTCAAAGCGAGTGGGAGTTGGTTGATTCCCGCAGCGGGCGTTACGAACATGACTTCAGTGATCTTATTCACGAGAGTAGTGGATTGCTTTGGTTACTTTCTGTGTGAAAAATAACGAGTAAAATATTTTAAGCGTATTATATTGTCGGATGTAGCGCGAAAAGTAAGGAACTGTGATGGATTCATTTGTGACAGGCAATCTCATGTTGCTGGAACTTTCTTTTTGTTACGTATACACTACTGTTCAACTGGAACTGTCGTGAACATGGGACCTGGTTCGAAGCACGGTGTGGCTCTCCGTCCAGGAGTTTCATAATAATTTACACTTCACAGTAGAGACGCAGGCTTATTCTGGACTTCACGTACTCTATATGCGACTCCAAAAATGTCGTGATATGTACCTAACAAAGCGTTATTGAATTCATTAATTGTTCGCCCATTGTATACGCAGTTTTCACATAAACACTTTGGTAATTCAGTGATTCAGTTGCTGTCAGCAAAATTGCAGAAATGACGTCGTAGGAAAGCGTTTCAGTGGTTAAATACACACATCAAACATGTTTTGCATCCGAGGGTCTGTGTCTGTGTTACAGCATCCACGGTCAACTTCTGTCTTCAGTAATTCTGGGAAATGGGGTGATGCAAAAACTTTTTTGGATGTGTGTAGATGATAACTGAATTGAGAAACCTATTATACAGTAACAATGGATTTCACGCAGGAGGAGAAACCCGCCAGCTTAACAGAGGTCGTTAGCGCAGGCTGGTGGCGTGATGCTCGAGCATTGAATAGTGGGTTCATATCCTAGCGGGGGAAGAAATTTTCATCACCAGTACGTGACCGACAAGAGAAAACAAGTGTTGGTCTGAGGTTGTTGAGCTCCAAAATATTTGGGTATGCACTGGATTAAATACTAAAACTTTCCACAGGCTCTCCCTCTGTTGTCCGGAGACATTAAAATCGGCGGCCCTCTTAGCGTTATTCGAGCGAAGCAGGCCATATGCCAGCATCGATTCTCGCTTTCTTCTCTCTCTCTCTCTCTCTCTCTCTCTCTCTCTCATCGTCAACAGCAACACAGACTAGACACTGCACTCCACACCGACCCACTTAAGTAACCTGCACGGAAAAGATAAACGCAAGACACAACTTTCGGACTTCACAGTGGTGGGATATCTGCTGTGCGCAAACAAAAACATCTTTCCAATCTATGCGTCAAATCGCTAGCGGATAACTAAGTGAAAAATACTGCGATATTTATGTTACTATAGATAAGGAAAAAACTATTCTTGACAACTCTAGAGAAAGTTTACATGTCTGTAAACTGAGAAAAATATTGCTAATGGTGCGCATATATTCCCCGCCTCGATCTCTTGAGCGTTCCACTATTTACCTCTACTAGGTATAAATATTAACAGTAAACGGAAGAACATAACTGGGCAAATTTAAAATTGCCCGAAAATAATTTATAATAAACTACTGTAATCCATTATCAGTACATCAGAAAGAAACTAATATAATTAGCAATGAAATCACACGACCAGTAGCTAATTTTGTGTATTTATGGTAGCTGAAGGCAACGAACGGATGGACAACAGAGATAAACAGATAAGTAGAATTGGCATGCCATGGTTTTTGAAAAATGAATGGAGTTTTTAAAAATAAGGTTCCAGTGCGTGAAAATCAGTGCGTATTACACGTTTGACTTACGACTGTGAGACACGTACTTAAAAGGGAAATATGTCCATAAACTAATGGCTGCTCAGTGAGCAATGAATGATGAGAAATAACAGGAGAACCAGGAAAAACAAATGGATCCTGGAACAGACTGGACTATAAGACTGGAAGACGTAATTATAGCTTTAATCAAAATGCGGTACGATATTGCAGTGCCTTCGTTGTTAAGAATAACGATGTAATGCGTGTCCGAAGGAAAATTGCGTCGTTCTTCTTAACAAACAGGGAACGCAGTATCAAATGGTTCAAATGGCCCTGAGCACTATGGGACTCAACATCTTAGGTCATAAGTCCCCTAGAACTTAGAACTGCTTAAACCTAACTAACCTAAGGACATCACACACACCCATGCCCGAGGCAGGATTCGAACCTGCGACCGTAGCAGTCCCGCGGTTCCGGACGGCAGCGCCAGAACCGCACGGCCACCGCGGCCGGCACCGCAGTATCGCATTTATCCGCCGATACCAGGCAGCGACTTTCAGTTAAACAGTCCTCCCCTGTACAGGAATTTCATAATGTGTGTATTATGTCGCAGGAACGAAGCCAATTGGAAGTTTGAGTCTGGCCGTGGGTCGTGCTCGGATAGGCAAAGCGGTTAAAGCGACGGCTCGCGTTAAGTAGGACATCCGGGTTCGAGTCCCGCTCCGGCACAAATTTTGATTGTCGACATGCCCTCATATAGCTCATCGTTGTTTCTATTCCCAACTGTTACTACATTTCATGTTTTAATCAAAACGAATTTGAGGTGGATAGGACATACAGCGAAAGGTGAAATAGTGATAGATGGACCAAGGAGGTTCATTGATGATTTATTAATGATACGAGAAGATCGACACGTCAAAGTAACGGAGGGAGGATAGATAACATTATAAAATATTCTGAAACAGCATTGAGGTTTTTGGCTCAAGGCTATAATGGTGTTCGGAGGAAAGATTTATGCAGCAGTGGGGGTCATTACAAAATTTATACGCAGGAAAAATTTTTTTAATGCTGTGAATAATTTTCAGAGAGGATTTTTGTCGACTTTTCTATTATCAAGAAGTACACCTAAGCATACGATCAGTAGATCAGTGAGCAACAAAAGCAATAGTCATAAAATTACCCTAGAACATGTCAGATGATCAACGATTAACTAAGTGATTTGATGCCGCAGGTCTCATACCTTAAACTCAGTTTGCATATGGCTTTTCGTGGTTAAAATATTTAACTTCTGCTTTTAGAGAAAAACAGACCGTAAAAGTTGTCAGTATGTCGGCCTGGAGCAGTAAATACCTACAACTTGACTGTACTGATATTACACTAAATTTTTAAGTTTGTTTAGCTCCACTGACTGGCAGATGCCGGCTTTACGTCTTGATGAAATATTTCTGAGGTGGTACTCGATGAAATATTTGTTATATGAGGCTGGCTAGTTTACGTGAGTCACACGTGGGCCATGATATGTGTGTGTGTGTGTGTGTGTGTGTGTGTGTGTGGGTGGGTGGGTGAGGGTCGGGGGGAGCGGAGGGAGTTTTCAACCACGTTGTTGTTATTAGGATAGTGTCGTACTTTACCTCTTTATGGCACAAAACACTTCGAATATGTGGTGTCTTAGAGAGTATCTCCCCCTGTTCCTTTACAAGTCGTTGACTTGAACGCGATGCTGCAACAATATTGATTACCTTAAACGTTCCCAAGTGTGAAAACCTTGTTGCTGTATATCAGCACTTCAGTTCACCGTACACACTCGAGAAGAAGTGGTAACGATACCGTGCCATTATGGATTCGTACTCAAACTGACTGGATTCAGTTCTCGCTGTCAGACAAAATCGTTCACAACAGTTAGTTCCGTAACTGAGGTCAGAATATGTAGAAAATTGCTGTGGGCTACTGTTAGAAATTCACTAATAATCACCACCCGCTACGTTGAGTATGGCTACAGGTTTGTTCCGATAGTTTTATAATAATATAGTTTCACAATGTCCATTACAGTAACGACGAGACATAAAACGTAATCAATCTACCTTCCTTCTGACCATCAATTCATGCACAGTAAACAGCAACTGAAATCTGTGTTATCCATTCCTTGCAGCAAATATGGCTACAGGTAGCGGTAACCCGCCACTTAATGAGATATTTGTTTATTTTCATTATAAGTCCCGAGTCCTTGGTTCAAAATGGCTCTGAGCACTATGGGACTTAACATGTGAGGTCATCAGTCCCCTACAACTTAGAACTACTTAAACCTAACTAACCTAAGGACATCAAACACATCCATGCCCTCTCGAGTCCTTTCAGGACCATTTACAGATAAGGCGTGCATAAGACTTACGATTTCTACAGAAGCGTGCTGGTCAGTAGTGCGTGTTCCACTGTGATAAAATGTGTAGCCTGTTGATATAGTGCAGTGAGCGATAATCGCTCAGTAAGTTATGTTAAATGGTAAGCCTACCTGGTTAATGAGTCAGTGCAGCCGGCACTGATGTTAATATCACACTAACGGCTTGCATTAGGGTGGTCTTTCGGTTAAAGACTTTGAATCTATCCAGTATCACTCAATTACTCCTTCCACTCTTTAATGAAATATATCTCCAAACTGGAGAAACTTAGAAGCATCTCTTGCAAATTTAAAGAAGTATATAATGCAGACTCCGAGAGAACAGACGTCCTGTGCACTAATTTCCTCCCCGTAATACAATAAAACGCTCATTTCATCGTATGGAGATCTTTTAAAGAAATTTCCTCTTCATTTGTATTCCAAGTGGTTATAACTGGCTGAAGAGCTGAAGAAGATTAAACGTGTCCGCTGTGGAAACATTCACACAACCTAGCAATTGTTCATCGTTGCAGTAACAGTTCAAGATTATTTCAACACCTGTAGCTTTTATATTCACTGTAATTTCTGCGTTCAAATTTCGAGAAAAAGGAAAGTTAGTCAGCAACGTGATCGTTTGAGACGCCCCGTGCATAATATTCAGTTGAATGTTTGAAACTGAATGTCGAAGTCTGAAACTTACGTCTTAGCAAATTGTCCAGTTTCAGAACTAATATACTTCGAATCCTACTCCTTAAGTAGAGCCCTGGACAACGAGCACATTATTAGAGCTACACAGTCTCTAAAATGTGTGGACTTTTGCCTAGGTGATTCAGATTAGGGGAACACCAAGCGGCTAGCGTAGTTAGAAATAAAATAAATTATGCGGGAACGAATTCATTCGTGCGTATCGTTCGTTATTCAATTATTTGCTACTTGTTGAGGGGAAACAGTTCTGCTGTTGATTCGTTTAACAAAAGCAATGAGTTAACACTTGTCTGCAGAAAAATGTGATTTATGTTGTAGGTCCCATCGATATCTATATTGTTAGAGAATTAACATTGGCTCAACTGGGAAAACATACGGGAAGGAATCTTTGCGTTCGTCTGAAGATGAAGATGGCAAGACAGGTATCTCCATAAAAATTCCGTCTTAGGCTGAAACTGTACATTATAAACTGTAAACTGTCGCAAAAATCACAGACTCACTCAAAGTCAATAATACCGATACTGTCAAACTCTTGATCTTAAGTCCCAGTATCAGCTTATTTACTATCTTTGCAGTCGCCATGTTATCCTTGGTCTACCGAGATCTCATTTTTCTTTTCATCTCAATTTATTTTACTTCATTGTTAGTCTTTCTGGGTTCGCTATTTACGGGTGTTCTTCCAGTTTATCCTATTTCCTTGTAACTTTGATTGTGTGGTATGTATCTACAGGTTTTTCCTCATTTCCGATTCTATCTGTCCTTTAATGAACGTAGCTCTTAAAAAGACGTTTCTGAACGATTTACAGTCCTTCTTCTCTTTTATTTATAATTCACAACTCTCTGCAATGTAGGAGTGTTGGAAGAGCAAGAAACGTATCAAATTAATCTCATATCTCAATTTTTGTTTCAGGTTTGAGTGTCTGTTGATTGTTCCACATATCACACCAATCCGTTTTCATGAAATTTTTGTATATTGTTTCTATAGCCATAAGACAAGTAACAAGAAAGGAAAATAAAATTGTTTATTGGGTCTGATTTTCTTTTATTAAGAACAGTTTTAATTACGATAGGATATTGCCTTATATACCATTGTGTTAGTCTTGTGAATTACAATTTTTAGGTCGGACTCTTTCTTATTAAGTCATGGTGATATTTGTCCTTTTTCCGTTTTATAACTTCATATTCGGCTGTTGTTTTTCGGCTATCGTTAAAGAATTTTTTCATATAGTTTGAGACAAATATGTATAAAAGCTATACCTCTCTAGTTAGTATAGACAATTTTTGCACATTTATTACATATCGATAGTGCTCTGGCCATTTTACAAAACTCTGGAGTTTTACACTGTCGAGGTCATATATTTGTTTGAATCACGTGAAGATCACTTAATACTTTATTCTGTACTCACATCACTCATTTTCTAACAGAAACAGCAAAAATTATAGCAATCTATACACTGGAAAATATACGGCACTGCAAAATCAAAAACGGTCGTGTGTTGTGTATGAGAGGAGCCTGAAACAAAATTTTCCAAATTTAGTTCTGCAGGACTGGCTCTAAATCTTTAAATCTTGATTATGACAACAGCTGCCTACAGAAGGTTCGCTGTCTGTTTTCTGGATGTGTTCACTCAGCCGAATTTCTTTCAGAAAGTACATAATTATTTTATACAGATTTCACAATTTTATTTTGTTAACAAGTGTCCCTCCAACCTATTTCCTCTTTGTGCAAGAGACGAGTAGCTGTAAAAAATACGCACTGGTTGATAAGTGAATATTTTAAACAAATTAAGTTGTCACACAATGAACTGTTTTTGCAATGTTTATTACCATTATCGAAATAGGGGAATTATTTAGCCCTCTATCAACAAATCAACATTGATTATAGTGTACTGAAAGTAAGTCTTTCTCTTCTGACAATCACGTTCTGTGTAGTGACAAAATTGTACGTGTACTTTTCAATGAGGTTAGATTGTAATTTTATAGCATGTGAGGGTAGATAATCCAAATTTTTCTATTTTTCGCAGAGTCAATATGAAAGTGATGCCATCTCTTATATTCCGTCGCATAAACTGTGCGTTAGATATTTAATTTCCTTTATTAACGGCAATAATTTATTACCTTTTTGGTGGGGTTTATATTTAACATTTTACTTGTAGCAAGTCTATGTTCTGTCGAATTAAGGATGATGTTGAATCCAACACTTTACGTGTAGGAAAACGTCTTCCGTATTATAAGAATATTTTCGTTACAAACCCCGTATGCATATACAGCGTTGTAGACGCATTCGTCATGAGTAAACGTGTGCGGTATTATAAGTAATACTTGTTTTAGCACAAACAGTCAGTTTGTAACTGCAGTTCTGTTTGAGTATGATGTAGTCATGAGTACTAAAAATCTGTTTCAGGCTTACACATTAACATGTTAACTCTGTCCGCCGCAGTAAATTAGACACCCTGTTATATGAATTTTTAAGATCTAAATTCTCTGTACTGCCATCTTCAGATTACTTTACTACTGCTGTTGAAACCTTCTCTATATCCTGCTTTACCGTCTAATCTAACAGAACGATTATCGTTTTGATCGACCGATCGCAGCTCCCATGGATGTCACGAGGGCTGTACCGAGTCTCCTTGTCTCTGGTTCAAAACCTCCTCTCTAGTGTTACCTGTATACATTTCCTTAGGAAACGGAATTTTTTAATGTGAAAATTATAATATAAATGTAATGAGGGTGTTTCTCAAGAAAAGAAGCACATATTAACCATCCAGTTTTAAAAAATATGAAGTTTTGGTTTTCTTGATTACAGGTTAGAGATGCTGAGTTGTTCTTATTTCGAAGCATATTGCTCAGCTGGTGTGTAGCAACCCTGTAGGTGGCTCAACAATTTCGTAAAAAGTTTTCTTTAAAGCTCTCATCTTTTTACATAGTTCTATTTGAAGGCCTACAGCTCATGAATTTATTTACAGAAAATAAACCTGTATTCTTATTACTTTATTGAGACTGTTTTTAGGGAAGTGAAGTGGAATATTGAATCTATGTATGACCTCGAGCGCCCTAAACGTCGCGCTACATGATGATATAGCAAATACTGTGATTTGTATAAAGTCAGTTAAGTGATTTCACTGTACGGTTGCTGTGTTTCTGGTAGTTATAAATGGAACATTTGATGCTCCCTTTGTAGTTCCTTCATATTTGTTTAACTACATTGAGGTACCGAACAACAGCGTAAGTTGTCGAAGCTTTACGCTGCTTGCATATAATGACAAGTATATTTTTATTTTATTTGTTTTTATAATACGAACATGCCATATGACTGGCTTCACTACTTGTATATATTGAAGGTACAGTGCTGCCTGCTATGTTTTTTTAGGTGGTTATACATTTTATATACTTTAATTTAAAATCATTATAACAAAATAAGTGTAGTGTACTCGATTTGGACTATTTATTTTACGTCTGCATTGTGACATTCTTGGATCGTTAGTTTGCGTTTATACTTTTATGATACGACGTATTTTTGTTTCAAACTACTACCACAGTGCCACCTGGTGGCTGGTTGTGACGTCTATGTTGTTTACTTGAGAATCTCAGTCATTGTTCTGCTAATGTGCGAACATGATCTTGTGTGATCAGTGCAGTTTGTATGTTGTTTTATGTTAAAGTTATTTTATACCTGACTTGCTGATATACTGTTCTTCTCATGTTCATGAAGTATCGTTATATGATATTACAAGGTATAATATGCATTTAAGCAAGACTCGGCGAAATGTACTGCAGAAGGTATGTTATATTCCATGCTATAGTCCATGTTTACGTAAAATTATATTACGCCCCTTTACATCTGATCCCTGTGTGCTTGACCCTTTACATCTGATCCCTTTGTGCTTGAATATGTTTATTTCTGCTGTACAGATCTGATGACGGCAACGTAAATGCTGTACAATAACGATCTTGACTGCTCGACATTGTACTCCTGTTTCTACATTAATGTATATCGCCACCTAACTAAAATAATAATAATAATAAAATTCTTCTGCCTACTAAAGTCATATCATTGAAGTTAGTATCGCATACTTCCATGAAATTTTCATATGACAGAAAATATCCGCTGTGATATTCCTGGAAGTCAATTGTTTTAAAGATTCCACATCTGTTGTGTGAAATAGTGAACACAAGTAATTTTTTATGGTGCGTTCTATGTACAGAGGATATAGCCGAGCAAATTCAGAGAGATTAAGATGACTATGGAAGCATATTGTACGGCCCTGACTCTGTAAGCAACGAAGTATTTTTTTTTCCTTTTCTCCGCCTTCTTAGCCTCAGATACGTGTATATTTTGTATTCATTGCCATAAATGTGACAGAGATACAGTTTTATAAGTATAGCCAGGATTTCAGACGTCATTCACATTTATTTCTGGTTCACGTGAGTACTTCAAGTGTTAATGCCGCTTGTAACAAAACAAATCATTTTGCATCTTGCATGAGCCAAGCACATTTCTTTTCATTACAGTCCAAAACGGAATGTAAAATTATGCCCAAGATAAATTATCGAAATCATGGGGCTGTGAGGACTGCGTTAGTATTAAAAGACACAGTTCAGAATAGAGAAAGTTTCATAAAACTCAGACTCGATATAGCTTAAAATTCTAAAAGAAGCTAAGTCGCGGGATCAAACTGTTTACGTTACTACATCATTATGCACCAAAAATTGATGTTGGACCTGATAACGAATAATCTGTGGGGAAACGCTATAAATCGGGGGTAATGCGTAATGCTGTATTTCCATGGCCAGCATTAAACTACAGGTAAATGGTCTTTAGTAAACAGCTGCGTAAAAATGAGTAGTCAATGACCTAGAGGAAACAGCTTGTGCAGTAAGGTGACATAGCTTGCTATAAAAGTGCCGTCGATCGGAGATTATCAAACTCAGAAATGGAGACATGTCCGACCTACGACGTTCCGGACAGCCTTCCACGCAGGCAAGGATCGATATTCCGTTACTCTAGCTCCGTGGAATAATCGACCGAGCATCTTTCTGCTAGGAAGCTCCTCACTGCCAGAGGTAAGGACAAAGTCGCTTATCAATTTGAGTAGTCGAAGACACGTGTAAATGAGCCACTCTGAAGTATGTGGCCCGTTGTAAACCGTATGGTAGTGACGACTTCAATGATAGAAGAATGAATGGCTGAGGCGTAGACTAATGGAAGGTAAACCGAAGTTCTCGCTCTATCAAGCTGCATATTGCCATAGGGCCCACATGATGACAAGACTATTTCTACTACAGTGCAGAAATTTCGCTGGGAAGCCCTTACACATCCCTCTTTCAGTTCAGATCTCTCGTTATGTGATTCCATATTTTTGGAGCCTTGAAGGAAGACATTCGTGCCCGTGGATTTGCTTCATACAAAGACGTGCACGCCTGGATTCAATCACAGTTCCGTAGGCAACTGTAAACATTTCTCGACGAAGGCACTGACCGCTTTGTCTCACAGTGGAAAAATTGTATTAACAGTCATGGCCATTGCTTTTGAAATAATAAACACTTAACTTACTTTTTCCATCTGTCTCTTTTTCATTTGACTCATCCTTATAGCTGCTATAGTTACAGTTGTTGAGTAATGAAAGGAGCGTATACTAGAAAGATGAGGGTGGGGAGGGGGTGCAGATGTGGTTTGAATGCAGTTGACAGAAATGAACTTTTCAAAGACGTATTAGGGTATTGTTTTTTAGGCGGAAAAAGAAACACTCTTAGATGAGAACATAAATTCTTACTACTAAACCTAAAAGAGAAGAAGAAGAAAAAGATATAAAATAGGCGTAAAATAAACGTTTGTAGACGAGTGCTGTTTTAATTTTAAGCATCATTTCTATTCGTCCACGGATGATGTAGACAAGATTATGCTGACGCAGTTTCATCGGTCGTAAGTATAGATATCTATAATGCCACAATACCGTTATTCGTCTAAGCAGTCCTTAGCGAAATGTTTTTCAGTGTTCCTGGAAGCAATGTGTGAAATGTGAGAGAGTGGACGCCCTGCGTCTTATATAATTGATTTGTTGTGTACTCTGCACAAAGCGGCAATGTGCACTTTAAATTTATGGTTTCACAGTAATTTAATTTTAGATGGTCCCTTTCATTAAACTCATAAATTAGGACACATGTTTCAGATAATCTCGTGTGGAATAGCAAGCTGGATAAAGCAATTAATACATTTCATTTTGACGCATATTTTTGACTATTTCTCTTCAGTATGAGTATTAAAACAATACTCTAAAAATCAGATGTTAGTTGGAAGGATCTCGGTCTTTATCAATAACCTTTATTAGATGTGACTATTTTCACCGTGAAGACATTAGCGAACGTGATACATGAAAGTGCCAAGAGATGTCATTGTCAATTACGTTAGTATCTGCAGCTAGGAGAATATGTAATTTCAATATTCTGATTACAGGCCTACGTACATGTCGTTCTGTCTACCGATCTTCTGCTCAAATTAAAATGATTTTCATGCAGGGAAGAAAATTGTCGCTTACATGTGTATTACAAAGTTACTTCACACGTCATTGTCATTTAGAGCAACAGCGACCTAAATTATGGTAGATGTGAACAAAAATAGTTAAATATACAAAAACCAGCATATGACCGGTAGAATCAATGAAACCGCCAACTTGGAGAAGGGACTACAAGCTAACTTGTAGACACTGCCACAATGTGTCCTCCTAGGTCGTAAGAGAAACCGAGAAACATTAAACAGCATGAAGTTTTTGTAACACACTGACAGGCGAATGCGCAAACATCGATTGGATACACTTGAGCTGTTCGCCTCGTTCGTTTAGCAGTTTTTCAGACTTTTCAAATTACGCTCTCTGTAATTAGGAATACTATTCTGGTGTGCGAAACTTAAGGACGAAAGCAACTTTCGCATTATGTGTCTCTGCCAAATAAAATAGCTCAATGAAACTTGGGCCATACAGAGAAAGAATTGCTGCAACATGGTATAGAAGGTAACTGAAAGAAATGGCAATGAGACAAAAACTGACGCTTGTATTTAAACACAATAATTAAGCTGAGGTCGCCGTGATTCATGATGATCCCCTGCCAGGATATGGTTCTTAATAGAGTGTGTGAGCACAGCGAACGGCTATGTATGCTCTGCAACGGGCTCCAATACTGGCCACAAGGTTGGCATTTGTTTTTGTGGTAGAGTGTTCCAGCCCACCGGCAGCGCAGTTGCCAACTGCCGCACGGTCTTTGGTGCATGTGGACGTGGCGCAATGCGTCTCCTCAACACATTCCAGATGCAATCGACGGGATTAAGTAAGAGTAACGTGCAAACCAATCCATTCGCCGACAATCCTCTCGTTCGAAGAGCTCCTTCAGCTGCGCTGTTCAATGCGGTCGCGCATTGTCATCCACAAAAATGAAGTCAGGGCAGTTTGCACCCCTGAAAAGGCGCACATGCGGCAGGAGCACAGTGTCACAATAACTTTGACCGATAAGTGTAACGTGTTCAGAGATATGACGCGCAGGATGTCCATGTGATATTATGCCTCCCACACCATAACACCTGGACCACCAAAACGAGCATCTTCGACAATGTTCCTCTGTGGGTTACATGTTCCTACTTCTCGCCATATGAGAGTACATAACTCTCCCAGGAATATCCTCGAACATGTCCAGTTAGGTGGAGGAAAGGAGATAAAAGTTTTTGCTGTTATTATTAGCATTACTTTGAAATACTTTTAGCCCTTCCAGTGATCCAGTATCTTTGTCTCATTGCCAGCAAACTCATCTTTCACCACCTCTGTCTCTTCATTTTTATTTGGTGGATTTTCATCGCTTTTTATGTCATTAGCTCATATTATGATAACTTTTCCCTACCATTACTTCTTCCTTGAAAAAGATAACATCACCTCCAAATTTTATAATTTCCATATCGCAGCCACACCTTCTTGTTACTGTATAATGAATAAAATTTTCTCGGGCTTCCAGCCGCTTCAGGTGGTTAAAATCCCACGAGCTTCTGACTGAGCTCTCCTCAGTCATTGTCAAATGGGAAGAATGACTGCTGTGTCGCCGGAGCCGCGTCGTTTATAGCCGCTGGCTGTGACGTCAGCAGTGCTTTCTTCCTCGCCATATATGTTAATGTTTTCATCCCGCGTCCGTCGCGCCCGTTTTAACCTCGCGATGGGTGGGTCCCAGGCTGTGCTGAGCTGCAAACAGCCGTCCTTGTTGATGGTGTTTTCAGAGGTTTTTATTTCAATAGCTTCTTTTATGACGCTATCCAAAATATAATTGCTCTAATTAGACAGCATCGTTATATTGTGAGAAATGCACTTATCGTAGTGTTAATAGGGCTGCCGTTATTGAAATAATTATGTTAATTGGTATGTCTGTTTCCATTAATATCATATTCATTATTGTTTCATATTATTTTCGTTAGAACTCATTTTCTATGTACATTACAGTGTCATTTGCAAAAGGAATCTCTAAGCATGAATGGTTATCCGTAGACAAGCGCTCAATCGTAATAAAAGTGCGTAAAAAAATGTGCCTTGTGTACGCGCTTTCTTTAGCGTTAATGCAAAGTTTCGCATCATTTTGTGGATCACTGCACAGTGGGAATCCTTGGCGAATTCTTTATGTTATATAGACGTAAGAATCACATTAAAGTATGCCGTTCGTAGGTGAGGTCGATGAAGCAGGCAACCGAGCTGGTCATCCTCCTCGAGGTTACTTGTTCGACCCCTGAAGTTTTCAGTTCCAATGTTTGTTCGACAAATGGAAAAGACGTTGTTATATGATACAATGTCTTACTGGCAAAAGATGAGTCAGTTTCCTTTTTCAGTACCAATCCTGTGTGGATTAAATTAATTCAGGGCACAGTCCAATATTAATGGTGATGTATCCGTCGGATAGGGACGATGAGTTTGATCTCCTGCGGGGCGTGAAAACTAATAATACAGAACGACATTTACGTTTTAATCACATTACAGTACGTAATTAAAATGATTCAGTTGAAAATGATAATACAGAACGACATTTACGTTTTAATCACATTACAGTACGTAAATAAAATGATTCAGTTGAAAATGGTTAGCAGTTTACATTGTACGTTTTTGCTCCTCTCCTGGTTGGCCCGCTTCTGCAGAAGGCAATACGAGAACATTCTGTGTATTTATACCCGAAAAGAGTTTCACCGAGAAATCGACATCATTAGTGGGTTTTTTTAATTCTGAAAAATTAATTAACAGAGAAATCAATATCGATTACATAATTTCGTAGTGTACAAATTAGTTAATTTTATCAATAAGCTGCACTAACAATGCAGTTTGAGTCACTGCATATTCCATTCTGTTTCATGCTTTTCAAAATTAAGTCTTTCTATGAAGGAAAAAATCGCTGAAATTAGTATCACAAACAAAAAAAAAAAAAAGTCTTACACCATGGCAGACCCCCAATTGCAGTATTAGGAGCTTACCAAAGATTATGGCACTATAAAACAAAGAAAAATCTAGAACTTCGTCTCTCCGTTCATATTATTTGCATTTTGGTATTGCTAAACGCCTTGTTAAAACAGTAAATAGAAAGAGATTAGTAGCTAGTTTTAGAAAAAGAAAAAGACAGGGGCTATGGGGGAGAGAAATTCGTTTAAACTAAGGAAACCTACCCGAGTTTTTCGGATATTTTAAAAAATCTTATTCACGTTCATAAGATATAACCAAATACATGAATTTCTTGTATGCTTACACATCACTTTTGAGACGATGAAACACCATCTGGAGTGTTCAACGCCTATTATCGTTTTTAACTATATCAATAGTTGAAGAGAAATTGTAAATTCAAATAAAATAACCTATTATGCTATAAGATCATATGACTATAGAACAAAAACATTTAATTTCCTCATTGTAGTAATTATTTGCTTTATTAAAAGTATACTAAAAGAATAATATTCTGTTGCTAAATTGAGTTTTTTCGTAAGAAATATCGGGCTTTCATTTATTTTTATCTATAAGAGTTATATCAGCCAATGGTACAATGAATGAAATAGAAGAGAGTAACAACTCGTTTGAAAAATCAAAAAGCTCAAACATAAAAATAAAGTATCGATTCCGCAAGTATGAGAATGTAAGAATCGCCATTAGTCTAAACTTCATGCTTCATTCGCACTGCTCGTGTTGCTCATTTCACAATTCTGATACTAAGTCTAACATGAATAACTGATTTAGTAACGTGGATCATGCCTCAGAAAAAATAGTGAATATTAACTGTCATCAGAATTTCTAATTTAACAAAGTACAAAGCATTTGAACACTAAAGAGGAAGGGAAGTTTAGGGTTTACAGTCGATCTTTGAAAGGTGTCACTAGAAACAGGGCACGAGTTCATAATACTTGTCGAGAGTGCCGTAGGAATGTTTCCACAGTACCTGAGATGAATTAGAAAATTCACGGAAAAACTAAATCAGGACGGAATGGGTTGTCTTTGTTCCCCCCACCCTAGACTTACGTGATTAACCATTGTGCCATATGACTCATTAACAGTGTAAATATTTCTACGAGAATTCCAAATATTAATACCAAAGCGTCTTTTGAGTTATTGATGAGTATATTAGCTGTATTTCCGATATTAAGAGCTGAATGAACGCATTCTGTGTTTGATGAAAAAGCCTTTGGTCACCTGGTCAAATATGTTCGGTGGCTGTAGGGAACACGACTTCATGTTAGTTATGTGTAAGACATTCTCACAGTCATTTCTATAGACAAGATGTTTCAGATGCAAAATTTATGTAATTCCTGTGGTACATCAATCAGACTTGTGTTGCAACGGGCTTTCGCTCATGTGCGAACGCTGATAGAACAGGAAAAATATCGAGCTATCAGGATTTAATATATAGATCCGCAACGTTAAGCTAGTCGAATGAAGAAGTTCTTAGATCAACTGTCAGAAAAGGCTGTCAAATTCGGCTGGAACACATAATATGTCAACGAACTTCAATTGAGAATCCTCCTTATTCCGGTGCGATATTATTTTTACTTGGTAATGTGTTTCTAAATGGTAAGTTTAAAGTGAAATACAATTAAATCCTCCCGTTTTTGAGGGGAGAGTGAGGAAACTACTATGTAAATATGATTAAAAAAGTACTTTTAAATCTCAGTACAATTTACTCGTACTCAGAAGTTGATGCAGTAGCAAACAAGAATTATAAAATCACGGTAAAGTGCTGAGTGCTGGATTGTGGTACATGCGTATTCGGTTTTTTTTATAACATATCAAATATATCTCTACAATCAACATATAACTAATAGTAACATCAATTTTACTTGTATTGTGTAAACTAGTGGCTTTACTGTTTGCTGGCCATAATGTCCTTATAACTGGCAGCGGAATCCGTTTCAAAGAACCATTTACAAATGCCGCGCCTGAGAATTACACGCTACTGCCTGTGAAGATTACAGCAAGACGGAGGAATCATGTGAATGACGTGCAACATACAAAACATTCAAGCAGGATGTGACTAGTAACGATTAGCATTACAGAGCGTGGGTGGGTGGAACGGTGCCCACTGGTGCTCTTGTTAGAGTCTACTGTAGACCGCCAAATTAGACGCCGGCGCTGGCAGTACACACCTCATGCGGATGAAGTGTCGGACCGTGAGACTTTCATCTCCAGTGCGACGGGTGAAATATTATCTGTCTCTACAGTTTACCAGAGTTTACTCCTCCGTAACTGCACGCATTTCTTTCTTCCTTGGGGGACATCCCGACACCAAAACAAAGATGCTTTCTTGAAGAATGCCGTTATCAATACGAATATTTCCAGAATGAAATTTTCACTGTGCAGCGGAGTGGGCGCTGATATGAGACTTCCTGGCAGATTAAAACTGTGTGCCGGACGGAAACTCGAACTCGGGACCTGTACCTTTCGCGGGCAAGTGTTCTACCATCTTTCTTTTTTTTTTTTTTTTTTTTTTTGTAACTCATTTTCTTCGTTGTTCCAGTGAGTTGCGATAAATTACTGATAGAAGGAGAGCAAGCTCTTTCGCTTAATCTCTGTGGAATCTCACAGATATCTTATCAGGTCGAGTTGAATTTCCACCATTGAACACTTTTAGTTGTTTTTCTATTTCGCGATGGCTTATCTCAATATCTTCCATTTCGGCAGATCTGGTAATAAGGTTGGAAATTCCGTGAGGCTGATCGCTGGTGACACTATTGTATATAGGAAAGGTGTAGCCCCAGAAAGCTGTACAGAAAGGTACGGAATTATAGAAAGGATCGACATTTGGTGCAGGGACTGGCAGGTCACTCTCAGCGTAAATAAATGTAGCGTATTCTTATATTCCCCAAATGCTCTTGGTGTCAAACATGAATTCGCGGCAGGAAAAGAAGCCCTTATCACCGGAAGCAGGTGCCTTGATAGCATGCAGCAACGATACAGCCTCGTCACAGGGCCAAATAGGGGTAGACAACGTCTATAGCAATATGATGGCAACACAGATTAGCAACAGTTTACAATAATTTATAATAATCAGGTTGCCCTCTATTCCGAGGCTGTTGCACACAGCGTCTGTTATTCACTTGTAAATAATGGATTTCAGCTATCAGTCGTCCTTTTGAAATTTTATTGCCGTGTTGTCGCGACCACATGGTACGCGAGCATTCCTCTAGCTCCCCACCACGCCGCAACGGCTTTGCTCGCGAGTACGAGCGTTAGCAGACGCGAGTGCTGACGCTCAACAGCAGCGAGCTGTTAATTCCTGGATTAGACTGTTGGCAGGAATCCCAGGCAAAGTGACAGCCGTCCGGAGCAGTCGACAGTGGAATGACCAAAAAACAGGTTTTGGACAGAGATTCGTAGACAAACACTAAGCAGAGCACCTCATCCACGAAAGAACTGGTTTACAAAACACTTCTTCGGCCAGTTAGTCGGTATTACTAGTCAATCTGGGATCCTTACCAGGCAGGATTAATTAAGGAGAAATCGCCGCTTTTCCCCACGGATTCATTCAGTAAACGCCAAGGCACTGCGGAGCTATTGTTCGAACTCCACAGGCAGACCGTACAAGAGAATCATTTTGTACCTTGAAGGGGTTTACGGTCGCAATTCCGAGAGCGTAGACTTCAGGGAGAGACAGATGACATATTACTTCCACTCAAATACATTTCGTGAAATGGCCATAACGCAAAAACAAGAGAAAATAGAATTCATACTGATATTTGCAGAAATTGTTTCTTCCCCTGCTGTATTCGCGAACAGTACCGGAAAAAGGTGGAACAGATAGCAGCAGCACAAGTATCCTCCACCACACACCGCAAGGTGGCTCCCACATTGTAGAAGAATGTGAAGATGTAAATAGCAAAATAATGAGTATGGTGCATTAGAAATTAACTATGAGCTATATCTATGTAACATTGAGTGGATCATTTGTTAAACGCTTGCCCAAACCAAATAGAACAATGTATTTTTTTAACAAAGTTCGTACTGTTTAAAACTGATTCAATTGATTTTCTGCACCGAATCGTTACTGTACCCGGAACGTGAGTTGACTACTTCAAACCAGAAAAGAATTAATGATCAGAGCAACGGATAGAAGTAAGTGATATAGAACCCTGTTTCGCTGCGATGGAAAAAAAAAACCAAAGAGCATTATTCCAATTTGTTAAATTGAAAAGAATGAAATGATGACTGGCGAATAACATAACATGTCTTCTGACATGAGTAGTGGCACAGATTGTTGGACTGAAGAAAAATGCATTTCAACAGACGAATGAACCTGACCAGAAAGATGCATTGGCACAAGGAAAACATGCATTTTTCAAATTTAGCACACTCTTACTTCCACATACTCCCGTGTATTAGGAAATTTTTTAGGTAGAAGACGTTCTGTTACGTTTAAGAGATAGTCGTAGATAAATATTTTGGTATAAATTTTGGAACAGCACTTTAAAGTTTGACTGTACACTTTGAAAAGCTCCTCACAAAGTGCAATATCGTAAGAGGGAACTACGTATAAAAATAAGTGAATTTTTTATGAGAAGGATAGCACCTTAGACTGTCAGGAAAAGAATGTTTCTTTATCACAGTTAGGGGACTACACACAAACCACGAAAAACATCTCAGTACCGTAATGCCACTTATTCTGTACTTCACCGTTGGAGCTGAACATGACAGCAAGTGAAGTTCTCTAGGTATACGACAAACCGAAACACTTGCATCGTACTGACATAGAGTGAACCTTTACTCCAAATCACTCGTTTCCAGTCATCCACGGTCCACCACCTCAAAAGTCACTTAACATTAACTACAGAAATGTGTGGCTAGTGCAGAGTTGCTCGACAATTATATCCCATTATGTTTAATTCCATAGGCCCAGTCATTGTGCTATCTGAACTTCTGGTAGCACTTCAGAATTCGCGAATGATTCCTTCCGCTGATTTCATGCGATTTTTTTACAACCGGCCTCCACTGTGCTAGGCGGTCCCTGCCCCTCAGTACATGGGGTCTGCGCAGTCTTTGTTTAGCTTTGGCTGTCCCTTCGCTTTTCTGCATCACAATCCCATCAACAACAGTCGACCTGTGAAGCTGTAGAAGGCATGAAATGTGGCAATGTTACTCAGGGTACATAAAATGACTAGTCCACGTTCGAAGTCACTGAATTCAACTGAACGACCCATTCTTCAATACGCTTTTTACACTGGCGGGTTCACCACCCGTAACATCTAGTAGTCAATCCTGCGTTAGATAGGGCTGTCTGGATGCTTGTGATCAGATAGTGAGATGTTAGGGTTTAACATTCATCGATGGTGTAGGTGTTACGGACTGTGTACATGAAAAGATCGGTGAGAAAATCGGTCGTGTCGTTTTCCAAAGAACTAACCACAGAAAGTCTAAACCTTGATGGCAGGAAGAGGGTTTTAACTCCGTTCCTCCAGAAAGTGAGTCCATTGTGATAACAACTGCGAACATCTCGCTTTGTGTGATTTGGAACAGCATTACAAGTTCAGTAAATTTCCGTGAAACAGTGGGAAATTTTGTATATAGGGATATTTGTTTGATTCGTTTAAGGTTTTGTCTATATTTTGTCAGTATAAATCCAAAGTTACGTGATTGGTGATGTCAACCGTTTGTAGAAGTATATCGCGCAATGTTTCCTGTGGCATGATGCAAACTAAATTGAGGAGAAGAAGGTAACACCGAAATGTTGACTTGACAAGACCTTCGTTAACTATATATCACATATCCAAAACTTCTTAGAGTCTTCCCAAGCTTGACTACAAGTGGCTTACTGAGAAACCATTACTAGTCAAGGACCGTTAAGAGATTCATTTCGGAGATACACAGTTCTCCTCGTGCGAGTGCCACAGAAATAGTGGAAAACCTCAATGGGCAGTAAATTGAAGAAGAAATCTACTAACTTCCGAGAAACACTTCATAAAATTCCAGGAAGCGATTTCCCTAATTTAATTTATCAATATTTTAAAGCCGTATTGCCTGTTAATCGAAACATGAAATAGTTTTTCAGAGACTGCTACTAGTAAAAAAAATTGTAGGCTTACTTAGATTATTTGATGAAGCAACATGTTTCGAGGTATAAATCTCATCTTGAGACTACAACGACAGTACAAACACGTGAGCTGCATTCATATTTGTTCATAAGGATTGGGTCTCTTCTTGTGGTGTATACAGAAATGAAGGCAAATGAATGGTTCTATTATCAATGTCATTTTTATATTCACAAACTCTATGCAAACAGCATGCTGGGTGCTGAAAAATATTCATAGTGTAAAAAAGATAGATTTTCTTGAGAGCGCTACCAGTCACAATATTTGTTGATTAGTTAAATTATTTAACGATGAAACATGTTTCGACGTATAAATCTCATGGCAATACTTTCGAGTGTTCAGTTGTCTCCATTGCTGAACACACCGCCATAAGACAGCCATTTCATATGAAAAAGATGACCGCCGTACATGCCAAGATTACTGAGAAGAGCATTAATATATAGCCTATGTGTAATTCTGTTAAACGTTTTTGAATTGCCATTGCAGCCTGAAGGTGAGGTTTATGTTTCGAAACATGTTGCATCATTTAATAATTTAACTAATCAACAACTTTTGTGATTGATAGCGATATCTGAACAACCCTTCCATACTACCAATATTTTACAGCACCCAGCATAGAGTTTGTGAATATAAAAATAATATTTATAATAGAATCATATAGGTAGAAAGGAACATTAAGAAACTTTAATATATTTTACATTGTTGTCCGCCAACCACATTTCACTGATCTGCTGAGAACATAAGTAGACGTAGCTGCAGTAGTAGCAATATCTAAAATACATTACGAAACAATTATCATGACTACTTTGAATTTACGTGCATGACGGTTTTCGCTACGAGCTGCTGCCATCGCAAACTTCTCGGGTTTGTAACTGCGAAGTTTCGCAGGATTTAAGCGATATTTTCGAAAAAAAGGTAAAAACTTCTCCCTCTCTTTTACTGGAGGGGGATCATTGTTCATGTCACATCGAAAACTCGTAACGAAATGACGCGATTATTAGCCCAAGAAGCTTTTATATTCTATTGCTCTGATTTCCTGTAGCTGTAAAATAAGCAAACCACCACAATTACGATATGGATGGAATCTGAGTACTAAAATAGATAAGCGACTGTAGAAATATGCCATATACCTCACACTGGCAATATCACTGTTCAATATACAAGAGCAGGTAGATATAGGATGTCTGTAATTCCACAAGTCCCCCACGTAAACATAAGTAAAAGCAGAGACTATCACATTCAGCTAGTGTCTGCAACCCTTGTGCCACAAACAATATCATAAAAACAGAACAGATAATTCCTGGCAAAACGAAAGTCTATATTCTTTTGCTGGAGCATACTTTAGGCCTAAACTCCACGCGCTAATGCGTGGAAATAAATCTCTTTTTCAGGCGACAAATAGTTTCTACAGATACCGGGGGCACAAAGTTATTTGTAGGATTTCAGAAAGCATATTACAGTAATATAGCAGAGTACAGTATAATACAGTATTGTGTAATAGTTATGGAAGTAAGGTACAGGATAAGAGAATTTCATTTCCCATCACATTCTAAAGTCATAATGTTTTACTAGGACTATTTGTATGATTTTCAGAAAAAAAGAAATGACTGCTAAAATTTATCTGCAATTATGAAACATGTGTGAGTCCAATGAGAAAGAAAAAAAAAACGCTATGCCTTGCAAGGATACACTCTGCCACAAAATATATATTATATAAGGTTTCTAACGTGGATTGGACGCCCATAATATTTCATAAACAGTTCAACATATCTAAACAAAGTTTTCACTATATGATGTAGCACAAACGTGATGTATATCTTGACTGTGATGTAATGTACGATTGTGATAGAGATTTAGAAAATGAAGTGAACAAGTTCAGTAATATTTGTAGAAATATCAGCAGATATCTGAAACATAAAACTCATAAAATTAAGAAGCTTAAATTTTATAAGACTGCTATACCGCTTTCATTTTACTATGAAAAAGAGTCATGAGCTGTAAATAAGAAACATATCTTCACAGTACGGAGACGAGGTTTCTAAAAAGTGCCAAGAAGTGTAAAAGAAGAGAAGTACTTGGATTAAAAAGGAACGAGATAAACGTAACGACAAAGAAAAGCCGGAAGAAAACAAGAGAAGGTGGAAGGAATATTTACACCTTCTGAAGCCTAAAATATTACCAGTAAAATTAAAAAAATACAAACGAAAAAGTAAACGAAACCCTGGAAGAGCGAGAACATGACAGCCGGCCGGTGTGGCCGAGCGGTTCTAGGCGCTACAGTATGGAACCGAGCGACCGCTACGGTCGCAGGTTCGAATACTGCCTCGGGCATGGATGTGTGTGATGTTCTTAGGTTAGTTAGGTTTAATCAGTTCTAAGTTCTAGGCGACTGATGACCTCAGAAGTTAAGTCGCATAGTGCTCAGAGCCATTTTTGAGAACATGACGGGAACAGCCTAACGTGACAGGTGAAGAATAAGAAGAAACTTATATATATTGCCGCTGTCATTAGCTGGTAGCTCCTAAAATCAAGACTGTGTTGATATAACACTGAAACGTGATAGCTGGGAGAGTGAAATCTGTTGACATAGCAGGCACAATTTCAGTCCTTTCTTTTACACTGAATCTGCAGATATGACTGATTTCAGCCTTAAACTTCTGAGCTGTCAGAAAAAGTGCTGTATTTCATTTAAAAATCATATTTGCTTGCATCTCAGTAGGTTAAAGTTAAGAGTATTAACAATTTAAAAAAATAATCGTCCCTTCGCGTAACAGCACATCGCGACATCTTGAAAGGTTCATTAATGTTTTGAACGGTCAATGTCACGCATAGCACTCTGTATGCATAACGAAACTACTCAACATCCATCCGTCTCGATGTATTGCGTAGTGAATATGACATCATACTGTCTTCTTTCTTCTTCCATATTCCACTGGAGCGAAATTTCAATATATATTTTAAATTTTCCGACATAGATATCTAGCGATTTTAGTAAAACATAAAATAAAAGACGCAGTGTTTACAATACTGAGCAAGAATGTTGCAGGGCGTTCCTGTAGTAAGATTTGCTGTACAGTAGAATGGTCGTCGGACACGAAACATCCTCTCCATCTGTTTCAGCTGGAAGTGATGTCTGCCATGTCCTCGATAAGGTTCCATTAAGGGTCCGCGCAGAAGAGGTTATCCTGCCCCAGCATAACGTTTAGGCACTTTTCCGAATAGAGTTCCAGCAAATCTCCAAAAACACAAATGGTGCTTGTAAATCAAAAGCACAATATTGGCTGTGTTCTACAAGATTAATTTATTTCGTTAACTGGCTTTTGGCTTACAAGATCACATCAGACTTTAACTGACTATCGCGCCTAGGAAGTTCCAATCTTTGCGAACAACATTGTAAAAGATGCTACTGCACTTACACACGAACACACAGTAAATATAATTTTTGACAGTGCGGTGCTATGCAATTAAAAAGATAAAAAGTTGAAAACTAAATAAATACAAAGAAAGCAAAGCAAGAAAAACATTAACACTATACTCTAAAAAACAGTGCATATATAATAATTTAAATAAGTTTAACAATTCCGATAAAATAAAATTAGTACTTGTTAAGAGTTCGAAAGTGATACAGGAACAGAGTAGAAGATAGTATTGACAGTTTTAACAAAAGAATATATCCAGTGGACAGGCAATCACAGTAAAACACACAAAAATTACAGCAAAGAGGAGTAACAGAATGGAACAGACAATGTACGAAACAATGGAAAACTCTGAGACTTATATAAAAGTTAGATGAGCGGAAGCATGTACTGAGTGAGGTTCACAGCTCTTAGTCACAGCTCTATGACCTCCACTTAGCCAACAAAGGCCAAAAACGTACCATTTCTGAAGCCCTGGATATCAACAGACATCTGGCCCACATAGCTGATTTAGTATTAAATGATAAAACGCAATTTTGTATACCCCACCATTGACTGGTACTTGTGTCTTATCTTTGCTGCTGAAAATACACTGGACTGTGGTGTTCCTCACATAGTGGGAAATCCTGTAATTTCAGGATTTCAGTGTTTTTACTACACTCTGAGATACCTGTCCTGTACATGGGATTGTATAGACTTCCTGCAGACTGTGAAAGGAGCAGCAGAGGGGCATAGGTAAGGGGTGTAACGTCCAATTTCTGTTTCCGACGCAAGATGTTGTCCATCAGAACAACATTGTAGCCACTGGCTGGATCAATAAATTCTATTATGTCCAACTTCGGACATGGAAACAGATACGAGACTGTGCACCATCGATTGGAAAACTGCATGTTTGCTTGTTACTGGGTGTTGCGAGCAAGAAGGTATTACTGTGTCAACAGTTGTAGTTTTTCTATAAATTTTTTAAACAATATGTTTGTGCACTAATATCAATAGTTAGATTTAGGAAGTTTATTGATTTGTTGTCAATCGCGTACTGTAAATTTATTATTAATTTATATGTTGACTGTTTAAACAGTTATGAAAAATGTATCGAGCTTTCATGTAGTGCCCTGTCCACATACGCATTATATCGTCTTCATATTTGAACCCTTACTTAATACTTGCACCTAAATATTTTTTTATTACAAAAATGTTGTTTGGAATAGTTCATAAATATTTCAACAAAAAATGGAGCGAACACTTTTTGTAGAGAGTCCCCAGGAACTTGAAACAGTTTTTTGCTAAGCATGTCTGAGTGGGCAGTCTTAAACGATTCAGTTTCACTGTGTTAATATTGGACCTTTACATCAACTCTGTCAGAATATCAACACAATCTCATTCCTAGGACAGGTATCACAGAGTGTAGCAAAAATACTGAAATTCTGCAACTACAGGGTTTCGTACTATGTGAGGAACATCACAGCCGAGTGTATTTTCAACAACAAAGATAAGATCCAATTAGAGGCCTACAGTGTGGTATATAAAATCACTTGCCCTGATTATGGTAAGTTTTGCGTAGGATAGTCAATCAGAGGCATAGCAATTAGGTTGGCTGAACATGAACGTAGCTGGAAGTTGCAGAATTATAGCTTCACATTTAGTGAGCATGTATACAGGCTACCAGCCACAGTGCCATGTCTTCCAGTCAATAAACAAAGGCCAAAACCTTAACCCATAGGAAGGCCTGGATATCAACAAAAATCTGGCTTGGAAATTTGTGGTAAGGTCTTATGGGACCAAACTGCAAAGGCCATCGGTCCCTAAGCTTACGTACTGCTTAATATATCTTAAACTAACTTATACCAAGGTCAACACACACACCCATGCCCGAGGGAGGACTCGAACCTCCGACGGGGGAAGCCGCCCGGACCGTCACAAGACGCCTAGACCGCGCGGCTACCCCGCGCAGCCATCTGGCCTGATTTAGTATTATATGACCAAACACATCTCAGTACTAAAGAACAAATGGCTTGGCTCTGAGCACTATGGGACTTAACACCTATGGTCATCAGTCTCCTAGAACTTAGAACTACTTAAACCTAACTAACCTAAGGACATCACACAACATCCGGTCATCACGAGGCAGAGAAAATCCCTGACCCCGTCGGGAATCGAACCCGGGAACCCGGGCGCGGGAAGCGAGAACGCTACCGCACGACCACGAGCTGTGGACTACTAAAGAACAGCTTGAAGCTAGTATAAAATATTTTAACAAAATATACATAATGGCGTCGTAAGATAAAAGATGCTCTTTTTTACCTCGTAACGATATGATATTTTTTTTGGCACATTTTGCACAATTTTCTTTGTGTTCATTTTGCTTACAACTAGTGTTTATACATGATGTTGAAACTGTAGATTTTTATTACAACTGAAGATGACAATAACATGCCGGAACAGGTAGTGTGAATGTTTCTAGTAATTAGATGAGCTTGAAATAATGACTTATTTATATGAACATTTAGGAGGTCCCACAGTTCCACTTGACCACAAGTCAATTCTACTAGCTGCTGACGGAAATACCACATCCTGTTTCGTCAACCTGATTTTAATAGTGACGATTGAGTTCGTCGGTGATCATTAACAGCGAAATTTTTAAAAGTTTGCCATGAGACAGTTGGACCCATAGTAAACTTAAAGTTTAAAGTCTGTAACTATATCAGACTGCGATAACACTCTGTTAGTTTCAGTTAGCATTACGGATGGGCAAAACCGACCAGTTAAAACCGATACCGTTATTTTAGTTCTGAATAACCGATATTTTTCGATATTTGTTTGATCTAGGTTACAACAGTCTTTTTTTTACTAATAACAGAGTAAAATAACCGAAATATCAATTAGCCCTAGCAGCAGTGCTAAAATTTTTCGTTTCGAAATAAACGTTTTCTTTTTTTTTCAAAAAAAAGGAGTAATTTTTATTCGTAAGATTTGCATTGGTTTCAATATTGCTTTATTACAGAAAATGGAAAAAGCGACCAGTTTTATTTTTAAAAAATGCTGACAGAAACGAACAACAAATACACTGCATCAGAACTGGTACATAATTACTGAGACAATAATGTCCTTGTTGCCGTGTGGCGTGACTTGAGATATGCGTGTGCGTGCCGTGTGCAAGACTTCATCCACCTGCTCTTTCTGGTAATTTCTCGCTGTCGTCGCCGGACATTCGTTGTGTTGCAGAATGGCGCCAACTCCAGTGTGGAAATATTTCTCGAAGTGACGTAGTAATGATGTAAAATGCTTCATTTCCTTTAAAAGATTCTATGAGATAATAAAAGAGGACAGAAATTATGGTAACAGTAATAAATTAAAAACTTAAAAAGTCACTCACAATATACAATAAAAATAGAAAGTATATGATCTGCTGCCTATCTCTATATAATAAGCTTTTATCTGCTTGTAGCCTTAAAAACCGACAACTGAACAGGAGAAACAGCGTCCTTAAACCTCATTTTTCACCCTTTAACACTGACTTTTCGTAATGTCCAAATAGTGGTTCGAGCCCCATATTACAACATGATTTTTGAGCAGTTTCAAAAAATTATAATCAATAGGATACTGAAGATTTTTTGTATTATTCAACCACTTCTCACTTTTAGAGAATATCAACAAATGGCGTAAGGAATTAGTTTTCTTTTATTTGTCTATGTAATTTAATATTTCGATTCTTCGTATCCTGAAAGAGAGAGAAAGTCAAAATTTTCCATACTTTGTTCAATTTCTACGTTTATTGCAGGAAATAAAAGGAATAAATAAAAACCGAAAATCTGTTATTTCAGGAACCGGTTATTTTGAGCAGTTTTAACAGTCAGGTGAAATTGGCGTGGGAAAAACCTATATAACCGAAAACCAGTTGTTACAGTAATAATCGCCATCCCTATGTTAACATTACAAGTGCGCTCCGCGGCTTCGACTATTACAATGACGTACTAGTGCAGTTCTAAGTAATGGTAATTTTTCAGAACACTCTTGGAATCTTCATCCCAACTAAAAAATAGGAATGACTAAAGATAAACTGGACGTAGTGTATATCTGTGATAGTCGCATCCACAGAGAAACAAATTTTTTTAAATTTTTTGTCAAGGTATTTTGCTGAACTCTGAACAGAAATTGCGTCTCACTAACTGACGTGTATATATTGCTCATGGTGTCAAGTGCACTGTGCGTGATTCGCTTGGGTTTCCATCTCATCTTATCAGCAATAAAGGGAATGATCTAATTCTTTTTCTTTTCCCTTATTAGTATAACTTGTAGTTATCTGAAGACTTTCCATGTTGCTACAATTTGGTCTCAACCTCCAAATAAAACTGAAGGACATTTTTGAAACTAATGATACACGGTATAAACCACAACTGTATGCAGCCTTTAAAAAAATTGGACATCAGAAAACAGGCAAATAAAAGTAATGTGAAAACCCACAGTGTCTGAATTTGAATTCAGAAAGCTTTTACTGAAAAGCTGCATTCGTTAGACGTGATCATTACCTGTGCATATTTTTCGATACAGAAAACTTTCAGATTCCTAAGAGTCATCACAAACAGTATGATACCAACATTAAGCAAGAGAATATTCTCATACCGGGTGTGAAACCTTAATTATCCCTGAAATGTTATCGAAAGTCCCCATATTTACCGTGTAGTGCTGATTCGATTTCTACAGATTTCTATAGGTCGGAATCGGCGAATGATGGAGTACGTGCAGTGGAGGTAACAATGAGACTAGCCTACAGGATTTTAGTCATTATTGGTGAAGACGCACATGAAACCATGACATTTCAATTTAGTTTAATTTGACAACTTCAGAAGGTAAATATTTTCAACATTTCGCGGCCCTGTCAGCAACTGTATTTTAGTTTTAAAAACCAACAGCCTCAGTTGCAAAGATTACCTAGATTTACCTAGGTTTCAGTCGGGATAACCCAATCTTCTTCAGAATAAAAGTAACTACCGTTTGTCCATAGTGGACATCGTGAAGCTAAAACTACAAATCCATAAATTATCGTCAGACTTAAAAACTTATCTGAAACTGCCTCGGCCCCACTTCGCGACCGCGATGCGGCAGCTACGAGTTCTGTACTTCTTGTGTACCATTTATAGAGGTTATAACTGAAGTATCAAGCTATGGCTCTTAAGTGCGTCATACAGTCGTACTGAACTGGCCTTATAATCGTACAGATTTTAATACGGTATACAATACTGGAACACAAAGTAAATTCTTACAAAATTGTAAAATTAAATATAAACAGCTCTGACGCCTCAAGAATGATTTAGACTACTCCAAAGCATAGTTTCATCATAAAGTAAGGCAGTAGTTGATATATGCACGGTATTTCAACTAAGACTTTCGATTTCCGACGATTGAGGACTAACTGTCTAGAGGCCAAGGAAAAGTGCACGTGTAATTTCTCTTACGGAAACAGGATATCAGCACAAACAGATAAAATTTACCGTATGTAAAGAGGAGCAGTGCGGATTCTGCTGGACTTGTTTGGATCTTAGATAATGTAGTAGAAATGCTGGAAACATTCAGCTGATAATCACTGTAGAAATACGCCCAGTATTTCACGAAAACGCACAAGAAAATTCCAGTAAGGGAAGTTTACGAAAGTTTACGGGCCCTACTTACATAGAATAAAATCAGAATAACAACAGCTCCTCAGAAGCATATAAGCCATCATTATTCCCACGGTACGTCCGGCAATGTAATCGGTGGAAATCCTTAATAAATGGTGCAGCAGAGCGTACCCTTGGTCATGCGGAGCATAAATGTAGATGTGAAAGGATGACTATTGGTGTGACCTTTGTAGGACCAATTCTACGGAGATGAATTTTAGAGAAATTTCATCAGTGCGAGGGATACTATCAGGAAGAATTATACTCCTATTGTTTGATGAAGCAAGTGCATACAGCTTTTACAAAAAATAATTACGTGAGAAATACAGCTTATTGTTGTCACTGTGCTTATTAATTTGGATCCGGCCGATTTTGTGCACCTGTAATGTGTGTTGGGTTGTTAGGGGAGGAGACCAAAGAGCGAGGTTATCGATCTCATCGGATTAGGGAAGAAAGTCGGCCGTGCCCTTTCAAAGGAACCATCCCAGCATTTGCCTGGAGCGATTTAGGGATATCACAGAAAACCTAAATTAGGATGGCCGGACGCAGAACTGAACCGTCGTCCTTCCGAATGCGAGTCTAGTGTGCTAGCCACTGCGCCACCTGGCTCGGTCACAATGTGTGTCACGGCGTTCGATATACAGGGTGACTCTTATTAACGTTTGAAAAGCTCCGATGCGACGTAAATGACGCTGAGACAAGTAACTTAATATAAAACGCATGTGGTCGCAAATGTCAGGAAATAGCTCAAAAGTGGACGACAGATTTTAAACATATAACATTATCAGATCAAGTACCTCGTCACACGTGCAACGGTGGAGCATATCAGTCTGTCGCACCTGATCATCCCGACCACACAAGTCAGGTATCCATGCCGGTGTCTGTCTGGACCTAAATGTGCGATTTCAGTACGTGGGGCTCAGGATTCGTCTTGTGTGTGGCAGGTAGTATGTTTTTGCCTTGAGTTGGACAGTTACGTGTTTACATTGAGGTAACATTTGCTGTTTTATATATCGGTCTCGCGGTTTCCGCTGGTTTATTGCGAATTACGGTACAACAAAAACCTAGCGTATTGCGTCACAAGTAAATGAGTGTAAGCTTCCAAATTGCGTCGCTACCAATAAATGAACTACGTTGTTTTTATTACATAATGTCCGTAAACAAAAAAAAGGGTCAAAAGGAAAGGAACACAAAATAAGAACAGCTGTGCTTGGTTACAGCGAGGACAATGATTTTGTGACTTCTAAGTTTACAACAGAGCACATTTACGAAAGGTGTTCGAAAACAGAGTAGCCTAGTGGAACAATGGGTAGGACGCTAGCCTAACGGGGAGGATAGGATCAACAAGCTCAACTGCTGCACGCGTAGCGAGGTACGTCATCTGGTGACGTCACATCATCCACTTTTGAGGTATTTTCCGACATTTGTGGCCTCATGTGTCTTATGTTACATTACTTGTCTCAGCGTCATCTGCGTTTTTTAAACGTTAATAAGAATCACCCTATACATGCTTTGAAATGGCAAACGTCCGAAGTTGTAATCGCTACTAATAAATTCATTGACAGCCATAAGCGGTATTTATCAAGTTGAATTATGGCCGACTCCGGCAAAGCAATTGTACATAAGTTAGCTGTTTCATGCATTTCACATACTACGTTAAACAAGTAACAGTATCGCTCCGATTCGACTCACGGCCGATTTTAAAGCATTATTAGTCAAAGGACGATCTCGTGGAAAAAAAACCGTAAAGCATTTCTACCGAATATTTATTTGCAGACAACTAGTTCCGGTCAATCGACCATCTTCAAATCTAGTAATAACACTACAACAAGATTAAGGAAGATTCCTTGACGTCACATACACAGCTGTTTTAGTTGCCGCAGTTGTCACATACACATCTGTCTGTTATCGCATACATTTTCCAGCAGCCACCAAGTGCAGAAATCGATAGTCCAATACAGTAGTAAGCATAGCGTCCGATAAAACTGACGCGTCTGTACAGACAGTAATAAATATTGACACCAACTTGATTCCAGTATTACAGAAAGAGAAGAAGAAGTAGATGAAGATGAGATGGGCGAAATGATACCGCGAGAAAAATATGACAGAACACAGAAGACCTAAGTCGGAACAAAGCACCCGTAGTAGACGAGATAGCCTCAGTATCATTGAGAATCTTGGGAGAGCCAGCCATTACAAAACTATACCACCTGGTATGCAAGAAATATAACACAGCCGAAATGCCCGCAGCGTTAAAAATATAGTAATGAAGGCACGTGCTGACAGTTGTTAGTATTGCCGAACTATCAGTGTTATAAGTCATGGTTGCAAAATACTGACTCAAACGATTTACAGAAGAAATTGGTAGAAGCAGACTTCTGGGAAGATCAGTTTGGGTTCAAGAGAAAAGTTGGAACACGTGAGACAGTACTAATCCTACGACTTAACTGACAAGAAAGACTGAAGAAGGATGAAACTGATTCAAACAAATTGCAGATTTACATAACGTTTCTGACAACTTTGACTGGAATACACTCTTTGAAATTCTGAAGTTAGTATTGGTAAAATACAGGGACCGAAATGTTATCTACAACTTGTACAGAAATATGATTGCAGTTATACGGGTCGACGTAAGGGAAGCAGTAAATGAGAAGGGAGTAAGAACGGTTTGTAGTCTCTCCTTGATGTTATTTAATTTGTACATTGATGAAGCGCTAAAAGAGAACAAGTTGAAGATTAAGAGGATTAAAGTTCACGCAGAAGAAAAAGAAGTTTGAGGCTTGCCGATGATATTGCAATTCTTTTATAGACAGCAAAGGACTTCGACGGAACGGATAGCCTATTGAAAAGATATTGTAAGATGAACAGCAACAAAAGTAAAAAAAATGTAACGGACTTTATTCGAAGTGAATCATGGGATGCTGAGGTAATTCGATTAGGAAATGAGACACTAAAGAAAACAGACAAGTTCTGCTATTTCGACAGAAAAATAACTGACAGTGGTCAAAATAGAGGAGACGTGAAATCCAGACTGCCAATAACAAGAAAAA
Organism: Schistocerca piceifrons; assembly: GCF_021461385.2. Taxonomy (NCBI): domain Eukaryota; kingdom Metazoa; phylum Arthropoda; class Insecta; order Orthoptera; family Acrididae; genus Schistocerca; species Schistocerca piceifrons. Next base: position 135,434,281 of record NC_060149.1, read on the forward strand.
CGTTTTTGAGAAAGAAAAATTTGTTTGCATGGAGCATAAATTTAAGTGTTAGAAAGTATTTTCAGAAAGTATGGAATGTACGCACAGTTCTGGCAAGAAGAGAACTTCCTTTTTTTTTCGTCGTTCCTTCGTTGCATCAAAATTCGAGGAGGTAGGTTCCTTCCTTTGCAACTAAATGAAAGGCAGTTTGTTTTTTGCCATACGCCTTTCGCCCCCATTATTCCATTATTTATGAAGAATCTTAAGTGGCCTGTCGAATATATTACGTGGTAGTTACAAGAATGTTAGTGTGTCACGTTTTCTGATGTTACTCTCTTGTTTTTCGAGCTAGAAACAACTTTTACAACACAAGTTTCGTGAGGATAAGTAACACCAAACGATGATGTAACTTCATGAACCATGTGCTGCAAAAATTGTTTCTAAGTCTAAAACCAAAAGAGTAACATGAGAAAATGTAACATATAACATACTTTTAACTACTACGTAATGCATTTAATACATGCCACTGAAGATGTTTCATAAATAAAAGAAGCGAAACGCGATGGCAAAAAAACAAACTGCCCTTCATTTAGTTGCAAAGAAGGAACATACCTCCATGAGAACATAAGAGTTTGAAATGTACTGCTGCAGAAGAGTGCTGAAGACTGAATGGGTAGCTCGAGTAACTCGTAAGGAGTACTGAATATAACAAAGGAAAAATGAAATTTACGGTACTTCTCGCCTAAAAGAAGGTATCGGTTGATAGCACCCTTCAAGAGGCGTCAATGAATCATCAATTTCGTAATGGAAGGAAGCGAGGGGTGGGTGGGGGGGGGGGGGAAGGGGAGGGGTAAAAATTTTATAGGGAGACAAAGGCTTAAGTACAGTAAGCAGTTTCAAAGGTGTGTAGTATGCAGTAGTTATGCAGATATGAGAGGCTTGCATAGAACAGACAAGAGTGGAGAGCTGTCTCAAACGAGTCGTAGTGTTCTACATCTATATACATATTCCGCAAGGCACTGTACGATGCATGGTGGAGGATACTCTGAATCACTACTAGCCACTTCCTTTCCCGTCCCACTAGCAAATTGAGCGAGAGAGAACGACTGTCCATATGGCTCCGAACGAGCCTTAATATCTAGTATCTTTTCTGTATGTTGGCGGCAGCAGAATCATTTTGCAGTCAGCTTCAAATTCCGGTTCTCTAAATTTTCTCTATAGCGTTCCTCGAAAAGAACGCCGCCTTCCCTCCAGGGATTCCCATTTGAGTTCCCAAAGCATCTCCGTAACACTTGCATGTTGTTCGAACCTACCGGTAACAAATCCGGCAGCCCGCCTCTGAATTGTTTCGATTTCTTCCTTTAATCCGACCTGGTACGGATCCCAAACACTCGAACAGTGTCTTGTATGCGGTCTCCTTTGCAGAACCACACTTCCCGAAAATTCTCTCAGTAAATCGAACTCGACCATTCCTCTTCCCTACCACAGTCATCATATGCTCGTTCCATTTCATGCCGCTTTGCAGCGTTACGCCCATATACTGCAGTACTAATACTGTATCCAGATATTACTGATTTGTTTATCCTACTCATCGGCAATAACTTACATTTCCCTGTAGTCAGAGCCAGCTGCCATTCATCACGTGGTGGCCGAGCGGTTCTAGGCGCTACAGTCTGGAACCGTGCGACCGCTACGGTCGCAGGTTCGAATCCTGCCTCGGGCATGGATGTGTGTGATGTCCTTAGGTTAGGTAGGTTTAAGTAGTTCTAAGTTCTAGGGGACTGATGACCTTAGAACTAAGTCCCATAGTGCTCACAGCTATTTGAACCAACCATTCATCGCGTAAACTGGGGATTTTGTCGAAACCAACTTCTATCCTCCTGTAGTCATTCATCTTGGACACTTCCCGTACACGACAGCATCATCAGAAAACAGCCCCTGACCACCAGATTCTTATCACACTTCCCTGGGTCACTCCTGACGATATCCTTTTCTCTGATGAGCATCCGCCGTCGAGGGCAACATAATGGGTTCTGTTACTTAAGAAGTCTTTAAGCCACTCACATATCTGGGAACCTATTCTATACGTTCGTATCTTCGTTAACAGTCTTAAGGGGGGTAGGACGTCAAACGCACCGCCTTGGAGCAGCAGAGGCATATCAGAACATTTTAATTTCCAGTGTCTATACTTTTACAAACAAAAGTCACAAAACTTTGTCAGCATCACCAGGAAGGATGCAGGATTCACACCCATTGCTTTGGACGTTCGAAAACATAAAAAAATAAATTTTTTTTTACGTACGAAATTTCATCATTTTTTCACTTACTAATGGCTGCATTTGTTGCTATAGGTACACTTTTCTTCATAAGTTTCAGAGATTCTTCTATGAATTTTGCACAGCATACGTACCATACTCACAGGTGTATGAAACTCTAGAATTTATTTAATTTATGAAAAAACGAATGAACTGTTGTATTTTAAACTTCATGTTTAGAAAAAACACAAATTTTATATTTAATTACCTCAACTTTTACCACAGTTTTTAATAGATTTGGAAAATTCTAGAGTTTCATACACCTTTAAGTATGGTTTGTATGCTGTGCAAAATTCATCGAAGAATCTCTCTTACTTATGAAGAAAAGTGTACCTATAGCAACAAATGCTGCCATTAGTAAGTGAAAAAAATGATGAAATTCCACACGTAAAAAAATTACTTCGTTATGTTTTAGAACTTCCACTGCTATGAGTGTGAATTCTGAATCCTTCCTGGTGATGCTGACAAAGTTTTATGAATTTATTTGGAAAAGTATAGACACTGGAAATTGAAATGCGCTGTGGTGCCTCTCCTGCTCCAAGTCGGCCCGTTTGACGTCCTACCCCCCTTAAGATTGAAGACCACTACACCACCACCAAAAACAACAACAACAACAAAAGCCATCTCTCGGTTGTTCCACCACGTAATTCATTAAACACTCTGAAGTCGTGCTGCAGTGTTTACAGAAAACGTTATTAATCAGAGCAGCGACAAAATAATCTGTAACTGACAGGCATTTAAGGAAAGACTGCGATGTCGCTGTAAGCAAAGTGGAGCGAGGAGAGGGCTGGATGCTGCGGCGCTGCAGCGGCAGCGACGGTGGCGGCGCGGCGCGGCTGGTTGGACGTTACCTGCTTTGTGGAGCAGACAGCCGAATTACGGCAACGAGCTCGCCGCTTGCCGCTTGCCGCTTGCCGGTACGGCGCAAGGCGCACAGCGAGCAATTTAGAGCGGCGGCCGAGCGTGCAGAGGCGAGGCACGGTCGCGGAGCGCGGCGAGGCCAGACTGCGGGCCCTGCCGCCAGGTAACTCACCCCGCAAAACACACCAATTTAAGAATCACGACTTTGACAGCTGGGATGCGCGCCTCCCAGCTCGGCCGGCCTGTCACTGGCGAGCCGCCGTCCCCCGGGCGCACGCACCTACCTTGCTAAACGCTTCCTCAACGCGTTTCTGCCCGCCTGTGAACGACACGTTTATGGAATACTCACGCGGAATTCAAAAGCCAGAAATTCTTCAAACACTCAGACTGATAATTTATCATACATTTGCATAGTGACATATTCGTGACACGTTCACCGTCGTTTCCGAGAACAAGGACTGTTGATATTTTTAAAAATATCAGGAATCCGATATATCGATATTTAAAGAAATATCATCGGCCCTCGATATATCAAAGAAACGTATCAATATATCGACAGGAAAAAGATATCGAGGTCCCAGCCTATAAAAATATCGGCTGCACATTGTAAATATACTGCTGGTGTTAGAGCTGTACTTCTAAGTATTGATTTATTGTTAGATATTCTCTACTCACCAAGCTAGCAGCCTGCTTATCCCCATTAAAGCATGAATTGAAAGGAAAACGATGCGCGTTCACGCTTGGCGATAACCACTTTGCGAACAATGGTAATTGCATGTAAATGGCACAGTAAAATGTGTCCGATGGGCCTGTCATTCGGTTTCGTCACGTATCGGCTTTGTCTGGAACACTACATGTCGACTTACCTGTTTTTTTATTTTTTTTATTTCTGCAAACGACAGCGACCTAGCAGTTGTAGTCTCAAAACTGCGTGGTGAAGTTAAACGTTGCAGTTTCTGTTCGTAGCGCCAAGCGGCGATTACGTCAAAATTTCCCCTCACACGTCTCCGCTCCACAAAAACCAATCTTGTCATTTACATTTTTGTTCATCATTTTCAGCAACTGTTTTTAAAGAATGCCGATGTGAAGAAATAGCACACTAGTTGCGCTAAAAATTGTTTTTCAACCCGCAACTGGTCTGTTATTTCTTTACATCAGAAATCTTGTTATTCCATTCACCCCCCCCCCCCCCCCCGCCCCCCACGCCAGCAATCGGACTTCTTCTTTGTGCCTCTTATACATGCTTCATACAGTCAAAGAGAAAGAATGGACGGGACGAAATCTCAGACAGTAGTAAGACTCCTTCACACAGAGAAGTAAATTTATGTTCTATTACGATTTCAAAAGAACAATTTCAAGTATTTACCGAAAATTGCGTAAAAATATAATATTAAATAAAAATATTGGCGCTAGCTACTGGCAATTCGATATATCGATGTAACGGTGAAAAACATATAGTTGTTAAATATCGATACGTTATGGAGAAATATCGATGTACCGATACATAGATATTTTAGCAACAGCCCTACCGAATACCTGTCCCCCATCTCTCTATTCCCAACCGGCCGCTGCAGCCGAGCGGTTCTAGGCGCTTCAGTCTGGAACCGCGCTGCTGCTACGGTCGCAGGTTCGAATCCTGCCTCGAGCATGGATGTGTGTGATGCCGTGAGGCTAGTTAGGTTTAAGTAGTTCTAAGTTCTAGGGGACTGATGACCTCAGATTGCAGTTTTATGTGTCCATTCGACAGAGCAATCCCAAATTATTCTAGTGTGATTCTCCTTTTATCGATACGTTTTAATAGGAATGATAAAACACGATTAATAACCAGTACTTCAACAGCGAGAGAACCGTCCTGACCTGTACTGACACCATGCAGCAGTGCTGCTCCATCCCTGCTGGAGTTGCAGGCTATTCTTCATGTTTTGCTGACCTGTCAATACATCTCGGTAAAACGAATATGGCACTAGGCTACTTTGGGACCACTGCCTCGGATGGACACGTAGAATTCCTACTTAAAAATAATTTGCTTTGTAACGGTAAACACACCGACGCTTTCCGTCGACACTGGGCGCCGAGAGGGAGACTTAATGAACAGTATTTTCTGGGCTGATTCCAGCGACACACTGCAAGAACTAAATTGCAAATATCTGCTATGTGCGCATGACTTAATGTGGGCTGAACACGTTTTATCGTTCCACGCACTACCGAAATACAACAAAAATGATTCCTTTGGTGTCCATAAGTTCGAAGAATTACTGGTACATCCAGTTCTTGATTATGATGATTTGTTGTAGAATCATGGAACATATTTTGTGTTCAAACATAGTGACCTTTCTAGATTCTGAGAAGCTCATTTGCAGAAATGAGCACGGGTTTAGGAAACAGCGGTCATGCGAGACACAGCTGGCCCTCTTTGTGCATGATATACAATAGGCTCTAGATACAGTCTCCCAGGTTGATGCAATATTCCTCGACTTTCGAAAGGCGTTCGACTCAGTTCCGCACTGTTGCTTGCTCCAAAAAGTGCGCGCTTACGTTCTATCCGATGACATATGCGGTTGCATAGAAAGTTTTCTAACAGACAGAGAGCAATATGTCGTCCTGAATGGGGTGACTTCAACAGAAACAAGCGTAACTTCAGGTGTGCCCCAGGTCACCGTAATAGGTCGGCTGTTTTTTACGATTTAAATTTCTCGTTCAGCTACAGGCAAAGCGTGATACACTTACAAACATCAACATAAAAATTTAAATTAACATTAACAATGATTTACAATAAAATTTTCAGGGTTTCCAGCCACAAAAGTGCTTGGTCACTTATCACATGTATGTCCATCAGATTTCCTCCCTTAAGTCCGTGTACGTCGCACTCAACTATATGCTGCATGGTTTGACTCTCTCCGCACTCACAATTGGGGTCCTGGGAGAAACCCCACTTTTTCAACAAATATCCGCACCGACCAACACCTGTCCGCAGACGATTTAGAGTTACCCACACTCTACGTTGGAGTTGGAAGCCTGGAACTCGTTGAGATAGGTCCTCAATAAGGAAACTGTTATTCACTTTGCTTTCCTGCCATTGCTGTTTCCACAGGTTATCGATATCAATCTGTTGTTTGAGTTCTTTCCAGAAGGGATTTCTTGACATCAGTCTGTCAGGGGGAGGAGGTAGGTCCCTGAACTTTTCTTTGTACCTCTGGATTGCTCTTTCACGTCTAATCGAGGGTAGTTCGATATTGGCAAGGACGGGCAGCCAAGGTTTCGGGGTGGGTCTTACTGTTCCTGTTATGAGCCTCATTGTCTCGTTAAGTTGCACATCAATATATCTGACATGCCTACTGCGGGCCCAGACGGGTGCGCAATATTCCGCTACACTATACAGAAGTGGCAGTGCTGATGTGCGTAGAGTTTTTTTTTTTTTTAAAAAAAATACGATTTAAATAAACGATCTGGTTGATGATATTGACAGCGGCATTAGACTGTTTGCCGATGAAGCTGTAGGCCTACAGGAAAGTAGTATCACACGAAAGTTGTGAACAAATCAATGAGGATTTGCAGAAAATAAATACGTGGTGTAATGACTGGCAGTTATCTCTCAATATTAGTAAGTGTGGCCTACTGCGTATAACAAGGCGAAAGACGACTACAAAATAAATGCCCAGTCTTTGGAAGCGGTAACATCCGTCAAGTATCTGGGTGTGATTATTCGAAATTATCTCAAATGGGATGATCAGGTTACACAATTAACGGGCAAGGCGAACTCTAGATTGCGGTTTATTGGTAGAATCCTGAAGCGATGCAGTCCTTCAACAAAGGAAATTGCTTACAATACGTTAGTTCGTCCAGTCTTAGAATACTGTTCGCCTGTATGGGACCCTTATCAGTTGGGTCTGATTCAAGAGATTGAGAAGGTCCAAAGAAGAGCGGCAAGATTCGTGACTGATACATTTAGCCACACGAAAGCGTTACAAATCTCATAGAAAGATTGAAGTGGGACACACTTGCAGACAGACGACGCGCTAAACTGAAGGCGCTGCTCACTCAATTCCGAAATCCGATCTTCGCCGAGGATGTAGAGTATATATTATTACCACCAACTTTCAAATCGCGCAAGGATCACCATTCAAAGATAAGGGGAAGTAGAGCTCGTACTCAGGCGTTCAGACAGCCTGTTTTCCCTCGCGTGATCCGCGAATGGAACAGAGGGGGGGAAATGTGACTTTGGCGCGAATTGTGCCCTCCGCCACACACCGCTTGGTGGCTAGCGGAGTACATATGTAGATGTAGCTCCGTCTTCGTAGTCGCTACTAAGGGGGGGGGGGGAATTATATCCTAGCCTCATCGCTTAGTGCTGGTTCCCGAAACTTTGTTAGTAGCGTTTCGTGGAGCAGTTGGGGTCTAACTTGTAACGTCTGATAGTTCAGGTTGTCAATCAAACAAACTTGTGAGCATTCGTTGTGGACTTCTTTTTATTCGTTCAACAATCACTGTTAATGCCTTTTAGTATGGGCTTCACACACTTGAGCAATTTTCGAGGGGTTGTCGGTTGAGTGTTTTGTAAGCAATCTACTTTGCAGAGTGATTGCATTTTGCCAGTATTCTACCGAAGAATAGAAGTCTGCCACTTACTATCGTCTCTTCGGCAACTGTACTGTATGCCACCCGCAATTATCTTGTGTACGTGTTGACTATGCCATACTCACTGTTTTACTGCCTGCTCCATTTTTGCAGACTGGTTGATTTGTATTCCTCCTTAATATTTATATACGAACAGCATCGTAGCCTAGCGAGGTAGCCGTGCGGTCTGGGGCGTATTGTCACGGTTCGCACGGCTCCTCCCGTCGGTGGTTCGAGCCCTCCCTCGGGCATAGTGCGCGTTTTGTCCTTAGCGTAAGTTCGTTTAAGTTAGATTAAGTAGTGAGTAAGCCTAGGGACCGATGACCTCAGCAGTTTGGTCCCATAGCCCTTACCACAAATTTCAAATTTTCAGCATCGTAGATATATGTGTTCTCACCAGAACAAACCCATTTCTGTGTCATTCCACAACTCGGTCTCCACTTTGAAATCTTATTTCGCTTCAGGAACCAGCGCTTGTTTCTCTATTACTGTCTTGATTCTCGTTGTAATAATCACGTGTTGTTTCTGATCATTCTTCTAGACCCTAAATTTAAAAGTTGTTTACTACTTCCTTTTTATTCCTTTCTATACGGCCATGAATGTTAGATCAGTAAGTTTCAGCAGTCATTTACTGCAGCAGAAGTAGGTAAAGTTTAGTATGCAGGTTGTTTGGAGGTCATACACTTCGGCTATTTATGTTGAAGATATTTTTAAGGTTTTCTAAGAAAGAAATGTGTAATGAAATGACTTCTAATTTGGAATGTACGACGTAATTCATCTAGCATTAATTGAATCCGTGGTGCAGCGGTCAGCGCTACTGGCTGTGAACGGGGAAAACTCTAATTCGATTCCTGACGACCACTTTCGAGTTTTCTGTAATCGAAACGTCTGAAACGGGGCCCACTCCGCTCCTTAAGGTCCAATGAGGAGGTGCGTGAATAAATTAGTAGTGTAATTGACACGTATGCCACCCAGATGATATCAATTAAAAAAAAGACCGTGAGCCACGCGAGTTCACTTTGCATTCCTTGGAAAACAGCCCAAAAGTTAGTAGTTTTGATTATTTCTTACAGTGAATTTTCGTATTTATAAAAGGCAATGATGAAAAAACATACGTATTTTTTTATTTTTAGTGAAATTTACGTATTATGTTCACGGAAATAGTCAAGCTTGTGAATGTCAACATGGAGAAGTACGAGGGTAAGATAAAAAGTACTGGCAACACTGGGGTAACATGAAGGATGTGCACCCAGTGGTATGTGCGCTGTCTGTAGCTGGTAGCAGAAGGTCATTTATAGTAGTGCAGTGAGGGGTAACGCCAATGGCCTTGCCGCAGTGGTAACACCGGTTCCCGTCAGATCATCGAAGTTAAGCTCTGTTGGGCCTCGCTAGCACCTGGATGTGTGACCGAACGGTCTGTCGAGCGCTGTTGGTAAGCGGGGTCTACTCAGCCCGTGTGAGGCAGATTGAGGAGCCACTTGACTGAGAAGTAGCGGCTCCGGTCAAGAAAACTGATAACGACCGGGAGAGCGACGTGCTGACCACATGCCCCTCCATATCCGCATCCAGTGACGCCAATAGACTGAGGATGACACGACGGTAGGTCCGTACCGTTGGGCCTTCCGAAGCCTGTTCGGAAGTAGTTTAGTAGTTTTAGTCAGCGGCAACGGCTCTGTCTGAGTCAGTTGCAGTGTGTTCTGAGTGAAAGTGCGGGAGGCCAGTTCAAGCGCCCTAACAGTGTGTTTAGAAATATGAAAAACATGCATGGATCAAGACTGCATTGGTACGTGATCGGAGCGAACAACAATATTTTCAGGGACTGCGTGAAGCGCGTGGTGATGCTACACTACTGGCCATTCAAATTGCTACACCACGAAGATGACGTGCTACAGATTCGAAATTCAACCGACAGGAAGAAGATGCTGTGATATGCAAATGATTAGCTTTTCAGAGCATTCACACAAGGTTGGCGCCGGTGGCGACACCTACAACGTGCTGACATGAGGGAAGTTTCCAACCGCTTTCTCATACACAAACAACAGTTGACCGGCGTTGTCTGGTGAAACGTTGTTGTGATTCCTTGTGTAAGGAACAGAAATGCGTACCATCACGTTTCCTACTTTGATAAAGGTCGCATTGTAGCCTATCGCGATTGCGGTTTATCGTATCGCGACACTGCTGCTCGCGTTCGTTGAGATCCAATGACTGTTATCAGAATATGGGATCGGTGGGTTCAGGATGGTAATACGGAACACCGTGCTGGATCCCAACGGCCTCGTATCACTAGCAGTCGAGATGACAGGCATCTTATCCGCATGTCTGTAACGGATCGTGCAGCCACGTCTCGATCCCTGAGTCAACAGATGGGGACGTTTGCAAGACAACAACCATCTGCACGAACAATTCGACGACGTTCGCAGCAGCTCGGAGACCGTGGCTGCGGTTACTCTTGGCGCTGCATCACAGACAGGAGCACCTATTATGGTGTACTCAACGACGAACCTGGGTGCACGAATGGCAAAACGTCATTTTTTTCGGATGAATCCAGGTTCTGTTTACAGCATCATGATGGTCGCATCCGTGTTTGGCGACATCGCGGTGAACGCACATTGGAAGTGTGGTGTCACCGCCAGACACCACATTTGCTAGGTGGTAGCCTTTAAATCGGCCGCGGTCCGTAGTATACGCCGGACCCGCATGTCGCCACCATCAGTGATTGCAGACCGACCGCAGCCACACGGCAGGTCTAGAGAGACTTCCTGGCACTCGCCCAGTTGTACAGCCGACTTTGCTAGCGAAGGTTCAATGACAAAATACGATCTCATTTGCCGAGACGATAGTTAGCATATCCTTCAGCTACGTCATTTGCTACGACCTAGCAAGGCGCCATTACCAGTTACTATTGATGCTGTAAAACATGTACCGTCAAGAGCGATGTTCACCAATTATGGATTAAAGTTAAGTATTCCAGCAGCTACGTACGTTTTTTGTTAGTCTCATTTCCTTGACCTGTTCCAGACCTCACGCCAGCCTGCGTGAGCTAAAACGCTTGCCTTTCGGCTTCCTCTCATAGTGGGTTGGCTGTCTTGCCAATTCACAACAGGAAGCGTGTATTCGTCATCACCATACTGGCGCATCACCCGGCGTGATGGTATGGGGTGCCACTGCTTACACGTCTCGGTCACCTCTTTTTCGCATTGACTGCACTTTGAACAGTGAACGTTACATTTCAGATGTGTTACGACCCGTGGCTCTACCCTTCATTCGATTCCTACGAAACCTTACATTTCAGCAGGAAAATGCACGACCGCATGTTGCAGGTCCTGTATGGGCCTTTCTGGATACAGCAAATGTTCGACTGCTGCCGTGGCCAGCACATTCTCCAGATCCCTCACCAATTGAAAATGTCTGGTCAATGGTGGCCGAGCAACTGGCTCGTCACAATACGCCAGTCACTATTTTTGATGAACTGTGGTATCGTGTTGAGGCTGCATGGGCAGCTGTACCTGTACACGCCATCCAAGCTCCGTTTGACTCAATGGCCAGGCGTATCAAGGCCGTTATTACGGCCAGAGGCGGTTGTTATGGGTACTGATTTCTCAGGATATATGCACCCAAATTGCGTGAAAATGTAATCACATTTCACTTCTATTATAATATATCTGTCCAATGAATACCCGTTTATCATCTGCATTTCTTCTTGGTGTAACGAGATGTGTGAAAGTGTTTAGGAATGGGAGGGATGCCATTCGAGATCGGCCCCATTCTGGGCGTCTCCCTCTGGAAGCAATATGACAATACAGCTTCTTGCCTCCCTGTTGTATCCTGATCGCATCCCTTCATCCTTCTCGACAATGCCCGTTGCCACACGGCGGACCTCGTGTAGGAGCTCCCGCGTGTGAGGGCGTGGGAGATACTGGAACATCCCCCATATTCACCCGATATGAATAAGGGAGCTACGATCTATTTGCCAAAATGCAGGAAACTTCGTGGCATGCGCTACAACACAAGAGACGACATTGTCCTCGCCATAGCGCGGTCCTTGCGAGACATCGACAGAGATGGACGCACTGTCGGTGTACGACGCCTGCCATTTGTGGGTGGGAAGCTCATCGAGATGCGTGGCGATTATAGCGAGGGCATGTAATACGGCGAACATTTGTCTGATATGAATTATAGCAGCCTTGCAACTACTTTTTATCCAAGCCACGTGCGTTTTTTAGGAAAGAATGTCATTCATTCTTGAAAAAGCATTAACACTTGTTGTTTCTGATGTTTTTTTCTATTGCAAATTATAACTTCTTCAATAGCCTCAGAACCCTGGAATGTATCTAATAGCAAAGAACTGAGTCTCTCGATGTTCTTACACATGTAACATTATAAATTTAAAATAAAGGTCTGGAACGGAGCAGAAATATCACTGGACCCCAGGGTGTAGTAAAAATTCACATACACTGATTCCTCTCCAGGTATCACATCCCTGAAATAAATGGTGTGCTGAGGGCTCTGACCCACACAACTCATACGCTGAGAAACAGGCAGAGCCAGGACGCAGAGTTTCTTCATCTGATAATTATTTTACAAAGGCATATCGATAGACGGAGATGGCATTGTAGCTATAATGACAGATGCGTCTGAAGAAGATCGAGACAGAAAACTGGACGACGCGTCTATTCTCTACGCTTCCCCAAACTCTGAAAAAAATTATTGGTACAGTTTTGCCGAAATGGCAATGACATATGATGTATTTCACTCTTGCGAATGACGTCTTCTTGTAATAATAAAGATGATACAGTTCCATAAAAACACGGGAGAACTGCCGTAAGTCAGTAACAGCTTGCCACGATATTTCGGCACAAAGTCTTTTGGCCATCTTCCGGTGAGTACAGCTGGAGAAGTACTGGCGAATACGCGCTGAGCTCTGCTATTTAAAGCCAAAGGGGCTGCATTGCGCATGCGCTGCGCATGTACTGCTTAGCGTGCGCGTTCACAACTCCTGGCGCCCTCCGCGGTGAAAACTTGACATTCCGATATCAGATCGATCTTCATCTTTATACCGAGAACTACGTTGACTACGAAGTTTCTCTACAATGGGATTCCAAGAGGAATTTAACTGGTAACCGCTATCTCGATTGATAAGAGTCTCGCTGTCTGACAATTTTATTTCTATGGATTCATTTATAATTGAACTTCAGAAATCTGATGTTTGAGTCACAATTTTTGTATCATTGTAATTCATAGAATGGCCAGTAGAAATGCAATGCTCAGCGATTGCGGACTTGGTGGGTTTGAGAAGGCGAGTATGCCGCTGGTGTTCCACAATACGTTCCTGCACCGTTCTTGTTGTCTGCCCTATATATGACTTGGCAAACAGCCAAGATTAATAGACTTTCTACACAGATGCAACAGGAAGCTCCTCGACGATCTGTTGTTAATTTGACAGAGAAAGATTTTGATGATGCGGCTATGTCTGTGTTAGAAAAAGGTCTGAATTTTGCCCCCACACCTGTTTCACCGCCATTTGTAGACTTCGTCAGTGCCATTGAAGAAGCTGCACGCGGAGGAAGTCCGACGTGAGTCTTATCGTGTGCTGACTAGAGGTGCACCTATGAAGAGTAATATCTCACCTATGGAAAGGAGAGCTCTCCGTAATTTAAGAGCAGATGTGGAAACAGTTGTCTTAAAATCGGACAAAGGAAATTCTACGGTTCCTATGACAAAGGATGATTACGTCAATAAGATCAATGTTGTATTATGTGATTCCACCTATCACAAAATTGATAAGGACCCCACGAGCCGAGTTATGCGAAAAACAGCAGAACTCTTGTCAAATAGTTCTCTATCGAAGGAGGTCATCAAGAGATTGAAACCTCCCAGGCTATATGGACTGCCTATGATCCATAAGGAAAATGTACCATTACGTCCGATCGTGAGCAACACTGGGGCAGCCACCCACGACCTAGCAAAATTTCTGGCATCACTGCTTAAACCACTTATAGGCAAATGCCCTCATCACATAAAAAAACTCTAGTGGTTTTATCAGCCGTATTCAGTCTTTACAGCTGCAAAGTAACTATTTGCTGGTCATCCTGGACGTGGTTTCTCTCTTTACCAAGGTGCCTCTTGTAGATTCATTACACCTGATCGGTAATATGTTTGATGCAGATATTACAACGTTGTTCGAGCATACTTTCTCTTCTACATATTTTACATTCAACAATGAATTTTATGAACAATCTCACGGTGTCGCCATGGGGAGTCCTTTGTCTCCCCTGGTGGCAAATCTTTTTATGGAAGATTTTGAAGAGAGAGCTCTCAACTCTGCCACTTTTAAACCGACAGTGTTTTGGCGTTACGTGGATGACACCTTTATAGTTTGGCCTCATGGCGTGGACCGTCTCCAGGAATTTTTACATCATATGAATTCCGTACATGAAAATATTAAGTTCACTATGGAAACTGAAAAAGATGGTTGTTTGCCATTTTTAGATGTTCTGGTACGGCGCAAGAATGATGGCACACTTGATCATTCGGTGTATAGGAAACCGACCCAGCCGGCCATTGTGGACGAGCGGTTCTAGGCGATGCAGTCTGGCACCGCGCGACCGCTATGGTCGCAGGTTCGAATCCTGCCTCGGGCATGGATGTGTGTGATGTCCTTAGGTTAGTTAGGTTTAAGTAGTTCTAAGTTCTAGGGGACTGATGACCTCAGATGTTAAGTCCCATAGTGCTCAGAGCCATTTGAACCATTTGAGCCAAACCGACCCATACAGATTTGTATCTGCAAGCTACCAGTTTCCACCATCCGGCACAAACAATGGGTGTCCTTAAAACTTTGATCCACTGTGCCCATACTATTTCTTACATCGACAGTCTTGAAGCGGAACTGAAACACCTGCAAAAAGTATTCCTGACGAATGGCTTTTCAACTAAGCAAGTGAACAGAGCTATGCAGTCCTACAAACGACGCAACAGGGAAGAAGAAGAGGTCTTCAGGTCAACGGCTTATCTACCTTTTATTGGGAACATCTCGTCACAGATAGGTAGAATATTGAGGAAGCATCAAGTTAGAGTCATCTTTCGCCCTCCTTCTAAAATATCATCACTGGTGGGATCCGTTAAGAATGACCTGGGCCTACGTAAATCAGGTGTCTACAAGATTCCGTGTGATTGTGGCAAGTCATATATAGGGCAGTCAACAAGAACGGTGCAGGAACGTATTGTAGAACACCAGCGGCATACTCGCCTTCTCAAACCCACCAAGTCCGCAATCTCTGAGCATTGCATTTCTACTGGCCATTCTATGAATTACAATGATACAAAAATTGTGGCTCAAACATCAGATTTCTGGAGTTCAATTATAAATGAATCCATAGAAATAAAATTGTCAGACAGCGAGACTCTTATCAATCGAGATAGCGGTTACCAGTTAAATTCCGCTTGGAATCCCATTGTAGAGAAACTTCGTAGTCAACGTAGTTATCGGTATAAAGATGAAGATCGATCTGATATCGAAATGCCAAGTTTTCACCACGGAGGGCGCCAGGCGCAGCTCACGGAGCTGTGAACGCGCACGCTAAACAGTACATGCGCAGCGCATGCGCAATGCAGTCCCTTTGGCTTTAAAAAGCAGAGCTCAGCGCGTATTCGCCAGTACTTCTCCAGCTGTACTCACCTGAAGATGGCCAAAAGACTTTGTGCCGAAATATCGTAGCAAGATGTTACTGACTTACGGCAATTCTCCCGTGTTTTTTTGGAACAATCAGTACGCCGGGAAAATTTCAAACATCACAAGATGATATAGGCTTCCGAAAAGCGTATGTGTATCATAGTTCCTATACGATTTGTCACAAGGCAATAGAATAAACTACTAAAAAAAAGGTTTGGAGCATCTGCACGTCTGCGAGCGTGTGTGGGCTTAATTTCAAGGTGAGCAAGGAATATAAGAACCAGTATTACGAACAAAAAAGCTTTGCTGTGTATTGAAAACAACAATAACCAATATACATGTAGTCTGTTTGAAAGTGTACATCTGTGAAAGACAAAGGAAGGCTTACTGCTGGATAATATTCAGCATCGTGCTCTTCCTCTTTTGCTTTGTAGCAAGCTTTGATCGTCCTCGGACTGCTATCCAGAAGGTGGTCGACGACTTGCTAATAAAGCCTGTCTCACTCTTCGAGGGCAACGCTCTTAGGTGATCCAGTGTCTGAAGAGGAGTTTGGCGAGCACGCTCATAATTCAGCGGGTCTCAGACGTTCTCGGCCGGGTTTGCGCCATCATTTCAAAAATGGTTCAAATGGCTCTGAGCACTATGGGACTTACCATCTGTGGTCATCAGTCCCCTAGAACTTAGAACTACTTAAACCTCACTAACCTAAGGACATCACACACATCCATGCCCGAGGCAGGATTCGAACCTGCGACCGTAGCAGTCGCGCGGTTCCGGACTGAGCGCCTAGAACCGTGCGCCATCAGTTACCACAGGCCATTCTATTCGGTGTATTCCTATCTCCTGGAGGCATCTTTTCACAATGTGGGTAGTAGTAGTAGTAGTAGTAGTAGTAGTGGCTTTATTCATCCGTAGGTCTCTTTTTACAAGGATATAGGACATGTCAAAGTATTTACAAGTAAAGGGCAATTTTAAATAAGCTAATTCGTATACACATATATTTACAGATTCCTAGTTAGAGACAATGATTATGTTTCAAATGGCTCTGAGCCCTATGGGACTTAACATCTAAGGTCATCAGTCCCCCAGACTTAGAACTACTTAAACCTAACTAACCTAAGGACATCACACACATCCATGCTAGAGGCAGGGTTCGAACCTGCGACTGTAGCAGCAGCGCGGTTCCGGACTGAGGCGCCTAGAACCGCTCGGCCACAGAAGCCGGCTAGAGTTCTTCGAAATGAACGTCTTTTTCCCTCCAGGGATTCCCACTTCGGTTCCCGAAGCATATCCGTAACACTTTGCATGCTGATAGAACTTACTGGTAACAAATCTAGTAGCTCGTCTCTGAACTGCTTCGTTGTCTTCTTTCAGTCCGACCTGGTGCGAATCCACATACACGAGCAGTACTCAAAAATAGGTCGCACTAGCGTCCTATATGCGGGCTCCTTTACGGATGAACCACACTTTCCTAAAATTCTTCCAATAAACCGAAGTCGATCATTTGCCTTCCCCACCACAGTTGTCACATGCTCGTTCTATTTCGTATCACTTCACAACCTGACGCCCAGATATTTAGACGACGTGACTGTGTCAAGCAAGACAACACTAATGCTGTATCCGAACACTGCGGGTTTGTTTTTCCTACTCATCCGCATTAACTTACATTTTCTACATTTAGAACCAGCTACCATTCATCACACCAAATAGAAATTTTGTCTATGTCATCTTGTATCAACCTAAAGTCACTGATCTTCGCCATCCTACTGTACACATCAGTATCACCACCGAACAACCGCAGATTGCTGTCCATCCTGTCCGCCAGATCATTTATGTAGGCCGAGCGGTTCTAGGCGCTTCAAAAATGGTTCAAATGGCTCTGAACCCTATCGGACTTAACAACTGAGGTCATCAGTCCCCTAGAACTTAGAACTACTTAAACCTAACTAACCTAAGGATATCACACACATCCACGCCCGAGGCAGGATTCGAACCCGCGACCGTAGCGGTCGCGCGGTTCCAGACTGAAGCGCCTAGAACCGCTCGGCCACACCGGCTGGCCACTTGGGATTCCATCGGGACCTGGCCACTTATTTATTTTCAAGTCTTTCAGGTTTTTTTTCTCTATGACAGGGATGCTTATTACTATGTTATCCATACGGAACTCTGTGCGGTGGTCAAACGACGGTACGTTTGTATAATTCTTCTGTGTTAACGATTTCTTAAATGTGGAATTTAAAACTCTGGCCTTCCTTTTGCTATCTGCAGACTGATCAACGAGTGACTGGATAGAAGCGTCAGATCCGCTTAGCGATTTTACGTAGGACCAAAATTTTCTCGGGTTCTTCGCCAGATGTTCTGCCAAGGTATGACGGTGTTAGCTATTGTATCTTTCGCGCATAGCTCGTTTCACAGACGCACGAATCTCTGCTAATCTTTGCCTGTCGCCATTCTCGCGTCTTGTTTTGAACCGAGAGTGCAACAGCCTTTGATTCTTCAACATTTTATGAATTTCGCCATTAAACCACGGTGGGTTTTTTCTGACCTTAATTCACTTACTAAGCACGTACTTGTCCATAGCACGATTTACAATCTGTTTAAACTTTGCCCATAATGCCTCTATGCCCATCGTTCTGGAACTAAATGATTGCAGTTCACTGTCTATGTGAGATGGTAACAACTGCGTACCCGCTCTTTCTATCAGAAACACTCTCCTAGGCCTCTAGACTGATTTATTAACTTTCTTAACTATAGTTGCTATGATGTCATCGTGATCACTAATTCTCGCCTCTATACTGACGCCATTGATAAAATCTTGCCTGTTTGTAGCTAAAAGGTCCAAGGTATTTCCATTTCGCGTGGGCTGCGTGTGGCTTCTTCCATAGAATACTCTCTGTAAAACTTCACTGAAAGTCTCCACAAAAGATTTGAAGCGGAGGGTTGATATACCGCGCATTGATGTCGTCTAATTGGTGTTCGGATACTTTTGATCTGATGGTTTATGGCAGCTGGTTTGGTGATCTCTATGAGGAAGGCTTTTAATGATTTGCGTTTCACGATAGCGACTTGATGTACGAGTGACGTCACTGCGGCTTATGCCAATCCGTCGAGAAACGTCCCGTACTGACAACCATTCTTACCGTGATGTGACACCACGTTCACGGTATATGCTTGAAACGATCCTTCGAGGCGTGTTGACAGATGGAACAACGTACATAAACCGAACTGCCTCGTTCACGAAGGGTACAGCGCGCTCTACTCATCTGCACTGATAATTCACGTTTAATTTCACACCCATTGCACAGTTGATTTTACGTAGCGATTTCTTGTAACCAAAAGAGTTTTGAGACAAAGGTTGCAAATTTTTAAAAATCTGAGTCATGGGAGTGGTTCAATTCGTCTTTGAGCTGTTTATTATACAGCCGAGAGGTGTGCAATTCATCTCTGCGGAACATACGTTTGAAACAGTCATGCTAATTAATCAGTTGTCACTGAGCGCTGCCTCGAAGAATTAGGTATGATTTGACCAGTATAGTGAAATATTCCGGTTTCTGAAACAGGCTGTTTAGTCGGAGATCAGGTTATGGTTGCGGAAAGGGGCCAAGATCAGTTACTGTTTATTTATATTAAAAAACTAAAAACTCGCCTCGATTGCGAAAAAAGCACCTAGTGGTAACCCAGGTTTTGGTGTAGATAACTACACCTTCCTCAGAACAACAATAAAACCCACAAGTGTCTAAGAAGACCTTTGTCAGTGATTAAAAGAACACCATAGCTATACATTTATAAACGGAAACGAAAAGGAAAACACAAACAGTACATATGTACAAAGTCAAAACCAATACTTAACTTAATGGAGTACGCTCCACCTTACACCGGGCTATGTTCGATGGGCCATGACCCGCCATGGACCATTTGTAACTGCAGTTTATGGCGGGTCATGGCCCATCGAACATAGCCCGGTGTGAGGTGGAGCGTACACTATTATGTTAAGTAGTGGTTTTGACTTTGTAAATATGTACTGTTTGTGTTTTCCTTTTTGTTTTCGTTTATAAATGTATAGCTATGGTGTTCTTTTAATCACTGGCAAAGGTCTTCTTAGGCACTTGTGGGTTTTATTGTTGTTCTGAAGAAGGTGTAGTTATCTACACCGAAACCTGGGTTAACACTAGGTGCTTTTTTGGCAATCGAGGCGGGTTTTTAGTTTAGTGGGATTAAAATTCAAGGTGAAAGGATATCAATGGTACGATTCTCAGATGACATTGCTATCCTGAGCGAAAGTGAAGAAGAGCGAAAGTGAAGAAGAATTATATGATCTGTTGAATGAAATGAATAGTCTAATAAGCATAGAATATGAACAGAGAGAAAATCGAAGAAAGACGAAAGTAATGAGAAGTAGTAGAAATGAGAACAACGAGAAACTTAACATCAGGACTGATAGTCACGAAGTAGATGAAGTTAAGGAATTCTACTACCTACGCAGCAAACTAACCAATGACACACGGAACAAGGACATGAAAAGCAAACTAGCGCTGTCGAAAAGGGCATTCCTGGTCAACAGAATTCCTGGTCAAGAGAAGTCCAACATAGGCCTTAATGTATTATTAATGTATTGAGATACGCACTAAACAGCATGCCGTTACCAGACTCGGTGTTGAAAGGCATAATTACTGGGACCATGGTGATAACACATACAAATACTCGTAGTAATCGAGTTTGGACATTATTCACAAAGCACGTTGATAGTCCCACTGGTAACGTAAGGCCCCAAACGAAAAGTAGTGGAGCTGAACGAGGCAAAAATAATGTTTGGTACTAATCCATGAGACCATTGGAGTAAGGTACAAAGAAAACAGGTTTCGCATCTAGTAAATGAAGTGGTGCCAATAAATTCACACACACGATGTGGAAAGGGCTACTTCCAAAGAACGAAGTTTATCAACCGTCTTACAGTTACACGTCTAATGCATGGAAGCGTAAGTAGAGTAGAAAAGAAAAACGACAAAACGTGAATTTAGGAGACAGAAATGAAATTGTGGTGCTGAATGATACACTTGGTTGCTCTTTATTTTATACGAAAATAAAGGCCAATGTTAAGATAGAACTTTAAGTGGAAAGACTTTTGGACAGAATCAAATCAAACAATGGGACAGGGTGCGAATAGGCTGCCGGATAGAGATTGCCTTTAGTAGCCGTAACTGATGACACAAAAGGAAGGGGAAATGGTTATAAATTGGTATGGTGAACACAATAGGGTCTCTCATCTCTCAACTCATCTGCACTGATAATTCACGTTTAATTTCACACCCATTGCACAGTTGATTTTACGTAGCGATTTCTTGTAACCAAAAGAGTTTTGAGACAAAGGTTGCAAATTTTTAAAAATCTGAGTCATGGGAGTGGTTCAATTCGTCTTTGAGCTGTTTATTATACAGCCGAGGAGGTGTGCAATTCATCTCTGCGGAACATACGTTTGAAGCAGTCATGCTAATTAATCAGTTGTCACTGAGCGCTGCCTCGAAGAATTAGGTATGATTTGACCAGTATAGTGAAATATTCCGGTTTCTGAAACAGGCTGTTTAGTCGGAGATGTAAATGTATTAAAAACGGACAGCTGTTTATTTTTAAACACGGCATTGGATTTGTTGAGATCCTGTCGGCCTTGTCACCGGTCAGAGAGGATAACGCCGAGGGTAAGAATATTTCAAGGGTGATTGGCGGAGGCGCGGATAAAGCGAAACCGTATCGGGCCGCCAGGAAGCCATCAGATTCGGCAATAAATAGCTGAGCGTTCCTAAGAAAGCTTTGCTGTCTGGTTTGAGTACAGCACGCACGCACACGTGTGGCTGTTGCTAGTAGCAACTGCCATATAGGACATGGAAACTTGGAGAAATATGTTGCTTAAAAATCGAACTAACAACTGAAAAATAAAATATGTTAAAAAAAACGGCCAATTGTCATGTGTAATGCGTCTGCTAAAACTGAAATACGAAATAGATCAGAAACATATTGGGCGCGACTGAATAATTCTGGAAACCATGTACAGCAAATAAGTGTCCAAGGAATAGAAAAGCAACTGAAATCACTCAACAGAGGAAAGTCCACTGGACCTGATGGGAGTCCAATTCGATTCTACACAGAGTACGCGAAAGAACTTGCCGCCCTTCGAACAGCCGCGTACCGCAAGTCTCTAGAGGAACGGAAGGTTCCAAATGATTGGACAAGAGCACAGGTAGTTCCAGTTTCCAAGAACGGTCGTCGAGCAGATGCGCAAAACTAGAAGCCTATGTCTCTGACATCGATCTGTTGTAGAATTTTAGAACAAGTTTTTTGCTCGCGTATCATGTCATTTCTGGAAACCCAGAATCTACTCTGTAGGAATCAACATGGATTCCGGAAACAGCGATCATGTGAGACCCAACTCGCTTTATTTGTTCATGAGACCCAGAAAATATTAGATACAGGCTCCCAGGTAGATGCTATTTTCCTTGACTTCTGGAAGGCGTTCGATACAGTTCCGCACTGTCGCCTGATAAACAAAATAAGAACCTACGGAATATCAGACCAGCTGTGTGGCTAGATTGAAGAGTTTTTAGCAAACAGAACACAGCATGTTGTTCTCAATGGAGAGACGTCTACAGACGTTAAAGTAACCTCTGGCATGCGTCAGGGGAGTGTTTTGGGACCATTGCTTTTCACAATATATATAAATGACCTAGTAGATAGTGTCGGAAGTTCCATGCAGCTTCTCGCAGTTGATGCTGTAGTATACAGAGAAGTTGCAGCATTAGAAAATTGCAGCGAAATGTAGGAAGATCTGCAGCGGATAGGCACTTGGTGCAGGGACTGGCAACTGACCCTTAACATAGACAAATGTAATGTATTGCGAATACATAGAAAGAAGGATCCTTTATTGTATGATTATATGATAGCGGAACAAACACTGGTAGCGGTTACTTCTGTAAAATATCTCGGAGAATGCGTACGGAACGATTTGAAGTGGAACGATCATATAAAATTAATTGTTGGTAAGGCGGGTGCCAGGTTGAGATTCATTGGGAGAGTCCTTAGAAAATGTAGTCCATCAACAAAGGAGGTGACTCGTTCGACCTATACTTGAGTATTGCTCATCAGTGTGGGATCCGTATCAAGTCGGGTTGACAGACGAGATAGAGAAGATCGAAAGAAGAGCGGCGCGTTTCGTCACAGGGTTATTTGGTAACCGTGATAGCGTTACGGAGATGTTTAATAAACTCAAGTGGCAGACTCTGCAAGAGAGGCACTCTGCATCAAGGTGTAGCTTGCTGCCCGGCTTTCGAGAGGGTACGTTTCTGGATGAGGTATCGAATATATTGCTTCCCCCTACTTATACCTCCCGAGGAGAGCACGAATGTAAAATTAGAGATATTCGAGCGCGCACGGAGGCTTTCCGGCAGTCGTTCTTCCCGCGAACTATACGCGACTGCAACAGGAAAGGGAGGTAATGACAGTGGCACGTGAAGTGCCCTCCGTCACACACCGTTGGGTGGCTTGCGGAGTGTAAATGTAGATGTAGATGTAGAAATGAGGTGTCGATTAGGAAATTAAATTTCAACATTGTATTTTAAATAGTATAGTGTCTTCAAATTTAGCGCCAGTCGCGTAAGACCACTGTGAGGAATCGAATCAGTTTGCTTTAAATACGCGCTGTAATGGTCATGAGCGTTAGTTAGCTTTGAGATTGGACGTGGTGAGTTGACGTGAGTCAAGAATGTTTCTAAGGCGACGAAGACGCCATTATCAACAAAAAAATGGTTCAAATGGCTCTGAGCACTATGGGACTCAACTGCTGCGGTCATAAGTCCCCTAGAACTTAGAACTACTTAAACCTAACTAACCTAAGGACATCACACACATCCATGCCCGAGGCAGGATTCGAACCTGCGACCGTAGTGGTCGTGCGGTTCCGGACTGTAGCGCCTTTAACCGCTCGGCCCATTATCAACGCCTGACTGAGTTTGTAAGAAGTCGTGTAACAGGGCTACGGGAAGCTGAATGTTCCTCCTGCAATACCGCCGAAAGACTTGAAGGTATGTAGCTACTGTATATGATAGCTGATAGCTCTGGTCACGAGAATGTACAGTCGCTAGAGGACTGCGCTCCGGACGGCCACTGCGAGGGAAGACCATGGTGTTCGGCGTATGGCTCCGGCGCACGGTACTGCATCTACATCAGCAATTTCAGCAGCAATTGGCACCAGAGTGACACAACGATCGGTTACTTCAAAGATAGCTGGGAGCCAGACGCCCTGTAGCGTGCATTCCACTGACCACAAACCACCACCATTTGCGACTTCACTGGCGTCAAGCGAGAGCTCATTGGAGAGCAGGATACAAGGCTGTTGTGTTTTTCTGATGAAAACTGGTTCTGACTCGGTGCCAGTGGTGGCCGTGTGTTCGTTACAAGGAGGCCATATGAGGTCTTGCAGCGGAAATGTCTGCGTGTCAAACACACTGGACCTGGAGCTAAGATCTGCGATCCAATTTCTTATGACAACGGGAGCACCTACAAGGTTATCCAACGCATCCTCGACTTAAAAATTACACGCCAGTCTCGTGATTCGACCTGTTGTGCTGCCATTCGTGAACAGCATTCTAGAGGGTGTTTTACAACAGGACAACGCTCACCCACATACCACTGTTGTAAACCAATATGCTTTACAGAGTGTCGACATGCTGACTTGGCCTGCTCGATCACCAGATCTGTCTCTAATTGAGCACATATGAGACACCAACTGACGACAACTCCAGCGTCAATCACAAACAGCATTAACCGTCATTGTTCAAAAATGGGTCTGAGCACTATGGGACTCAACTTCTGAGGTCATCAGTCCCCTAGAACTTAGAACTACTTAAACCTAAGGACATCACAAACATCCATCCCCGAGGCAGGATTCGAACCTGCGACCGTAGCGGTCGCGCGATTCCAGACTGTAGCGCCTAGAACCGCTCGGCCACCCCGTCGGCCTAACCGTCACTGTGTTGAGCAACCAAGTGCAACTGGTATGGAACTCCAGCATGTCACATTTTCAATGGATTATCTATCTCTTACATTAACCTGTGATCCTTCAATGTTGATCGCTTAAATATGTTACCTAGATAAATGTATTCCCGAAATTTCAGTACCATACGTTAATTATGTTATGGTTTTGCGATATTTTCCGTCAGTGTATTTTACTTTTAGACAAATCGTTTCACGAAACATTTGACCCTTTTTTAAGATTTTTCGTTTTCAAGCTTTGGTTTTAATTACCATGACTAGTTTCAACTATTTAATTATTTTCAGAGCTATTCCTCAGGCTGGTCAATTTTATTTGCTATTTGTCCATTTCCGATTCTTCGTTTGACTATGAACGTTCTCACAAAAATACATTGTATAATTCCTGGGGATTATGGTTTACATTCTACTCAAACATTTGGCCAAAAGAGTTTACCTTACAGCTTCAGTTTACTTGTAGTAAATCTTGTTCATCCAGATAAGTTCTTTATTCTATAACAGTTTGTACACAGTGTTCTGTAATGATACGGAGCAAGAATGGGTGTCCGTAATATTCCCTGCAATCAACAACAAAACTAGCTGTGCATAGGAATTAGCAAGCTGATACACAAAAGGGAATTATATTCCTCGTCTCTGAGTTACATAAATAGTAAAGAGCACGTTATCTGATACAGTACTTACTGAATAACGTAATCCCTCTTGCCAGTAGGCAAATTCCTTAAACGTATACAGTAGTGTACAACTTTAACAACTGGCACCAAATTTGCAATAGCACTGTTTGTTCACTGATAGAACCATTCTGACATTCATTAGGTATGATAATGGAAAGTCTTGCAAGTCAGCAGCATTCATTTCTCTTCCCTACCTTCATTAAAACTCAGTTAATGTTATGCCACTAAGACTTCACTCTGAAGGGTGATTCAATGACTGCGGAATGCTTCATGAGTTTTACAAGCAGGGATGCCAAAGTTACAAACGAAAAGACGTCGACATTAAGCACGACTACGGTCCAAATATATCGTGAACCATTAGTAACGCGGACAAATTAAGAGGCAGAGAAAAACATTAAGAGCACACGTCACGTAAGTGGAAAACTTCAGATGAGTACTATAAGCGGATCTCGAAAAAGAGTTGTGCACCAATACTCAACGACAGACAGCTCCTCAGTAATTCGAGCAGTCTCATTTATTTTATGTCAATGCGGTACACGTATATGTTGCACAGGACCTCTCGGATCTCAGTTTACTGTGCAAACTGTACTTACGTTTCGCTTCCGGATACAAGTGTAGTCAGTATGTAATCGTTTGACTGATGTTACAGTAGTATTAAAATCCCGCTGTATACAGGGTGAGTCACCTAACATTACCGCTGGATATATTTCGTAAACCACATCAAATACTGACGAATCGATTCCACAGACAGAACGTGAGAAGAGGGGCTAGTGTAATTGGTTAATACAAACCATACAAAAATGCACGGAAGTATGTTTTTAACACAAACCTACGTTTTTTTAAATGGAACCCCGTTAGTTTTGCTAGCACATCTGAAAATATAAACAAATATGTAATCAGTGCCGTCTGTTGCATTGTAAAATGTTAATTACATCCAGAGATATTGTAACCTAAAGTTGACGCTTGAGTACCACTCCTCCGCTGTTCGATCGTGTGTATCGGAGAGCACCGAATTACGTAGGGATCCAAAGGGAACGGTGATGGACCTTAGGTACAGAGGAGACTGGAATAGCACATTACGTCCACATGCTAACACCTTTTTATTGGTCTTTTTCACTGACGCACATGTACATTACCACGAGGGGTGAGGTACACGTACACCCCGACATGTTAGGCCAATAGATGTTCAATGTGGTGGCCATCATTTGCTGCACACAATTGCAATCTCTGGCGTAATGAATGTCGTACACGCCGCAGTACATCTGATGTAATGTCGCCGCAGGCTGCCACAATACGCTGTTTCATATCCTCTGGGGTTGTAGGCGCATCACGGTATACATTCTCCTTTAACGTACCCCACAGAAAGAAGTCCAGAGGTGTAAGATCAGGAGAAACACGCTCGTCATTGTAAACATGTCCCTGCAGATGCTGCTCGCCGATCGTGGCCCGTGTTTGTTACAACACGCAACTGAACGTCGGAGGTTTCAAGCGTCAACTTTAGGTTACAATATCTCCGGATGTAATTAACATTTTACAATGCAACAAACGGCACTGATTACGTATTTGTTTATATGTTCAGATGTGCTAACAAAACTAACGTGGTTCCATTTAAAAAAACGTAGGTTTGTGTTAAAAAACATACTTCCGTGCATTTTTGTGTGGTTTGTATTAAACAATTACACTAGCCCCTCTCCTCACGTTCGGTCTGTGGAATCGGTTCGTCAGTATTTGATGTGGTTTACGAAATATATCCAGCGGTAACGTTAGGTGACTCACTCTGTATAGAAACAGTTTCGGGCAGTTCAGCAAACTCAGTTCACGTCAGGTCAAGTCATGCACACTGGAGTATGCAGGTAGAAAGCATCAAGAGTATAGACATTTCTTTTTGTCAGAATAAGTCAGTAGGGGAAACAAATAACTTCGAAAGGGCACGACGGAAGCGACTCATTTGGTCGTGAGAGACTTCACAAGAGTTTTATGCAACCAGGTCAGTTGTTAGCGGTGATATTGTGAAGCGGAAACGTGAGGGAAACGCTGAAGCTAATCAGTGCTGTTGCGCTACTGGTTTGTTCCTTTCGTCCTAGTACTCCATTCGTCACTCTTTCTACCTAGGATATCTTCATCATTCAGTGGTAATGCAGCATTTCTCCTGCTTCAGTTCTGCTAATCTCACTTCCATGGAACAGCTCCCCCCCCCCCCCCCACCCCTCCCCCCAAACGTCACCACCCCAACAACGATTTCTGTTTGTTGAACATTCTTTTTTTCTGTGGTAACTAAACTTACAATTTTTGTTCTGTACCTGGCATCGGATGTTACCTTGCCTCTTAAGTAAATAAATTCTCCATTCGTATTCCAGTTAAGTCAACTTTTGTTTGTAAATAAGATTTACATTAAATGTACTCGCAGTCGCGAATATGGATAACCATCAGCTGTAGAATGAAATGACAATTTGTACCGCACCCGGACTTGAACATGGATTTCCCGCTTAGTCTCGTTTTCTTCGTTACTTTTCGTTGCACTTGTTCGGGGCGGACGTTCCACGACACCCATTCAAGTTCGTTGTTGAGCCTTTCACTCAACTGTGTTATTACATAGAGCAGCTCACCCTCTGACTGAACACGCTGAGCTATCGTGCCATAAGTCGGCAAACAATGCGTCTAAAACCTGTGTTCGTACATCCATTATGTACATTCCCGTACAGATGAGCCATTTTACATGAAAGTCGCGTGCCTGGTTTTGGCGGATAGATACGATACTGCAGTACCTGTGTTATTCTGAATTACGATGCAAAGTTTCTTTGGACATGCATGCATGTCCAAACGAACAGGTGCAGCGGCGACTACAGCCGTTATGTAATACATTAAATGTGTTAGCAATCGCGAATATGCCTAACCATCAGCTATAGAACGGGATGGCGACGGTGAAAATTTATTCTGGACGGTGAGTCGAACCCGGAATTACCGCTTATGGTGGTCGCCTTACCATAAGGCTATCCGAGCACTCTGCCCGGCCAGCCTCAAACGACATGAGGAAGTTTGGGTCTGGGCGTGGTGCGTAGTCGGAGAGTGTAATAAAACACGAGTAAAATATTCAGCGATCAACTAGAACAGTTGTCATATGACGTCCACCCCGACCAACTACATAGAGCTGCGAAGAGGGAGAAAAGGTAAGGTGAACGCTCGGGAAAAGCGGGAAATCCGTGTTCGAGACCCGTTCAGGCGGCCAGCCGGAGTGGCCGAGCGGTTAAAGGCGCTACAGTCTGGAACTGCACGACCGCTACGGACGCAGGTTCGAATCCTGCCTCGGTCATGGATGTATGTGATGTCCTTAGGTTAGTTAGGTTTAAGTAGTTCTAAGTTCTAGGGGACTTATGACCACAGCAGTTGAGTCCCATAGTGCTCAGAGCCATTTGAACCATTTGAACCCGTTCAGGGACAAATTTTTATTTTCATTATTCCATTCTACAGCTGATGGTTGTCCATGTTCGCAGTTGTGAATACCTTTGATGTATTTCAAACCGGTTTTAGTCGCCGTAGTGCCTGTTCCTTTGGTTATACATACAAATGGAAAATTGTAACATTGTAAAATTGTACTGGAATGTAGGAGTATCTGCAACGAATTGACGCATTGTGCAGAGAATGGCAATTGAATCTCAATGTAGACAAGTGTAATGTGCTGCGAATACAAAGAAAGAAAGATCCTTTATCATTTAGTTACAATAGAGCAGGTCAGCAACTGGAAGCAGTTAATTCCATGAATTATCTGGGAGTATGCATTAGGAGTGATTCAAAATGGAATGACCATATAAAATTAATCGTCGATATAACAGATGCCAGACTGAGATTCAATGGAAGAAACCTAAGGAAATGCAGTCCGAAAACACTGGAGGTAGGTTACAGTACACTTGTTCGCCCACTGCTTGAATACTGCTCACCGGTGTGGGATCCGTACCAGATAGGGTTGATAGAAGAGATAGAGAAGATCCAACGGAGAGCAGCGCGCTTCGTTACATGATCGTTTAGTAATCGCGAAAGCCTTACGGAGATGATAGATAAACTCCAGTGGAAGACTCTTCAAGAGACGCGCTCAGTATCTCGGTACGGGCTATTTGTTGAAGTTTCGAGAACATACCTTCACCGAGGAGTCAAGCCGTATATCTCGCGAAGAGACCATGAGGATAAAATCAGAGAGATTAGAACCCACACAGAGGCAAACCGACAGTCTTTCTTTCCACGAACAATACGAGACTGGAATAGAAGGGAGAACCGATAGAAGTACTCAAGGTACTCTCCGCCACACACCGTGAGGTGGCTTGGGGAGTATGCACGTAGATGAGGATGTAGATGTCCAAAGGATCTTTGCATTGTAATTCAAAATGATACAGGCACTGTAATATTGTAAGTAAGTTTTACTCGCGACTGGTTTTTTGTTTTATTTACCTTTACATTGTAATGTAATTTCGATACACCTTCATTTCAACTAGTATTACTTTCCGTTGTTCCCAACTTTCTGCCAGTATCACTAGGTCATCCACAAATTTCAACGTGTCTATTGTCCCTCCTGATAGTGTTAGTGTTGTCAGGGTGTTTGATGTTATTCTAGCTGTAAGCAATTAACATATATGGGCCACTGAATGACGAATGGAACGAAACGAGTAGAATAAGACCATGGACTAGATTCGGTGTTGGTCTGACATTTCTACTTCACAACTGACCTGGTCCTGTGAAGTCCCTCACGGACTAGTATGCCGCTTCTGCCGTGCCCGTTTGAATTTATTTCATTCCCCTAGTCACTCATTCTGACAGAAAATGTCTTTACTGTTCACGCATTCTGCATATGTTTCTGTATTTCAGGATGCGTAGCCTGATTTCACACATTCGGATTCGGCGAGGTGTCCAAAATCTTTGTATACACAGCTGAATACTAATACAAAATGTCACACATGCTTATCAACAATGACAGAGGATTTAGATTAGTCACAGAATATTCAGTATGGAGGTGGTACGTCTCTTTTCATTGTCCTACTATTTCCAAGAAGGAACTTATAAAAACCAAGCAAACAAACTTCCAGTGTCATGCCGATTGGCGTCAAAAACTCCATTATTTCTGGGGAAGAATATGAGAAGATTTAGTGGTTTGATGAACAACGGAACATGATACGGTACAAAAATATCCACGAGTGGACCAGGTGTACAACTGAATGACACTATTTCCCGAGTATTTTGTGGTGATACTGGAATTATCTGTAAGAAGTGTCGTGATTTTGGGACTTTTTCTAGCTAGTATATCGCAGGCAAATGGCAGCAGGAATTTTTTTTTAAATATATATTTTATAAATATCTTCAACATTTCGCAGCCCTGTCAGCAACTGTATAAATATTAATTTTAATTTTAGTAATCAACCGCCTCAGTTGCACCGTTTATCTAGAATTTACCTAGGTTCAAATGGTTCAAATGGCTCTGAGCACTATGGTACTCAACTGCTGTGGTCATCAGTCCCCTAGAACTTAGAACTACTTAAACCTAACTAACCTAAGGACATCACACACATCCATGCCCGAGGCAGGATTCGAACCTGCGACCGTAGCAGCAGCGCGGCTCCGGACTGGAGCTCCTAGAACCGCACGGCCACCGCGGCCGGCAATTTACCTAGGTTTCAGTCGGGAAGAAGGTTGGGTTATCCCGACTGAAACCTAGGTAAATTCTAGGTAACTGGTACAACTGAGGCTGTTGATTAATAAAATTAACATTAATATATTTTTTCTAGTAACATGCTTATGACACAGTGACAGACGTGTGGATTCGGAACTTTCCTGTCCTGAACGTTACACTGTTAAAGGATAAGTGACGCACAGATTAAGGCGTTAGCTTAGCCACGTATTCTGGAGGAACGGGACTCAAATCCTCGTCAGCTATCCAGAATTAAGGCCTCTGCGATTTTTCTTAATCGATTAAGGCCAATACCCAGACAGTCATTTGGAAAGGACACAGCAGACAATCATCCTCTCCCTTCTCAAATCCGAACTTGTTATCCATTTTCAACGAGTTTGTGTTACTCTCCCTTCCTTACTTCCACTGCATTGTGTTTCAAAGCATGTCACATGAAAGACCTCATCTGAACATCACACATGTCTGCGATCGGTAAGAGGTAAGCTGGGTATCTGTCCAACTTTCTCAAAAACCAGACAACAGCTATTTATTTGTCATAGTTGGCGTCATGTCTTATGAACCGGGATCCTTTCGTTATGATAAGCAAACAAACACCGTCTGGATCACTTTTTTTTTTTTTTTACCGACAACCGGTTTCAATCTGTGCTACAGATCATCTTCAGGTCTGGCAGTTTGTCATAGTTATGCGAAAATAACGTAAACAACAAGGATGTGTATTTTTATGTTAGTTTCACGGTGTTTGCTCAAAAAATGGATATAAGTTCTTCGTTCATATGTTTCAGTATTTTGCTGCAATCCTTTTTCTAAGATTGAAAATGATCAGAATGCTTACATCAGTACTAATGGCCGTGCAGACGAGGCTAGTCGCTGCAGCTCGCAGGTAGACTTCACTTCGACTGCAGATGTCTCTGTCTTCCAGGGACCGGCGTCGATTCTCATTACTAGTCCCGTATTTCCGTTCGCAAAGTCACTGACATGCTTCACCATAACATAACTAGCGGTGAGGGAGCTGCATATCGTGTGAGTTCTGGGAACGTCCAAGTAGAGCGGCACCACGTTCTTGGAAACATGAGAGATTTTGCCCGTAAAAACACGGCAGGAAGTCGTGAGACCTGTTAGCCTAAATGTAACATCCGCATTCAGCAACGCAAGTTTAAACCAGGTAAAAAGTGCGGCGTGGAATGTACCCAGTTACGTATTCAAATCCGCTAAAACGTATATCAACTAAACTAACCGCATGTTTGTTTAAAAAGTGTAACAAACTGCTCTGACTGGAGAAATCGATTGAACATCAGATCTACTGATATTTGCTGATGTGACGGATCGAGATCGAGCCGACAACTTAATCTTTCGCGGGCAATAACCGTACTGTAGGAGCAATCAAAGCACGAGCCGTGACCGTCCCTCACAGCCTCAATGCTGCTAGGATCCACCCATAGTTTCCAAATTTCACTGAAGCCGTTCCGCATATTTTGTTGCACTAGAACTCCAAGAAGGGTAGCAAGAGCATTATCAGGGGTTAGAATGTCGGTCCGACAGGGAGTTTCAATCTGTCAGGAAGTTTCAGAACAGCGCACACTCCGCTGCAGAATGAGATTCCATTATGGATCAGGCCTGTTGTACAAAAATGGCTCTGAGCACTATAGGACTTAACATCTGTGGTCATCAGTCCCCTAGAACGTAGAACTACTTAAACCTAACTAACCTAAGGACATCACACACATCCATGCCCGAGGCAGGATTCGAACCTGCGACCGTAGCGGTCACGCGGTTCCAGACTGAAGCGCCTAGAACCGCACGGCCACACCGGCCGGCTCCTGTTGTACATATTCCAGGTATTTACTATAGTTCGACACGAACCAGTAAAAAAGAGTCCTTGGTACACTTACAGAAGACAGCATCTGAATCCCTCCCCTACGTTACTTGTCGTTAAATTGTTGCATACTAAATCCCCAGTGGTGGTCATTTTGACGTGTCGCGGTAACAGATCGTCGCTGTCAGCGCCTACGATGTGTGCCACTTTGAGCCTAACCAAGCAAATGGCCGGCTGGTGTGACCGAGCGGTTCTAGGCGCTTCAGTCTCGAACAGCGCGACCGTTACGGTCGCAGGTTCGAATCCTGTTCTAGCGGACTGATGACCTCAGATGTTAAGTCCCATAGCGCTTAGAGCCATTTGAACCATTTGTTGAAAATAAAAATTTGTGCCGGAACGGGTAAAAGAGCGTGTGTGGAATATATGGTCCA
This sequence comes from Schistocerca piceifrons, assembly GCF_021461385.2. Taxonomy (NCBI): domain Eukaryota; kingdom Metazoa; phylum Arthropoda; class Insecta; order Orthoptera; family Acrididae; genus Schistocerca; species Schistocerca piceifrons. The sequence continues at coordinate 135,467,341 of NC_060149.1, forward strand.
ATAAAAATAGTCAACTTGAAACATAGCTGTTTTCTTGTGACGTTTAGCAAATTGGCAAGATTGTAATACTGCACATGTGATTACAGAGTTGATTAGATACACTGTTTGTTGCATAGATACTCAATGAGATGATAGTGAAGCATTTGAACATATCAGACAAAAAAATTTGCCGCCGTACTTCTTCGCCAGCACACCGGTCACTACTAGGAAACATTGCATAGCAGGTGCTGAACTAGGTGCAGCTACATCTACATTTACGTCTACATGGATACTCTGCAAATCCAATTTAAGTGCCTGGCAGAGGGTTCACCGAACCACCTTCAAAATTCTCTGTTACTCCAATGCCGTATAACTCGCGGGAAGAACGAACACCTATATGTTTCCGTACGAGCTCTAATTTCCCTTATTTTATCGTGGTGATCGTTTCTCCCCCTATGTAGGTCGGTGTCAACAAAATATTTTCCCAGTCAAAGGAGAAAGATGATGATTGGAATTTCGTGAGAAGATTCCATCGCAACGAAGAACGCCTCTCTTTTAATGATGTCCAGCCCAAATCCTGATAATTTCTGTGATAGTGTGTCCCATATTTAGCGATAATACAAAACGTGCTGCCCTCCTTTGAACTTTTTCGATGTACTCCGTCAGTCCTATCTGATAAGGATCCCACACCGCGCAGCAGTATTCTAAAAGAGGACGGACAAGCGTAATGTGGGCAGTCTCCTTAATAATTCTGTTACAATATCCAAGTGTCTTGTCAATAAAACGTCGTCTTTGGTTAGCCTACCCCACAACATTTTCTATGTGTTCCTTCCAATTTAAGTTGTTCGTAATTGTAATACCTAGGTATTTAGTTGAATTTACGGCTTTTAGATTAGGCTGATTTATCGTGTAACCGAAGTTTAACGAATTCCTTTTAGCACTCATGTGGATGACCTCAAACTTTTCGTTATTTAGAGTAAACCGCCAATTTTCACACCATTCAGACATCTTTTCTAAATCATTTTGCAATTTGTTTTGATCTTCTGATGACTTTACTAATAGATAAACGACACCGTCATGTGCAAACAACCTAAGACGACTGCTCAGATTGTCTCCCAAATCGTTTATATAGATAAGTAACAGCAAAGGGCCTATAAAACTTCCTTGGGGAACGCCAGAAATCACTTCTGTTTTACTCGATGACTTTACGAGTACGAACTGTGACCTCTCTGACAGGAAATCACAAATCCAGTCACATAACTGAGACGATATTCCATAAGCACGCAATTTCACTCCAAGCCGCTTGTGTGGTACAGTGTCAAAAGCTTTCCGGAAGTCCAGAAATACGAAATCGATCTGAAATCCCTTGTCATCAGCACTCAGCAGTTCATGTGAATACAGAGCTAGTTGTGTTTCACAGGAACGATGTTTTCTAAACCCATGTTGACTGTGTAACAAGAGAAGACGAAGACACGGCCCCGGGCTGCTCGCCGATAACGCTCCTTGGGCAGCGTGCATATAGGCCGCCGCCGCCGACCGAGCTGTCTCAATTTCTCAACCTCAGTACGTCGCTTCGGGACTCAGTTCACATTACACTTCAATACGTCGCACTGTGCTCCAGTCTTCCACGGTGACAATCGTCGCTTCGCAACTTAGCTAGCAGTGAGGGAACGTTAGTGATTGTATATAGTTGTGATATGAACACGGACAAGATCCATGAATTAGTACACGTTACTTGATTGCTGTTAACCATAGAACTTCAGAGTGGACATAAAAATGGATCAAATGGCTCTGAGCACTATGGGACTCAACATCTTAGGTCATAAGTCCCCTAGAACTTAGAACTACTTAAACCTAACTAACCTAAGGACATCACACACACCCATGCCCGAGGCAGGATTCGAACCTGCGACCGTAGCAGTCCCGCGGTTCCGGACTGCAGCGCCAGAACCGCACGGCCACCGCGGCCGGCTAGAGTGGACATAAATGAAGTTAAGTACTCAATTGGTTCCTGTAATAAAACGTATCTTAACCATGTGTGCCTTTTGCGTTTTGGTGAAAGGAAACCGGCCACCCACCTTACATACTACCCTCTCCTCATCCAGTCAGGAACCACAAAACATTACAAGAGGGTACAGCCACAACAACAATAATATATAATACGTATCTAGAAGATCGCCAAGTGAGATGGTGTTAAAGTATGTGGGATGATGTGTCACTTCCAAGTAACATAGTTCGATAAAACTTGGACCATACATAGAAAGAACTGGGACAGCACAAACAGTAACTTAAAGAAGTACGCAGTGAGACGAACAGAAATGACACTATTATTTAAAGACAGCAATTACACTGAAGCCAGTGCGATTTATGATGGCCCCCTGGACATTAGAAAAGGCGGGACGTGGTTGTTAATAGGGTGTGTGGTAACCACGGATGGCAATGCATACTCTGCAACACGCTTCCATGCTGACCACAAGGTTCGTAAGCAGTTCATGTAATTGGGCGTTGCGTTTATCCACCAGCGCGGTCGATAACTAATGGATGGTCGCTGGTACCATAGCGTACTGCATTACGCTTCCCCAACGCATCCCACACGTCTTCCGGAAAACGGGCAGGCCAGCTCATTCGGCGAATGTCCTCTCGTTCCTAGAGTTCCTCTATCTGCGCATTTCGAAACAGTCGAGGATTATCGTCTATAAAAATGAAGTAAGGGCCTAATACACCCCTGAAAAGACGCACATGGGAAGGAGTACAGTGCACTTTGACCGGTGAGTGTACTGTATTCAAAGATTTGGAGGTCAATACGCCCATGTAACATTATGCCCCCCCCCCCCCACACCATAACATCTCGACGACCAAAACTATCATGTTCGACAATATTGAAGGGAACCTCAAATGGCGTGAGGCGGGAGCACGAAATTCACCAAGGGATGGAACGCCCTACCACAAGAACTCGTTACCAACCTTATTACCAGCATGGGAACACGTTTCAAAGCATGCATTACCATCTGTGGTTATTAGACACCCTATTAACAACCACGTGCCTCTTTTTTTAATGTCCAGGGGACCGTCATAAATCGCATAGACTTCGGTGTAATTACTGTCTTTGAATGAAAGTGTCATTTCTGTTCGTCTCATTGTGTAGTTCTTTGAGTTATCTTCTGTACTATATTGCAGCAGTTATTTTTATGTATGGTCCAAGTTTCGACGAGCTATATTATTTGGTAGCACCACACCATGCGAAAGTTAGTTTCATCTTTGAGTTTCACACACTAACGTATACACTGCCAGAAAAAATTGCAACACCCTCAAGGACTGTGTTCAGTGGTATTACGGTATAATACGTGCATACTGAGGTGTTGTTATAAGATTTAGAAAAGGCTTTTGACAGAGTTCATTGGAACAAACTGATGGATATTTTGAAGAGGAAAGGAGTAGATTTGAAAGAGAGACGACTGTTACAGAATCTATATTTACACCAGAAAGTAAGGATAAGGATTGGGAATGAAATGTCAGAAGGAAGCAGCATTGGACGAGGTGTTAGACAAGGTTGTTGCCTTTCCCCACTGTTGTTCAACGTATACCTTGAAGAGATTATTGCGAAAAGCTTAGATGGGAAAAGAGGAATATTTATTGGTGGAAAGAGAATAGAATGTATAAGATTTGCTGATGACATGGAATTAGTGGCAAAAAGTGAGCGGACAGTGAATAACATGCTGACAGATCTGAATGAAGCTTGTGTGGAATATGGGATGCAAATAAACACAGTAAAAAATAAGAGTATGCTCATCAGTACAAGACGCAGATTGTCCAATATTAAAATAGATTAGCCAAGTAAGTGAATTTAAATATCTTGGAAGCACAATAACCGAAGACTTGAGATGTCACCAGGAGGTGAAAACTCGAATTGCCATAGAGGAGGAGGCATTCAACAGAAAGAGGAGACTCTTGTGTGGCAAATTGATAAAGAGCTAAGGAAAAGTCTTGGCAAATGTTTTATCTGGAGTGTGGCGCTATATGGGGCAGAAACATGGACGCTGAGACGAGAGGATGAAGAAAGGTTAGAAACATTTGAGATGTGGATGTGGAGGAGAATGGAGAGAATAAGCTGGATGAAAAGAGTGAGTAATGAAAGAGTATTGGAAAGGGTTGGTGAGAGAAGATGTCTGCTGAAGGTTGTAAGAGAAACGAAAAAGAAATGGTTGGGACATTCATTGAGAAGGGAGTGCCTGCTAGTAGATGCTTTGGAAGGATTGGTTTGTGGGAGAAGACTGAGAGGAAGAAGGAGATACAAGATGATAGACGACATAAAGGGAAGAGGAAATTATGCAGACCTGAAGAGGATGGCAGAAGACCGGACAGCCTGCAGAACTACCATGTGAAAACCTGCCTTTTGGCAGAACACTGATGATGATGATGAGGTGTTGTAGTGCTAGCGATTCATTTGTCACGGTCATCGGGCATAATATAGCGTTCAGGAGACCTGTAGTTGCGCCCTCCGTTTCGACTCTGCCGGCAGTTTAGAGGTGAACGCTCTTTGCAACATTCAATCTAGGGCACAACCAGGCCACGCAGACTAGATACTTCTGTTGTTGAACAACTTCAGCAATTTGAATGGGGACGTATTGTGGGTCTGCTGGAAGCTGGATGGAGGTATCGACGGATTGCTGCACATGTTGGGCACAGTGTATCGGTGGTGTGTTGCTGCTTTCAGCAGTGGTCTTTGGAACGTTTCTACATTTGTAGACCATGTTCTGGACGTCCGCTACAGACGCACGTCGGGATGGACGCATTGTGCGAGCAGCGTTGGTGGACCGAATATCATCCGGGGAAGAAATTCAAGTACATGTTGCTTGCAGCAGCACTAAGACCACATGTGGCCCTGGCCAGACTAACACTGACACCACGACACCGACAACCACGGCTACTCTGTTGTCGTGAGAGAGTCGACTGGAGAGACGAATGGTGCTCTGTTGTCACTGATGAGAGTAGGTTCTGTCTGTATGCCGTAGACCTTGTGAGCTGCCCGTTCCAGAAATGATTCGCCAACGACACACATGTCCCATCCCTGGTTTCATGGCGTGTAGGCCATCAGTTACAACTCGCGGCAACATTTAGTGTTTCTGTGAGGTAAAGTAACCAGTGCTACATTATACAGATTGTCCGCCCCCGGTAGCTGAGTCGTCAGCGCGACGGAATATCATGCATAACGGCCCGGGTTCGATTACCGGCTGGATCGGAGATTTTCCCCGCTCAGGGACTGGGTGTTGTGTTGTTCTAATCATCATCATTTCATCCCCATCGACGCGCAAGTCGCCGAAGTGGCGTCATATCGAAACGGCGAACGGTCTACCCGACGGGAGGCCCTAGTCACACGACATTTACATTGTACAGATTGTTGTCCTTGTGCTACTGCCGGTTCTTCGTCAGGAAGGTGACGTGGTTTACTTTCTGCAGGAGAAAGGGAGTACACATACGACTGCCGCCGTAATGTATACAATGTTATTTATTTCTTTGTACCCACAATGAAATAATACAAGATGTCAAGCCTCAGTGACAATCTTTTAACAACCTTCATCGTTTAGATTTTACAACTGCTATTTTTCGTTATTTACGTTATGTTGCTTATGGGAGAGTTCTGTTTGGTGCAGAAGGTTCCGTGTTTGGCAGTAAATGTCTAATTCTCAGTGGCGTGCGGTTGTCTGCGGCAAGAGGAATGATGTTTGTTGCTATTAAAAGTAGAAAATAATGTGTCATTGTATTTACTCCTTATATAACGTAATGCCAAAATAAATTAACACAATTATTGCCAGCACGAAAAATTTTTAAATAAAGAAGTGATCTACAATTAACGCAGAAAAATTTCACTGAACATAGTCTTTCATATTGAGTTAAACCTTTCTACTTCACGACTTGTGACACTACTTTTCTGTGTTTCACACACCTGCTCCACTCACGTAGTACTTCATTTCATACGCTTACAGATCTCTCTTTTCTAGCTTTTCAAACATATACGTTTCTCTTCTCTCATCCTACTTGCAATGTATGTAGTTAACTTTGTCACCATATTCAGACCAGGTCACTATCAATCTGGTATTGAGTGCTCTCAAAACACACACACACACACACACACACACACACACACACACACACACACAACTCTCACACTTGTCTGATTTTGCCTCCGAAAAATGCAGCATTTCTTCAGTCATCAATTTAACATTGTTACAGTATTTTGCTTGGTTTCTCCAAATTCCCTCGTTATAGTTCTTTCCTTGATGCTTCATACTGACTAATATCTACATTTTTTTCAGTCGTTCTAAAATTCCTCTACACGTTCTTTAGTTTGAGATGCAAGAACATCACACTTTTTACTGGAAAATAGCGAATTAGAGTTGCGGTTAACCAAAATACGAATATATTTACATAATTTGTTAAAATAAGAAGATGCCTTTGTAATGAAGGTGAAATTAGTCACATTCTGATAAACATCTCAGTTAGTGCTGTTAGCTAGGAACAAATATATACATATATATAAACCTTCTCCGCATTTTTCTGTCTGTATATGACGGCCAGACTCAGAAACTACTGTAGGTAATTGTGATATTGTTTTCGCTAGTAGATAGACTGATTCACGAAGAAGGATTTTGTATATATACTACACTACACTAAAATACCTTGAACAAACCCACCCTAGACTAGTAACGAACATGGAAACATCACCTACTAACCATCCAACAGAAAGCCCACAATACACTAAAAGTACTAACTGGCCGAACTTGAGGATTACATCCTTCCACTATTCTCCACACCTATAATACCTTGATCTGAACCATCCTCTCCTATGCTAATTGATATCCGCCCCAGCATAGTTCTACAAGTCCCTCCAAATCCTGGAGCGTCCTGCATTCCGCCTCGTTTTCCGCATCCGTTTACCTTCCCCCAGGTTGATGCTTTACAGTCTCATCAAATTCTCACCCATCCTCGCCCAAATCGAACACCTGTGCATATCCTGTATTATATGCAAAGTAGATTCCAATACCCCTATTGTTTCCATTCTGATCACCAATCCTGGTATGCTGCTTCACCTTTTGAAAACACATCCCTACACCCTACAGCAACATACACTCCGTATCATACCAACTTCCATCATGCTCCTCTCCCAGACAATGAGATTTTCCCGGGTATTTATCCATCCTACCAACTTTAACTCTTCCCCACCTATCCCACTCCACATCAGGACTCACCTCTTATTTCCCTCTCATCTCTCCCTAACCCTTTCCTCTTAATATCACTATCCTTCCCAAATGCCAAACTCCTCCTCACACTCTGTCTTTCCACTTTCAGACTTCCACTATCCACCCCAACACCTATCTTCATCTCCATACTTTCGTACCTCCTGGACCCCAGTCCTCAAACCTATTGCACACATTCTCTCCTCCCCAAATCCTTTTCTCTCTGGGCAGGTCCTTTAGGTTTTGAGCGAAAGTGCAGAGGTTTATTCTTAGAAGAATTTACACTTTTTCTATGTGTCTTTCAAATGTATACATTTTTGGTTTTAGCTTTTAGTCCTTTGATTTTAATTCAAAAATAAGGCAACACTCTCAGTGTTTATATGTTTCATATTGAATAACATTAAATTTTTTCGATATATTTTAAAAGCTCTTTGTTGAAGGGCGCAATGCTGTATCGTTGACAGCCCACCCACAGCAAAAAAAGGAAAAAAAAGATCGTTCGGCCGTAGTTACTTAGTTCTATCCACTCGAACCAGGTCAGGTGGATAATTAGCCTATATTTTTATATAGTGCAACTGTTGTAAATGGTTAAGAACTTATTTACTTGTTACGAATAACGTGGCTGCTTTTCCTACGGTAAAAGAAAATCCACAAATAAAATGCGACATTAACTTACGCACACTGGAGATTACGTTCATTGTAATCATTTACCGATTTCAAAATATATGTACATTGCAACATTCCCAAGAGTCAATAAACGAGCTTGATGAAACTTGGCGATTGTGTAGAGTCGGCAATATAATGAAATACGTATTGTTTTTTGTTTGTGCCCAGTTTAACTTTTAAGGAAATAAAATTCACCCCAAAAGGTAATTTGGCATTTTTGGTTTGGGGGGAATATCTTCAAAACGATTATACATAAAAAATGTTTCTCGTATAAAAGTTAATGTTTAATTAACGTTCTTGAAATCTGTGTAATCGCATTTTGTAATAATTTGAAATTTTGCAAAATACCCCATCGCCATTAATTAATTTTGAAAAATGAAAAATTTTGTTACAACATAAATTATAAAGGCCTCCTAGCTACACTACTGATCATTAAAATTGCTACACCACGAAGATGATGTCCTACAGACGAGAAATTTAACGGACAGGAAGAAGATGCTGTGATATGCAAATGATTAGCTTTTCAGAGCATTCACACAAGGGTGGCGCCGGTGGCGACACCTACAACGTGCTGACATTAGGAAAGTTTCCAACCGATTTATCATACACAAACAGCAGATGACCGGCGTTGCCTGGTGAAACGTTGTTGTAATGCCTCGTGTAAGGAGGAGAAATGCGTACCATCACGTTTTCGACTTTGCTAAAGGTCGGGTCGTAGGCTATCGCGATTGCGGTTTATCGTATTGCGACATTGCTGCTCGCTTTGATCGATATCTAAAAACTGTTAGCAGAATATGGAATTGGTGGGTTCAGAAGAGTAATACGGAACGCCGTGCTGGATCCCAACGGCCTCGTATTACTAGCAGTCGAGATTACAGGCATCTTATCCGCATGGCTGCAACGGATCATGCAGCCACGTCTCGATCCCTGAGTCAACAGGTGGGGACGTTTACAAGACAACAACCATCTGCACGTACAGTTCGACGACGTTTGCAGCAGCATGGACTATCAGCTCGGAGACCGTGGCTGCGGTTACCCTTGACGCTGCATCACAGACAGGAGCACCTGCGATGGTGTACTCAACGACGAACCTGGGTGCACGAGTGGCAAAACGTTATTTTTCCGGATGAATCCAGGTTCTGTTTACAGCATCATGATGGTCGCATTCGTGTTTGGCGACATCGCGGTGAACGCACGTTGGAAGCGTGTATTCGTCATCGCTATACTGGCGTATCACCCGACGTGATGGTATGGGGTGCCATTGGTTACACGTGTCGGTCACCTCTTGTTCGCATTGACGGCACTTTGAACAGTGGACGTTACATTTCAGATGTGTTACGACCCGTGGCTCTACCCTTCATTCGATCCCTGCGAAAACCTACATTTCAGCAGGATAATGCACTACCGCATGTTGCGGGTCCTGCACGGGCCTTTCTGAATACAGAAAATGTTCGACTGCTGCCCTGGCCAGCACATTCTCCAGATCACTCACCAATTGAAAGTGTCTGGTCAATGATGGTCGAGCAACTGGCTCGTCACAATACGCCAGTCACTACTCTTGATGAACTGTGGTATTGTGTTGCAGCTGCATGGGTGGCTGTACCTGTACACGCCATCCATGCTCTGACTCAATGCCCAGGCGTATCAAGGCCGTTATTACGGCCAAAGGTGGTAGTTCTGGGTACTGATTTCTCAGGATCTATCCACCCAAATTGCGTGAAAAATTAATCACATGTCAGTTCTAGTATAATATATTTGTCCAATGAATAACCGTTTACCATCTGCATTTCTCCTTGGTGTAGCAATTTTAATGGCCAGTAGTGTACATACATCATTGTGTAATAAAGCTGGTTTCTGTAATACTATTTTTGATACGGTGTACACAATGTGCTTTCAGAGTATTTTCAACGTACCTAGTTAAAATATCTAGACATTCTTTACTAGCCTAATTATTAATTTTTTTATATTGATGTACTGATACTGAAACATAAAGATGTTACCTCCAAACTTAATATGCTAATTACCCCTTAAAAGTGAAATTGGGCACAAACGAAACAAAAAAGGTATTGCAACGTTTTTCCCCTTCTATACAACTACCAACTTTCATCACGATCGTTTATTGACACTTGGGAATGTTCCCTTGTGAGTGAGATATATGATGAACACACGACTTAATAATCGCTGTGCTCCTTCCTGGTTGCAGTCACAAGGTCAAACACACTGTTCAAAAAAAGTTTGGAATACTATCGTAAAATGTAGTCTACGATACTAGAGGTCTCATTGACCTAGGCACTTCATGCATTATCCAGTTAGAGCCCATGTACTGGCATGCTTTGCGGTCGTTTCCCAGTCATCTAATCACACCGCAGCCGCATCGCCACACCGCGACCAGTCCAGTATCAACAACAGCTTCATTCAGTGCGCCTTCAGCACTGCAGTAATATGTCATATAGAGGCCTATAAGACTTTAACGGAGTCAGGATAGAGGCTCTACTTTCAGCAAGTCATGCACAGCATGATGTTGCCAATCTGTTACATGTCATTCAAAGTGGTGTGTCTAAGGTGTGAAGAAAATGCAGAGAACGAGAAATGTGAAGGATAGACCTCGCAGTGGACGTCCTAGTACGCCAGTATCAATGCAGGATAGTTTTCTCCAACTATCGGCTCTCAGGCGCCCAATATCAACTGCCAGAAATATTGAAAATCACTTCTTCCGGAGCACAAGGATTCGTATCTCAGACCAAACAGTGCGTAGAAAGTTACATCAGGGTGGTCTTCATTCCAGAAGGCCAATGAGAAGTTTTGCCCTGAACCAACGGAACCAATGCAATCAAAGGACCTGGGATTTTGCACGCTAAGACTGGACATTTCAGAATAGAGTAATGTCTTGTTTGTTGACGAGATCAGGATCGGTTTGCGACCGAACACTAGACATTTCAGGGTCTAGAGAAGTGCTAGACGACACCAGGAACGCCGATACGTTCGTGAAAGTCCATCCGTTTGCAGGTGGATGTGTAATATTCTGGGCGTCAATAATGATGGGACGGCGGACCTCTCAGACTCCCATCTCCGGCAATTTGACTGGTCTCCGGTACCTCCAAGAGGTCCGACAAGGCCCTACAGATGTGACGTCGGTGACAATTTCATTCTAGTCGACGACAGTGCAAGACCACTCCTTACTCCAGCTGTGCCTCGGTATCTATAAAGATGCGACGTCCACCGAATGCAATGGCCAGCACAGACCCCAGATATGAATGTAACAGAGCATGCATGGGACCTGTTCAAAGTGGCTACTGCACGGCGTCCGAATCCGCCTAATAATCTTCAGGACATCACTGAAACTGACATTGAGAAGTCAAAGTTGATGGTCTCATCCAGAGCATGCCTCTTAGGGTGGAAGAAGCCATCAGTGTAGGGGGAGGACATACTCACTACGAAAGACTGATAATCTTCATCATGAGAAAAAGATTTTCACTGTTCTTGTTTTCGGGGCGTTAACTTAGGAGAGAACCTGCTTTGTTTTATAATGATTTTTTTGTAATTAACCAAAACAGTTCTTGTTTTCAGAAGGGATTATGTTCATTTTGTTAGTAAGGTACTGTATGAACCTTAATGGGTGTACTATATGAAGTCATTGTAGTAAACTCTACCATATTCCAAACTTTTGGTGAGGTGTTTATATGTTCCCAACATAACATTCTTACAGCTACAACATTCTCGATACTTAAACTTTAAATTACTTTCAGAATCTTTACCGTACCACGGTGTTGACGTGAAGAGGTCCTGTGGTTGATGAATTCGACTATGGAATACGTAGCCTCATAAGAAGTCAACGCTTTCGCAGTTAAATAAAAAGGAAAATAGGGAAGGAAAATTGGGTTTATCGTCCCGTCGACATCGAGGTCCAGTAGCAAAATCTCTTGAAAAGACAATAACTCAGTCTTTTCATTTTCTCATTGAGTCCTACTACATCATAATCTACAATCTCACATATCTGTTTTATTAATTGTTAGACATGTATTATCTTTCTTCCCATTCTAATTTCTTTACTTTCATGTTTTCATTTTGCATTACAGTTGGTATAAAGCAAACGGGTAACATACTCTCATATACATGATCTGATCAAAAGTATCCTGATACATTTTAATGTACATAATATGGAATGTGTCCACCCTTCGCCTTTATGAGGACTTCATCTCAGTCGGAGATACTTTTAATTGGGTACCTGAATGTTTGTGGACGAGTGGCAGCCCATTCTTCCTCAAGAGTAGAAACCAGAGAAGGTAGTGAAGTTGGAGCAAAGTCGACGTTGTAACTCATCCTAAAGGTATTCCACTGGGTTCATGTCGGGACTCTGAGAACGCCAGACCATATCAGGATTGTTATCGTCCACATATCATTGCATCGCATCTGCTTCTTTCCGAGAGGGTGCATTGTGTTTCTGACAGAACTGCTCCTCTACTGTACGCAGTATACAATGCTGCAAAATGTGTTCATATCCTTCCACATTTAATGTTTCCTTAAGCGCAGTGAGGGGATCACACCATAACCACGAGAAACTGCCCCATTCCGTAGCACCGCTTCCTGCGTCTTCACTGTTGGCACTGCACATGATGCCATGTAACGTTCTCTGGGCATTTGACAAACCCAAAAACTTCCATCGGACTGCCGTAGTGCACAGCTGAATCGTCGTTCTAAATCACTCGTTTCTAGTCATCCATTGTCCAGTGGCGTTGCTCTCCACATAATCTCAAGTGTCACTTAGTACTGACTGCTGAAATGTACACAGCTGTATGGGATAGGACGATCTGCTCGACGTTTTTAGTCCATTCTTTTTAACCCCTTGCGCACAGTCATTGTGCCAACTGGATTGCTGGTAGCATTTTGGAACTCACGAATGTTTGCTTCGGCTGATATCATGCGATTTCTTACAGCCACCCTCCGCAACGCTCGACGGTTCCAGTTCGTCAGTACATGCGATCAACCTAGTCTTAGTTTAGCTGTGATTGTTGCTTCGCGTTTCGACTTCACAATACATCGCCAACAATCGACTTGGGGAGGCTTAGAAGGGTTGAAATGTCCCTGATGGCTTTGTTGTTCAGGTGACATCGAATGAATACTGCACGTTCGAAGGAATTCTGAGCTCTCCTGACCGACCGATTCTGATGTTAATATTTCTCCACATATAAGACTTCTTTTATACTGTAGGTCCACCTCTCATTACATCTGGAGTTCAATTCCACATTACATAGAGGTGCCCGGATCAGATAGCGTAGTATCAATAACTAGAACTGAAAAGAATGCAAGTCTACCATGTAAAAATAAAATCTCACTTCTGGTACAATTTAGTCACTATAAACAAGCGAATAAATAAACACACTTCAACACTTCCGGTTTATCAATAAAACACAATAATTTCCACACAAGTTACAGGGTCTTACTTTGTCAACAGATATTAAACTACTCTGGTGACCAAAATTAAAGCAACAAACCGCTATTTCCCCGTCCTGTGTCTAATTCACGATATAATCATTCAAACTGTCAACAGATGTCCGTACGATCGTCTTCTGTACGGCAGATGGCATTCCGGTCAACGGACAAACACGCCAACGATGACGTCAGGACGCCTATAAAACGGAGTAGAGTTTACCCGGTAGTCCACATCCACAATCGCTGTGTACACAGTCACAGTCACAGACGGTGGAATATGGCATAGAGAAGACGCCTTACCAGACTATGCGGTGAAGGGCCATAGGAAAATGGAAACAGGACAGTGGCGAACTGATGTGGCGTGATGTTTTAATGTGAAAGGTTCTGTTGTTTCTCGGTTGTAGCGACAGATTAGAGAGACAGCACTGTATCCCGAAAAGCAAGGCAGGGTCCACCACGTGTGACATCAAAATGAGATGACCGTTATTTGGCTTTAAGGATATGACGATATCGCCTTAGTACTGCACAGCAACTGGCATCTGACCACGCAGCATCCCCTGGACGTGTTGTATAGAGGCAAACGGTGAACAGAAGGCTTCGGCAGAGTGGTCTTTATTGTCAGAGACCTGCTGTATATGTACTTCTGACACGTCTTCACAGAAGAGAACGTCTGGAGCGAATGTGGTACACGATTTCAGGACCCAAAAACTGTAGAAAGAGACCGATACCGAGGAGGAGCCATAACGGTGTAGGCAGCGATTATGTTGACCACTTGAGCAGCCCTTCATGAAACTGTACGGGTGAATCGGCAAGGTTTAACTGCTGTGAAGTATCGTGACGAGATCTTAGGACCTCATGTGTGGTTGTTGCAAAATGCTGTGGGCCAAGACTTCGTACTGATGGACGATAATGCTCGACCTCATAGAGCACGGATGGTAGATGTTTCCTTGGAAACAGAAGATATTGTACACATGTCGTGCCCTGCTCGTTCTCCCAAGTTTAATCCCATAGAGCATGTCTGGAATGCATTAGGTAGACGGCTTGCAGCACGTCAGCATCCACCAATCATTCTCCAAGACTTGCGACCAGCTCTGCAGGAGGAATGGGCGTTATTGCCTCTATGTGTCATTCATGACTTTATTCACAGCATGATCCGTTCGTTGTCAGGCCTCTATTGCTGCCAGAGATGGTCACACCCCATACTGAGCACATTAACCAGTTGTCAAAATGTTCGTGAAAATCCGTTAAGTTGGAAGAAACGAAGAAGATTTTTGTCTACGATTACGCATGTTACAGTTGTTTACGTCCTGTATTCTTTACATTTTTTTACTTTACTATCACCTGTTTATACTGTTTTGTGGCAAAATAAATGCAATATTGCAAAATTTCCGTTTGTTACTTTAATTTTGGACACCAGTGGACATGGCACTACAATAATTACAGAATAAACTCACGCAGAAACGTATACAAAATACAAAAACAAATATAAATCGACGTTATTTTAACATTTTGGCACCATATCTGAACAAATAAATAATTCCATCTTATAGCAATAAAGATACCTTTCCTTTTCTTATTATTCCTTCTGAAAGGTCCTGCACGTTTCTCGTAATTTAATGGTGTATTAGTTCTGAACATTGAGCCTTGTTCATCCAGTTTCTCCTAGAGTTTTCTTCTTGACGCAACTGTTTGTTGTCTTATTCTTCTCTGCAGAGATTCTCACCGCTTCTCAACAGAATTAACATCCGCAGATGGTGCAGACGTTTCGGTAATTTTAGAGTGATATTTTCTTTGAGCTAGGAAATTCTTTCAGACTAATCAGTTAACCATCTTTAGGCAATAAATTTATTTTCACCCGTCTCAACCGAAAATAAAAACCCTTACAACGTTAAACTGTCAACGCTGTATTCCATATTGTCTGAAGAATTTTATTTCGCAAGTCTTCATTTGCCTTGCGCCATAAAACGCATCCTACTGTCTGATTTGAAATCCTCCGTCCACTTATAAGACGAAGTGCTGTAACGGTACTCTCGTGAAAGAGAGGCGGGACTGTTCGTGTTGCTAAGGAGATGTTGGTCGTGGCGTATAAGTGCGCAACTGGTTTTCGACCTTCAGCTACATCTTTGCGTTGAGACTAATTTGAAAATAAACGGTCAGCTCACTGGCAGTATATGTGCAGTTGCTATAGACGGAAGGGGAAAACGGTGGAGCTCCTGCCCAACGTTTCGGAAAATGTCGCGCTATAATGTTGTCAGATGTGGAAAGAACGAATGCAGAAGTGCGTGCACTGTAGTTAGCTCTAAATAGGTTAGCATCACTAATAGAACATACTGATAAAACCCCAGTTTTTCTGCACCAGTCTCGTTCTTTTGTGTCAAACATCGCATACATTATTCAGTGGAACACGTTTGAGTGAATTATTCGCCCACTGGCAACAAACTAATCGATTTTCATGAAACTCGACTCAGAGAAAGAACACAGTTCAAGGCCGCGCACTAACACGTCACGACAAACTGTTCCTTACAATTACGAGTAGACTTGTTCCTTTTTTACCGGGCCTTATGTGATGCTATAGAATAATTAATGTACCCTACAGTCACGTAACGGTGGTGGAGAAATTCGTCTGAACGAAAAAAAGACAAGCACCTATACAAGAGAAGATGAAACTCGGCTTCAAATAAGTTTCTGTTATTAGTCTACGCAGTTTACATCCCACAGTCAAATATTTACTGAGAGACATGTTCAGTTTCCACTTCGGCCGTATTTATAAGCAAACATACGTTATTTTATCCACGATCTATCGATTTCGTCTTTAAGCCATTTTAAATAGTCCTTTGTAGACCGTCAGCTGCACTTGAGTGACCAAAAGTCCCACTTCATCTTGAGTTGCTTGCGCAGTGAAGTTTATGGAGAGTTAGAAAAATGTAATCGCAAATCTCTTATCACAGATATCGTCGCGTAGATTCTTACACAGCTATTCCTGCAGACAGTAGCTGTCTTTCTTAACGCAGTATGAGTGATTACGCTTTTAAATTCAGTAGTTTCATACAAGCGATTGTCGTTGTGTAAATAGTCTGAATATGATACTGTAATTAATCTCAAGTAAATAGTAGTCGTTCATATGAAAATGTATTTTTACAGAGTACAAAGTCGGACTTTATAAACTAATGTAGCTTTCATTTGCTGTAACATCTGTGTCAGATTCTGTCTATGTGAAAGTAGTTTACGTCGAGGTAAAATTTTTGTAACTTTTCTCAAACTACAATACCAAAGAAAGCATTGATGGGCGGAAAAATTTTGACAGAGGTGCGTACAAGAGTCTAACTAGACGATTTCAAAATGGCCTTAACCATTTCAGATCTGAAGTTTTTCTGGACGAAGGAAAATTTTTCTTTATGTGGTAATGCTCTTATGTGATTTTTTAATGATTTTAGATGCAAGATTTATGTAAAAATATGTACTCGTTTTCAACACATAGACTACTTTGTACATTTGGCTTCCTTTTATGGACTAAAATAACTAATTACGAAATATTCTCTCAAGTAATAAATAGTGAAATAATGATTCAATATTTACGATGCAAAATAATAATAACAATATTCAATTATACAGATGAATGCAACGAAATATTCGTGTAACCTGACGGTCACGAGCTGCTGAGCGCTGATACATTTACTTGCTGATATTTTCATAGTGATGTCCAACAGTTGACAGCACTTGGGCATGATGAATAGGTTGATCATTCTCAAATGTACCTCAGGTTTTCGTTGGGAAAAACTACTTCTGAAGCAGGCAACACACAGTAAAAATTAATGTACACAACTGTAGCCAGAGGATCTGAAAGGGCTAAGTCAGAATCGCCCACTAGCGGACAAATATGTGCACATCTGCAAACAAATACAACTTAAGTGGCAAATGGATATTTCTGTAAGCCTTTAATAGTGGACCCGAACATACGTATTGTATTCGTATTCTTCATTAGGTTATTCTTATTTCTTTGCTTCAGTAGTTTTAACTGATCGTGAAATGTGGATATGATAATATATGTTGCAAGTTCAGTACTTCATGTCCACAATAATACGTAGCTATGTAATACTGTTAGCGCGTCCTTAACGGCAAGTGCAAAAATTTAATTTTACAGTTTTTCTTTGTATCTAGGGGAATTTTTTTCACCAATTACTCGCAAAAACTTAATTCCTTATGAACCTGTTTCTTGTCCTGCTACTCCGTTTTCAATGTACCTGAAAATGGACTCATGAAAATGGAGCTATAATTCTCCGAAACCGATCTGCGAATATATAAACTTTGGCTGCTGCTTCGTAAAAATCCCCTTCGACAATGAAGAACGCACCTGCAGAACTAGCTCATTCGGCCACTACGTGGAAAAGCCTTAGATATTTACAGAAGGCAGCTGATGAACAAGTAATACATAAACTGAAAAAAATAAATGTAAATAACGGTTGAAAATATTAATGATAATGAACTGCAGAGCAATCAATGAAGTGTACACATTCCACTTATTACTGTATTTTAGAGAGAAAATATGCGTACGCTCTCGTCGGCAAGAATATTAGGATGAGTTAAGGCTTGGCACCATCTAAATGACAACAAAAAACTATCACTTGTAGCTTTAAGTAAAAATTTTTGCAACAGCAAAATTGTTTTTGCAGAAAATTATTTTTCGATTACATTATCTCATTTATATCTTACAAGGGGAGGCCACGACGTTTGGCTCACGGATTACTTCAAACTTTGTACACTTTTAATACTCCATTAGGACAACATAATGTGCAAGTAGTAAAGGCGTTCTACTTAGGCAATTTCGAGAAAATCCCAAGAGATATTTTACGCGCCAGTGATGTAGCGGTGCGCTACGATCCTGAACACGAGCAAGTGGCAGTCACGTGGTTAGCGTTCAACCTCCGTAATCGCTGGTTCGCTGGATCGAGTCCCGCTCGTCCTTTTCTTTAATTCATATTTTTTCAACACTAGTCATATTATTTCGTACTTACTACATTTGAAAGGTAATATGATAAAAATACACATGTATTTTCATGAACTTTTATTGAATTTCCAGTGTTATATCACTGTTTACTAATTTTTATTATTAAAACAAAGGTTATACGACTTTTATTTCTATAGGCAAGTTAAAAACTTTATCAAGCACCTTCAAACTTAATCATATTTGATTGACAGCGAAAGAGAAATAGCTTCTTGTGAAGATGTTATTAAAATACATTCAATCGTACATCGGCAGTTTTCAGCACCGATATTTACGAAAATGTCGCGTTAAGTATAGTTTGCAACCAAATTGTCGGAAGAAAATTTAATTTTTCAAAATGTCAACCAGCTTTGTTTTTTGGTTAGAAACTCTGAAGACTGCTTGTACATATGGTAAAATTGCATTAATTCGATGTAATACATGCCGTTTTAATTAATATTTTCCGTGTCTGCATGAAAAATATCATCCTGCAACCTGTAATGTCGAAAGCGCATCAAACGACTAATCGTAAATTCCCCTCATATTCTGGCATATTGCAACTCATTGTGATGTTGAATAAGGTTGTTTACACCCTTATTTATCGATATTTGACTTGGGTTATCCAAGCCCGCCCCTCGTCCTTGAAATCTGTGTCTCCAGATCGAAGCGTCCATGTGAAAAGCAGTTCTCGGTACCTTACCAGATTGCAGATATACGGAATCTCGGAAATCACGACAGGCATACATTATAAGGAAAACTTCATGCGTTTAGTGGTTTACTTGTCGATGGCTATAAATATAATATGGTTTGTGATAGTAAAAATTAGCAAACAATCAAATAACATTGGAAACTCAATAAAAGTTCATGCAAATAAATGTAATATGTATGAAATAATATGACTACTGTTGAAGAGATATAAATTAAAAGAAAGTGCAGGGCTCGATCCAGCGATCCACAGATGACGAAGGCTGAACGCTGACCACATCACCGCTGGTATCTCGTGCGCAGGGTCGCCACGCATAGGCACATAATTGACGAGTAAACCTTCTCTTGCGATTTTCACGAAATCGCCTAAGTAGCAAGCCTTACTGTTTGCGTATTACGTTGTCGTAAGGGACTACTAAAAGTCTGAAGTTAATCCGTGATCCGAACGTCGTGGCCTCCCCTTGTTGGCAGTTTGTTAACTTTAAAAAATTATTTTATTTTATTTTTTGTAGTTTCTCCCCTTGCTCTGTGTCTTCTGTTAGCAAGTCAAACATGCCAAAGCACTAGCATGGGCTTTTCATCTACAACTGCATCTATATCTACATAATTAATCTGCAATTCACAACAAAGTGTCTGACAGAGGGTTCATCGAATCACCTTTAAGTTTCTTCTCTACCGTTCCACTCTCGAACACCGCTAGAGAAAACCAAACACTTAAATTTTTCCGTGCGACTTCTGAGTTCTCTTATTTTATTATGACGATCACTTCTTCCTATATAGGTGGGCGCCAAAAAAAATATTTTCACATTCTGATCAGAGAGTTGGTGATTGAAATTTCATGAGAAAGGTCCTGCCGCAGCGAAAATACCTTTGTTGTAATGACTGCCACCCCAGTTCGTGTACCATATCCGTGACTCTCTCTCCATTAGTTCGCGAAAATACAAAACGAGCTGCCTTCTTTGAACTTTTTCGATGCCTTCCGTCAATTCTCTCTGATGCGGATCCCACACCGCTCAGCAGTACTCCAAAAGACGACGGACATGCGTATTGTAAGCAGTCTCTTTGATAGACTTGTTACATTTTCTAAGCAATCTGCCAATATATGGTTTGCTTTCCCTACAGCATTATCTATGTGATCGTTCCAATTTAAGTTATTCGTAACTGTAATCCCTAAGTATTTTGTTGAGTTTACAGTTTTTAGATTTTTGTGATTTATCGTGTAATTGAAATTTGGCGGATTCCTTTTAATGTTCATGTGGATGACTTCACACTTTTCATTATTTAAAGTCAACTGCCACTTTTTGAACCATACAGATATCATGTTTCAATTTGTTTTGATCGTATTATGACTTTATTTGTCGGTAGATGACAGCATCATCTGCAAAACGTCTAAGAGGCTTCTCAGATTTTCTCTTAGATCTTTTATGTAGATTAGGAACAACAGAGGGCCTATAATGCTTTCTTGGGGAACACCAGATAGTATTTCTGTTTCATTCGATGGCTTCCCAACAATTATTACTAACTGTAACCTTCCCGACAGGAAATCACAGATGCAGTCACACTACTGAGACGATACTCCATAGGCACCCAACTTAATTACAAGTCGCTTGTGTGGAAGATGTCAAAAGCTTTCTGAAAATCTAAAAATATGGAATCAATTTGACGTCCCCTGTCGGTAGCACTCATTACTTACTTACTGCTTGGCGCTACAGCCCTCTCTTCTCTGCTGGCTGTCTTGGCTCTCCATCTTCTAACTCGCATTCCTCTCAAGTCGTCCTCTGCGTTGTTTAGCCATCTGGTCTTTGGTCTGCTCCTTACACGGCGTCCACCTGGTTTTCCTTTGAAAACTTTCTTCACTGTGCTGCTTTCCACCATTCTTTCTACAGGTCCCAAACAACGTTGTCTATTACTCTTTATTTCTGTCACGATATCTTGTTTGTTGTACAACTCTCTGATCTTATTTTTATGATTCACCAACAACCCCTATCATTCACTGGTCCCTAAGATTTTCCTAAGTATCTTCCTTTCCTATCTCTACAACAACTCCTCATCATTTTGCGTCATTGTCACACTACTGTACGATACACTGTCAGCTTCAGATTCCTACTAAGGTTTCTTACTTTAAACACTTAAATCAGTGCGAAGTAGCCACTGTTACCAGCTGTAATCCATGCACGTATTTCTTCTCTCATATCATTATTCCCAAGATATTTGACGCTGTCACAGTGTTCAAATTCTTTCCCGGTCTAAGTCACGGTTCTTTCTCCTTCACTATACCTTTCCCTAGATGTTAACATATACTTTGTCTTTGACTGACTAATTGTCAGCCCCATCTCCGCTCCATATCTTTCTAATTTTTCAAGCTTTTCTTCTAGATCCTGTTTCCTTCTGGATAACAAATCAATGTCATCTGCATATGCAAGAGCTCGCGTCACTCTATTAAAGAGTGTTCCCGCAAGCTTGTCACATTGTGTCTTTCGCATTACCCTCTCCTAGGCGACATTAAACAGAATACTGGAGAGCCACCACCCCGTCCCAACCCTTGGTTAACTTAAAAAGAAAAATACCCGCAACCTTTACTTTACATATTGTTCTCCTCAATGCCATTTGGACCAATCTTATTAGTTTGTTGGGTACTCCAGTGTCTGGCATTGCCTTCCAGCGTTGATCCCTTCTGATACTACATTTACATTTATACTCTGCAAGTCACCCAACGGTGTGTGGCGGAGGGCACTTTACGTGCCACTGCCATTACCTCCCTTTCCTGTTCCAGTCGCGTATGGTTCACGGGAAGAACGACTGTCGGAAAGCCTCCGTGCGCGCTCGAATCTCTCTAATTTTACATTCGTAATCTCCTCGGGAGGTATAAGTAGGGGGAATCATTATATTCGATACCTCATCCAGAAACGCACCCTCTCGAAACCTAGACAGCAAGCTACACTGCGATGCAGAGCGCCTCTCTTGCAGAGTCTGCCACTTGAGTTTATTAAACATCTCCGTAAGGCTATCACGCTTACCAAATAACCCTGTGACGAAACGCGCCGCTCTTCTTTGGATCTTGCCTATCTCCTCCGTCAACCCGACCTGGTACGGATCCCACACTGATGTGCAATACTCAAGTATAGGTCGAACGAGTGTTTTGTAAGCCACCTCCTTTGTTGATGGACTACATTTTCTGAGGACTCTCCCAATGAATCACAACCTGGCACCCGCCTTATCAACAATTAATTTTATATGATCATTCCACTTCAAATTGTTCCGTACGCATACTCCCAGATATTTTACAGAAGTAACTGCTACCAGTGTTTGTTCCGCTATCACATAATCATACAGTAAAGGATCCTTCTCTCTATGTATTCTCAGTACATTACATTTGTCTATGTTAAGGGTCAGTTGCCACTCCCTGCACCAAGTGCCTATCCGCTGCAGATCTTCCTGCATTTCGCTGCAATTTTCTTATGCTGCAATTTCTCTGTATACTATCATTAGCTGGTTTGAAATCAATTAACAGCTGGTGGACATCGATGTTATAGTCATGCCATTTTTCAAGGATCTGTCTGATGGTAAAAATCTGATCTGTAGCACTCATTACTTCGTGAGAATAAAGAGCTGGCTGTGTATCACAAGAACGATATTTTCCGAATCCGTGTTGGTATTTGACAATAAATATTTTCTTCGAGGTGATTCATGACGTTTGAGCACAGTATATGTTTCAAAATCCCACTGCTTTTGTAACACGCAAGTATCACGTGGATCGAATATGAGGGACCTGGGGGACGAAGTGATTTCTCAGTGGTAGCGGACGGTGCCCGGGTGCAGGTAAGAAAAGCGGCGCTGCTGTTATCACAGGGCTTTGTTTGTCCCGTGCCGGGTTACTCCTATCTGTGTGGGGAGGGACTTCTGCGTATAATGAGGGGCGCTGCTTGCCGCTCGGCCTTCTCACGCGCAGATGATTGACAGCGGCACAGCTCTGCCCTTCAATATGGAGGCGCATTTGGCAACAAAAAAATGACGCCCCTCTCATTTCAGCGGCGACTCCGGAACGGCCGGACGTCTGATAATTCGATAATTTCCTGGCTTATTTCGGTGAGTACAATGATTATTGTGTACGGTGTCTAGCAAAGCCGATGTAAATCTGCCGCCTGATTGACAGCGAGCTGGCTCCGCATTGTAATTTGTTATTCCCGTTCCCGAAACAGTTTATATCAGTATGATTTCCCTCAGAAATCGTCATTCATAATTTGGTGCAAACCATAGGTAGGCACGGCCACTTAGGAACATCTGTGGTCAATTATTATGCTCCCAGATTAGGTATAACGAAAAACGTTGTCTAGCAGAAAATTACTAAGGGCGCTTTACGGAGAAATAATTGTCGAGGAAATGTTTAGAGTAACGCCGTGTGAACCTATTTTGAGTTCCAGGAGCTAAGAATGGTACTGAATATTTATTATATGGTGATACTGCAAGGTGAACCGTGGACTCGAAAAAGAATCAGTTAGGGAGCCGAAGGCTTTATAAGGGCTGGCACCAGATATTGATTTTCATTTGCGAACGTACGATTTTCTTCCCGACACCGATTTTTCACTTAGTACTGATTTCTTTCACTAACGATATTCTTCTGTACTTGATCCCGTACACGTTTCGAGGTTTTTAATCCTCTCATATTCTGGCGAAAAGTTGTACTTCCTTCTATAAATTCCGGAGTTGTGCAAATTATGACTTTTTTGCGAAATGTTGTTCATATATTGCACAATATCGCTATAAATATTACAAAAATTAATTGCTGTTCTCGAAAATGTTGCGAGTAAAGTATCGGTTCCGAGTAAAGTTACAAAACAACACAGGAGAAGTTGTCTGTCTCACAATAAGCAAATATATACATTTTACAAGCCACCATATTACTACAGCATGTGCAGAGAGATGCATTTCCTAAATTACATTGGCAGAATATTCGATGTTCAGAGTACTGAAGGCAACAATTACACTCCGACAAGTTATGATTTCACACTACACTTCAGATTAAGTATCATTCGACATTAACATTCCACTGCAGGTACACTTTTTATACATAAGTTGCATAAAGGGAATTTTTTAAATCCACTACTATCATTTTATCACCTTGAGGAAACTGAATATTGATTAAACCTGGTAACACCCTGAAAAAATTAATTTCTGTGACATGTTAACCTTTGTAAAAACACGACGGTTTCCGAAGTATGTGTATATATCTACTGTCTCCCGAGTTTCTTTTTCTACTACGCGTTGTAAATAAATAATTTGTTATTTTACTAGTAATTAATACTGACTGAAAATTTCGAGACTACTAATTATACTTTGTACAGCGTTGCAATGAAGTTGGAGAACACAGGAGCAGCAGTTAGTACATAAAACATTAAAATTCACAAAACCTAGACGTCAGCGACGTAAATACAACTGCCCACCTGAGGACGACGAATTAACTCTCTTAAATGTGATGAGGATAAAATAAATAGTATTAGTTACTCTAAGGACTATTTTTTTATTTGCGATTTATTTGTACCAGTTATAGGCTTAACCACATATGCAATAGGTACGTTCCTAAGACAAAAAGTAACGTTATGTTCACAATCTAATGTTCGACTCGCTTACAGTTGTTCTTTGTTTCATATGTACAACCTTTTCTTATTTCGAGTACGAAATGAAACTTATCGATTAATGTTGGAAATGTGACATTTTTTGATCACTAGTGCATACAGACAAATAGTCTGCATATCCGAAATGAATACACGCCCTGTCTTGATTCGAGATATGCCAAAATGTCTCGCTTCTTCTTCTTCTGCCACTCTAGGATTAGGTCTAGTACCTGTTCCTGTCTCGCCATCCCATCCTCGGTGTTCCCAAATCCATCCTGCCCCAGAGTTTATAATCCATTGCTGCTTTAGGAAGTCTTTGTGGTGATATAAGAATCACGTGATTCGTAGTTCTTCCCTTATTACTTCGTTTCTAATTTTTTATTCCCTATGTCTATTATTGCTCAAGTCACTGTACGGTGCGTGGCGGAGGGTACCCTATACCACTACTACTCATTTACTATTCTGTTCCACACGCAAATAGAGCCCGTATTTCTCTTATCTTATCTTCGTGGGCCTTACGCGCAATGTATATTGACAGCAGTACAATCGTGCGGCAGTCAGCTTCAAATGCCGGTTCTCTAATTTTCTCAATAGTGTTTCTCGAAAAGAACGTCGCCTACACTCCAGGGATTCCCATTTGAGTTCCCCAAGCATCTGCGTATCACTTGCGTATTGTTCGAATCTACCGGTATCAAATCTAGTAGCCCGCCTCTGAATTACTCCGATGTCTTCCTTCTATCCGACCTAGTACGGATCCCAAACACTCGAGAAGTACTCAAGACCAGGTCACGCCAGCGTCCTATATGCCGTCTTCTTTACAGGTGAACCAAACTTTCTTAAAGTTCTCTCAATAAACCGAAATCGGCTATTCGCCTTCCCTAAAGCAGTTCTCACATGCTCGTTCAATTTCATATCCCTCCCTAGTGCAGACCTTCACAGAAATTTCATCTCTGATGCATATAGTTGCCGTAAATCTTTCTTTCTTGGCGTCCAACTCTCTGTCCCGTGTAGTAGGGAAGGAATCGCCATAACTGCATAAAATTTCAATTGTGTCTCTTTTATAAGTGTTCTTGTTGTGCAACATATGCGTTGGTAAGCGTTAGTTTTTCTCAGTATATCCATATCTTGATCATATGATATATCACATCCTAAACACTTGAAATGGGCCACCTGGTCTATCGCTTTATTATTGAGGGCTGTTTTCGTTCGTATTGGGTAAATACTTAAACAACGCCATGGTTTTATTTGAAAAAACTACACAGCTATATACAGTTTTCTGAAAGACCACTACCTAGCCAAGGATCC
The DNA here is from genome assembly GCF_021461385.2 of Schistocerca piceifrons. NCBI lineage: Eukaryota > Metazoa > Arthropoda > Insecta > Orthoptera > Acrididae > Schistocerca > Schistocerca piceifrons. The sequence goes on from NC_060149.1 coordinate 135,493,254, forward strand.
GACCATTTCATTTCCAACAGTCACAAAATTCAGTCATTTAATCATTTCTGCATGTAACTATAATTAAAGTGACACCATTGGAAATATTGTGAAACAGCAGAATCTAATCAGGTGGCCTTCGTTGTCTAGCGGTTAGCGTTAGTTGATGAGTGTGAAAAGCAGAAAACAATAGGCATGGGCCGCATTGTCTATCAGCAAGACTAACTGACATAACTACACTACGTTCGCAAATGACTGAATGGTTTTACAAGCCAATACACCTTTTAGTATTTCAAATGAATTACACACGTTCCTTAGTATTCAAATTTTTGAGTCATAAAACAATTCCATCTGTCGTTGTTCAGTGTGTTCGTTCATAAAAGCAACCTGTCCTTTAACGAATTTATTTTAAATACGAATTACATTTATTTCAAGGAAAGGTCAAAGTTTATGATGTGAAACATCCATTTAATTGACGCAAGATGAGCATGATGACGTTTGAGAAGAGTATGTCAGAAAAATCCTGCGTAAGACTCAAGCATTAATCTGCCATAGTGTGCGCATTCCATAATCCTTGCTATCTGCCTTACGTTGTTTCTATGTTACATTTTTGTTCGCTTAAGTCACGAACATTAAGTAGAATGCTTTGTGAGCGACTGTGCAGCGAAAGGGTATGCATATTCTCGGGCCACATTCAAGCCTGCAGAAACTAACGATTATATCCTGAGCGAATTATGTAATTCTCAGCGTTCTTACAAACCGATATAGTGCTGTGTGACACTATACTTGTATGCTGGAGAAAAGGGCTTCAGATCCCCCTTCGACCGTCACGATTTACATTTCCTGTACTTTCTCTAAGATCATATAAAGTGAACGCTGGCGCGTATCCTTCAATAAGACCACGGTTGATTTCGTATTCAATTCTTCTCTATGCTGATCCAGTAATCAGTCTTTTATGACTGCTTCGTTGTCGATGGGACGATAAATTCTATAGTTCCGCCGTCATTTCTAACAAATCGCTTGGAGCATAAATAAAATTTCGTTCTTTGATTCTCTGAAATAACGGTAACTGTAACTTATTCGTTAGGAATTCTAGACGTACACTGTCTTCATTGAAAATCGATACAAATACTTTCATATGTCTAGAATCGATGCAGTGGTGGTTAGAAGCCACATTTCACGTTACCAAAGGTTTACTGAGTAGTTTGTGAACTCTAACTACTAATTCTTACCTCGGAGGCAGTAATTTTCTTCCTCGTTGTTGATTTTTGAATTTACTGTCCCAAAGAATAAAAAATATAGATACTCAGTGTAGTCATTTCATTAACGAAGAAAAAGAAACAGTTCATCTTTGCTTTGTCAGGATAAAAAGTATAGATACCCCGTGCAGTCATTTTGTTAATGATGAAAAAGAAATAGTTCGTCTTAAAATGACAGAAATCAGCTTTAGCAGTCTTTGTAAATTATCGTTTCCGAGACAGAAGACAAAGCCTTATACTCTTACTTCAGCTTAGTGGAGCAATCTATTGGAAATAAACATATTTTTTACAGTTTAAAGTAGTATATTTCAGACTATGTTTTGAACGGTTGATGAAAATATGCCTTATACTCTTACTTCAGCTTAGTGGAGCAATCTATTGGAAATAAACATATTTTTTACAGTTTAAAGTAGTATATTTCAGACTATGTTTTGAACGGTTGATGAAAATATGCCACCCACTGAGACCATTTTCCGAGAGACATATTTTCTTCAGATGATATTCGAAGTCACTGCAGAGGATGGAGCTACAGGAAGGATTGGCAGCAAATAAATTCCTCTACTTCGATAAACAATTTCCACGCCGAAGTACATTTTACTCAGTTAGTCCTCTGACGAACAAGTTCAACAATATTTAAGAATTCGATCAGAATAGTTAAATAATTCTAGTCTAAACGTACACTAAGGCAGTTACTTCGCACTTTACAGTCATTGATTCAGCTGTCTTCGCCTTGTTCGGTATGAAACGTGAAAGATGCGTCAACTACAAAAGGTGTGCTAATACACGGAAATGAACGGGTAGAAGAAGTACAAAAAGTTAGCAAGTATAGAAACGTGTCTGAATGTGGTCAAACTGTGGCAACACTACGACTCTGTTCATAACGGACTCACACTAGTATTACTTTGTCCGTAAACCTATTTCACATCATAATTTCGAATTCTTCTTTCAAAATCTCACGAAGAGCGGACACATTTTTAGATATTCAGTAAAGTAGCAGATACTATAGACTATGTGATCAATCAGTTTCAAACAATTCGAATCAGTTCTCTAAATAGCCCCAGATACAGGTCTCAAAATGAATATAAGGTTTTTTTACCTAGTGTCACGAACTTAAATTACGACTTTTTATCGACTCGTAATTTAATATTTCATTTCCAAATATTAATGTTGATATATTATTCTATGGTATCTAAGAAATCTGTTAACTGAATAAATATTGACCTAGACACGTACTTTTCGTTACTTCCTAACGGACATCATTTTCAGTCATTACACTTTATGAGAACTGTTTTCATTTACCTTAAGGTTCTTTTTTGTGTATGTGGGTAAGTACTTCAGAGACTTAGTTTGAAAGCTCAAACTTCACTTGAGAAACGTAGGCGGTATGAGAATGTAGCTTCTTCTTGTGTAAAGGCGTTAATCATTAGTTCCATGTTGCTTTGCAAGACATATCGTAGCGACATAAAACGAATGAGTTTACAGAAAATTAAAATATCGGTGCATGTTGACCATTTAGAGATGAGTTAAAAAGACAGTAAAAATATTTAGTTTAATAACAAAAGTAAATGTACAATACTTTTGAATTAAACAGACTGCAAGTTTCTAAATAAAAATTCTTCTATGGAAGGAAAGGAGTTGCCTAGAAGCGAATTTTTTCAACTTACTTTCAAATTTAGCTTTACTACTTCTAAGGTAGTCAGTATCATTAGGTAATAGATCAATGACTCTTGGCGACAGCATTATTCACCCAGTTCTAAGCTAAAATCAGTTTTATTGAAGAGTAATTAATGTCATTTTTTTCTCCTAGTACTGTAATCATGACTGTCATTATACATTCCGATCCCGGATGGATAATTTACAATAAATTGCGTGGATAAAATATGTACTGTGTCCCTTTAGTTAAAATTCCTTAAACGTTTGTGTAGAAGGTGATCAAGGACGAGCATTACGTGCTCTTGATATGGCACGCTTTACGGCAATGAAGATTTTCTCTCTCAAGGATCAGTTATTCTAGGCTATAGTCCCGGGAGACATTACTGAATGAAAACGATCAGATTATATTAACTTACTGACCTTCCCATCACCAAGACTTGCAATAATATGAAGAGCAAACGTGGAGAGACTGAGTTGCTTGAGAATCTCTGAAACATGTTCTTTTATTCGATTTCAGTTCTAACTAATATATACAAAGAAAAATTTGGGAGATTGTACCTTTCTTGTACATCTACATAAATACACCGCAAGCCAACGCACGGTGCGTGGCGGAGAGTACCCCAACCACAACTACTCGTTTCCTTTCCTGTTCCATTCGTTGACTGAGCGAGGGAAAAAAACTGTCCATATGCCTCCGAATTAGCCCTAATTTCTCGTATCTTATCTCCGTGGTCCCTACGTTGAAATGTATGTTGGCTGCAGTAGATCGTTCCGCTGTCAGCCTCAAATGACGCTTCTCTAAACTTTCTCAGTAGTGTTCTTCGAAATGAAAGCCTTCTTCCCTCCAGGGATTCCAACTTGAGTTCTCAAAGCATATCCGTAACACTTGCATGCTGATAGAACCTATCGGTAACAAATATAGCAGCTCGCCTCTCCGATGCCTCTTATAATTTGACCTGATGCGGATCCCAAACAGTCGAGCAGTACTCAAGTATAGAGGACACTACTAAAGCTGTATCAGAACATTACTCACACGCATTAACTTACATTTTTCTACATTAAGATCCAATTGATATTCATCACACCAATTAGAAATTTTGTCTGAGTCAACTAGTATCAACCTACAGTGACTTACCTTCGACACCTTCCAGTACACCACAATATCATCAGATTTATGCCCACCATGTCTGACAGGCAAAGTGGGCAGCCATGAACACTAGGTTCACACAACATACTGGGTTCTATTACTTAAGAAGTCTTAGAGCCAGTCATGTATCTGGGAGCCTATTCTGTATCCACGTACCTTCGTGGGGTATCGTGTCGACTGCTTTTCGGAAATCTAGAAGTATGGAATCTGCCCGTTGTCCTTCATCTGTTGTTCGCACTGTATCATGTGAGAAAAGAGCAAGGTGGGTTTCTCACTGGCGATGCTTTCTAAAGCCGTGCTGTTTCGTGGACATGGAATTTTCAGTCTATAGGAAATTCAGATTCAAAAGGATGTAGGTTACAGTAGTTACTGGGAGATGAAGAAGCTTGCACAGGATAGAGTAGCATGGAGAGCTGCATCAAACCAGTCTCAGGACTGAAGACCACAACAACAATAACAAGGAAATTTATTATATTCGAACTCAGAATATGCTCTAGGATTCTGCAGCAAACAGATGTTAAGGATACTGGTCCGCAATTTTGCGGGTCCGTTCTTTTACCTTTCTTATATACCGTAATCACCTGGGTTTTCTTCCAGTCGCTTGAAGCTTTCCGCTGATCGAGAGATTCGGGATAAAATCGAATTGGGATTCCATCGTGACCTGACGACTTATTTGTTTTCAGCTTTTTCAGTAGTTTCTCTACGCCAGGGATGCTTTTCACTGTGTCATTCACGCGGAACTCTGTCTCATGGTCAAACGACCGTACGTTTGGACGGTTCTCCTGCCTCAACGATTTCTTAAACGTGGTATTTAAAACTTCGACCTTCCTTCTGCCATCTTCTACTGCCAAACCAGACTGATCAACATGTAATTGGGTAGAAGCCTTAGACCCACTTAGCGGTTTTACATAGGACCAGAATTTTTTCGTGTTGTCTGGAAGACCTTTAGCCAAGGTACGGTGGGAGGTATTGTATGCTTGGCGCATAGATCTTTTCATAGACGCACGAATCTTTATTAATATTTGCCTCTCGTCGTCTGCGTGTCTTCTTTTGAACCGAGAGTGCAACTGCCTTTGCCCCTTCAGCATCTTCCGAATTTCGTTATTAAACCATGATGGATCTTTTCCGTCCTTAATCCACTTACTAGGCACATACTTTCCCAGAACACGATTTGCAATCTGTTTAAACTTTACCCATAATTCCTTTACGTCCATAATTTTGGAACCAAATGGTTGCAATTCACTGTCTACGCGAGATGCTAACAATTGCATATCTGTTCTTTCTAGCAGTAAGTGAGATGCTAACAATTGCTTATCTGTTCTTTGTAGCAGTAAGTGAGATGCTAACAATTGCTTATCTGTTCTTTGTAGCAGTAAGTGAGATGCTAACAATTGCTTATCTGTTCTTTGTAGCAGAAACGCTCTGTTAGCCCTCTTGACTGATTTATCAACTTTAGTAATCATAGTTGCAATGATGACATCGTGATCACTAATCCTCGTCTTTCTACTGAGACCATCGATAATGTTCGGCCTGTTTTTAGCTACCAGGTCCAAGATAGTTCCATTGCGTGTGGGCTGCCGAACTAAGTGCTCAAGACAGTTTTCGGAAAAGGTGTTCAAAACTACTTCACAAGACTGTCTGTCTGTACCCCCTCTAATGAATCCATACACGTCCAGTTCTATTTAAAAACATTATTACAATTTTTTCTGTTACTTTATGTCTATTGGGATTTATTATAATACTTCTGCCATCTACAAAAGAAATGTTTCTGCTTCGTGTATATTAAATGAAACTTCATTATATATATATATATATATATATATATATATATATATATATATATATATATATATATATATATATATATGGGAAGCAATAGAAGGAAATATATCCACTGTTTTAAGCTGAAGAATTAAGAAGTACAACTTTCTGCATTCTTTTTGTGAAGTATGATATGAGCCATCTGTCAGCATTACCGTTAATTCTATGAAGCACTAGTTTATATAGTTTTACATAAGCTTAACGTAAGAGTGATTGGGCAATAAATGCATCGTTTATGACAAATGATCTTCCACACAAACGAGTTCTATGGAGTGCAGTCTTTATAATATAAAAGCACGAAAGTAAGTTAATTACGAAAATAATAGTTGGAACTTTTAAAATTATTTTCCTCACAACGAACACGAGTACGTAATAGTATTTTCCAGAGATAAATTAAAATCATTATATAAAGATCGCTTCAACAGCTACCTCTGTGGTATAATACAGAGCACGTGAGACAGGTGGAAGTCCTCTGAAAATAGGTCTTCCAACTACTTATTTTTAATTAAGTAAACTGCTTATTACTTACAGTGCAGGTACGAGCAAAGTAGTGCGCTGGGGAGGCAAAAATCTCGAAATGCAAGAGTCTTCCGTGAAAATTAATCATGAGTTCCAGTACCAAAATATTTCAGCTGGTATGTTGGCCAGTTTTCGTAATGCTAGTCGTAAAATATGACACAGTTACTACAAACGCATACAGTAAGACAAAGAGAGACCTCAGTTCCAGAATCAGTTATGAAACGCAAATAATCTTTCTTGTAGTGCTCACATCTCACAAAATTCGATTTATCTCGCCTGCAGATATAGAATAATACTGATCCTTCCTATGTGGCCGCTATGAGCCACGTCAATAATTTGTTTCGTTCGCCCTAATATTCGAGTTACACAGCACTAGATTAAGAAGATGTTTATGAAAGCACTTAGTCTGCGAGGAAACAAAGGCTCAAGCGTTTTGGTCTTTGAAATTATTAAGGAAGCCACATAATATTGAACTGTAGGTCTACATTCCTTCATTAGTTATGTTGCCTTTTATTTTATGTTTCTTCCTCTAATCAGATATTAGTTGAGTTGTGTTTCCTAAAAAGTTATCGCATGGCTATTCGCATCGTACTTTTTAGTTTCGTTATCCATTTCTATTGCAAATTACCGGACAACAATTAAACAACTAAAGGGACCATATAAAATTCTGCGTCCATGAAAATAGCTGTTTCTGTACCCGTGGGAGCAGAAGACCATTTCACCTGCACGTGTTTGGAAAAGTGTGATTGGCTGTTACCGTTCTGTGCCAAACCAGAGTCCCAGGGAAAGCGATTATTATTATTTACACTAGTCATTTGATGTCAGGTTATCAACAGCGTACATGATTCGATTCTGTTTTAAAAGTATAATGTTTTAAAATGTTTCGAGAACTGGTGCAGTGGTGAAAACACTGGACTTACTTCCGGCCAACCGGATTTAGGTTTTTCGCTGTTTCCCTATATTATCCAAGGATACCGCCGGGATTTTCGCATGAACATGACCAATTTACTTACTCTACTTACTCATCCCTGTACAACGCGAGCTGGAACTCGATCTTTAACCCCCTCGTTGCCTATGGGATGTAACACCTTGATCTCTTTTCTGTCTTGATATCAATATGGCGGTGTTGGATGTTAGTGTTAAGTAAAGGAGAGGTTTCTAGGGAACAATACCGTATTTCTGCTAATAATATTCACCAATAGACATTAAAAATGACATCATAATGGCAACTATTTGCAAACACTGTTAGTCAACGATGTTAGTTAGAGCTGGTGCACGATTTCATCCAAACATACACCAAACGATATAATTCCTCTTTTGGATAATTTCCAAAGTTTACTACATGCCACATAACTTCAACTGTCGCTCCCATTATCGATTCAACTTAATGCCGACCACAAAAATAATGTTAATATGACGATTAGAAATTCATAGTGGACAGAGAGATGAATTTCATTGACATCGTGGCTTCCGACACGGAGTTACAAATGACGCGGGGTACCAAGTACTGTTTATGGATGAATAATGTAGTGCACAGGGGGAGGAGTGAACTCCATATATCTATAAATCAATAATTACAAAAACCTCAATAGTATCAAATCTAATGATGGTGATGTATCAGTGAAGTGGGAATGTCATTTTATAATACCAATTTCATTTATTTTCTTGTGTTCTGCTGTACCATTTTAGGTAAAATTACATGACCACTGAATCATTAAGCACGTAATCAGAACACAGAAAGCTAAGTAAGAAACAGACTAAACTAAAACAGTATATGCATATAAGTACTGTGATATAGGGGCGTTAGGCAACGAATCACTGAGACAGGGCCATGAGAACAATAAAACATGGGTTGGTACTTTCATGAGATCAACTAGTCAGACAACAGACAAACACTAGGCAAAAAGACAAAGCCCAGCAGAAAACTTTTGCTAAGACATGAGACACTAAAATTAATTTATGGAAGGAGAAAATATAAAAATGCAGCAAATGAAAAAGCAAAATGGATTACAGATGCCTTAAAACTAAGATTAACAGAAAGTACAATGTAAGAAATCAGGATACGCTAAAGGCAGTGTGCAAAGCTGCTGAAGAATATATGGCTATAAGGAAGATGCACTATGTGATCAAAAGTATCCGGACACTTGGCTGAAAATGACTTAAAAGTTCGTGTAGCCTGCCCCCCCCCCATCGGTAATGCTGGAATTCAGTATGGTGTTGGCCCAGCCTTACCCTTGATGATAGCTTCCACTCTCGCAGGCATACGTTCAACCAGGTGCTGGAAGGTTTCTTGGAGAATGGCAACCCGTTCTTCACGGAGTGCTGCGCTGAGGAGAGATATCTATGTCGGTCGGTGAGGCCTGGCACGAAGTCGATATTCCAAAACATCCCAAAGGTGTTCTATAGGATTCAGGTCAGGACTCTGTGCAGGCCAATCCATTACAGAGATGTTATTGTCGTGTAAGCATTCCGCCACAGGCCGTGCATTATGAACAGTTGCTCAATAGTGTTGAAAGATGTAATCGCCATCCCCGAATTGCTCTTCAACAGTGGTAAGCAAGCACGTGCTTAAAACATCAACGTAGGTATCTGCTGTGATAATGCCATGCTAAACAAGAAGGTGTGCAAGTCCCCTCCATGGAAAACACGACCACACCATAACACCACTGCCTCCGAATTTTAGTGTTGGCACTACACACACTTGCAAATAATGTTCACGAGCATTCGCGATACCCACATCCAGCCATCGGATCGCCACATTGTGTACCGTGATTCGTCACTCCACACAACGTTTCTCCACTCTTCAATCGTCCAATGCTTAAACTCCTTATACCAAGGGAGGTGTCGTTTGGCATTTACCGGCGTGATGTGTGGCTTATGAGCAGCCGCTCTACCATGAAGTTTTCTCACTTCCCGTCTGTCATAGTACTTGCAGTGGATCCTGATGTAGTTTGGAATTCCTGTGTGATGGTCTGGATAGATGTCAGCCTATTACACATTACGACCCTCTGTCGGCGGTCGCTGTCAGTCAACAGACGAGGTCGGCCTGTACGCTTTTGTGCTGTATGTATCGTTTCACGTTTCCACTTCACTATCACATCGGAAACAGTGGACCTAGGGATTTTTAGGAGTGTGGAAATCTCGCGTACAGACGTATGACGCAAGTGAAACCCAATCAACTGACCACGTTCGAAGTGCGTGAGTTCCACGGAGCGCCCCATTCTGATCTCTCAAGATGTCTAGTGACTACTGAGGTCGCTGATATGGAATACCTGGCAGCAGGTGGCAGCACAATGCACCTAATATGAAAAACGTATGTTTCTCGGGGTGTCCGGATACTTTTGATCATATAGTGTAAATGTCATGTATATGTGTATCAGAGAAACATTTGCAGAAAAGAGAAGAATCTGTGTGCATGTCAAAAACGGAAGTGGCCCGCCAGAACTAAGCAAACAAGTGACAGCTGAAAGGTGGAATGTCTACAGAAAAAGGACTCTTCAGGTTGTAAACGATATCTGTTTACAACTAACACAGTGGTGAAAAGCAAGTCGAGACGAGAAATTTGATAAAGGACACTTGTGGTTTGTCAGGTCGGGAAACTACGTCAAACTGGCCTACACAAAACACCTAAGCTACAGTGCATGTGCATCAAGCGAAAATTTTCAGTATTCTCTCGCTTTTTTCGCTCACACTTTTAATCCTAGAGAAAAAGTGAATAAGATCTGTTTCGTTTTTATTTGACATTATCCACACATTTTAGGATCTTTTCTGTGGGAAATTCAATATAGTTTAATTTTGTACTGACATACGTTTTCGCTAGAGGCCGTGGTTTTCGAGTTATGCAAGAAAAACGCACACAAGTGACCTTCAAGGACACCACCACCTACACACTCATCCCCTACCGGTCAAGATATTTGGAATGTTCTTCGTGGCGCTCCATCATACCATCCTGCACTGTGCAAAAGTTTGCGTCTACACGAATTATTTCTCATATTCGAACTTTTTGGTTTTTGGTCTTTTTGGTTTTATTAAGCCACCAATTTCGTCGTGCACTTACAAATTATAAAATTGAGATTTGTGAAAATTCCACATCAAAATTTGGTGACTTCGACGGCACAAAATTAACAGCTACATCTTTTTGTTTGTTTGGACTTCTTACTAAAGAATTTCTATGCATGTAAAGGTTAAGTACAGCTCGATTTGCAAACATAATTAGTTTTTGTTATAAAGCTTACAAAAGTCTGTATTCTTTCATTAGCCCACACTGGATGGTTGGAATAAATAATGTTAACCAAAGAGCCGACTAAGCTGGTTGCGTAACAGCCCAGTCAATAAAAGGCCAATAAAGGTCGAATATAGGAAATACTTTTTGTTTATCCGCAACATGCTCTACTACAACTTTTTCTAGTACTAGATGTATGTAATGTGTGTGTGTGTGTGTGTGTGTGTGTGTGTGTGTGTGTGTGTGTGTGTGTGTATGTGTGTGTGTGTGTGCGTGCGTGCGTTCGTACGTGTGTGTTGAGTGGAGTGGAGTTTTTGTGTTGTATGATGATGATGAAAAAAGGGAGTACTCCACGCGAATAGCACCAACGGGGCTGCCAAGCTTAACGTACCCATCCACATGACGCATCGTCATCAAGAGTGTCACATTCCCTCACTTCATGAGACATTGTGGAGAAGTTTCGTATTTAAACCAGGACATTGGTGCAAAGTCTGTGACCAGGAACTTTACGCCACCAGCTCTCATTTCCTTACCGACCAAATACTGGCAGTAAAATGTTTTCCACCACCAGGATTCGAACCGACTTATCCCGTGTCGAGTACCACCGCACAAGACTGCATTAGCGACTTCTGCCACGGAGGCGGATTGTGAAATATTGTGTAGTCGCAAATTTTTGTTTAGTGGTAGGATGGAGTGCTTTGAACAATATACTAAAAATCCTGACCAGTGCAGGATGAGTGTGTGAGTGGGGGAGGGGGGGGGTGCTTTTTTAATAACTCGAAAATCTCATACTCTAGCGGAAACTTGTTTCAGTACAAAATTAACCTAAGTTAAATTTACAATAAATAAGGTGCTATTCCTTTTTACTCTACAACAAATAGTTTGCTCGAAGAGAGCGAGATAATATTGACAGTCTCATGCAACGCACATGCTTTTGTAGGCCATTGTAAGGTAGTTTCCCGACGTGCTAAACCACAAGTGTCCTTTATCACATTGTTCGTCTCGATGTCCTCTACACCAATGTGGAATTTTGTAAACTTTTGTCGTTCACACTCCGTATAAAGAAATGAAGTTCGATGACAATGTTATGGAAATAAAAGAGAGAGCGCATGAAGATGCTGTGGTAAGCAATAGTGCGAACCACATACATCACAACAAGACACCTGGAGTAAGGAATGTTTCAAAGAACTGTTGGGCACTGATGACCTCGATGTTGAGCGCCCATAAACCCCAACACACACACAAAGAACTGTTGAGATTTTTCGGAGAACAAACAATAAAAAAACTTTTCCAAGCGGTGCGCATGATATGAAATAGGCAAAATACCTTCATATTTGAAGAAGAATGTAATAATCGCAATATCAATGAAGGTAAGTGTTAACAAATGTGAACAGTATCAACTCATCACTTTAATAAACCATAGTTGCAAAATATTGACACGAATTACTTACAGAAGAATGAAATATTTCTAGAAGTCGACGTCGGGGAAGATCAGCTTAGGTCCAAGAGGAAAATAAAAACACCTGAGAAAATATTGACCCTACGATTTATCTTCGAAGATAGGTTAAAAAAATACAAACTCAACTTTATATTATACTTAGTTTTAGAAAAATCTTTTGAGAAAAGTGACTGGAGTACATTCTGAAATTATCAGGGTTAAAATACAGGGAGCGGAGAGCTATCTAGCTATCTACAAATTGTACAAAACTAGACTGCAGCTGTAAGAGTCGAAGAAGGTTAAAGGCAGACAGAAGCTGAGAAAGAAATCAAACATTAAAGGAAGCTGAGGAAAAATTTTGAAAAGGAATTTAAATTGAGAAATAAGTAATAAAATCTTTAGATTTGCTGATGATATTGTAATTTTCGAAGATGTCAAATGACATGGAAGATCAGTTGAATGGCATGGATAGTGTCTTGGAAAGAGGTCATGAGACGAAAACAAGTGACAGTAAAATAACAGAAATGACATGTAGTCGAACTAAGTCAGGTGATGCTGAGGAAACCAAATCATGAAATGAGACTGAAAGTAATAGGCTACTTTTGCTGTTTGTGCAGGGAAATAACTAACGATAGCATAAGTAAAGAAGAAATAAAATGTGTTCTGCTAACGGCAAGAAAGAAGAGAAATGTGTTAACATCGACTACAAATCTAACAAATCTAAGTGTTAGGAAATCTTTAATGAAATTGCTTGTCTGCACTGTGCCCTTATACTAAGATGAAGCATTGACTGTAAACATGTGTGACAAGAAGAGAATAGAAGCTTTTGAAATGCGCCGGCCGCGGTGGTCTAGCGGTTCTAGGCGCACAGTCCGGAGCCGCGTGACTGCTACGGTCGCAGGTTCGAATCCTGCCTCGGGCATGGATGTGTGTGATGTCCTTAGGTTAGGTAGGTTTAAGTAGTTCTAAGTTCTAGGGGACTGATGACCATAGATGTTAAGTCCCATAGTGCTCAGAGCCATTTGAACCATTTTGAAATGCGATGGTACAGGGAAATGCTGAAGGTTAGTGCTGTAGACTGGATAACCAATGAAGAGATATAGAATCTTATTAAAGAGAGAAGATCTTTATAGAACAACTTGACAAAAAGAAGGCAAAGCTTGATAAAACACATCCTGCGGCATCAAGACACAGTTAATGAGGTACTGGAGGGTTGGTTGGTTGGTTTGGGGGAGGGGACCAAATAACGAGGTCATCGGATTAGGGGAGGATGGGGAACAAAAATCGTCCGTGCCCTTTCAAAGGAACCATCCCGGCATTTGCCTGAAGTAATTTTAGGGAAATCACAAAAAACCTGAATGAGGATGGCCGGACCCGGGTTTGAACCGTCGTCCCCACGAATGCGAGTACAGTGTGCTAACCACTGCATCACCTCGCTTGGTGGTAGTGGAGGGAAGTGCGGAGAATAAAACTTGTAGGGGGAGAAGAACGCTCGACTGCAGTCAGCAAGTAGCTGTCATTACAAGGGACGAAGAGATTTCCACGGGACAACTACTGTGGATAAGTGTATCGAACTAGTGTTTGACCTGAAACCTGCAGTTACACACTATATTACAATCTAAGGCTTTTAGTAATGTGAACCCAGTGAGGTATTGCAATGGTTAAGATACTGGACTCTCATGGCACTGACCAAACTAATATTTTCTGAGGTGTCCCTAAATAGTTTAAAGCGAATTCAGCCATGGCTTTTTAGAAAAAGGATACTGTCGGTTTCCCACTCTACCATTCTCAATTCGAGCTTGCGTTGCAACTCTAGTGATCTCGCCGTCGACGGATCGTTAAACCCAAATGTTCCTTGCAGTTACAGTCAGCTATTTTTTAACAATAATCTAGAGAAGTGGCACAGTGCTAAAAGCATTAGACTCGTATATTTCCTAGATTTTATCAGCTATTGAAAACATTTTTTCAACATCTTTAAAGGCGTATGAATTGTTACTAGTACTTACGCTACGTGGGATAACCACCTCTTGAACAAAGACAAATACTTTTTTGCCTGCCCAGCACTTCGTAATGCACAATAACAACTGGGGCAGTTAACGTTTACTATCAGCTGTCCTCAGCTCTGATATCAGAGTTTCAATTCAATGCTGTGGAGTTAAGGCGAGCACTCTGTGTGCATAGTCGTAGAACGAGATTCATTCAGCTAACTGAGCTGCTTGAATGAATAAGCACAGAGCCGGACACGCAATCAGCCTGAGAGGTGTCATGCCAGACACGACATTTGCTCGTAGAACAACTTTTGATATTATTAATGCACTCATTCAGTTTCTTGAGTCATGCGGCTATAGTCAATTCAGATGAAAATTAGTCTTCGTTTTGCGGACAGTGATAGAGTTCTTTACGAATAAATTGTAACTGTTGATATTTTAGTTTTTTTGTTTATTTGTTTCGTTTTTTTGTGGATTAGTCACGCACATTGTCTTCCTCTGGCTCGATTCGCTTAAAAAGTCCAGGAGTATATCATGACACATTTTTGTTTCGAAATATATCTTCAACCAACTCCAAGTTTAAAGGAGGCTGATTGGAGTTCTACGCTCCGTCAACTATGAAGTCATTCGAGTCATGGCAGGATTTCGGACTGGATTTGGATGGTGACGGTAACCGACTGTGCCCTTTCAGTTCGGGCTAGTCCGACATTCGCAGTAAGCTTTTAAGAGAAATCATGAAAACCTAAATACGGAAGCCCAAACGGAGAATTGAGCCGCTGTCCTTCCGAGTAACAGTCCAGTCAATTAATCAGTGCGCCTCCTCGCTTTCTATGATTCCAATGGTAAGTCTGTTCTCAGAAATAATGCTGTAAGTGTTCGCAAACTGTTTTTCTGGTTGACACTGACGGAAGCCTCTGTCGTGGATCTTCGTTGAGTAGCGTCACCTTTTCTTCCACCGAATAACAAAGCGGCAATCGTCTAAAGCCAAACAACACGATGTCTTTGAAATTTATATGTCACGGCAATGGGATTGCTACATAGCCTCTACAGAAAAAAGTCGTGATATTAATTAAATGACACTATGCTTTACGGTTAGCACAATATATAAAAATATATTACAAGACATCTGTTTTAATTTCCTGGCGTCTTCATTTTCAGTATCAAGTTGCTCTTTCCTGAGACAATACAATGAACTGCTCTTATTATTTTAAAGGTTTCGTGCACTGCCAACTGTAATACTGTCGTTAATGTCAAAACATAAAAACCGAACCGAATGGTTAACGCTCTAGATTTCTTTTCGGTGGAAGTAGGGTTCAAATCCCCGTCTTCCCATACAGTTTTAAGGAATGTATCGTTCTGGGGAAGATCCTTACACGACAGCAATAACATATTTCCTGTCCAAACTGAGCTTATGTTCTGTCTGTAATGACCTCGACATAGACAGCACTTTACATATTAATTTTCTCACTGTCTCGTGACTTGTGGACAATTTACAACTTACAAAATAGAAAGGAAAATAAACGTATTGATCCACGTACATGCTAGTCTTGTACCTCTAAAGAGCGCACCAGGACTTAATTCACCACTTGTGGACAGGTGGAGAACGTACCCTAAAACACACACTGTCTGCGAGCATCTGGTTACCTCCAGCTTCCTCCGTTCTAGAACCAGGTATCTGCCGTACGACGAAGCATTAAGTGAATAAGCTAGAATGAGTAATCTAGTGGATGACACAATTTCGGTTAGAGCTTAAAGTGCTGTATAATCTTAATTATTGACTGTTACTTGCCCAAAAAATTTCACCTCACAAGATTGTTGTTAACGGAGAGTCGTCTAGCACTGACCTTTGGATGGATAGTAAAATGAATTTTAAAATTAAACACTTCAAACTCTGTTTCACACCCTATTCAAGGAAATTATATCATGCTTTCTTCAAGTGCCTTAGTATTACAGAAATACACATTTTTTGTTCCATGGTCAGCTAATTCAGAGTCTAATGTTCCTTTTGACATGTCAGGTTATGTTCGTAAATATCTACAGACAGTTGTATCTGGCACTTCTTCTTTATTTATAAAAGTCAGAAATTATGTAAAGGCGGCTATTTTCGTGATAACTAGGTAATTTCGTGATATATTTGTGTTGAGTCACTGCACTTATCTGTGAGAGGACCAACGAGCCGTCCGTTCTTTGGGACATTTCATGCAATAGTACAAGGTATGACTGAGCTTTCTCCAAACTCACAGCCGCAAAAAAAGAAGTTACCAACAGCGGCGTTATTCGCAGTAGGTTTCAATTACATTCCCAGTGTCTGTACTATCACTGAATACTTGAGATTAAAGTAACAGTAAACACTACACATTTCGTCTTATTATGTGCAGACAGAAGTATATTCTCTTCTCTACGTAAAGCTACAATCAATGAATTTTATATGACAAGTGTATTTTCTGTACAGAGTATGTATAAAACTAAAAATGTAATGTATTAAGTTATTTAAGGAATACTGCATTCAAGTAGCAATGAAGTACGTTCTATCTATACTAACAAATTTACAACCATAAGTGTATTCCTCATGTAAAGTTAAAATTCATGTATTCCTTGTATCAAATGCTCAATCAGTAATTAATCTGTATGATATCAAGTGTATGTACCGAAGGTATCACATTGAATATATCACAACTACCAACAATAAAACAAACAAAAAACTACTGAATATCGTGTAATGTCCTGACGTGCAACACTCTAAGCAACATATCAATACACAAAAACGTAATAAACATACATAAACATAAACCATTTCAGATGAGAATAACTCGAGTTCCACCGAGACCTTCCTAACTGAAATAGGTAGAAATAGGCTATTATCAACCAACAAGGTACTTAGACTATATTACACATCCAAATATAGTGTATCACTTCCCTCTACAACTTCTTTTCACCACACTCATTGTATTACTTTTTTAAAATTTTTATTTGACATTTGGATTATATAAATTATATTCTCATCAACTAGGCAGAAACAAATTAAACAGAACCACTTTAACAATTGTTAAGCATTCGATTCTCTGTAACCTTAGAAAAATTTTTGTATGTTGCGTTCTTTATATTATTTACAAAACATTAACAACTGTATACGAATAAGATTGTAATAATAAGAAGTGTTGCTGACAGATTTCGAAGCATCCGACCCACCTTTCACATCAAGGCGGTGGGTTAGTCTGTACTGTTAATGAAATAAATACTACACACTTCTTATACATAAAAATTGATAATTTATCATGTGTCACATCTGATTATGTTATTTAAGTGCCGATACCCGCAGCATATGTTTTGGAGAGGAAATCGTAGCTTCCTAACGGTTGTAAATATGCCGTTTACGCTTGTCCAGCAGTTTTGCACTTCGTATATTTCATAAAATCGTATACTTGGTAAAAAAGAGACCCGTGCGAGTAGGGCTCGCTCTCTGAGAGTTTTGTATAAACTTAATTTTGTATATAGATATTTGTTCTGTAGGCTATGATGAGAGAATTTGCAAGTATCAAAATATGTGACATAGTTAACTGTAGCTTTTAACTGCGTAGCCTTAGAAGCTTAACTTTTTTACACCACCA
The DNA here is from genome assembly GCF_021461385.2 of Schistocerca piceifrons. Taxonomy (NCBI): domain Eukaryota; kingdom Metazoa; phylum Arthropoda; class Insecta; order Orthoptera; family Acrididae; genus Schistocerca; species Schistocerca piceifrons. The sequence continues at coordinate 135,510,888 of NC_060149.1, forward strand.
ACGGACCTTAGACCTTAGTATTTGACATAAGTTTCAACGTTATATCTATATCTGTTCCTGAGAAAAAGGGATCTTAAAAGACGACCGCATCTTTGGTTCCACTCAATTAGAAGTTTAGATTTTTTACACCGCCAAGTGACCGTTTACCTTAGTATTTGACATAAAAAAGGGGGTCTTAACAGACAGATGGCAGACAGACGGACAAGAAAGTGATCATATAAGTGTTCCGTTTTTTACCTATTGAGGTACTGTACCGTAAAAATTGTTGGCTTGTATAATTAGCTTCAAGTTCATATATTTTTTTTCGTCTCGGCCTCTCACGAAATTACCGGTCGCAAACCACTTTCTTCGAATTTCAGGTCAGCATTTGTAAAGTATTTAAGGCAGCTGCAAGAAGTGATTGCCTTGCTGTGGAGTTCACTGAATGACGTTCTTTTCTTTATCTGCGGCATGCTTGCTTTGACCTTGTTATTTTCATTTCCAGGGATTAACTGCATGCAGCATATAATTTACTGTTGCGTAAAATAACTATCTATTTTCTTTATTTGGAAGTTAATTACAAACTGCCCTATTTGATGCTGTTCATTTGTTGCGATTGATTTCGAAACTCTGGTGGCTTCATAATGCAGTAAACTAAGACGTATGGATTACATGCATTCGTGAGAATTAGAGGAAAATCACAAGTAAAGTATATATTTTTACTCTTGCCCGGTATGCGCTATTGGCATCTGTGGAATTTTTATTGCGCGGCCTGTAGTGTGAGGCGAGAAGGGCTGGAGTTTTGTCCACCTCAAGGTCATTACAGCAAGAGCAGAAGCTCGAACAGGACAGGAATTGGGAGAAGCAGTCTTCCACCATATCATCCTGATACGCGCCTGCCGTAATTTATGGCGTGCCCCAGAAGAGTGTTTCTGGATCGTTACTGTTTACCACGTATATAAGTGATCTTGTGAGTAATGCGGGAACTCCGTGAGTCTCTTTGCTAATGATTCTAAAATGCCAAAAAAATTGGGGTGAAGTGAAGGAAACCTTGCAGAGGATCGATGACATATACGAGGATTAGAATTTCCCTCAACACAAAGAAATGTTACGTAATACGCGTAAATAGGAAGGAGGATCAATTGTTGTTCGATTACACGACTAAGAATCAATCACTAGAAAGGGTACCAACTATTAAATATCTAAGAGCATGCCTCTGGAGTGACCCAAAGTACAACGACCACATAAAAATTTATAACGCTATGTGGGGAAGACAAATAACAGACAGACATGCTGGAAAAATTCTAAGAAAATGTAATTCACTCACGAAAGAAGTGGTGCACAGACTGCGAGCTGCACCGATTCTTGAGCACTGGTCGCCAATATGGGACTCTTCCCGCTCACTGACGGATTCTTGCGAGATAAGATTAACAGAGACGATGAAGAAGGTCCAAAGAAGAGCTACACGCTTCTTCACGGTTCCGCTTAGCGAGCAGCAGAAGGTCACAAAGATATGCCGTCGAACTCCAGTGGCAGACGCTGCAATAGAAGCTTTGCACAACATACAGAGATCTACTGTTACAATTCTGGGAACGCACTTGCTAAGGAGACCAAGGCAACAGTTCTGCACCCCTACATACTTTATAGCAAAAACGTACAACGTCGAGCACATACATACACCTACCGAGAGTAGTTCTTCTCGAGTACCATTGGGAAACTGAACAGGAACATGGGAAATAATCCGACGTACTCTCCGCCATTCACCCCAAGGTGGCTACTTGAGTTCAAATGTACGTGTAATTCAGGGGAAAGAAGGGTAACTATACAAAGCTTGTCGTATAAGGCTCCTCTCAAAACGATGGCAGTTTGCTTGTATACCCTGGGAGCAGACAACATTCCCTTAGAACTACTGATAGCCTTGGGAGAGCCAGCCACGACAAAACTCTTTCAACCGGTCAGCAGGATGTGTGAGACAGGCGAAATACCCTCAGACTTCAAGCAGAATATAATACTCCCAATTCCAAATAAAGCAGTTGCTGACAAGAGTGAATTTACCGAACTATCAATTTAATAAGTCATGATTGCACAATAAACATGAAGTCTTTACAGAAGATCGGAAAAACTGAGTTAAGCGACCTCGGTGAAAATCAGTTTGGATTCCGGAGAAATGTAGGAACACGCGAGGCAACACTGACCCTACTACTTCTCATATAAGATAGGTTAAGGAAAGGCAAGCCTACATTAGCCGGCCGAAGTGGCCGCGCGGTTCTGGCGCTGCAGTTTGGAACCGCGAGACCGCTACGGTCGCGGGTTCGAATCCTGCCTCGGGCATGGATGTGTGTGATGTCCTTAGGTTAGTTAGGTTTAAGTAGTTCTAAGTTCTAGGGGACTGATGACCTCAGAAATTGAGTCCCATAGTGCTCAATGTGTGTGATGTCCTTAGGTTAGTTAGGTTTAAGTAGTTCTAAGTTCTAGTAGGGGACTGATGACCTCAGAAGTTGAGTCCCATAGTGCTCAGAGCCATTTGAACCAACCAAGCCTACATTATAGCATTTGCAGACTTAGAGAAAGTTTTTGACAATACTCTTTCAAATTCTGAAAGTGGCAGAGTAAAATACAGGGCGTGAAGGGCTATTTAACAATTTGTACAGAAACGAGATGGCAGTTATAAGAGTCGAGGGGCATGAAAGGGAAGCAGTGGTTGGGAAGGGAGTGAGACAGGGTTGTAGACTATCCCCGATGCTATTCAATGTGTATATTGAGCAAGCAGTAAAGGAAACAAACGAAAAATTTGGAGTTGAAATTAAATTCCAAGAAAAAGAAATAAAAACTTTGAGGTTTGCCGATGACTTGTAATTCTGTCAGACACAGCGAGGGACTTGGGAGAGCAGCTGAACGGAATGGACGGTGTCTTGAAAGGAGGATATAAGATGAACATCAACAAAAGCAAAGCGAGGACAGTGGAATATAGTCGAATTATTCAGGTGATACTGAGGGAATTAGATAACGAAACGACACACTTATAGTAGAACGTGAGTTTTGGTTCTAGGGCAGCAAAATAACTGATGATGGTCGAATCAGAGAGCAAATAAAATGTAGACTGGCAATGGCAAGAAAAGCGCTCCTGGAAAAGAGAAATTGGCTAACATTGAGTATAAAATAAAGTGTCATGGAGTCTTTTCTGACAGTATTTGTCTTGGGTATAGCCAAGTATGGAAGTGTAAAATGGACGATAAACTGTTTGGACGGGAAGAGAGTAGAAGCTTTTGAAATGTGGTGCTACAGAAGAATGCTGAAGATTAGATGGGTAGATCACATAACTAATGAGGAGGTACTGGGGAGAAAAGAAGTTTGTGGCACAACCTGATTAGTAGTAGGGATCGGTTGGTAGGACACATTCTGAGACCTTCAAGGGATCACCAATTTACTGCTGGAGGGAAGCGTGGGGGGCTGAAATTGCAGAGGGAGACCAAGAGATGAACACAGTAAGCAGATTCAGAGGGATATAGGTTGCAGTTACTCGGAGATGAGGAGGCTTGCACTGTATAGAGTAGCATGGAGAGCTGCATCAAACCAGTGCGACTGAAGACCACCACAACAACAACGTATTGACATACACTTCAAGCCTTTGAGTACCAGTGGTTTCCGCCTGAAACCAATATTTTATTAATTTTGTTTTGAAGAACCAGTGCCTTTAGCATTAAACCACCGATCCTATTGCAAGACAAATACATGTACGTACTTATGAGGTACTTCTGTGAATGTACGAATAGTTCAGTATACTATTCACTTATGACATTCAAACCAACAGTCGGTGCGGAGATGATGTTACGTCATTATAGGAGATGGTAAGACTCAGTTTTCTTTTAATTTTTTATAACGGTCATATTGGCGTCACTGGCAGTGAAAGTAGGTATATGTAAAATTATTGTAACGTAGATTTGAGTTTGTACTAATGATTTTATGAGTGATTTCGAAATGAAACGACTGGGCCAATATGTACTTCTGATACAGAATTTATTAAATTTTAGGCCCATTTTTCTTGTTATTTAGGATTATTATATGTTTTTGGCGTTATGAGTTCATGGAAGTTTCGGGATGTGGGATTGTGCCAAGAAAACATCTGAATTTGCTTTCAAATATATCTACGTATATGTCCTAGTGGTTCCTTTAAACAATTGAATTTTTACTTTTTCTCAATTTCGTCTTGTATTCGTTGCTTACTATGATAATAGAGGTTAATTTTATGAAAAATTTTAAAATTTTGTACCAAAGTGAAACAGCCTCCTTAAAATAATTGAGTATTTGCTTTTTGCTAATTTCTTCTTATATTCGTTGCTTAATACGATAACAAACGTTAATTTTTTGAAAAACTTTAAAATTATATTAGTTTTCAATTTTTGGGACTCAAAGCGCTAGGCTGGTAAACAGCTTTAGAGAGTTTTTGCATAGTTACACCAAACGAAGCGTGTCACTTTAAGGACAGTGAATTTAGCACTTATCTGGGCTCTAGTATCCACAACACCTCGTCTTTTGTATAAGGGGGGGGGGGGGTTAAAAAAGTTTTCGTTAGAAGGCCGTACAGTCCAGAATCGGTACGTCAGTCAGGCAAAATCGGCCAGAGCATTGAGGCAAACATCCCACCGACGCATCAGGTTGAATATACACGTTTGGTAAAACAGTGTGTCCTGCTGCGTGAAGAAGTCCGTAACTGGGTGTTGTACATCCTCATCCAACAGAAATCGTCGACGCTTCAAGTCCTTTTTTAAGGGACTGAAGGCGTGATAATCGCATGATTAAAAATTAAAGATACATGGTAGCATGCATTTAAATAATTGTATACGAAACAATATATACTTATTCATGAAACTATCGGAAACAGTTTACTCTCTTGTTTAGACGCAGATAAACATCGCACTGACTACACATGAATATTAGCTTACAGTTTGGTTTTATACATCTTTGCCTTGTGTCTGTAACATGGTCCCAATGACGTACATCAGTTCGAGCAGCCTTACCTTGAACCGATACTGTTGGACCTTAATGCTTCCTGCAATGTAGTCCTACCTCTATACTGGCTGAAGAAGTACCTCTGTTTTTATTTGTCTTAGCTTTTCTGTGCTTGCCAGTGCCTCTGTTATTCTGGATCTCAGTTCTACGAGATCATCTTGTTTACTATGGGGAATTCGGCATTTGTCACAGTCCATGTCTGCAGATGGTACACAATCACTGAAATCTCCATTTGCATGTCACGAAACATAAAACCCCGGGGATCCATCGCTAATAAAATAAAAGATTCATAGTAGCAGCAGTTCATTAGGATTTCCACGTTGTAATGAAAGTGAGATGTAATCAGTTAAAAGTGTGTTGCGGCCGGATGTTCATATAAATTATTGGGAACTTGTAGTAAATTAAAGTGTATATACAAAAATAATGAATACCTTTACCCAATGAAGAATTCTGGCGCTACAAAACAATGAAAATATTTGCTTTCACTTCACTTTCTTTCAACTCTTGCAAGGGCCACAAAGCAACAAAAACGCGTAATTGTGGGTATTTTACACAAATATAATTTTCGAATTCACTGGCACGTGCAACTAGTACATGACAAGAAAATGTGATCTGCGTCACGTCACAGATATTATAGAACAAAAAAATAATTTTTAGAGCTAAACTTACCTATATACTGTATTTAGCTGTAATGGTCTAAATAACGAGGATAGCTTCTCACATGTGTGTAGATGTGTGTGTGTGTGTGTGTGAGAGAGAGAGAGAGAGAGAGAGAGACAGAAGTACCGTCATTAGCACTCAAAACAATTAACTTTTCATTTCTTAGCGTCACTTTGTTATGATGCGAATTCGTGACCCTCGGCGTGAAAGGTCTAGAATTATATTTACAGGACCGAGACCTGACACTTGTTTGTCACGTCACCCTTCCAGTAAATCGATCATTAACGTACATCTAGTACTGGTCTGTAGTAGGCATGAAGTCTGGAAAAAGGCTTTGATAGCTGGTGTGTTGGAGAGAACGCTCCTGTCGCTACAAATATTAGTGTACTTGAACGTGTCACGTGTCATCAAACCCTGACCTGATGTCAGTGTGTGTTTGTGTTGTCTCCAACAGATCGTGTGTGATCGACGAATGGGAGCGTCAGTCTCAGAGGTTGTGTCGCCACTGGATCACGTTGTGAAGAGTGGGCCGTGAGTACCTCGAATCACATAAAACAGCCGTCGCGACGGGTTTCAGTGCAGTAGCCAATTCAGTGCTGGATACGTGGTGGGTCGCCGAGCCGTCTAGAACAGTGGTCGTCAAAAGCCAACACTGACATTGAGCGGTGGCACCTAGAGCCGCATATGTATCGATCTTATTATTAATTGGTAGCTTACATACATTAATATGTCATGAGCTTGCAACAGACTAGCTATAGTGAGGGCGCGGTACGTTGGACGCCAGCCCCTAACTACTGATCGTCAAACGTCGGCACCATCCGGAACACACTGTGTCGGCCGTTCTCTGTTTCCGATTGCTGCCATCCTCAGTGACCACAGTGTTGTGACACTGTAATTGCCTGACGATGTGTTGTTTTGTTGCCTGTGTGAGCAGATGATTAATTGAACAATAACAGCTCGGAAATGGTTCAAATGGCTCGAATCACTATGGGACTCAACATCTGAGGTCATCAGTCCCCTAGACTTGGAACTACTTAAACCTAACTAACCTTAGGACATCACACATATCCATGCCCGAGGCAGGATTCGAACCTGCGACCGTAGCAGCAGCGCGGTTCCGGACTGAAGCACCTATAACAGCGTCTGTACTTATATTTAAATGCGTTATGCAAAGTCAGAGACCATCACAAATGTCTACTAAATGTTTTTAATGCCATTTTTCTTCTACTCGTTGCGTTGTATTACAACAACCTTAATCTAATTTATCCCATTTGAAGATGACTGTCTCTACAATACACTTTCACGAATCCATGTTACTTTTGTGTCAAAATTTATACTACAGCAGCTGATCGGCACGAGTCGCGAATAGAACATTCTCCTTCTCACAATCTCTATCCCCGCAGTGGCCGTCTCTATCCCCGCAGTGGCAGCTCTACGTAGCCCTCTGCCCCTGTGGTGAGCGGCCAACTTTATTTAGCACATGGCTAAATTCACCAACGTCAATTAAAATTAAACACGTCTTAAAATATTATTGTATCTGTAAGTATTTTTGTTGGTCACTGCGCAGAAAAAGTACAGTCTTAAGAAGCTTTTAACGTTAGTTGACGTTTTTGAATTTGGGTGCTACTTGCTAGATGCAAATTATTAAAAAATACGGATAAGGACCGTGGCCGCATGAATGCTTGATTCAACCGGTATGCGTCTTGAGGGTAGCAGTTTGGCAAACACTGTTCTAGAACGACGTCCACGTTAGGGGCCACATGAGTTGGCACTCGCACAATAAGTTTGGTACTCATGCAGGAACGCAGATATATTACGTTCGATGAATGAAAAAACGTTATCTGGAACAGTAAGTGACGGCACACGATGATGATGTCAGGTACGAGTACATATAAAACAATCCTGCCAATCAACAGCTGAGATATTATTTAAATATCAATTATCAGTTACTGAAGCAAAGTTGATCGCGGTACCTAGCATCACTCTTTGACCTTAACCTAAATTTACATCACGTAACTTTTATTTTTCTAACGCGTAAGACACGTACACTCCTGGAAATGGAAAAAAGAACACATTGACACCGGTGTGTCAGACCCACCATACTTGCTCCGGACACTGCGAGAGGGCTGTACAAGCAATGATCACACGCACGGCACAGCGGACACACCAGGAACCGCGGTGTTGGCCGTCGAATGGCGCTAGCTGCGCAGCATTTGTGCACCGCCGCCGTCAGTGTCAGCCAGTTTGCCGTGGCATACGGAGCTCCATCGCAGTCTTTAACACTGGTAGCATGCCGCGATCACGTGAACCGTATGTGCAGTTGACGGACTTTGAGCGAGGGCGTATAGTGGGCATGCGGGAGGCCGGGTGGACGTACCGCCGAATTGCTCAACACGTGGGGCGTGAGGTCTCCACAGTACATCGATGTTGTCGCCAGTGGTCGGCGGAAGGTGCACGTGCCCGTCGACCTGGGACCGGACCGCAGCGACGCACGGATGCACGCCAAGACCGTAGGATCCTACGCAGTGCCGTAGGGGACCGCACCGCCACTTCCCAGCAAATTAGGGACACTGTTGCTCCTGGGGTATCGGCGAGGACCATTCGCAACCGTCTCCATGAAGCTGGGCTACGGTCCCGCACACCGTTAGGCCGTCTTCCGCTCACGCCCCAACATCGTGAAGCCCGCCTCCAGTGGTGTCGCGACAGGCGTGAATGGAGGGACGAATGGAGACGTGTCGTCTTCAGCGATGAGAGTCGCTTCTGCCTTGGTGCCAATGATGGTCGTATGCGTGTTTGGCGCCGTGCAGGTGAGCGCCACAATCAGGACTGCATACGACCGAGGCACACAGGGCCAACACCCGGCATCATGGTGTGGGGAGCGATCTCCTACACTGGCCGTACACCACTGGTGATCGTCGAGGGGACACTGAATAGTGCACGGTACATCCAAACCGTCATCGAACCCATCGTTCTACCATTCCTAGACCGGCAAGGGAACTTGCTGTTCCAACAGGACAATGCACGTCCGCATGTATCCCGTGCCACCCAACGTGCTCTAGAAGGTGTAAGTCAACTACCCTGGCCAGCAAGATCTCCGGATCTGTCCCCCATTGAGCATGTTTGGGACTGGATGAAGCGTCGTCTCACGCGGTCTGCACGTCCAGCACGAACGCTGGTCCAACTGAGGCGCCAGGTGGAAATGGCATGGCAAGCCGTTCCACAGGACTACATCCAGCATCTCTACGATCGTCTCCATGGGAGAATAGCAGCCTGCATTGCTGCGAAAGGTGGATATACACTGTACTAGTGCCGACATTGTGCATGCTCTGTTGCCTGTGTCTATGTGCCTGTGGTTCTGTCAGTGTGATCATGTGATGTATCTGACCCCAGGAATGTGTCAATAAAGTTTCCCCTTCCTGGGACAATGAATTCACGGTGTTATTATTTCAATTTCCAGGAGTGTATATAACAACAGCATGACATTGCTGATCCCATGGATACCATACAGTCCTTCTCAAATTGTATTTTAGAATTGCTGTACGAAATTTGTACTTCGAATATTGAAACCAATTAAATTCACTGCCACTTATGTTTCTATCATGAACTCAGCTTCTGTAACAGTAGGATAATAGTTTTCATTTAGGAACGGTTTATTTGGTTAGTTCCAAAACTGTGTCACATTAACGAAGGAAGTTTCGGTGCACGATTAAAAATCAATTAAACGACTGTTTTCAAAAATAGTGTTCATTCAGCAAATGCTAGAAGGCAAAAGCCGTTTTTTGCACATATAACTGTAACTCAAACGCATCAGCTGAATTAATGTTAATAACATATTAATCATGATATTACAATCTTCAGAACTCCGGAACTGTTACAGATTCGCAAAATATAAGACCAGTTTTGAAATCTGTACAAAAATTCCAGCAAGATGATACTTTTATACATCATTCCGCGTTCGTTTTAAGTTGCATAAAAAATATTATTTTTTACAAAATTATGTCGGGTTTCGTGGCCAGTTGCTTACAACTTTCCTGTCGACTTCTGTCTCGGGTTCTTCGGCCGACGTTTTTCTGATTTTTCTGACGTTCTGCTAGCATGAGAGGCTGACATTGTCAAGGCTTCACCGTCCATTGCTCGTGGTGGAGTCGATCTCGCGGCCGCATATTATAGGTACCTGGCTCGCAAACATCCGTGGTCTTTTCCGTAGTCATTACCGCTGTGTTTCTATCTTGCTACCTGCAACGGTCGTTCGCTGCAGCTCGGGAATCCGAGAATGCAGATGGTATCGACTCCTTGACCAACGACGGAAAAAAAAGCGTGCTTGATGTCCTCTCTCGCCTTTCTGTTGCTGCGACAGGGTCAAGGGCCCACACCAAAGTTCTTGAAATGTAAGCGCCTAATCACCACAGCCCAAACTCATCGTATCTACTACAGAATGGAACGAGCTTTTCTTCGCGAGCGAATTCATGCAACACAAACGTATTTGGTAAGAAATGGTGAGAATCTTTTGGACATTTTCTGTCAGTTAAATAAGAGCATGTATCGACAGAATCACTCACAGAAGTACGCAGAACCAACTCGACAGCTGCACCGACCACCAGAAGAAAAATTTGCATGATGCAGGAAGCAGATTGACAAGGCGATTCCCAGCATGTCACGAACAGTGAACGTCAATTGACAAAAGAGAAACAGTCTGACCTGCAAAAAGGAGGGATTTTCGCTATCATCTCGAGGACTATATTTGCTAATACGAAAGCGGTCATTCGGATCCTTCCACGTGAAAGAGGTGAGGAAATATGCACTGAAACCGCCAAGAAGCTGCACCGAACAAAACAACCAGCTTGCAACAGCTGACAACCCGACACCTATTAGATCCGACGAATTGCCGAAAACTAAGCACAGAACCGAGGCAGCGGATCACATTGAATACGAATCGGTTAATCAAGGCGTCTTCCTCTCTGCGGTCATACAGAGGAACCTGCACAACACAAAGGCCCTATCACCTCTGCTGTATGGATTATCGAAGATCGACAAGAGTAATGTTCCATTAAAACCTATTGTTAGCGCTCCTGGCTCACCGATGTCTAAACTGGCGAAATATTTGTGCTCTCTGCTCTAGCCGCGCCTGGGGAAGACTGACACATAGATGAAGGACGCAGGACATTTCATTGAGAAGCTGAAGAAACTAAAACTTGGGCCGAACGTCATCCTGGTCATTCTCTGTTGATCCATTATGGATATGGGACAGCGGCCGGTCAGTTATTCACGGAATCCAGGTATTGATGGCATCGAAGTAAACACCCCAAAAACGAAATCATGGAATCCAGATAATGATGGCTCCAGTTATGCAAGTATCGATATATCTGATTGCCTATATATGGAAAGCATAGGGGCCCGAAGATGGCATTAATGAGATGCCAGAATGGATTGTCTAAATAAAACAACTTCACAAAACATACCGCCGTTTGGCGATTTTTCTTGATAAATAAACATCTTGGTCAGGTTTGATGTTCCTTTGTTTACCAACGCGCCACTCAGTGATTCTCTGGTGTATATACACTTTCCCTCAAGACATGACCAATCTCCTTCATTCATATATTACCAAGAGCTATTGATGTGGAATGGCAACTTCAACGAGCATTTGGAAGGCTTCGCCATTGGTAGTCCACTTAGTCTAGTGGTGGCCAACTTCTTCATGGAACATTTCGAAACACAGGTTCTGGACTGGGCATCTTGTAAACCTAAGGTATTGTACATATACGTCAACGATGCCTTCGTTGGGTGGAGCCATGGTGAGGAACAGCTTGTTTACTTGCTAAGACACCATAGAGGTAGAAAAGGCTACCCTTTCTTAATGTGCTGGTCGCGAGGAGTGGTGAAAACCTGGGACACAACGTATATGGAAAACAGACAAAAAATTTACCTGCACAAACTATCAAATGTGTGCCCAAGGCACTATTAATATACTCATAACGCGAGCAAGACGAATGTGTGTGCCACAGCACCTCAGACGCGAGATGCAACACCTAAGAAGCATTCTAAGGAGCAATAGGTACTCCACAAGTTGCATAAGAAGTCTCACAGAATCAAAGACTCGACAAAGTGACACATCGAAAAGAAACGTCGAGTGCGGCCTGTCTTCTATGCATTTCCTGGATGTCGGACAGAATCGGCCGTATATTGTGCAGATACGGTGTAGAGACTATTTATAAAGTGACAAAGAAGATCAAAGAGTGTTACGGATCGCTAAGGGAGAGAAGGGACACACAACGTCAGGAATATACTGCGTACCATGTATATGTGGAAAAATCTATGTTGGAATGACTAGATGATAAATCAACACCAGGATCACCGAACATAAGCAGCAAAGTAGGTTCAGACAGATGGTGAAATCGGCTGTGGCGGAGCACACACTGTGTGAGACCGACCACATAGTAAAATTCGCCGACACGGAAGCTCTTGCTGTAGAGAGGAGCTATATACTCGCTTGTTCAAGGTTCAAAATGGTTCAAATGGCTCCAAGCACTATGGGACTTAACAACTGAGGTCACCAGTCCCCTAGAACTTAGAACTACTTAAACCTAACTAAACTAAGGACAGGACACACATCCATGCCTGAGGCAGGATTCGAATCTGCGACTCTAGCAGCCGTGTGGTTCCTGACTGAAGCGCCTAGAACCGCTCGATCAAAGGGGCCGGCTGCTTTTTCAAGGAAGCTACCACCACCTGCAATGGAGGGTGAAGCTTTGACAATCCCAACCACTCATGCTGGCGGAACGTCAGACGAATCATCCAACAAACGTCGGACGAAGAACCAGAAACAGAAGAAGAATAGTAGAACCAAGTATGGTTGCTACAACATTAAAACTCATTCAGACTAATGTAATATACAGAGGAAAAATACTTTTGCCTTAAAAATAATGTAAATTAAAATAGCACTAGCCTTCAGGTAGCTTCATTCTATTATGAAGTATACGTTTATACTTCGTTTATGTGACTTTCATCCCATTAAACAGATGAGGGGAGGGATATTTACTAATAGATTTTAGAGAGACGCCAAAAGGCAGTTCAAATCGATGTGAAATAAGGGTAATCGTGTACACCTACGGTACTTTTATTTACACGATTGTTCTCCAAACGTAGGTTGGCGACAATGCGAAAGCATAGTCAATGTCTGTTGTTATCGCGAACATCTGTAGTGAACTATGTTTACGAAATAAATATCACGGTATGAATACATGTTTAGGACTTACTATTATTTACAGGGTGTTTCAAAATTCATGTTAAACAACTTTCAGAGGTGGTACTATGGACCAACACAAGAAAAGAAGTCAAGTAAACATGGGATCTCAAATGCACACCTTAAGAGCACTTGTTCAATGGAGGAGATGCGTTTCACATTGGCGAAGATGAACAAATTACCATAGCTCCTTGGGTATGCATCTTAGAGCACATGTTTACTTGACGTTTTTCCTTGTCTTGGTCCATAGTACTATCTCTGAAAGTTGCATACCCTATATTCTTAGCAACAGGAGTACCGGCACATATATTCCACTGCCAGAGGTATCAGAACGATTTTAGTTTATAACTTTCGACTCTTTCGTTTCCGATACAAGGATCCTTATCTTGGATTGGTACATTTATCCTTCTTCATTTTCCTTGAAAATCTGTAACATCATCACTGTATATACATACATTTACAGGTGCAGGCGCCTATAACTTTGGCACTCTATAGTGTCGTTGGATGACATTTACGGATATGGTTTCCTGTGTAAAACTTGACCTACTAAGTCCCCTCTATAACCTCTAGAAGTCTGAAACATGAATTGTGAAATATCCTGTATACATCAAAAGTAAAGTCTGGTATCAGACTTCTGCAGTGGACAGCAGCAAGGTTTAATTCATCGTATGATGTTAATGAAATCCACAATATGTATTTGTTGCGTTATTGAATGGGGCTCAGACTTTGATTTATTATTGACCCCAAGCCTGGAAAACGTCACGCAGTGCTCAGTTCAGGCAGGTGGAGGAGGTATTCTCTTTTTTGGGATATTTACATGGTATGAATTGAGGTCCCTCTTACTTCTACCTTCGTCTGTTACCAGAAAATGATATAGGAACTTACTGTCCGATCATCTGCATACGTTTATTTGCCTGCGACACACCACAGGTGATTTGTACCTTCAAAAAAAATCCACCTCCCCTTCGCTCTTGAACTGTACCATAATAGCTTAAGGAAGATTCTACAACGGCGCAGTGTTTGTGTGACCCCCAGTTCATCTGACCTAAATCCTCACGACAAATCTGGGCTGCCACCGCGTGAAATATGCGCTCCTAGAACACATATCCGTGAGTCGTGGGCGGCTTTGGAGCAGTCAGAAATATTAAGACCTCCCAATTCTTTTGTTGTCACCTGGAGCCCATGTCGAGTAGACTCTCCGCTGTCATCCTGGCGGAAAGGGGTGTACCAACGCAATCTGTAAAATAAAGAGACGTTGGATGTAGAAACTGGTAGGTAGGTGTCTTTAATCCATTTTCGAGTGTACAAAGACATACCGAAAGGACGTAAGCATCTAAGGTGAGGTGAACAAGTATGTGGTAAATGGGATCAAGAATGTCACGATAGGTTTCAGCTCTTGAACTACGTCACTCAGTCTAAATACGGTGGGGCGCACACAGTTTGTTTTGCATTATATCACATTACTTGTATGAATTCTGCTTATGAGTGATGTAAGTACTTTTACGTCATGTGTAACATTTGATACGCACACTAAAGTGTTCCTTAGGCTAGCGAGTCTCTCGAATTGAATGAGGTTAACGTCGTTAACAATTTTGATGTCAGTGTTTATACACACAAAAAAGTAAGTCATACTACACAACATGTGGAATACAGTATACATATCATCAATAATATTTGCCATTAAAAATGTTGCATAGATTCACTTGAAACAAAAATAATTACGATTTCAACACCGCCCCAATTTACGCTGCGAACATGCGAAGAGAGCGTCAAGCAACTGAGTTACTTCTCACAGGAACATACTTCACTGGTTAAATGATTATCATTGCACAATGCTATGCAATGGTCTGCCATATTTAAAAAAATACGATAACTAGTCTAGAAGTGCGGTAGCATTACTGTGTAGCGAGAGTGGCCAGTATATTATACTAATTCTCATGCCTATGTGAGGGCACTACGTAACGTATCAGATGAAGCGAGACAAGAGCTATATGTCAAGAGACGTTACTGGAGGGAAAAACCTTCGTCACTTTGATACATTGGGGATAAAAAGGAGTAAACCTAAAAAGTACAGGTTTTTAGAAACAAATTTAATTACAGAATCTGAGTAAATTTCAGCTTTTTTTGTTTCCCACGTGGCGGGAGCTAATTAATTAGCCACCAAGTTACGCATATTGATTATAATTAAACTTTTCTTAGATAATGTTGAGATGCTACTGGGCCACTCACTGAAATGATACTATTTTGACAGATTTCCCAATAACCTTTACAGTTTAATCAGATGGAGTGATACGATCTGTCTCGTTACAATTTAATCTTGCTATTGACTAGCGTATGTGAGTGACACTGCTCTAGAAACAATCTATGTTAATGCGAACTGATTCACACATAATGTCATCGTATGCCTTCGGAGGACGTTAATTTTGATCCAAATGAACCTTAGTGGAAAGCAGTAATTTGGCAAACATGCACGTTGAATGAAAGCCACAGCCGCGAAACATCGCGTGACTGTCTTGGTGGGCGTGAACTAGAGTGCAGCTGAAACCCGTTGCGAGCTATCATTCTGCCAAGCCACGAGCTTTAAAGTTAATTGAAAGCCCCTCCTGCTCTGCTCAGGCGAGACTGAATGAGAGAGTAGTCTGACTCGGATTGTTTAGTTGACTTTTACGTCGACCTTTCCCAGGCCTTTGCTTAAGGAAGGGTGAGTTTCGAGACTGTATTTCTGTCTTGTCCAATAGAGAGGTCATCCACACTGGGTAGTTACTTAGCGAGCGTGAAAGTGTCTCTCTGTATCAGACGGTTGTATATGACTAAACTGACGAAGAGCATCAACGAGTCCCATACTTGCGATCACACACCTCACAGACATTAAGTCCCATAATACCTTATCCCAAAATTGTATATCCACGTGTGGTGTACCCCTTATAAAGATGTAGAAGCAGTGCCATTTGTCTGTGTTGCTACGACGTCTGACGTCAGCGTATTTGTATGTCCGCCCAAGGACATGCAATAAACTGGCACAGCTCGACTACGTAGTCTGTGTAATTGTGTACTGTACGTATGCTGTGCCGTTTTGTGCATCGGAGGGAACAGATGGATATTTTTACATATTTCTGGCAAATGAAAAATACACTACTGGCCATTAAAATTGCTACACCACGAAGTTAACGCGCTACAGACGCAAAATTTAACCGACAGGAAGAAGATGCTGTGATATGGAAATGATTAACTTTTCAGAGCAGAGACCGGTGGCGAAACCTACAACGTGCTGACATGAGAAAAGTTTCCAACCGATTTCTCATACACAAACAGCAATTGACCGGCGTTGCCTGGTGAAACGTTGCTGTGATGGCTCGTGTAAGGAGGAGAAATGCGTACCATCACGTTTCCGACTTTGTTAAAGATCGCTTATCGCGATTGCGGTTTATCGTATCACGACATTGCTGCTCGCGTTGGTCGAGAACCAATGACTGTTAACAGAATATGGAATCGGTGTGTTCAGGAGGGTAATACGGAACGCCGTGCTGGATCCCAACGGCCTCGTATCATTAGCAGTCGAGATGACAGGCATCTTATTCGCATGGCTGTAATGGATCGTGCAGCCACGTCTCGATCCCTGAGTCAACAGGTGGGGACGTTTGCAAGACAACAACCATCTGCACGAACAGATCGACGACGTTTGCAGCAGCATGGACTATCAGCTCGGAGACCACGGCTGCGGTTACCCCTGTCGCTGCATCACAGACAGGAGCGCCTGCGATGGTGTACTCAGCAACGAACCAGGGTGCACGAATGGCAAAACGTCATTTATCGGATGAATCCAGATTCTGTTTACAGCATCATGATGATCGCATCCGTGTTTGGCGACATCGTGGTGAACGCACATTGGAAGCGTGTATTCGTCATCGCCATACTGGCGTATCATCCGGCGTCATGGTATGGGGTGCCATTGGTTACACGTCTCGGTCACCTCTTGTTCGCATTGACGGCACTTTGAACAATGGACGTTACATTTCAGATGTGTTACGACCCATGGCTCTACCCGTCATTCGATCCCTGCGAAAACCTACATTTCAGCAGGACAATGCACGACCGCATGTTGCAGATCCTGTACGAGCCTTTCTGGATACAGAAAATGTTCGACTGCTGCCCTGGCCAGCACATTCTCCAGATCTCTCACCAATTGAAAACGTCTGGTCAATGGTGGCCGAGCAACTGGCTCGTCACAATACGCCAGTCTCTACTCTTGATGAACTGTGGTATGGTGCTGAAGCTGCATGGGCAGCTGTAACTGTACACGCCATCCAAGCTCTGTTTGACTCAATTCCCAGGCGTATCAGGGCCATTGTTACGGCCAGAGGTGGTTGTTCTGGGTACTCATTTCTCAGGATCTATGCACCCACAATGGGTGAAAATGTAATCACATGTCAATTCTAGTAAAATCAATTTGTCGAATGAATACCCGTTTATCATCTGCATTTCTTCTTGGTGTAGCAATTTTAATGACCAGTAGTGTACAAGTCTAAGTATAGCTACTTCGCGGGCATATCACTCTATATATTGGGGGCGGTCAAAAAAGTTCCGCCTGAGGGCGTTGCTGCGACATACATGCAATGTAGTGCGACTCCGATGCAGGTATGTAAGCACCGACATGTAGGTAATGGATTAGTGTGGCATTCGTGTTTTTCCGATGTGGTCGCGATAAATGTGGAAATGTGAACTATGGAGACGTTGAAAAGTCCCCTTTTGAAAAATTGTACAAGACTGTGCTTAAACTGACACACAATTTTTTAGCGCAACGCAATCTGACTTTCAAAAATCCCTACAAAAAAATGGCCCTGACTAACATTAACCTATGCGTTTCACAAATCGTTTACCTCACAAAAATCTTGGTTACTCGAACTACTGCAATACAGCGAGCGCCACTACTGCCAGCTAAATAAAGATTCAAACTACGGAAGGCACAAACTACTGATAGGCATAGCTAGCAAATGAAAGATTTTGATAGAGAACATCCAGTCTTAAAAATTTCAAAACTCCGCCATCTCTCTCCCCACATCCACCACTGCTGGCGGCTCACCTCCAACTGCGCAACCAGTGTTGCCAACTCTAAAGAACCCGAGTCGCTAGATTCAATATCAAAAGTCGCTAGAAAGTCGCTAAAACTGATTTTACTAGGGGTGTACTGAAAATTTCGTGCTGTGAATGGTGCAATAAGCCAGTTGGGGAGGGGGGGGGGGGGGAATAAAATATTAATAAAATCTCTCATACGTAATTGCTGTATTGTCTTAATTAAATGATGCATCGCTTGCAACAACATATATATATATAAAATACGCTAACGTTTAATTGGTTCAAATGGCTCTGAGCACTATGGGACTCAACTTCTCAGGTCATTAGTCCCCTAGAACTTAGAACTAGTTAAACCTAACTAACCTAAGGACATCACACACATCCATGCCCGAGGCAGGATTCGAACCTGCGACCGTAGCGGTCTCGCGGTTCCAGACTGCAGCGCCTAGAACCGCACGGCCACGTCGGCCGGCTTAACGTTTAATTAAACTAGTTATCATAATTGACGCAACACATAAATTGTTGTTTCAATCACAGTAGTCAAATATACTAGAAATATACAACTATATTTGTAACAAAAGAAAGCAAGAAAACAAGTTACAAAATATATACATACCGGTATGTCAGCTATTCATCGTAGTCACTCAGAAGATCGAATAACTCCTCTGTTTCATGCTCTGACAGAACTGTAGTTGATGTAGAGGGTTGAACTTCACTCTACAGATGATGCAGTTCGACTGGTTTTGTCGCAAAAGGGTAACTTTTGTTCGTTCCAACAAGCTCCAATACATCTGACGGTATGTCAAAAGATGCACAATCTTTATTTTGTTTCTTCAGCTGGTCTCTCAATATGATCAAAGCATTAATTGTCTTTAACGATAATCTGTTACGTTGTTTAGTTTTTATGTTCATAGAACTGAATATTCTTTCCATTTCTGCATTTTAATGCAGTAGGCATAGAACAGTCATTGCTAGCTGTGAAATCAAAGAAAAAGGATTCTCCCCTGCGGTATTTTCATACTGCTAAACCTCACTCCAAAATAAAACAGTGTTAGTAGTGTTATTCCACCTAATGAAGTTGATATTATGCCATTCTTGCAACATACAGTCTATGAAATCGCTACTAAAACCCAGTTCTTTGGCTACATCCGCTACAGCATTATTTTTATTCACTTTTAGTGTTTCTTCAACACTCAGCATTGACATTTTTTTCAGGGTCGTAACTTTACTTCGCAGTCTTTGTTGAATTTCTTTGATGAGTTTCAGGCTAAACTGAATGCATCTCTTCTTCAAATAAACTTTATTTTCTTCAGACAAACTTGACTCAGACAATTTCTATAGTTAAAATCTTAGTTTTGTTAATGAAAATACTGGCCCAAAATAGTTTTGAGTCGTCAGTACTCCAAAAGTCGCCAGATAAGTCGCTAAATAATTTTTGTCGCTAAAAAGTATTTTTTGTCACTAAGACGAAGGCAAAAGTCGCCATTTCTAGCGACAAAGTCGCTAAATTGGCAACACTGTGCGCAACGCTACGCGCTGTTAACATCCAGCTGCCCAACACTACAAAGGCAGACAACAATGTAAACTAGCCACAGACTGCACACAGCACAGCCAGTGATTTTCATACGTGGCGTTACCAATATAAGAACCTAAACAGCCTACTTATAACGTTATTACCAAATGCGCCCAAACAGAACCAACGTGATGTTATTCTTTTGTCGATTGTCGATGGACAAAGACCAGTAGACATTCATCAGGGAAAAATAATGTGTAAGGGGCAACTAGTCTGTCGAAACCCAACTTTGTGGAATGGTGTGCCGAGTTCCGTGGTGGTCGCGTTTTGATACAAGACGCTGGTCAATCCGCGAGCTTCTGTTAAGTTTGGAAGGTAGGAGACGAGGTACTGGCAGAAGTAAAGCTGTGAGTACCGGACGTGAGTCGTGCTTCGGTAGCTCAGATGGTAGAGCACTTGCCCGCGAAAGGCAAAGGTCCCGAGTTCGAGTCTCGGTCGGGCACACAGTTTTAATCTGCCAGGAAGTTTCATATCAGCGCACACTCCGCTGCAGAGTGAAAATCTCATTCTGGAAACATCCCCCAGGCTGTGGCTAAGCCATGTCTCCGCAATATCCTTTCTTTCAGGAGCGCTAGTTCTGCAAGGTTCGCAGGAGAGCTTCTGTAAAGTTTGGAAGGTAGGAGACGAGGTACTGGCAGAAGTAAAGCTGTGAGTACCGGACGTGAGTCGTGCTTCGGTAGCTCAGATGGTAGAGCACTTGCCCGCGAAAGACAAAGGTCCGGAGTTCGAGTCTCGGTCGGGCACACAGTTTTAATCTGCCAGGAAGTTTCATATCAGCGCGCACTCCGCTGCAGAGTGAAAATCTCATTCTGGAAATGAAGTGTTGTAAATGTTCAGTCTCTCAAATACGTATTGGCGCAAATATCCGACATACCCAAATGGACCTGTCAGGTATAACACATCTTAGATTTGACCTTATGTTTTCTGTAACACTCCATTATTGGTTACAAAATATGAATTTTGTTTCTTTTTTTTTTTCGTTCAAGCAGAGATTTGTTTTGATATGAAGGAGCTAAGCTCCACAGCGGCTTGAAATAGGAATGGTTCAACGTACAAATTTACAATGACTGTTTCGGATCGAATCTTAACATTTAAAAAAGCCAACATTGAAGTCCTTGAGACATCAGCAAATAAGTGAGTAACGATATGAATATGTGTGATGATATTTGAGGCATTCGAAGATGGTCTTGTGCTCAGCTAGAATTTAGCTATTCAGGTATCTAAAACGGGAAGTTGAATTCTTTCGCACTTCGCGTAGTATAAAATCAAAACGGAAGTCGTTTCAAACCATAGTTATAGAAAGTTTTCTTCCGTGCCGAGTATATGAACACATAAATTGCCATTAATTCAGTTCCCGTTTACATCAAATTTTACTAGTTATACGCTGCGAAATTCTTCATTAAATGAAGAAAACAGAACCGTTCATCACCTATTCTCTCTGTAAAGCAGTGTTTCACTCTTACCATGTAATGAAGTAACAGTTCGTTTATTACGTTTTACGGTAGTTGTTGTATCTGTCATCGATAATAGACTTGTTTGATGAAAGTTGCTGTAAAGACATTGTAAAATAAATGAATGGAAAGAATATTTAACAGCGCAAGTACGATGTACAATTTTGATGTCGCGATCCATTGATACAGATATTTACCACCTTCTAACTCATAATACGTAATAAATTGAGCCGTTTTATTAGTTTCTATTCCCAAAGAGTTTGTATAATCGTGTATTTCATTGTTATGCTGGGGAAACATTCTGTCACTTAAAGGGTTAAATATGATTTTATGCCATCGATATTTGCCGTAATTATATCCTAGATACTAATTTCCAATATATACTTTTTTTGTAAATAAGAAACTAAGCTCCGTCCGAATGGTACCGTGTCACCCTCAGCCGATAGACGTCACTGGATACAGATCTGGAGGGGCATGTGATCAGCAGCACACCGCTTTCCCGGCCGTTGTCAGCTTTCGTGACCGGAACAGTTACTGCTCAACGAAGTAGCACCTCAATTGACCTCACAAGGGCTGAATGCAGCTTGCAACAACGCTCGCCAGACTCGGACGGTGACCCCTCGAAGTGCTAGCCAAGCCCGACAGCGCTTATCTTCGGTAACCTGACGGGAACCGGTGTTATTACTGCGGCAATGCCGTTGACGTGTTTTGAAAATAATCACCGAATTTTTTCTTTCTCCTTGAACGAATATGTACGAGATTTTTATTACGAATTTACTAAATGTATTAACAAACGGTCAATTATCTATCGTGAGCGCTTTTAACGATGTTTCAACGCAAAGTGGAAAAACAACTCCGAGATAATCAATTATAGACGACACTTACAATTACATATGAATACCAGGTATATTAATCTTACTAATATGCGTAATCAGTGATAATTCAGAGGGCAGATCGATAAGAAATTAACTTTGTGTTCCGAATGCAAGACACAAAGTATAATTAACTACTTAGTGTCACTTTTTGATTGCTTTTCGAAGTCTTAATTCAGTAATAAGATAAGCGAATAAATGAGCTCAGTATGTGTATATTTCTCACTCTTTGAAGAATACAAGAGCATGTAAACAATGCAGCGTGTTAGAACTGAATAAACACTAAGTGTTGCACTCAACTGAAGTGTGTTTCTTCCCTTTGGAGGTATGAATTAAACAACGCCTTCAGTCACAACATTTTCGTGTTTTATTAACTACACGCTGTATTTCGGAAAAACATGCATTTTAACGAACCCCACAGCCCCAAGACTAAGAGCTCAACCTAAGACCCATAAACCCCATGTTTCATTAAGACCCATTTTTAATTCTAAAAACACACCTGCCTCCAAAGTCTCCCAATTACTGAATGAAATTCTGAAACAGTACTAAACATTTGATAAATCATACTCAGTTAAGAACACAAATGAAGTAGCAACTAAAATTAAGGACATAAATATTCCTCCAGGTGCAGGTTTGCCTCTTTTGATGTAACTAACCTATTTACAAATGTACCAACTGAAGAAACAAGAGACATAATCTTTGAAAACTTAATAAAACATAAACAATTGTCAATTTCAGAAATATCAGAAATCAAGGACATGTTGCAGCTAAAATTGTCTCACAATTACTTTACATTTAATGGGAAAGTTTACCAACAGAATGAGGGTCTTGCCATGGGCAGTAGCATTTCAAGTTTTCTGGCAGACATTGTTCCCAATCATCAGGAAAGTAAGTTCTTTAATGATGACAATAGACTCAAAAGTAAAATAACATATTACTGGAGATACGTTGATGACACCTTGTTGCTATTTGATGGAACAAAAGATGAGCTCGAAGAACTACTAGCAGTATTCAATTCTTCCACAAAAACATAAAATTCACAATAGAACATGAGAACAACAAAAGCATAAACTTCCTGGATCTTAAAATCACCGACCATCAACAAAAACACAAGTTCAGCATACACGGAAAACGTACATACACAGACATAACACTGGACAACTCATCGTGCCATCCCATCACACAGAAACATGCTACATTTAGGCCCCTGCTACACAGAGTACACTCCCCTGATTCAGAAGAAAACACTGTCAAGAATGAGATAGATACAATAAACGGCATTGCCATAAACAATGGCTACACAGCCAAAACAATTGACAATTTAAGCAGACAAATACACAAAAGCAAGACAACGAATGGACACACTGTGAAAGAAGAGAAAATATTCGCCAGTATCCCATACCTGGGCCCCATATCACAAAAAACCGCTAACCTTTTCAGAAAAACAAATGTAGCAGTTGCATTCTCAACCAAAAACTTACTCATCCATAACGTAAAATCAAATACACAAACATACAACAACAGCGGAGTGTACAAAGTATCATGCCACAGTTGTCCTGCCTACTATGTAGGAAAAACAGGCAGAAACTTCAAGACCCGTTTTCAAGAACATGTAAATGCTTTCAGGCTCAAGAATTTCGAAAAATCAGTCATTGCACAACATATGTTGGACACGCAACATGCCATCAACAGTCTAGAAAACAATTTGGTAATACTACACAACGAAGCCAATGGCAAGACCCGAAGTCTGTTAGAACAACTGGAGATATACCTCCACAAAATCAAAAAAACCAGAATCTATGTTAAATGAACAAACAGATTTCGAAGGCCATAGTTATTTCAGTAATTTTAAGGACCTATTCTGAAGTTGTTTCTTGCATATGTCAATTGTTTAATAGTTGTATCTTTAGCACTACGAATAAATTCATCTTTGACAACACCATGTACAAAAACATCTGTCAAGTGTTTCTAAACATGCGTGTGCAAATGTACATCCTGAATGAAGTGACATATTCTAAAACGACGGAGGAAAGAACGTTTACCGGTACTAAAACGTTAAAAATGCTTTTCTTGGATGATGTGGTAAGTTTACGCTGTTCATTTTCCACTATTTTACATATATTGTCCGCGTTCGACTTACGAAATTCATAACCTAACATTAAACCATTTCGTGACAGGAATGTGTATTTTACCTCATTCAGGAGAAGTATTAAAACATTTATTTAGACAAATTACACCTGACGATGGACGCACAGGGTCCGAAATGCATCGTGTAGTTAATAAGACACGAAAAAGTTGTGACTGAAGGCGTTGTTTAATTCATACCTACAATGTTTTGAATACAGTCACGGGATAAAATTAAATTTCTTCTTTTTGTTCGTATTATTGTTATAACAATAATAATAATAATAATTAGTAGTAGTAGTAGTAATTTTAATAGTAGTTGCAGTGATATTTAATTTATCACAACCCGTTTCGGTCCCTATGCTTCATCTTCTAATTACGTTTTGGAGGCCGTTGCTTCTGTTTCACCGTGATAACATATGTGGTTTCTGTATGAAATAAAATTCCTACAATTACTGTCACTATTGATCTAAAAAACTAAAATGTTCCATTGTAAACTCTGTGAAACACACGATAAATGGATTTTTTTTTTGTGTCTAGAGTATTCTATAGACACACACGACGTCTTGTATATATTGCAAGAGATTGCTTATAAAACCACGTCGCAGCATACATGCAACGTCTCAGATTTTCTGTATGTTAAATTTCACTACAAAAGGCCATTAGTAGCTTTTACACTGAGATTAAATATATTTATATTATTACTGCATTATAATAGTTTTTAAATACTCAAGATTTGTAGACTGGGGAAGGGGTTTGCAAATTTCTGGAATCGGAACACCTTAACAGAATGCAATTTATAGGCAAGAGAAGCAATCAGTGGATGGTGTTGTAGGGAGAGTAGCTAGTCGCTTATGAATTATGGTGCGTTACTCAAAACAAGAACAAGGTGGCATGGTGTTCATGTATCACTGTATCAGTGGCAATGAGCGTAAAACAGAACGTCTGTATAGGAAGCAGTTTCGGCACAGGCAATAAAAACATTAACAGCAGTATACAAAAGCGTGTGTTAGAGAGCCTCAGCACTGCCTAGTCGAACCCGCCTTGTTACATCACCTGCCATGGAGAAAATGGTCAATAATAATTCAGGCACGAGTACCGGTCAACTGGACCGTGAACTGCAATTACGTCACACGTCTCTGTGGTGAATTTTACATGAGTGCACCGTATCCCCACGCCAGCAATGAATGGTACGGGAACTAAGCGACGGTGGTTCATCCAAACAAGGAGAATTATGCTGATGGTTCCATCGTTTAGCCATTGTCATACTGCTGTTTGTATCGTTGTTTCGTCCACCATAGAAGACACATCTGGACGGGATCAATCATGTTGTTGTCGTTGTTCTGGTGTTCACTGCCAAGGCTTGTTTGATGCAGCTCCCCATGCTATTCTATCCAGTACAAGTCTTTTCATCTCCGAATAACTGCTTCAGCTTACATCCTTTTGAACCTGCTTACTCTATTCATCTCTTTTCCTTCGTCTGCAATCTTTATACCCCACACTTCCTTCTAGTACGAAATCGATGTTCACTTGATGTCTCACAATGTGTTCTATCAACTCACCCCTTCTTTTAGTCAAGCTGAGCCACAAATTTCTTTTCTCTCCAATTCTATTCAGCACATCCTTAGTAGTTACATGATATGCCTATATAACCTTCAGCCTTATTCTGTGGTACCACAATTAAAAATCTTCTATTCTCTTCTTGTCTGAACTGTTTATTGTCCACGTTTCATTTCCACACATGGCTGCAATCCAGAACAATACCTTCAGAAAAGATTTCCTAACATGTAAATCTCTCTCCTTCAGAAATGATTCCTTTGCTATTTCCAGTCTACATTTTATATCCTCTGTACTTCTACCACCATCAGTTCTTTTACTGTCCGAACAGCAAAACTCGTCTACTGTTTATCCTAATCTAATTCCCTCAGCATCGCCTAATTTAATTCGACTACATTTCTTTACCTTTATTTCGGTTTTGTTGAAGATTATCTCCTACCCTCCTCTCAAGACACTGTCTATTTCGTTCTCCTGCTCTTCCAAGTCGATTACTATCTGTCACAGAATTACATTTTCGTCGGCAATCCACAGAATCTTTATTTCTTGTCCCTGAGCTTTAATTCATTCTCCAAATTTTTCTCTGGTTTCCTCTGCTGCGTGCTCAGTGCACAGATTGAGTGATATCGGGAAGAGGCTACAAAATCGTTTCATCCCCTTCTCAATCAGTGCTTCCATTCCGAGCCCTCGACCAATACAACTGCCGTCTGGTTTCTGTACAAGTTCTAAACAATCTCTCCGTCCCTCTCTTTCACCCTTCTTACCTTCTAAATTTCAAACGACTGTATTCGAGTCAACATTGTCAAAAGCTTTCTCTAAGTCTATAAAAGTTACGAACGTAAGTTTGCCTTCCTTAACCTGTTTTCTACGAGAAGTCGCAGGGTCAACATTGCCTCGTGTGATCCTACATTTCTCCGGAATTCGAACTGATCTCCCTCGAGGTCGAATTCTATCAGTTTCTTTCACTCTTCTGTAAACAATTTTCAACCACATCTTATTAAACTAACAGTTCGGCAATATACACATCTGTGAGCACCTACGTTCCATGGATTTGGAATTATTATATTGTTCTTGACGTCTTAGGATACTTCGCCTATCCCATACATATTTCACAACAGGTGGAATACTTTTGTCGTGGCTGGCTCTTCCAAAGATATCAGCAGTTCTGACAGAATGTCGTCTACTCCAGGAACATTGTTTCGACTTTGGTCTTTCAGTACTCTGTCAAATCATACTTCCCATCTCATCTTAATCTATGCCCTCTTTCATTTCTATAACAATGTGTCCAACTTCATTTCCCTTGTACAGCCCCTGTTTATGCACCCTCTACCTTCCAGCTTTCACTTTCCTTTCTTAGTACTCGTTTTCCATTTGAGCTCTTGATGTTCGTACAACTGCTCCTCTTTTCTCCAGAGGGCTCATTAATTTCCCAGTAAGTTGTATCTATCTTTCCCCTAGTTATAAATGTTTCTATAGGCTTATATTTGTTCTGTAACCGTTCCTGCTTAACAATTTTGCACTTCGTGTCAGTCTTATTTTTTAGACGTCTATATTCTATATTTTCATTTGATGAATGTTTATATTTTATTATTCATAATTGTGATATTCCTGCTCCACCCTTACTTGATTTTGTATTTATAACCCTGTATTCACCTGACGAGAAGTCCCGTTCCTCCTGTCACAGAACTTCACTAATTACCACTATAATTGTCTTAACTTATCAATTTCCCTTTTCATATCTTCTAACTGTTCCTGCTTGATTAAAGGAGCTAACATACGTCTCTCCGATTCCAGAATTCCAGTTTTGTTTTTCCTGATGACGACATTGTCTTGAGTAGATCCGAATGGGGGACTATTTTACGTCTGGAATATTTGACAGAAGAGGATGGGATCATCACTTAACCATACAGTAGAGCTGCATACCCTCCGGTAAAATAACGGCCGCAGTTTCGCCTTGCTTTCAGCCGTTGCAAGTACCAAGACAGCGAGGCAAAGTTGGCCGCCTCTGCCAGTCATCCAGACTGATGCCCCTGCTACTACTTAAAAAACTTGTGTCCCTCTTCAGGAACTACACGTTTGTTTGACTGTCAACAGGTACTCCTCCGTTGTGGTCCCACCTGCGGTACGTCTCTCTGTATCGCTGAGGGACGGAAGCCACGCCACCAAGGCAAGGTCCATATCTCACGGGGCAGAGATGGATCATAAATTTACAAAATACTCACTAATCGTCAACACTGATTTGAACTACGTGTGTAATATGGGATTACCCCTGATTGGCAAATTAGATAAAGAGCAGATTCCCAGCGGTGTAGCATTATAGATTTATATTATGAATCTGTACACTAATGTCTCCACTGAAGAATTATTGTAAATTATTCGAAATAATCTGCTTGTCAATATCAAACTGAGGATTGGAGAAGTTATTGAGCTCTGTGCATTGTGGAGGGTACCTTGTACCATTGCTGGTTCCAAATGGAGCGAGAGAAAAATTCCGCATGAACTCTGATTTCCTTAATCTTATGGTCGCTGACCTTACGCGAGATGTGCCTTTGCGGCAATAGGATCGTTCTGCAGTCAGATAAAAATTCACATGACGCCTTCCTGAGAGACAATCTCCACTCCTTCTACATTAATAATGTAAGTGTAGAACAGATGAGGCTTGAATTCAAGGACATAGTATCAGTAGAAATTGAGAGACTTATACAAAATACATTAACAAACGACGGAGTTGACCCTCCTAGGTAAGCAAAACGGGTCAGAATACTGTTGCAGAAACAACGACAGAAACATGCCAAATTTAAACAGACGCAAAATTCCCAAGGTTGGCGATCTTTTTCAGAAGTTCGAAATTTAGCGCGGACTTCAATGTGAGATGCTTATAACAGTTTCCACAACGAAACTTTGTCTCAAAACCGGGCAGAAGATCCAGAGAGATTCTGGTCCTATGTGAAATATGTTAGCGGCAAGAAACAATCAATGCCTTCTCTGCGTGATAGCAATGGAGATACTATCGAAGAGAGTGCTGCCAAAGCAGAGTTACTAAACACAGCCTTCCGAAATGCCTTCACAAAAGAAGACGAAGTAAATATTCCAGAAATCGAATCAAGAACAGCTGCTAACATGAGTAACTTAGAAGTAGATATCCTCGGAGTAGTGAAGCAGCTTAAATCACTTAATAAAAGCAAGTCTTCCGGTCCAGACTGTATACCAATTAAGTTCCTTTCAGAGTATGCTGATGCATTAGCTCCATACTTAACCATCATATACAAACGTTCCCTCGACGAAAGATCCGCCGGTCGGAGTGGCCGTGCGGTTCTGGGCGCTACAGTCTGGAGCCGAGCGACCGCTACGGTCGCAGGTTCGAGTCCTGTCTCGGGCATGGATGTATGTGATGTCCTTAGGTTAGTTAGGTTTAATTAGTTCTAAGTTCTAGGCGACTGATGACCTCAGAAATTGAGTCGCGTAGTGCTCAGAGCCATTTGAACGAAAGATCCGTACCCAAAGACTGGAAAGTTGCACAGGTCGCACCAATATTCAAGAAAACTAGTAGGAGCAATCCACGTAATTACAGGCCCATATCATTAACGTCGATGTGCAACAGACTTTGGAACATACACTCCTGGAAATTGAAATAAGAACACCGTGAATTCATTGTCCCAGGAAGGGGAAACTTTATTGACACATTCCTGGGGTCAGATACATCACACGATCACACTCACAGAACCACAGGCACATAGACACAGGCAACAGAGCATGCACAATGTCGGCACTAGTACAGTGTATATCCACCTTTTGCAGCAATGCAGGCTGCTATTCTCCCATGGAGACGATCGTAAAGATGCTGGATGTAGTCCTGTGGAACGGCTTGCCATGCCATTTCCACCTGGCGCCTCAGTTGGACCAGCGTTCGTGCTGGACGTGCAGACCGCGTGAGACGACGCTTCATCCAGTCCCAAACATGCTCAATGGGGGACAGATCCGGAGATCTTGCTGGCCAGGGTAGTTGACTTACACCTTCTAGAGCACGTTGGGTGGCACGGGATACATGCGGACGTGCATTGTCCTGTTGGAACAGCAAGTTCCCTTGCCGGTCTAGGAATGGTAGAACGATGGGTTCGATGACGGTTTGGATGTACCGTGCACTATTCAGTGTCCCCTCGACGATCACCAGTGGTGTACGGCCAGTGTAGGAGATCGTTCCCCACACCATGATGCCGGGTGTTGGCCCTGTGTGCCTCGGTCGTATGCAGTCCTGATTGTGGCGCTCACCTGCACGGCGCCAAACACGCATACGACCATCATTGGCACCAAGGCAGAAGCGACTCTCATCGCTGAAGACGACACGTCTCCATTCGTCCCTCCATTCACGCCTGTCGCGACACCACTGGAGGCGGGCTTCACGATGTTGGGGCGTGAGCGGAAGACGGCCTAACGGTGTGCGGGACCGCAGCCCAGCTTCATGGAGACGGTTGCGAATGGTCCTCGCCGATACCCCAGGAGCAACAGTGTCCCTAATTTGCTGGGAAGTGGCGGTGCGGTCCCCTACGGCACTGCGTAGGATCCTACGGTCTTGGCGTGCATCCGTGCATCGCTGCGGTCCGGTGCCAGGTCGACGGGCACGTGCACCTTCCGCCGACCACTGGCGACAACATCGATGTACTGTGGAGACCTCACGCCCCACGTGTTGAGCAATTCGGTGGTACGTCCACCCGGCCTCCCGCATGCCCACTATACGCCCTCGCTCAAAGTCCGTCAACTGCACCTACGGTTCACGTCCACGCTGTCGCGGCATGCTACCAGTGTTAAAGACTGCGATGGAGCTCCGTATGTCACGGCAAACTGGCTGACACTGACGGCGGTGGTGCACAAATGCTGCGCAGCTAGCGCCATTCGACGGCCAACACCGCGGTTCCTGGTGTGTCCGCTGTGCCGTGCCTGTGATCATTGCTTGTACAGCCCTCTCGCAGTGTCCGGAGCAAGTATGGTGGGTCTGACACACCGGTGTCAATGTGTTCTTTTTTCCATTTCCAGGAGTGTATATTGCATTCGAACACTATGAATTACCTCCAAGAAAACGGTCTATTGACACACAGTCAACTCGGGTTTAGAAAACATCGCTCTTGTGAAACACACCTAGCTCTTTATTCGCACGAAGTACTGAGTGCTATTGACAAGGGATTTCAGATCGATTCCGTATTTCTGGATTTCCGGAAGTCTGTACCACACCAGCGGCTTGTAGTGAAATTGCGTGCTTATGGCATATTGTCTCAATTATGTGACTGGGTTTGTGATTTCCTGTCAGAGAGATCACATTTCGTAGTAATTGGCGGAAAGTCATCGAGTAAAACAGAAGTGATCTCGGACGTTCCGCAAGATAAAGTTATAGGCCCTCTGTTGTTCCTTATCTATATAAACGATTTGGGAGACAAACTGAGCAGCCGTCGTAGGTTGTTTCCAGATGACGCTGTCGTTTATCGACTAATAAAGTCATCAGAAGATCAAAACAAATTGCAAAACGATTTAGGAAAGATATCTGTATGGTGCAAGAATTGGAAGTTGATCCTAAATAACGAAATGTGTGAGGTCATCCACATGAGTGCTAAAAGGAATTCATTAAGCTTCGGTTCCACGATAAATCAGTCAGATCTAAAGGCCTAAAGGCCGTAAAATCAACTAAATACCTAGGAATTACAATTACGAAGAACTTAAATTGGAAGGAATACATAGAAAATGTTGTGGGGAAGGCAAACCAAAGACTGCGTTTTATTAGCAGGACACTTAGAAAATGTAACAGACCTACTAAGGAGACTGCCTACACTACGCTTGTCCGTCCTCTTTTAGAATATTGCTGCGCGGTGTGGGATCATTACCAGGTAGGACTGACGGAGAATATCGAAAAAGTTCAAAGAAAGGCACCACGTTTTGTATTATCGTGAAATATGGGAGAGAGTGTCACTGAAATCATACAGGATTTGGGCTGGACATCATTAAAAGAAAGGCGTTTTTCGTTGCGACGGAAACTTCTCACAAAATTCCAATCTCCAACTTTCTCCTCGTAATGTGAAAATATTTTGTTGACACCGACTTACATAGCTAAAACGATCACCATGATAAAATAAGGGAAATCAGAGCTCGTACGGAAAGATATAGGTGTTCGTTCTTTCTGCGCACTGTGCGAAATTTTAGTAATAGATAAGTGTGAAGGTCGCCCGCAGCTCGTGGTCGTGCGGTAGCGTTCTCGCTTCCTGCGCCCCGGTTCCCGGGTTCGATTCCCGGCGGGGTCGGGGATTTTCTCTGCCTCGTGATGGCTGGGTGTTGTGTGATGTTTTTAGGTTAGTTAGGTTTAAGTAGTTCTAAGTTCTAGGGGACTGATGACCATAGATGTTCAGTCCCATAGTGCTCAGAGAAGTTGCTCAGTGAAGGTCGTTCGATGAACCCTCTGCCAGGCAATTAAATGTGATTTGGAAAGTATCCATGTAGATGTAGATGTAGACGTTCTGGCTTCACTACTGTGTTTTAGTGCCTTATTTTTGTATTTTTAGAGAGACATTTTTCGTTGTAAAAGACTTTATTTGTAGCATTTGCCCGTACCATTTTATTAATCCTTTCCTCTAACGGTTTTTGCCAAATCAATCCATGGATTATCTAATCAAGATATTAATATATTTCAGCCTATTCAATTTGGCAATTATCTCTTTGTAGAAACTTCAGTGCATTTTTAAAGTTTGAGAAAGATTTGCTTTTTTTTTTCTTTTTTCTTTTTTCAGAAATTCGTAACCCGTTCCCGATGGCTACTTGTTCTAATCGACTAATTTAGGTTACGGCAGACGTCACATTTTTAGAAAGTATAGCAAAGTCACCTGTAAACGCGATACAGTATTCCACTAATTTAAAAATTAAAATTAAAAAGAATTAGGGATAGGCGATTACCTTGCCATACACCTGTGCTTATTTGTAAAGGCTGAGATATTTCTCCCATAAAGTTCGCTGCAGGTACTGTGTATTTCCTACTTTAGACTTCACACGAAATTATCGGATTGTTTTGTCTGTAGTTTGTCTCTCAACGGAATCAAAGGCATTTTTGAAATTAAACATTGCTACAATAACTTTTGAGTTCAGTAATCTGTGGTGAATGACTGACTTCAGATTAAATATTTGTTCCGAACGTGATCACCCCATGCTAAAACTGTTCTGATATTCACTTCAATGATTGTTCAGTTTTGCTTCTAGTCTCTTTAGTAAAATGTTGGTTTACTCTTTTCAAAACATTATTACTTTTTCCAATTATCCGTACTGTTACCTGTATTTCCTCTTTAAATTGATCATAATATTCACTTTCTCCTGAGCATATCCGCTTTGGCCATTTTTTGGCTCTCTTTGTTAAAGCTTCTTCACATATTTCATTCCACCACATTTTATTTTTATTTTCTGTACAAGTATTTTCTGTGCAGCAGTATTAATTCCCTTAGACAATTATAGCCAGTTGCCACATTGAGCTACTTTAGTTTCATCTTGATATTTTTGGATTGATTCTTTTGGTATAGCAAAGGAGAGTGTAGTACATTGGAAAATATTTCAGACATTCACCTCTCTCAATCCTGCAATAGTAGTTTCGTATATCTTTTTATTCTGTTTTGAAATTGTATCATTCACTTTGTATGTGCTGCAATCTTTCTCTGAAATTACAAAAATTACTCCATAAAAGTAAAATTTTTCAAAATATGAAAAACTGTTCCAATGTACAAAGCGTTCATACACCTAGGAATAAATATTCTAATTAAATTCAAGTGTTGCAATCAAGAAATTCTTGTCATTACCATACGTAACTGTCTATGTGTTACATTATTATTTTACCACACACTAATAACCAGTAAGTGAAATCAAATCAAGAACCAGGTACCAGTTACAAGTTACACATTATTACTATACTATACACCAGTAATCAGTAAATGAGCTCAAATCAAGAAACAGAAACCAGTTAGAAGTTAAAAACATTTTGAAATGGAAGTTATTGGCATCTATAACGAATTTCCATTGTCAGCACTGGTAAAATCGTTACGACATTAAAGAAACTCACTTCATTTGAAAATTTACGTGTTCCATACTAGATATTCCATTTCAAGGTATAAGATGGTGCATGAATGACGAAGTATGGCTTAAACGTCCACTTTCTATGTAACTAGTTGTGAAAATATATAGAATTTTAGTCATGATAAAGCTCTGTAACTGAAAAATTAACAATACCCTCCAAATAGCTTTACTACATTATATCTCATTTAAATATGTAGAACTTGAATAATTATATTTTTAAGCACCATTTAAACAATTTTTTTTATTTTTTATCTACCTAATCAAAGTAAATATTTATCAAAGAAACCAAACTATTCTGTGCTGTTTATAATTAATTCATCTGTCTATGAAAAGCTGTTACACCTTTACCCTGTGTGAGCTCAGAGAGGACAGACATTAAGTGTAGAATTCCTGTTTGCTGACAGTAATTGACATGCTTAGTCGTGTTTAATTCCTTCAGAATCTGTTGTCTTCCTTATTTCCTTTGTCATGGACTAATTTTCCACTTTTTTTTATAAATTTCGGTGGCTAACAACGATAAGTTGGAAGCGGATTATTCGATGATGAAACGGTCGAACACTATTCGTTTTCAAATTTTAATTCCTCTGTAACAGAAGACATAATCCCCTGAACTTAATTTATAATCGGTTCTCTTTATCTTACGTAATTTCCTACGTAAGATTTCTTCTCAAATGACCAGTTCCGTATCTTCGAACAATGAAGACACCCATCCGACTCATTGGCGTGATGCCAGTCCACTTTAATTTTCTGACGCGGGAGTATTTAAATGCTGAATTATCAGTTTATTTGCACTCGACATCGTCAATGGAACGCGCTTTTTTGTGGCGATAATTAACTTATACGATTCTCATATCATTAGCTACATTTTGTATCATCGATTTTGAAGTGACTGACTACATTTATAGATAATTAATAAGTAACGTTTTGTGAATGGCCCCTTAAAGAATAGTTGTATGCAAGGTTTTACATGCTTCAATTTCAGGGACAAAGAAACTTCGGAAGCAATGATCATACAGTTAAGGATAAGTCTTGTCGATTTTCGTTTTGTTTGCATTTGTCTGTAGTCCAAGGAATGTTACTGTTCCTAACTTGTTACTTCTTGCAGCAGGATACTAAACTTTGGGCATGGAAACATGTCTGACAGCACAGCCTAACTCCCATATAAGTAGTCACCAAGGTTTGGGAAACTGTGTTTAAGGTAGAGAAAATGATTTACGGTTATGTTATACTTTTAGGTGCAACAGTGCCACTTGAGTTACCTTTCTCGTTGATGCCCTCTATATCGGGGGGGGGGGGGGGGGGGAATGTAACTGTTGTGGATGATTTACTTAAAAAAGTTTTTAATACGTTAAATGGATGGCGTGACTTATACTCTAACAAGTATAGAACTGTATATTGTTTTTTAAAGTTGTTTTTTCAAGAGGATTTGGTTCACATACATTTATTTTAAGTAAAAATCTTCCATTTAAATTTTATAATTTTGTAAGTACAGCCAAGTTAAATGTTTCAATATAGCTATAGACGTAGTGTCTCATAACGCCGGAAGAGATAACACATCGTTTCCATATTGACGACTCCGTTCTTCTATGTGTGGTCAGAAATCATTTATAGTCACACAACGGACGCCCGAAGCGTGGAAGTGAGTGTGTGGAGGTGAGTTCCATGAAGGTAGAACAGTCATCTCGGATGATGGAATACCGATAACAGGTAAATCGTTACCTTATCGTGAGTATATCTGTATTCGCCTCGCTGTTTAAGTACAATCTCAGTTCATTTTTATTTGTATTCTCAACAGTCATTACGACCCTCATGATCTGTCTGTTAACGGAAGAGAGCGAAGTGGCGGAATGTTGAGACACTCTACTCGTACTGTGGACGAGTTCTACTGTTCAAATCCTGGTCCGGCAGCCCAGATTTAGGTTTTCCGCGATTTTCTTAAATAGTTTGAGGCACGCGACCGATTTTCTTCCCCATCTTTCGCCAAGCATGCTACGTCTCTAATGACGTCTTCGTCGATGACACGTTAAATCCTAATCATTTAAATCATGCTCGCAGTAAATCAGAGATAATAGTCTTATCCCATATTGTACATGTTCTTTTCTCAGAGCTAGACTAAACACATATCGTTTGTCGAACAGAGGTGTGCAACACCTATCGCCCACCATTTGATTTCTTCTTCTCCATTTTGCAAAGGTATTCAGTATGACGGTTATTCCGTGCCAAGTACCCAAAGTTAATAATAGCACTGTACATAAAACTAACAGTCACTCGTTTTTGCTACGATACAGAATTTCATAAAAAATTTTTGATTTTCATTCTTTCATCTGAAATATTCTGTCATCGTTAAATGCATTAATTGCTTACAAAACTTCCTTATTGGTTTATTGCTTCAGTATAACATGCTGTATACTTGAATACTACTTTTTCCAGAAATATTCTCCCTGTGCTTTCGCTTTACGGTTAATGTCATCACATAACAATCATATTAGATAGCAACTCTATCTTTTATATACAAGTATTTTTAGCCAGCACCTAAAGTGTTATTGTATTCACATATCTCAGAATGTGTTACAGTTGTAACTACCATGTTACCGATTCAACCTAACCATCGAAGTGCTTGATATATATGGAACACGACCCTGGACTATTACGTTGGCCTTTATAATATGACATTAAAAACTGTGATAGATAAATCCTCAACCTTCCAAAGTGCCAGATACTATGGAAATTAACACATTATATTCTCTTTAATTTTTTGTTATGTTTCTCTCTGAAAGCATTTGATATTCCCCATTTAATTTTTCTTGAATCACTTTTCCCCTGGAGCTTATCTGTTTGCAGAAGGCGATGCTCTTGTATAACTTAGATTAATTGAATTTGATTTAAACATGATCTATCGAGGTGTAATATTACGAGGGTCACTCCAAAAGAAATGCACACTATTTCTTTAAAAATACAGTTTTCGTTCTGCATGTGTGAAAGTTTTACAGTGTGTAGATACATCCTTCCCGCTTGTTTTCAAACTTAGTTCAACCTGTTCCCGTGAGTGGCGCAGTCACAGCATGTCTTCAAGATTGCTGCCACACTTGGCGTTCGTCAGAAGCAACGTGCTGTCATAGAATTCCTGTGCTGTGAAAACGAGACAGTGGGAAACATCCACAAGAGGTTGAAAAAGGTGTATGGAGATGCTGCTGTCGATCGCAGTACAGTTACTCGGTGGGCAATCAGGTTACGTGATGAAAGCGGGCATGGCAAAGTTGAGGACTGTCCTCGCAGCGGCAGGCCTCGTACTGCACACACTGCAGAAAATGTGCAGAGAGTTAACGAATTGGTGACTGCTGACAGACGCATCACAGTGAACGAATTGTCGCGCTACGTTGGGATAGGGGAAGGAAGTGTTTGCAGAATACTGAAAGTGTCGGCGTTTAAAAAGGTTTGTGCCAGGTGGGTTCCCAGGATGTTGACAGTGGCTCACAAAGAAACAAGAAAAACGGTATGCAACGAACTTTTGGAACAGTACGAGAATGGTGGAGATTAGTTTCTTGGAAGAATTGTGACAGGTGATGAAACATGGCTCCGTCATTTTTCACCAGAGATGAAGAGGCAATCAATGGCATCGTGCAAATTCACCCAAGAAAAAAAAAATTCAAAACCACACCTTCTGCTGGAAAAGTTATGGCTATGGTGTTTCTCGATTCCGAAAGACTCTTGCTTGTGGACATCATGCCAAGTGGAACCATCATAAATTCTGATGCATATTTGACGACAGTGAAGAAACTTGAAGCTCGACTGAGTCGTATTCGACCATATCGGCAAAAGCAGGATGTTTTGCTGTTGCACGACAATGCACGGCCACATGTCAGTCAAAAAACCATGGAAGCGATCACAAAACTCGGATGGACAACACTGAAACACCCGCCTTACAGTGCTGACCTGACTCCATGTGACTATCATTTCTTTGGGAAACTGAAAGACTCTCTTCGTGGAACAAGGTTTGAAGATAATGACTCCCTTGTGCATGCTACCAAACAGTGGCTCCAACAGGTTGGTCCCAGAGTTTTACTGTGCGGTTATACAGGCGCTGCTTCCAAGATGGCATAAGGCAATTGAGAGGGATGGAAATTATGTGGAGAAATGAAAATATTGCTCCTAAAGGATGTATCTACACACTGTAAAACTTTCAAACATGTAGAATAAAAGACGGATTTTTAAAAAAATAGTGTGCATTTCTTTCGGAGTGACCTTCATATTTATATTTCCTGTCCTAACCTTGATTTTGAAAGTATCTTTCACAGCTCTAATCTGAGTCGAAAACGACGTTGGTGTTTCTAATATTATGATACTACTGATCGACAGCCATTGCTGCAGCCTTAAATGCGTACGACATGTTCAATAAATGAACCGGCGTTTTTGCAGAATTTGGTTTTCGAAGTACGATCAATTTAAAAAAGTTGAAAATGTACGCAGTTCAGAATACTACGTAGGATCGCGCTCTGAAAGCGATTCAAATGTTTCAGTTGATGATCTTTTACGTAATGTAACTGTTCAGAATGAGGACACTTGACATGAAGTTCACGTGACACGACTGTTCAAATAAGTGATCAACCAGCTGATGCAACTGCAATATTGTAACAAAATTTTACACCAATGGAAGACATCATAACAGCGCAATTACACAAGAAATCTGTTGAACAAAAAATGTTGGAATAATTACAAAAACTATCCAATGAATTACAAAAATGATCCAATGGATCATGCGAACAGTCCAATGATCTAGAAGAATTGAATACTAATTTTAATAATTTGTCAGTGCAATATAATATTTTAGCATACGATGTTTCGCAGCTGAAGAAGGCTTATCATGGTCTCCCCGGAAGCCGTATGGATTCTGTCTCAAGATAACAAACAACTGAAAGGAACTGCGGTGAAGTTAGCTAATAAAGTCTCTGCTTTTGTGGTAAACAGGATGATAAAGTGCGAAAGCAGTTTAATCATGAGTGTAAACACATTGCGGATGACTTTTCGGAGTGGCTTCCGCACAGGTTGTAGGAATTAACGATGAATTAAATTAAGAGTCAGGGCGAGTTTTAAGTAAAAGGGTCACAGCTGCTATGTCTGAGAGAGACAATTCTGGTGAATCGGTAAACTCCGAATTGGCAAAAATGAAAGACACTTTGGCAAAGATTTGCTGAAACGGCGTGACCAAGTAACTGCACAAATTACGACAATACAATAGGAACTGTCTGCGTTTGGGGCATAGTTCATCGTAAACCTTCTTCTACTGACAAATTATATGATAGTCACAGCAGTACTGCTGCATATCACATGACGTACGGTAATGAAATGAATTCCGGCGATTTATTGCCAAACTATAAACCGTACGAAGTTGGAATACCGCCTACATTATCCCTGGTACTGCTACAAGGAAGGTTAGTGAAGCACAGACCATTCCATTTTCTTTTACCGGATAAGCTTACCTTGCATCGTGTTTTGTTCGTAAGAGCTTTTAATGGTGTGTTACCCCAATCCTGGACTGAACAACAGAAGATCCCCTTCCATAGCCTTTCCATAGTAAACAGGGTAGTCTCCATAGATATTTTGAGAAATATTTGAACAAAACTCGATATTGGGGCGAGCCTATTTCTCGTAGAGGCGTGTTAAGGATTTTGAAAGTGAAGTTTTCTTTAGATATTCGTGAGAAATTTGTACATGAGCCGAATGAGGACTTAGAACATTTTATGTCAATACTAGACTCAATACACCTGATACGAGAAGACGTATGGGTCAGTAGAAAATAACGTATTATTTTGCAAACTTAGTACCCCAAAAAATAGTTTCTTTGTGTGTGTGTGTGTGTGTGTGTGTGTGTGTGTGTGTGTGTGTGTGTGTTCAAATGTGTGTGAATTCGAAAGGGACCAAACTGCTTACGTCATCGGTCCCTAGACTTACACACTACTTAAACTAACTTAAGCTAAGAACAACACGAACACCCATGCTCGAGGGAGGACTCGGACCTCCCGGTATATATACCTGATACTTACAGAAGCTATATACTCTGCCAATCACATTACGTTTGGTGATATTATGGTGGTGCATCAAAATATCTAAGGAAACTGAAACCTTATTGTCTTTTTCCTAATTGCGGTGATATGTATAACAGGTGTTGAAAGCTTTTCAGATATGCCAGAGAACGAAACCCACAAACAAGTACTACAGTATATTACAACTCAGAATTTTCAAGTCGCATCTGTCGATGTTGCTGGACTAGTAACCTCTGCATCAGGTAGCGTTAAATACTTAGTAGGGCTTTATGATCTTTCCTCGAAATGTATTAAGCCCTATACAATAATGACGACAGCAGACCTGCCATCAACAGAAAAATTCTTAGAGGTTACACACCGACGATTGGTAAGCCTGTTGCATTCCTAACAGATAATGCTTCAAACTTTATTTGCAAAAAATTAAAAGATTTACTACAAGACAGTAGCGTCAAATAGATTTTCATATCAAGATTTGATTCACGAAGTAATATAATTCAAAGTTCTTTAGAGAATTTAATCACTTTTTACTAACGTATGCAAGCATATAACATACAAGTTGGGTGGAATTCATTGAACCATTTGAGCATACAATAATGAGCTTACGTATTTATGTAAGCCCGTACCCACCCTCAGATCTCTTAATGAATGCATAGAAGTTAAGGATCGCCTGCCGAAAGAAGAATGAACGCTGGAAGAAAACGTAAGGAATGTACTGAATGCACTCCCTTTACGGTCTAGAATTCGAAAGAATGCCTACGACCAAAAGGCAGGGCCTGTGCTGAATTGGAGAAACCGTGTTGTTAAATTCATATCCAAAATCTTCAGTCCTACAGAAAAGAAAGAGTAAATGGCACCTTCCATGCACAGGACCATATATGATCATTCGGATGCCGCGTCAAGGGAGCTACCTTTTTGGCTTTCCCGAAGACAAGCAAAATTGCAAAATTAAAGGACTTTACAATCATCAAGATTTGAAAAGGTATCTGCACGAGTATTAGTGATGATTGCATTCCTCTAAATTGGGAAAATGTTAAAGTTATGAACTTTAATCAGTAACTTACGTAAAAAACTGCTCTAAGGAATTTCGTATCTGAATAGTTTTATAATGATGTTCTGACTTATACAGAGTGTTACATAAAGGTACGGCCAAACTTTCAGGAAACATTCCTCACACACAAATAAAGAAAAGATGTTATGTGGACGAGTCCGGAAACGCTTAATTTCCATGTTAGAGCTCATTTTAGTTTCGTCAGTATGTACTGTACTTCCTCGATTCACCGCCAGTTGGCCCAATTGAAGGAAGGTAATGTTGGCTTCGGTGCTTGTGTTGACATGCGACTCATTACTGTACAGTACTAGCACCAAGCACATCAGTATGTAGCATCAACAGGTTAGTGTTCATCACGAACGTGGTTTTGCAGTTAGTGCAATGTTTACAAATGCGGAGTTGTCGGATGCCCATTTGATGTATGGATTAGCACGGGGCAACAGCTGTGGCGCGGTACGTTTGTATCGGGATAGATTTCCAGAACGAAGGTGTCCCGACAGGAAGACGTTCGAAGCAATTGATCGGCGTCTTAGGGAGCACGGAACATTCCAGCCTATGACTCGCGACTGGGGAAGACCTAGAACGATGAGGACACCTGCAATGGACGAGGCAATTCTTCGTGCAGTTGACGATAACCCTAATGCCAGCGTCAGAGAAGTTGTTGCTGTACAAGGCGACGTTGACCACGTCACTGTATGGAGAGTGCTACGGGAGAACCAGTAGTTTCCGTACCATGTACAGCGTGTGCAGGCACTATCAGCAGCTGATTGGCCTCCACAGGTACACTTCTGCGAATGGTTCATCCAACAATGTGTCAATCCCCATTTCAGTGCAAATGTTCTCTTTACGGATGAGGCTTCATTCCAACGTGATCAAATTGTAAATTTTCACAATCAACATGTGTGGGCTGACGAGAATCCGCACGCAATTGTGCAATCACGTCATCAACACAGATTTTCTGTGAACGTTTGGGCAGGCATTGTTGGTGATGTCTTGATTGGGCCCCATGTTCTTCCACCTACGCTCAATGGAGCACGTTATCATGATTTCATACGGGATACTCTACCTGTGCTGCTAGGACATGTGCATTTACAAGTACGACACAACATGTGGTTCATTCACGATGGAGCTCCTGCACATTTCAGTCGAAGTGTTCGTACGCTTCTCAACAACAGATTCGGTGACCGATGGATTGGTAGAGGCGGACCAATTCCATGGCCTCCACGCTCTCCTGACCTCAACCCTCTTGACTTTCATTTATGGGGGCATTTGAAAGCTCTTGTCTACGCAACCCCGGTACCAAATGTAGAGACTCTTCGTGCTCGTACTGTGGACGGCTGTGATACAATACGCCATTCTCCAGGGCTGCATCAGCGCATCAGGGATTCCATGCGACGAAGGGTGGATGCATGTATCCTCGCTAACGGAGGACATTTTGAACATTTCCTGTAACAAAGTGTTTGAAGTCACGCTGTTACGTTCTGTTGCTGTGTGTTTCCATTCCATGATTAATGTGATTTGAAGAGAAGTAATAAAATGAGCTCTAACATGGAAAGTTTCCGGACTAATGTCCACATAACATATTTTCTTTCTTTGTGTGTGAGGAATGTTTCCTGAAAGTTTGGCCGTACCTTTTTGTAACACCCTGTATACATCGAATGCCGTATTAAACACTGAACTATTTTACCTGAAACTTGCAAACAAATGTTTTCTGTGTAACTAGACAAACCATAAAGAAGAAAAGTGTTATGGGAGTTGTAAGGAGATGTACTTGGTGTGTAGTGAGTTCTCATTTTCGTTGCTTTAAACCAAATAAATAGGCTTTTTAAAGCGGTCACTACTTTTATAATGCAATAGATCTTGCTAGCGGATTAATCGATAAATGTTTGACGAGGCCGATTGAAGATAATATGAGGTCTGAAGCAGAGGACAAAATGTCTTCTTCAAATGATAGTCGAACAGTGGTTTACGTATGTCAGCTGCATAAAGTCTACGCTCCAAATAATAAAAGAAATCATGAAATTAACGAACGATGAAAAGAAAAAAAATCTTATAACAATCCCCCCCCCCCCCCCCGACTCAGAAGACAGTTGCTGAACAGTTCAAAGAAAACTTGAGTCTCATTTCAAATAAGTACCCCGCTCATACAATTATAGTCGGTGGTGACTTTAATCTACCCTCGATATGCTGGAAAAATTATACGTTTAAAGCCGGCGGCAGGCATAAAACATTATCCGAAATTGTACTGAATGCTTTCTCCGAAAATTACTTTGAACAGTTAGTTCATGAGCCCACTCGAAGCGTAAATGGTTGCAAAAGCGTACTTGACCTTTTAGCGACAAATAATCCTGGACAAATAGTGAGTGCTGTGACGAATACAGAGATTAGCGACCATAATGCAGTTGCTGTTAGGCTGAATACCGTAACACCTATAACCATCAAAAAGAAACGCAAAGTGTATCTATTTAAAAAAAAGCTGATAAAAAATGCTCTTAACGCCTTTTTAAGAGACAGTCTTCACTCCTTTCGATCTGATCATGTAAGTGTAGAAAAGTTGTGGAATATTTTCAAAGAGATAGAATCAACTAGAATTGAGA
The DNA here is from genome assembly GCF_021461385.2 of Schistocerca piceifrons. Lineage (NCBI taxonomy): Eukaryota > Metazoa > Arthropoda > Insecta > Orthoptera > Acrididae > Schistocerca > Schistocerca piceifrons. The sequence continues at coordinate 135,554,201 of NC_060149.1, forward strand.
GATATATACCACATAATTTAATAAGTGATGGTACTGATCTCCCATGGTACACAAAACGGGTCAGGTCGTTATTGCAGAACAACGAAAAAAGCATGCCTAATTTAAAAGAACGCAAAATCCCCAAGATTGGCAAAGTTTAACAGAAGTTCGAAATATAGCACGTACTTCAATGCGAGATGCTTTTAGTAATTTCCACAACGAAATTCTGTCTTGAAATCTGGCGGAAAACCCAAAGAGATTCTGGTCATATTTAAAGCACACCAGTGGCAAGACGCAATCAACACCTTCACTGCGCAATAACAACGGTGAAGTCCCTGATGACAGTGCCACTAAAGCAGAGTTATTAAATACGGTTTTCCGAAACTCCTTCACCAAAGGAGACGAAGTAAATATTCCTGAATTCCAATCAAGAATAACTGCCAAGATGAGAAACATAGAAGTAAATATCCTTGGTGTAACAAAGCAGCTTAAATCACTTAATAAAGGCAAGATCTCCGGTCCAGAGTGCGTACCAGTCAGGTTCCTCTCAGAGTTTGCTGATAAAATAGGTCCATATTTAATAATTATATGAAACCACTCGCTCTCAGAAAGATCCGTACCTAAAGACTGGAAAATTGCTCAAGTCACACCAATACCCAAAAAGGGAAGTAGGAGTAATCCGCTGAAATACAGGCCTATATCACTAACGTCGATTTGCAGTAGGGTTTTAGAACATATACTGTATTCGAACATTATGAAGTACCTCGAAGAAAACGATTTATTGACATATAGCCAGCACGGATTCAGAAAATATCGTTCTTGTGAAACACAACTAGCTCTTTATACTCATGAAATAATAAGTGCTATCGACAGGGGATGTCAAATTCATTCCATATTAAGGCTTTGGACACAATTCCTCACAAGCGTCTTCTAACCAAACTGCGTGCCTACGGAGTATCGCCCCAGTTGTGCGACTGGATACGTGATTTCCTGTCGGAAAGGTCACAGTTCGTAGTAATAGACGGAAAGTCATCCAGTAAAACAGAAGTAATATCCAGCGTTCCCCAAGGAAGTGTTATACGCCCTCCATTGTTCCTGATCTATATTAACGACATAGGAGACAATCTGGGTAGCTGTTTTAGATTGTTTGCAGATGATGCTGTCATTTACCGTCTTGTAAAGTCATCAAATGATCAAAACGACTTGCAAAATGATTTAGATAAGATATCTGTATGGTGCGAAAAGTGGCAATTGACCCTGAATAAAGAAAAGTGTGAAGTTACTCACATGAGTGCTAAAAGAAATCAGCTAAATTTCGATTACGCGATAAGTCACACAAATCTGAGGACAGTACATTCAACTAGATACTTAGGGATTACAGTCACAAATAACCTAAATTGGAACGATCACATAAATAATATTGTAGGTAGAGCAAACCAAAGACTGCGATTCATTGGCAGAACACTTAGAAGGTGCGACAGGTCTACCAAAGGGACACTACGCTTGTCCGGTGTGGGATCCGCATCAGGTGGGACTGACGGATGACATCGAAAAAGTACAAAGAAGGGCGGCTCGTTTTGTATTATCGCGAAATAGGGGAGATAGTGTCACAGACATGATACGTGAATTGGAGTGGCAATCATTAAAACAAAGGCGTTTTTCGTTGCGACGGGATCTTCTCATGAAATTTCAATCACCAGTTTTCTCCTCCGATTGCGAAAACATTCTGTTGGCACCCACCTACATTGGGAGAAATGATCATCACGATAAAATAAGAGAAATCAGGGCTTGCACAGAAAAATTTAAGTGCTCGTTTTTCACGCGTGCCATCTGAGAGTGGAACGGTAGAGAGACGCTGTTTATGACTATAGGTGAACATACCGCTAAATAACTTAATTTAGTTGTCAGTAAATTTTGTGAGTTGAAAACCTTTTCAAATTACGTTTTTTTTAAACATGATTTAACGAAGAGTAATATTACTAATATGTCCTGTCCTAACCTTGTTGCTGAATGTATTTTTCAGAGCAGTTATCGGGGGCGAAAACGACGTTGGTGTTACTAGTACAGTGGTGCTACTGATCGGCAGCCATTGCTGCGGCCTTAAATGCATACTGCAGGATGAATAAAAGAACCTGCGTTGTTACAGAACCTGGTTTTCGAAGCCGATTCTTTTAAAGAAGTATCCCTTTTCTACGCTAATACCAGCGTTGAAATACTTACATTACTTTCTATGGTCATGCATGTCTCTATTAGTAGAAAGCAGACAATTAGAGATTGTGCTGATCCAAAGAAAAATCGTTCCCGTCATTAAGATAGGTCCATCTTCTCCCTTCTTCAATAATTTTCCAGGTGGGAGGAGGAATTACATCTCCAGTCACAGAATTAATATCATGTGTTTTCTGGTTATGGGATGTCATGAAACAGCGTCCCCACAGCAGCAAGATTCGCAATATCGACATCTCAAGCAGAGAATAAAGATTGTGAAATAATCTGTTCTGACTAAACATGTAGGAAAATCGTTGATAGCGTTTGAAACCTACATTTTTTACAGCAAGTTTTGTGGTAATATTACTAATGCGCACGGGATTGGCAGTTCCTGAAGTAACTTTCACTGGTTCATGAACAACTGCAAGAGTTACACCTTTATTACAAATTAGCATTGGAACATGAGCTATACTGCCAGTTGCGCTTAAAAAATTAACAATTTTCAAACTTGCTACTAAGCCACTGGATTTGACGAAATCCGTGAGATTTTCTGCATCTACATGTACATCATACACCGCAAGCCACCTAATCATGTGTGGTGGAGGGTACTTTCGGTACCACTATCTGATCCCTCCAACCCTGTTCCACTCGCGAATAGTGCGTGGGAAGAATGATTGTCAGTAAGCCTCTGTATTGGCTCTAATTTCTCGAATTTTCTGTCCGTGGGGGGAAGTAATATGTTGTCTGACTCCTCTTGAAAAGTGCTATCGCGAAATTTCAATAGTAAATCTCTCCGTGATGCACAACGTCCCTCTTGTAACGTCTGCCAGTGGAGTTTGTTTAGCATCTCCGTAACGCTCTCTCGCCAGTTAAACGGGCCCGTGACGAAATGCGCCGCTCTTCGTTGCATCTTCTCTACCTCCTCTATCAGTCCTAACTGGGGATCCCAGATAGATGAACAATACTCAAGAATCGGGTGAACAAGCGCCTTATAAGCCACTTCATTCGTGAATGAGATACATTTCCTTAAGATTCTTCCGATAAATCTGAGTCTTGTGTCTGCTTTTCCCACTATCTGTTTTATATGGTCATTCAACTGAAGGTCGCTCTGGATGGTTGTGGCTAGCTATTTTACGGCAGACGCTGTCTCCTGCTGTTTGTCATCAATAGTGTAGCTGTACAGTAGTGGATTTCTTTTCCTATGTACGCGCAATATGTTACAGAGTCTGCACCATTCATCAATTCTTTGCAGGCCGTTCTACAAATTCACACTATCTTCTGGCGTTGCTGCATTTTCAAAAATGGTTCAAATGGCTCTGAGCACTATGCGACTTAACTTCTTGAGGTCATCAGTCGCCTATAACTTAGAACTAATTAAACCTAACTAACCTAAGGACATCACACACATCCATGCCCGAGGCAGGATTCGAACCTGCGACCGTAGCGGTCGCTCGGTTCCAGACTGCAGAGCCTAGAACCGCTCGGCCACTCCGGCCGGCTGCTACATTTTAATGAAAGAATTATGTGTCTAAGCATGAAATTGAGTTTTATTTAAATATTGTCTTTGATGGTTACTCGTAAACTGTGCAATACACAACTAAAAGTTTAGCTACAACTTCGTTATTATCAGGAGCAAATATATCAAACCAGTCAAGTGGCGTTGGTGCTTGAACGTTTCGCCTGTAGAACATGATCATGAATGTGACGATATCACACAGTAAGGCAGTTGGAACAAGTGATGTATGTTGTGTCTTAGAGCTACAAAAAGCTGTAGCATATTTATGTAATAACTCAATTTTGGATACCCTGTAGTGCTTTCCAAAATTCACAAATAAGTGCTGCTACACAGAACTACACCCTGTATTCCCAGCTCAACCTTTGCAAGTCGTATCGGCGCTGTTGCTGGACCAGTACCCTCTGTATGAGCTGGAATTAAATTCTTTATAGGTTTTTATGATCTTTCCTCGAAATATGTTAAACTCAATGCAGTAAAGACGACAACAGCACCTGTCATCATCAGGAGAATTCTTAGGGATTTCATGCCGACGGTTAATAAGCCTGTCGCATTCCTAAGAGATAACGCTTCAAATTTTACATGTGTGTCCCGAGTCGAAAAAAAATATTCCTCCTTCCCCACCCACTCCTACTATGGTGATACGACTATCTTTTACCAGAAAATAAGCTGGAGTAGACAACAACCACATAGTCCTTGTTACTTAAGCAGACTAAGAGGTCTATAATTACAATGGTCACGCTTATTCATATTATTATCACAGTTTTTCCAAGAACTATTTGCGCAAAACGGGCATACATTGTTATCTCTGCTGCCTTCTACGTAATTTCGACGGTGCTCTCTTGTAACATTCTTAGATAAACATAGACATATTGTGTGTGTGTGGGGGGGGGGGGGGGGGGAGAGAGAGAGAGAGAGAGAGAGAGAGAGAGAGAGAGAGAGAAAGAAAGAAAGATTTTAGGGCGCTCTACAGCAAGGTTATTATCTCCTAATCTAAAATAGTCTAAAACGAATCATCTCAGACTCTCTCCACTTTTTCAGTCACTTTCAGTTCTACAGTCAAACTGTACCATTCGTAATGTAATACTATGCAGTGGCCCCCTTTATAAACCCTGGTAAAAAGGTGGCTACAATAAGTAAGATAAAATTATAATGACTATAATTTGGGACGGTTGATCACTTAAAAATTTTTCGATGAGCCACCTGAAACATATTGGACATCGCACAAAAACATGAAAGTCCTGCTGCATTCATTTCATCGTCTACAAAAACAGAGGAGAGATCACCTAACAAATTAACCTCAGCCATTCTGTCAGGAGCTTATTGTCCGTAAGTGCCAGTCATACATGGACAAATATGGAAATTGCTGCAGCATGAAGCACCAGTCCTACGTTTATCGAATTTTGTGGAGATGTTCATCGCATATCCTTTATTTGATGGTAATTTAATCATTATATTCGGAGCGGATGAACATCCTCAACATCAGTATGAGTTGTTCCCTCCCCCCCCCCCCCACCCCTCCAACCTTCACCCCTACCATGGCCACGAAGAAATTACTGTATTCGTTTTGGCATGGAATAAACAGTTTCCTAAAATCTTCTTGAAAAATTTCTTGCCATGCCATAAACACATACGATCTCTGTTATTGAAGATTTCTGGCCAGAGGCTGTTATGAAAGCATCTGTCTTCGCATCACGTCTCAGATGTGTTCTATGAGTAACGAACTAGGTGTCTGGACAGGTCAGTACAGTATCCGCATATTCTTAGAGGTGTTTGTGGGGTGAACTGTGGCGGTACAGTATCCGCATATTCTTAGAGGTGTTTGTGGGGTGAACTGTGGCGCGAATTCTTGCATTATCCTGCTGGAATATGCCTTTTGGCACCCTGGTCTTGAAGGGTATGAGAACAGGATTTACTATTATTGCCTCATACTGGCAAGCATTCAGGCCCCCTTCAACCATTACCAAATCAGTCTCGTTGTCATACACGACAGCTGCAAGGATCCAGAAATTGGAAAGTTATCGGTTCCGAAAATCGAGCCTCCTGTGACCTTTCATCAGGTCATCTATGGACACGTTGACGTTGATCTGACCACAATAAACAGAAGTGAAGCTCACCATGAACAGCTCAGAATGCCACTCAGTGTCCCAGGAGACTCTGGCTCAACACTGTGCAAATCTCTGTTGTGTGCATGGTGTGGTGTCAGCGATAAATGACGCATGGCAAATCAAGACCTCGTCCAATAGTCACGTAGTCTGTTCCCCACTGTTCGTGGTGACACTCTGCCTGTAACCTCTGTCCAGACTTCAGCTGTTGTTCCCTGTCTATTCGTCAGAGCCAGTCGAACAATCCTACGATCTTCTCACGGTGTAGTGGTTCTGAAAGACACGTGCCTTCCCTTCTTCCCATAGTGCTCTCCTCAGTCCATCTCATCTCCACTCGTTCTGCAGTCCTTACGCTATAGTCAACTGCCAGTGCAATCACTTGTTATGATACTATCTCCATCATGACAATGATTCTACCTCTCTCGAAGTCCGAAATATAGGAACAATTTACACGTGCCAGTCATGTGGCTTTGCTGTATCACCACCTGAAAAGTTCCCGTAACGTTAGACATATGCAGTACCCATGATGTGCTCACACCATTCTTCATCTGTAGGAATTGCTGTTTTCAGGCTGAAAATAGCCTCGAACAAGGACGACATATTAAGCAATATTTAGCACAGGCGTCGAAATATAAGTGCATCACTTTGGTAGCTTTCGCTCAATGTGTTCGTGGTACAACGCTTTTCATGTCACACAATGTATTTCCACCAACATATAAATCTCTGTCTCAACAATGAGACAATAATTTGTAAGGAGATGGCACAACGAGCCACAGAATTTCCTGTACTTGCTTCCTGGGCTACCCTGAATTCCCGTGTATCCTGTTAGTCACCAGAATGGAATCTTCCATTGATAAATCATGAATATGGAGAGGAGTGTTCTGGTTGCTCTGGATCTGTTTATCTGCTGGTGCATACAAATTGAGGCAGGTAAAGATTCTCCCAGCGTGCTCGAAGATTGCACGTGATTAGGCTACAAATGCCGTAAATTAGTTTGCTAAATGGATATTGAGGGCAGCCTCAGGAAATAACACTGAGCAGCCAAGACCTATCGGAGAATGTAGCAATCTGCCCCTACTATTTTAGTGCTTTTATTAGTGAATATAGTTAATTAATACTTGTTGTAGTCTGGCTGGTTAGAAAAATTAGACATCGGATGTTACTAAGTAGCCAAATGACTTACTCCCGTGGTACATGCGCCGAGAACGGAAGTTCTGAACGTGAGCCTAAAACGCATGCCCTATCTACTCCTCCACGCTGTTCGATGATTCTGTCCCTTAGAAAATATTTCTATTGACAATGAAGAGGATGTAATACGTGAACAGTTTTCTACGACAAAGTTAATTTTATTCACTTTAAATTCATCTAAAACGTCCCTACTGATTGTATTCACTCTACAGATGCAGTCACTCACTTATCACGAGCCTCAGTTCGCAAAAACCAATGGAAGGCACTCCAGAAGACCACACCTTCTCAGCACAGCAGAATGCTAAGGTCAATATAGCGTCGAGTATGCAAGAGCCGAGCCCAATTCGAGGCCTAAACAACAGCCAACATCATCGTGCAGTACAGTGAGAGTTCAAGTTTCTGATGAAAAGTACTTTCGTAAATGTTGCATTTTTCCCCGCAAGAGAACAGTTTGTCAATCTGTGCATAAAGTGATGCTTTCATAGCAATGAGAGTTGTAAATTATTAAGCAGTCCTGTGTCAAAAAATTGTGTCAAAGTTAACTAAATCATTTATACATTTATGTAATAAAGTAAACTAATTTTTCACGTGCTGTAGTTGAGCCTACTCTCATAGCACTCAAAGAACGCACAGTTACGGCCGCACAAAAGTAGTTCAGTCTGGTCACAACAGCATAAATAGTGCCCGAATTTAAAAATTTAAAATGCTGACATAATCTACCCACTGAGAGTTATAATCATGTACGAGGGCAGTTCAATAAGTAATGCAACACATTTTTTTTCTCGGCCAATTTTGGTTGAAAAAACCGGAAATTTCGTGTGGAATATTTTCAAACATTCCCGCTTCGTCTCGTATAGTTTCATTGACTTCCGACAGGTGGCAGCGCTGTACGGAGCTGTTAAAATGGCGTCTGTAACGGATGTGCGTTGAAAACAACGGGCAGTGATCGAGTTTCTTTTGGCGGAAAACCAGGGCATCTCAGATATTCATAGGCGCTTGCAGAATGTCTACGGTGATCTGGCAGTGGACAAAAGCACGGTGAGTCGTTGGGCAAAGCGTGTGTCATCATCGCCGCAAGGTCAAGCAAGACTGTCTGATCTCCCGCGTGCGGGCCAGCCGTGCACAGCTGTGACTCCTGCAATGGCGGAGTGTGCGAACACACTCGTTCGAGATGATCGACGGATCACCATCAATCAACTCAGTGCTCAACTTGACATCTCTGTTGGTAGTGCTGTCACAATTGTTCACCAGTTGGGATATTCAAAGGTTTGTTCCCGCTGGGTCCCTCGTTGTCTAACCGAACACCATAAAGAGCAAAGGAGAACCATCTGTGTGGAATTGCTTGCTCGTCATGTGGCTGAGAGTGACAATTTCTTGTCAAAGATTGTTACAGGCGATGAAACATGGGTTCATCACTTCTAACCTGAAACAAAACGGCAATCAATGGAGTGGCGCCACACCCACTCCCCTACCAAGAAAAAGTTTAAAGCCATACCCTCAGCCGGTAAAGTCATGGTTACAGTCTTCTGGGACGCTGAAGGGGTTGTTCTGTTCGATGTCCTTCCCCATGGTCAAACGATCAACTCTGAAGTGTATTGTGCTACTCTTCAGAAATTGAAGAAACGACTTCAGCGTGTTCGTAGGCACAAAAATCTGAACGAACTTCTCCTTCTTCATGACAACGCAGGACCTCACACAAGTCTTCGCACCCGAGAGGAGCTCACAAAACTTCAGTGGACTGTTCTTCCTCATGCACCCTACAGCCCCGATCTCGCACCGTCGGATTTCCATATGTTTGGCCCAATGAAGGACGCAATCCGTGGGAGGCTCTACGCGGATGATGAAGAAGTTATTGATGCAGTACGACGTTGGCTCCGACATCGACCAGTGGAATGGTGCCGTGCAGGCATAGAGGCCCTCATTTCAAGGTGGCGTAAGGCCGTAGCATTGAATGGAGATTACGTTGAAAAATAGTGTTGTGTAGCTAAAAGATTGGGGAATAACCTGGTGTATTTCAATGCTGAATAAAACAACCCCTGTTTCAGAAAAAAAATGTGTTGCATTACTTATTGAACTGCCCTCGTATGAAAGGTTCAACACAGGAAGACAAGTATTACAGTTATAAACTGCGTATGTGTCTCGAGGCAGGGCAACTTACCACACTCAGACACACACACGTTATTGATCCAGTATTTGAGAACGAGAGCTCTTGTTGACTCGCAAAAAGCTTTGCGGATGATTTCGAACTTCTACGAAACATTTTTTCGCTGACACCTCCCACAAAATGATGAGAAGAAAAAATTATAGCTTGCTAGATTATCGATGTTCATGAAGTCCAACTGCCGCATCAGGCATGACGATTTATTTCCTCTTTACTACTAACTGTTGTCGTAACACACTTTTACTCCTCTCCATTTTGGCCTGACGCAGCAACAGTTGTTCAACGTTCCAAAAAAATAAAAATAGTCTCTGTTGCAAGTCTTTTATTAATAATGACGCGCGCCGGCCGAGGTGGTCTCGCGGTTCTAGGCGCGCAGTCCGGAACCGCGCGACTGCTACGGTCGCAGGTTCGAATCCTGCCTCGGGCATGGATGTGTGTGATGTCCTTAGGTTAGTTAGGTTTAAGTAGTTCTAAGTTCTAGGGGACTGATGACCACAGCTGTTAAGTCCCATAGTGCTCAGAGCCATTTTGAATAACGACGCGTTTCGCGCGGTTAGTACATCTTCAGATTATCTGTAATTAGTAATAATAATTTTATTACATAACATTTAAATTGTGAACATGTCTAGTACCGATCAGCGGGATGTCTAAGCTAAAGGTGAGAGGTAAAGTGAGTCACGTGTCTTGAATAGCGGAGGCCGTGAAGGACGCAGTCTTCAAATATAAATGTAGGAAAAGTGAAAACCTCTAAGTTAAAAGCGTAAATTTACAACATGAATAAGAAATTAAATCTGGGTGAGCACTGGATTAGGAACCAAAAAGGAACTCACCAAACCGTAGCAATATGCTGTGCGATGACAGGTTAGCGATCAAAGCCATGAATCACAGAGGTAAACAGGTACTGTTCTAGGCAACGTACATGCTGAAGCGAGTGGGCTGCGCAGACTTGAAGACGAAACTTAGTGAAAGAGCCGAGTAACGGCGCTGATAGTAAAAAGGTGCCGAATTAAAGTAAATGGACGGAACCAATTAAAATGCTGGCATAGAATAAAATACCCTTAAATATTAAAAACAGACGAACTAGTGGTCACATAGGAAATGACTACGTCGAGTAGCGTGGCTCTGGTTGAACAAAAGCGATTCAAGCGTCCGATATTGCCATCAAACCGATATGGTTGCAACCTTCCAACATAAAACATAAATCAGCATCTACAACCACAACTGTACGCCGCCAACCGCCATACAATGTGTGATGGAGGATCTAAAGATTAACCCCCATTTTTATTCCATAGGCAGATTGCGTGCAGGAAGAACATTTTTCCGAACCCCTTCTGTATGGGATCGAATTTCTCTAATATTATGATATAATATTGATGACAGTTTATTAAACAATTTATTAAATATTACAATTTATTAAATATTTACGTATATTTCTGGTGGAGCTTTTGTCTGATGTCATCTAGTACACACATGTTGCAGGCCATGCACTTTTGTCTAGCAATAATTGCAAACAGTGCTAATTATGAAGATATATTTTACATAGTTTTCTCACATTAACAGTGGTAAATACTCCGTTCTCTGAATGTAAATTTTCATGTGTTCATGCGTGAAGGTAAATTTAGTCTTAGATTGCTGAATGCAGATTTTTCACGATGTGTGTTCGTGTTCCAGGATATAATTTGCACAGCTCATTGCACTGATATGCTCAGCGTTCCTTAATAGTTCTAATAAGTTCAGTTCTTTCTAACTACATCTTAGTCAAATAACTTGCAGAAGTATTATTAGCAACTAGTCATTTCCATATCAAAGCTCAGTGATTCTATATAGGGACCAAGATCTCCATAGCACATTGTTCAAAGATAAGTTGCCGCTACTACACTCCTGCAATTTTTATACGATCTTACGAATGATTTTTCACAGAGGTTGATGCTCAACTAAACAAGCCATTCATGCATGTTATCAGCTGTGCGACTTTTTATAAGTGTGTGCTAATGAGTTAATTTCTTATTCTTTTCAAAGCTAAATTGCATTAAGAAATTGTTTAATATATCATGACTTTGTTTATAACAAGGTGCAGTTTCATTAAATCGGGGTCTAGAGATACTACTTGCTTTGTAGATCTATGACCTAAAGGTGTAGCGCACTTGTAAGTCATACTCACAAAATTGGCAGAGCTTACATTAAAAAAGATGCCAAGAAATACACTGGCTAACAAAAGAAGACGAGCACCCAAAATGGGAGGATAAACGAAATGAAACCTCATGGTTTAGAGGGTTAGTGACATTATTTCAGTGATTAAAATATCTAATCAAAGCTACAAAGAACTGGGTAGTATGAGCCCGTTTGTAAGTATGACACTGCACCCTCCATAGCCTGAACCCTCACTAATACTGTTAGAAAAGGTGCGACAAAGCCGTTGCATCCTCTTCTGGCCCATAAATGTTGTAACTGGTCATTGATATTCCGGATAATGGCACCAGGGCAGAGTTGACGTTCGAGCTGGTCCCACACGGGTTACATCATGGACAGATCTGAGCACCATGCTGTCCTTGGGAGTACCTCGACAATACGCAGACAGTTCACAGAGACACGTTCCATCTGTGGACCAACATTGTCCTGTTGCAAAATCGCACTGCAACATTGACGCATGGCAGGTAATACATGAGCACGGGAGATGTCCGTGACGTTCCATCGTGTCGTCAGAGTTCCCTCGACCACTACCAGCCGTGGCCTGAAGTTATATCCGGTGGCTCCCGGTACCATGAAGCCAAGAGTAACATCGCATGGCTCTCCGCAACATTGGATGGCTCCTTTGAAAGCGCACGGTTGATTGCCTTATCCGTCCTTAAAATATTCTGAGCTTGCGTTCTGTCTCTGATGCCCTCGATGTCGACGGGACGTTCAACCCTAATCCTTCTTCGCTCCAAAACATTGCTAGAACGGGACCTCTTCCCAGGTCACCGCCAAACTCGTCGACGATGGTCATTCTGGGGAGTCCAGAAACGCGACTCATCGCTGAACACAATGCGATGCCATTCATCAGTAGTCCAAGCTTCCCAGTCACGGCATCACTTCAAACTCAGCCGTTTGTGTTGCGCTGTTAACGGCAGTCTACGCATAAGAAGGTAATTACCTAGTCCAGCTGTTGCTAACCCTTTGTTGCCTGACGGTACTTAGAAGTACCAGTAAGTTTTGACTCTACTTATTATCTCGTGGTGCAGTTTCGTGATCTGAGACCCTGTCGGTACGTAACAGTAACTCTGCTCTACTGTTTCATAGATGTTATTGTGCAATACATAGACCTCTCTGGCGGTCAGAGCTTGAAATTGTTTTTCGCGCGCTGCTGTGAAAACAGAAGATTGTATGTGCTTGTTTCCATGGTGTTGCCTGAATTTGTGCGCAATTTATTGAAACTTCCGATGAGTTTTCCATTGTACGTACTTACCTTCTTTGCTTTTTCATAATAGTTTGAAGCATTACGTTACAAGTGAATGAGATAAAGTGGAAAATAGAAAGCGGACTTATTAGTACCGTCAGGTTGTGCGAACACTTTATTGTAGCAACAATGCGTTACCGCTCACTAGTTGTTCTGTCCACTTTTTCTCACACAGAAATCGGTAAATACATTTGCCTGTGGAACAATTAGAACAAACAGGAAAGGTTTGCCAGGGAATTTACCTAAAGAAAAATGTCTAAATCAAATCACAGAGAGTGATCTTTAGACCTAACAGTATTTCAATGGAAGGAAAATAAAGTAGTATATTTTGCGTCAAACTTCCATGGCATTGAACAGAGCGTAGTGACAAGAAAACAGAAAGATGGAACTGGTATGACTATACCATGTCCAGTTATTGTATGTGATTACAATTAAAACATGGGTGGTGTGGATTATGCAGACAGATTACATTCAACTTATGGTCTTGACAAGCGATCAAAGAAATGGTGGTACCGTCTCTTCTGGGGAGCAATAGAAATTGCTTCTGTCAATGCTTACGTCATTTTCAGTTATCTACATGGGGCACTGCCACTGCTGGAATTCAGGTGTGCTGTGGCACTAGGGCTAATGAATGAACAGCAAGTGCCAAATCTCAAAAAGAGAAACTCTGGTAAAGATGAAATAACTCTCCCAAAGAGAAGGAAGGATAACTTTTCTGTTCCGAAGGATGTACGTCTTGGCAACCGAGGAAACCATTTTGTAGTGTTCGGTTGTAAAAGAGGACGATGGGAATTGTGTGCGAAAAATAAAATTCAGTCGAGACCACATTCACAATGTAGTACATGTAAAGTGTATTTGTGCTGGAATGAGAAAAAGAACTGTTTCCTACAATTTCATGAGGTATCACTAAATATGTGACATGTATATACTGTCAAAAATGTATAGCTAAGTTACTATGTATTGTGAAGTTGCTCTAGAATAAATTTATGCGAAATTCAAAAAAAATTCAGAAATATCATATTTCGGTTAATTAATTTTCTATTGTAAAAATATTTATTATTTATGTGGAATAAGGTACAAGTTATAAAAATTGGAGCATTTTTCTGCGCATGTTGTGATTCTGTACATGGAGTCTGACGGTACTTCTAAGTACCAGGAGAGAAAAAAGTTGTGAAAAATAAAATAAAATTTTACAAAAAATCCTACCGTCATTTGCGGCCACAATAGCATCAATTCTGCAAAGAAAATGTTAAAAAGTAAATTTTTTCTTATGTCAGGAAACAAAGGGTTGCTAATCTCCGACCAGTGGTGCAGGATGACACAGTGCGGTACAGGGAGTCCATTATTTCGTCTTCGATAGCAGGCACAGATGTAAAGAGGTTACCATGTGCTTGGTACACAAATGGCGATCCTTCCTTGTGGTGTACGAACGTCGTCGGCTGGAACAGTGACAATGAATATGCTGCCGTCACGTTCACATGCCATACAAAACCGGACAGCTGTCATATACGAATGCCACACAAGTCTATACTGTACGATTAGACAGGTAGGCCATATGGATACCTAAAATGAGGTCCATTTCAGACTTTGCCAGTGGTTAATAAAGCTTTCTGACACGAGTGCGCGGCATCTCCGTGTCCTTCACGATTATTATTCAACATGTGATGCTGTTTACACTCCTTACATACCCTACCAAGCCTAACAACAACACTACACACGAGTAATACTAATGCACTACAGTTTCCGTTCTACCTTCCACAGAGAATTCAAATTCACTTTTACTGTCAGGCAGTGTATATTTAGTCTTCTAACACATATCATAAATTGATTTAATAAACTTATTATTTAATCTACATGAGTACCCTGCAATTCACAATCAAATTGCTGACAGAGTGTTCATCGAACCACCTTCAATCTACGAGGTGCATTCAAGTTCTGAGGCCTCCGACTTTTTTTTCTAATTAACTACTCACCCGAAATCGATGAAACTGGCGTTACTTCTCGACGTAATCGCCCTGCAGACGTACACATTTTTCACAACGCTGACGCCATGATTCCATGGCAGCGGCGAAGACTTCTTTAGGAGTCTGTTTTGACCACTGGAAAATCGATGAGGCAATAGCAGCACGACTGGTGAATGTGCGGCCACGGAGAGTGTCTTTCATTGTTGGAAAAAGCCAAAAGTCACTAGGAGCCAGGTCAGGTGAGTAGGGAGCATGAGGAATCACTTCAAAGTTGTTATCACGAAGAAACGGTTGCGTAACGTTATCTCGATGTGCGGGTGCGTTGTCTTGGTGAAACAGCATACGCGCAGCCCTTCCCGGACGTTTTTGTTGCAGTGCAGGAAGGAATTTGTTCTTCAAAACATTTTCGTAGGATGCACCTGTTACCGTAGTGCCCTTTGGAACGCAATGGATAAGGATTACGCCCTCGCTGTCCCAGAACACGGACACCATCATTTTTTCAGCACTGGCGGTTACCCGAAATTTTTTTGGTGGTGGTGAATCTGTGTGCTTCCATTGAGCTGACTGGCGCTTTGTTTCTGGATTGAAAAATGGCATCCACGTCTCATCCATTGTCACAACCGACGAAAAGAAAGTCCCATTCATGCTGTCGTTGCGCGTCAAAATTGCTTGGCAACACGCCACACGGGCAGCCATGTGGTCGTCCGTCAGCATTCGTGGCACCCTCCTGGATGACACATTTCGCATTTTCAGGTCGTCATGGAGGATTGTGTGCACAGAACCAAAGAAATGCCAACTCTGGAGGCGATCTGTTCAACAGTCATTCGGCGATCCCCCAAAACAGTTCTCTCCACTTTCTCAATCATGTCGTCAGACCGGCTTGTGCGAGTCCGAGATTGTTTCGGTTTGTTGTCACACGATGTTCTGCCTTCATTAAACTGTCGCACCCACGAACGCACTTTCGACACATCCATAACTCCATCACCACATGTCTCCTTCAACTGTCGAAGAATTTCAATTGGTTTCACGCTACGCAAATTCAGAAAACGAATGATTGCACGCTGTTCAAGTAAGGAAAACCTCGCCATTTTAAGTATTTAAAACAGTTCTCATTCTCGCGACTGGCGGTAAAATTCCATCTGCCGTATGGTGCTGCCATCTCTGGGACGTATTGACAATGAACGCGGCCTCATTTTAAAACAATGAGCATGTTTATATCTCTTTCCAGTCCGGAGAAAAAAAATCGGAGGCCTTAGAACTTGAATGCACCTCGTATTTCTCTACCGTTTCACTCTCTAACAGCGAGCGGGAAAATCGAACACTTAAATGCATCCGTGAGAACTCTGATTTCTCTTACTTTATTATGATCATTTCTCCCTATCTACGTGGGCGCCAACAAAATATTTTGCATTCGGAGGAGAAAGTTGGTGACTGAAATTTCATGGGAAGATCCTGCCGCAATGAAAACCGCCCTTGTTTTAATCATTGCCGCTCCTACTCGCGTATCATAACCGTGGCACTCTCTCCCCTATTTCCCGACAGTACAAAGCGAGCTCCTTCTTTGAATTTTTTCGACGTTCTCCGTCAATCCTATCTGATGTGCGTCCCATACCGCGCAGCAACAGTCCAGCAGATGGCGGACAAGCATAGTGTGGACAGTCTCGTTAGTATGTCTGTTGGGTTTTCGAATTATTCTGCCAATAAATCGCAGTCTTTGCTTCGCTTTCCCCATAACATTACTCTTAATTGTAGTTCCTAAGTATTTATTTGAATTTACAGCCTTAGATTTGTGTGATTTGTGGTGTAAGCGAAATTTAACTGATTCATTGTTGTGTTCATGTGGGCGACTTCTAACTTTTCATTATTTAGAGTTAATTGTCATTTTTCTCGCCATACAGATATATTGGTTTTGATCATCTAATGACTTTACAATACGGTAAATGAGTGCATCAACTGCAAACACCTTGCCTTCGCAAACCGTCACAAATCTGCCACGCGAAATTAGAAAAATAAACCGTATGATAGGAGTACCACACGAAAGATTTATTACAACACCTTGTCTATTAGCAACAGTTTCGAATAAATAAAACGTTGTCATCAAGTCTGCCGACTGCTGCTGCCGCCCATATCTGACTCTGTTCATCACACGGCTGCTAGAACCAAGTGAGTTCCAAACTTGTACGTGGGCATGACCCAACCAACCGCTAGCTACCTGATTGGCTGCGTGGGCGCGAAAACCACTAGACGTAAAGTGCTTCCATTGCAGTGTCTCAGAGACACGCAAATCAAATAATCTTCAATGCGTATCGATACTGTTTTGCAAAATGTTAGCAAAGACCAGTTCGCGAGTTACTGAAACACAAATTATTGAGGAACTGAATTTGCTGTTTAACACGCAACTGCCAGGATTTCTGCAACGCTCGACGTTTTTCTTATAACATCTTCTATTATATTTCGTTCTTGGCACTCTCACGCCGACTAAACAAATCTGTAATGAATCTTGTAGCATGTATTTGGATGATTTCTATTATTTCTGTTAATCCGAATAGGTACGGTTCCTACACCGACAACTAACCCAAGAATTTGTTGAAATGGGGCCCTGTAGTGGATCCATTTCGTGTATGAATTACACTTCTAATAAATTTGATTTTGTTATCTACTTTCCCTATCGCTAGATTTACGCTGATGAACCTAAACATTATGACCACAGCCCACCATGAGATTAAATGCCGCCTGGTGGCTTTGCAGGTACGTGGTGCGGTAAGGAAAGTACATAAGCAAAGGGGAGACGAATGAGCGATCATTCTATCAAAGATATGAATCGAAAATGAGGAATACCACTGATATAAGGGATTTTGACAAAGGGTAGATTGGTATGGCCCGTCGCCAGTGAAGGAGCACCTCGGAAAATTCGAGCTTGACAACTGCTCGCGTGCTGCTGTTGTTAACATCTATGGAAAGTGTTTGAAAGGCCGATAAACCACGAGTGGGCGACAAGATACTGGAAGTCCACGATTCGTCACAGAACGAGGAGGTCAGAGGCTTGTGCGCTCTGTAAAGTAGGATAGACGGCGATCTGCGGCAGATTTGATGACAGAGTACAAAGCTGATGCAGTTACAAGTGTAGACGACCCCTACATGTTCCCATGTTGACCCAACGACATAGTCAATCATGATAGCAGCAGGCACAAGATCATCGAGAGATGTCGATTGGACTGTCAGCTGGTAAGATGAATCACGTTTCTTGTTGCACCAGGTCGATGGTCGCGTCACGATACTCCATCATCCAGGCGAACAGGTGCTCAAAACATCCACTTTCCTATGGAGGCAGGCCGGTTTGGGCAGTATTATGCTATGACGAACTTCACCTGCGCTTTCAGGAGACCTGTGGTGATAATAGACGGCTCCATGACTGTTATGGACTACGTAACCTTACTGCAGACCACCTGAATCACTTCATGCTTGATGTCTTTCACCACTTCGATTGCACCTTCCAGCAGGGTAACTGCTAAATTTGTGCTGCAGTGGTTTGAGGAGAAAGATAATGAACTTACACTGATGACATAGCCAAAATTAGACTGACCTGAACCCAATGTAACAGATCTGGAATCCAGTAGCCGGCAGCTCCACGCTCACTAGCTTGTAATTTATGGAAATGCTTGACCTGAGCATGGACTACTGTGCCACATTCCTTCATAAATCTATCAAGAACTTGTCGAATCCATGCCAGGAAGAATCTCTGCTATATCGCTTTCCAAATTTGCAAATGTGGACCAGTTATCATAATGTTTTCGTTCTTTAGAGTATGTGGCTATTATATCTTAAACCACTCTGGACAGGAAGTCCTATATAATTGGAGGTAGTGTTAAACAGCAAATTAGACCCCTAGGTCTGCAAAAAAAAAAAAAAAAAAAAAAGTTCAAATGGCTCTGAACACTATGGGACTTAACATCTGAGGTTAGCAGTCCCCTAGAACTTAAAACTACTTAAACCTAACCAACCTAATGACATCACACACATCCATGCCCGAGGGAGGATTCGAACCTGCGACCGTAGCGGTCGCCCGGTTCCGGACTGAAGCGCCTAGGACCGCTCGGCTCCACCGGCCGAACCAGGTTTGCACATAAACTTTTTAATTTATTGGTTGGCACGGGTGGCAGAGAATCAGATCTGGCTCATACCGTGTGTCACGCAAAGAGTGCTATGTCGCAGAGGGCAGGACGTCGCTCGTAATACATTACCACATCGAGCCAAGCCATAATCAAGAAGTGTAAATAGAGCAGTATGACAGTGCCTAATGCATTATTCTGCGAACCGTGCACTATGGAGCCATAACATGTAAACTCTGCACTCAGCTGCTACACGGCATGCTAGCACTGATCGACTTTGGAAGGCAAGGGGAACTGACAATAACTAAGGCACCACGGTAGTGACAAGCCCACTGACACCTCTGGATAATGACGGCAAATGACCATATTGCTCGCCGCAATGACGTTATGTCCAGCTTATATACGACTATGTATGAAGCCTCAGTCTCAGTGTCTGGTCATCTCATCTGCAACTCTGATTCCGACCAACTGAAAATCTCACTTGTTGCAAGATAACTTGACTGGCGAATCGAGATATGGTGCCTACTGCCAAGAGAAGACTTTACCTCTGAATCCACAACCATCCAGCTGTACACCAACTTAAATGATGAAAGCCGTTTGGTCGTCACCGTGGTTGAAGAAGTTGTGGGTGAACCTAGGCCTCCCCTGGTGAAGGGTCAAAAATGTTTCAAATGGCTCTGAGCACTATGGGACATGACATCAGAGGTCATCAGTTCCCTAGACTTAGAACTGCTTAAACCTGACTAACCTAAGGACATCACACACATCCATTCCCGAGCAGGATTAGAACCTGCGACCGTAGCACCAGCGCGGTTCCGGACTGAAGAGCCTAGAAACGCTCGGTCACAGCGGTCGGCTTGGTGAAGGGTCATATAGAGTAACTGCAAACTACTGGCTACAGCCAGTTGGGTGTACACCTGCCTATCTCCTCCCTGGCTGACGTAACACCGCTTCCCTGACTGTGCACTCACTATATGTTTGATTTGAGTCCTGGGCTTTCATCTTCGCGATACCCGCCATCCGTAATATGCTGTGAGCACTTGTTGAAGCGAACGTCCTTCTTCGAGAGCGTTGGGGTGGGTCGTACCAGCTGCCAGTGAGTCATGGTAGGCTTGGGCTAGACTCATCTCCCAGTCACGTACCCGACACAGCTGCTGGGTCCTGACTTGCACGATGGGCACAGCCTACGAGGCTGCTGTGTCCGCATTCCTTGTTGAAATCTAGTGCGCGAATCAGCATGCCTACTGCCGCTCTGGAGAAGACAATCTGTAATGTCAAATCACAGGTAATAAATGTGATTCTAGGCATCGCTGTTTCACTGACGCCTTAGGGTAAATGACAGCCATCCACGCCAGCTCCAGAATTCGGGCTCCTACGCCAGTAGCATCACCACCTCACATGCTTAACTTCCACGCCTACTAAAAATCATGACCCGAGTGGTGACAGCTACAGTAGTGACTCATTCGAGTGATGAGTCGCCGACTGCTTAGTCAGACGATAGCAGATCTTCTCATCTATTTACGCGCATTTAATTTTATTTATGTTTCGTGCTGATCTTGCAACAAGCATTGATCGTCTGCGCTCGTGGTCGTGCGGTAGCGTTCTCGCTTCCCGCGCCCGGGTTCCCGGATTCGATTCCCGGCGGGGTCAGGGATTTCCACTGCCTCGTGATGACTGGGTGTTATGTGCTGTCCATAGGTTAGTTAGGTTTAAGTAGTTCTAAGTTCTAGGGGACTGATGACCATAGATGTTAAGTCCCATAGTGCTTACAAGGGAACCTCCCCATCGCACCCCCCTCAGATGTAGTTACAAGTTGGCACAGTGGATAGGCCTTGAAAAACTGAACACCGATCAATTGAGTAAACAGGAAGAAGTTGTGTGGAACTGTGAAAAAATAAGCAAAATATACAAACTGAGTAGTTCAAGGGAAAATAGGCAACATTAAGGACGATAGGAACATAGGAGCGCAGTGGTCTTGTGGTAACGTGAGCAGCTGCGGAACGGAAGGTCCTAGGTTCAAATCTTCCATCGAGTGAAAAGCTTAGTTTTTTATTTTCAGTTTATGTGACAAACTCTTATGTTTTCATCACTTTTTTGGGAGTGATTATCACATCCACAAGAAAACCTAAATCGGGCAAGGTAGAAGAATCTTTTTACCCATTCGCCAAGTGTACAAGTTAGGTGGGACGACAATATATTCCTGTCATGTGACGCACATGCCGTCACCAGTGTCGTATAGAATATATCAGATGTGTTTTCCTGTGGAGGAATCGGTTGACCTATGACCTAGCGACAAATGTTTTCTGTTCCCATTGGAGAGGCACGTCCTTTCGTCTACTAATCGCACGGTTTTGCGATGTGGTCGCAAAACACAGACACTAAACTTATTACAGTGAACAGAGATGTCAATGAACGAACGGACAGATAATAACTATGCAAAAATAAAGAAAGTAAAATTTCCAATCGAGGGAAGACTTGAAGCAAGGACCTCTCGGTCTCCAGCTGCTCACGCTACCACGGGACCACGGCGCTCCTGATCATACAGAGTCCATTATGGTGCTTATGTGGCCCATTGACTACTCAGTTTGTATATTTTGCTTATTTTTTCACAGTTCCACACAACTTCTTCCTGTTTTCTCAATTGATCTGTGTTCAGTTTTTCAAGGCCTATCCACTGTGCCAACTTATAACTAAATCTGAGGGGGTGCGATGGGGAGGTTCCCTTGTTAGATCCAATTTGATCGTCTGCAAGCCTCTCTTCATTTCATAACATTTTTCTCACATATTCATCACATTTTTCTGAGACTGTCACCTCCCTGTCACCTTCCTCTACATAACTATGCCATGTGCGAATAATCTCACTGCGGTGCAGGGTTTAACCGCCATGTCATTTATATAGTGAGCGGCCCTGCCACGTTATTTGCAGGTGCGCCAGATGCTTCATTCGCGTCCGACGATGTTTGTCCGATAAGAACCACATACCAAGCTCTGTTCACTAGGAAGTCTTCAGTCAAATTATACATAGGATCGGATATTCTACATGCACTTATTTTGTTTATTAGGCGGCGATCGAAATTGTGTTGAAAACTGTCATGAATCTGAGCTCAGCTGTCTGTTGCCTTCTGGATCACGTGAATGGACAGAGCGTGCTCGGTCTCACACGGCCTGTGCGAAACTGTGTTGATTACTGCGGAGGAATACAGTGTAGGTTCAACAATTCTGCAATAAATTGACCTCATACAGACACGTCTACAGCTATACGGATCTGTTTTGAGACCCTCCTTATCGAATGTAGGGTCATGGACCATTTTCCAATCACCTAGCACGCTCCGTGGGTCCAACTTCGTAAACTGATGTTAGAAGGGAGGCCAGTTCCTCTGCATATGCATTAAGGAATCTAACGGAATTTAGATCAGTTCCCGTGAATTTTCGTCTATTGAGTCAATCGAGCTCGTACTCGTACAGTTATTACATTCGCATCCGCTCGACGTTCGGACGTAAAAAAACGCACTTTGACCTTCTTCGATGAAGCAGTTTAGGATTACAGAAATGAACATTTCTGTCTTTGTTTTTTCATCTCCAGTTCCCGTGTCATCATGGCAAACAAACATTATGCCAAAAATAATTCTAATGTTCTGCACTTTCGTTCCTCCAGAGACGAAACAGAGCGAGGTGCCTCAGTGGTTAGAATACGAGACTCATGTTAGGGAGGAGGACGGTTGGAATCAGGGTGCAACCATCTAGGTTTAGGTTTTCTGTTCAAAATGGTTCAAATGGCTCGAAGCAGTATGGGACTTAACATCTGAGGTCATCAAACCCCTAGACTTAGAACTACTTAAACCTAACTAACGTAAGGACATCACACACATCCATGTCCGAGGCAGGATTCGAACCTGTGACCGTAGCAGCAGCGCGGTTCCGGACTGAAGCGCCTAGAACTGTTAAGCCACAGTGGCCAGCTTAGGTTTTCTGTGATTTCCCTAAATTGCTCCAGCAAAATGCCACGATGGTGCCTTTAAAGCGGCACGGCTGATTTTCTTTCCCATCCTTGAAACTATCCGAGCTTGTGCTCCGTTTGTAATGAACCCGACGTCGACAGGACGTTAAAGCCTCTCTTTTTTCCAGAGGTGAATGTATGCTGCTAACTATTCATTTCGTTTAAAATCATTTTTCCCACCTTAATTTTCGACATCAGTGATCAAGGATGATACAACAGTCTTGCGATCCCTAATTCCTGTCTCTGCACTCACTTAATCGAAAGGTTCGTGTCCGTTCGTTTCAACAACACATCCAATAGATTTTCTTAGCGGTAAGTAGGGTTGTTAGTACTCAAAGTGTGAGAACAGTGCTCTGGAACGTTCGCCAAGATGATCGTTTTGGCGGTTTGCAGCGTCCTGTGTGCTAGGGAAAACCGTTACGCTGTGACCTAGGCTAGCGCAGCGTCGATGTCCCTCCGGCGCCCGCAGCGATGCATTCCGAACCGGATGTCACACAACCACCACTCCATCTTACACGCCTTTTCTAGCCAAATGAGAAAATAACAGTCTCTCCCTGCATGCAACTGCAAAATAAAAACGTCAGCTCGAGTGAAAGACTAATTCCAGTGCTTCGAATTTGCGCCAGTGTCGACCTTTGCATAATGGTAGGTTAGGGTTGAACGTCCCACCGACACCATTAAAACACAGAATACCACTTGTTCAGACAGTATCGTTGGAAGGAAAGGAGGTTATTGCTCAGCACGCCTTCAACGTCGATGGTGACGTCGTTAGAGCCGACGTAAAAATTCGAATTTGGCAAGGATAGAGAAAGATATCGACTGTGACATTATTCCAGGAGTCACCCCGGTACTCATCGCTGTAATTTAGGGAAACTACGAAATATACAGGGTGGTCGGAAACAGTCTGAAAAGTCCGAAAATGGTGTAAGTGTGTTGCAGGGTAGTTTGTCCTGAGAAATTGTTGTTCAGAAAAAAAAAAAAAATTCGAGCCGGCCGCGGTGGTCTAGCGGTTCTGCGAAAAATAGAAAAAAATGGACAATCTACCCTCACAGGCTATAAAATTACAGCCGGCCGGAGTGACCGAGCTGTTCTAGGCGCTACAGTCCGGAACCGCGGGACTGCTACGGTCGCAGGTTCGAATCCTGCCTCGGGCATGGATGTGTGTGACGTCCTTAGGTTAGTTAGGTTTAAGTAGTTCTAAGTTCTAGGGGACTGATGACCACAGATGTTAAGTCCCATAGTGATCAGAGCCATTTGAACCATTTGAAAAAATTCGATAGTGGTGCCGGTTCCAAGTCAATTAGCATCGAAGTTACGCCCAGTTTACACGACGACACTAGGTTGCAGGCAACTGCGCTACCGGCCTCTGCGCATGTGCTCCGCGGGTTTGCGCAACTCGTCGGTGAAACTAAACACTTTCGGCGTGTTCCAACTTTGGCGACACTAGTTACATGAGTTTTGAGGTTATGTGTGTTCGCAGAGTGTAGACAAACTGAAATATGAAGTGGGGCACGGAGAATAATGTTCTATGATTTGTATAGGTGTTTGTGGGATTTCAGTGATGATGATTACAAAAATAAGCAACATGTTGCTGCTCCTGAGACCATCACGTACGATCAGAACACAGATAGTTTGACAATATCTGAGCTGCAGCGCAAAATGTATTGAAATAGGACTACATATACAACTGAATTAAGAAAAATACAAGCAAATGTAATTCCAGATGTGGAAATGCTCTTGTCTACAAGGCTAAAATTCCATCGTTCGAGTTGTCAGGCTCTTTTTCTTTTCTTTTTTAGAAAAAAGGGATATTGTTGACAGGAAGGAAGGCTACAAAGCCGTCCGATGTGGCCGTGCGGTTCTAGGCGCTTCAGTCTGGAACCGAGTGACCGCTACGGCCGCAGGTTCGAATCCTGCCTGGGGCATGGATGTGTGTGATGTCCTTAGGTTAGTTACGTTTAAGTAGTTCTAAGTCCTAGAGGACTGATGACCTCAGATGTTAAGTCCCATAGTGCTCAGAGCCTTTTGAACCATTTTTGAAGGCTACAGAAATCGAGATGCGGCATTCTTCATTCAATATTTATCTATTTGAAACGTCGCAGCAGTGCTCCTCATTGACATTTGTTTGAATTTTGAAACATTGCCACTGAACAGATCTATCTTCAAGAGAGTAGTTTGCAAACCATTGTCATCTTAATGCGCCCTGCTTCGAATAATTACTGCCGTTAGTGTTAATAACTGTCACTGTTAATGTTAATAATTATTGGTGTTAATGAAAAAGCCACATCAGCAACTAAAACCGCGTCTTATAGTACGCCGAGTGTTCTCGATTGTAATGCACACAATGTGGTATGTAATTTCAGTTCTGGCGGCAGTGGTTCATTCATTACAGTATCTTTATTTCTTATCGCATAATTAACTCTATTTATAAGAAACGTGAACAGTTCTGGTGACATTCTAAGATAATTAAAAGAACTTCTTGGGTCTTCCATTATAAATTATTTCAGCAAGGATGCGGAGCAACCGAGCTGACGTCTTTTCTTCATTCAGTCACGAATCGAAACACGTTTCTTATTTTTTTCTTATGCAGCGATTCCACGCAACAAGCTTTAACTCCATCACAACTCATTCGACATGCAGCTCCCAAAACTTTTATTTCAGACACGACTCAGGAACCCACAGAACGACGAATCTGAAGTGTATACTGGTTTCGCAGTGTCTACAGTCAAATATGAAATCATTTGCGTGCAACTCATTCCGCGCAACGAGTGGCGCAACCCAATGTCGTCGTGTAAACTAGTCTTTAGCCAATCAGGCTGTTGCGCGCGCTAATTGAAGCGACCTGTCAGATACAATTAGTGTCAGTTGTTTTCATAGCGAATATGATAGCGCACGAGACTGCTCGGCCTTTGGTTCGGGCTCGATCGTTACCACAGTCCCATGTCCAATTTTCGTATCTCTCTCGTGTTCGGTTGTAGAAAACCAAACGACGAACACGTTTGCCGATACCGTCTCCGGCGGGCCGCTTGAATTTGGGAGGGCAACGGCCTGATTGACTAACTTCAGCGTTAATTGACTCGGAAAAGGCGCCAAGTATCGACTTTCTTTTTCTTAAAAATTATTTCTCTGCACAATCTACCCTCGAACACCCTTAAAAGCTTTTCAGATGTTTCCACCCATCCTGTGTAAATGTCGGTAGCTGGACGAGGATTAGAAACCCGGTGTTCCCGAACACATGTACATCTGTTCTCTGCATACCTCTGTGAAGTGCATGGTACACTGTGCTTTCCATGTACAACGTCTTAGAGTTTCCGCCCGTTCCATTCACATAATGAGCACAGGAGAAAAGAATACAGTAGAGCGTCGATTATCCGAACGTCGGTCAACCGAACGACCGCTTAACCGAACTGTGTACTCGCTCGCACCTGTCCATCATCCTCCTCACTCCCAAACCAAGTTTCCCACAGTAGTCGCCGCACTGGGCCACCGCTGGCGTAACATTGCTTCTAATGGATGAATGTCGATGATGCTGATCCAGGACACCAAATCATGCAGGATAGCGAGATTGTAAACGTCGTCACTGATAAAGATGAAGCCGCCAGCATCTCATCAATCAGTGCTCCGTAAGTGAAGATGAAAGTATACCAACAGCTTCTGAGGCGTTCACTTGTTTAGATACTGCCTTGCGATGGTTTGAAGCCCAAGATGAAAGTGACCAGTTTCAGATATCTGTAATGAAAAAAGTACGTGACTTAGCTGCTCGTAAGCGTGTAGGCTTGCTTACACAGACCAAAATAAAGGATTTTTTTAAAACGTTAATTTTGTATACTGTGTGTATCGTTCATGCAAAATGCGTAGGTAATATGTATATATTTTTGTTTAAAAAACTGTGCCGCATACTATATATTCCTACTGAAGTTGTCTTTGTATGTTACTTTGTATTACTAAAACAGATGCCTATTTTTATGAATAAATTTACTGTACAGTACTTCTTTTTGGCAAATAAACATGTACAGTTCGATTATGCGAACAAACCTGTTTTCCGAACACCCATTTCCCCCAATTACTTCGGATAATCGACGCTCTACTGTACTTGAAAGCCTCCGTGCGTGCTGTAATCTCTTCTTAACGGTCCTTACAGTTACAGGAGAGACACGGAGGGGGTTGTACTAAATTACTACGTTCCTTAATGAGTAATAGTTCTTGAATATTTTTAATTAGACTTTGGCGTAATGGTTGATACCTGTTTCCGTGTGTCTACCATCTCAGATTTTGCACCATGTCCGTCTCACTCTTCCATGTGTCAAACAAACCTGTGACCAATCGTCCTACCATTCCTGTTTGAGTTCAACACCCAGTGTTATTCCAATTTGGAATGGGTCCCACACACTTGATCAGAATTGTAGAATGGGCTGCGCGAGTTTTGCAAGCAATCTGCTTTGTAGACTGATTGCATTTTCCCAGTATCCTACCAATCAACCGAAGTCTGCCACCTTTGTTACCTACGACTAAACCTGTACGACTATTTCATTTCATAGTCCTATAAATTATTATAACCAAGTAGAGGTGTGAGTTGACTGATTCCATTTGTGACTCATTGATATTGTAGTCATTGAATGCTACATTTTTGTGTTCTGTGAAGAGCAAAATTTACATTTCTGAACATTTAATGCTAGTTGCACCATCTTAAAATCGTATCAAGATACAGTACTTCATTATCCATAGCTGTAGCATTTGCACTAAGTCTGAGATTACTATTAATATTTCCTACCGGGTAATTAATGCACAACACGAATAATAAGGATCCCAAAACACTTCCCTGGAGCATACCTGAAGTTATTTCTATGTCTGTCGATGACTCTCCACCCAGTGAAATCTTCTATCCGGTCACAAATTTCGTTGCATACCGCATATGATCATGGGTCGGTTAATAAGCGTTGGTGTGGCGCTGAAGCATGTGCTTTTCAAGTCCAAGGTCTTAACCACTGCTCCATCTCAGCCTGGCTAATATTCTTAAGATGTTCAGCGGGAACCGGGTGTCGCTGTCCATCAACATATGCTTTCGCAAGTCATGGAACTCTGAAAAGGGAATAACAGAGGGCTACTTTGAGAAAAAATGAAACAAGAATAAAAAGCGTTTGCCTTAGTAATGCGAACAGCCTTATTTCTTTCTTGGTAGTAAGCTTCGCAAATACAAAATTTTTCCGCAATTATCTTTAGTTCGCTAACTTGGTGAAGGTAGACTTCCTTGATACCCCAATCACTACCGCCTTGGATTCTGTTCAGGTTAATACCTCAACCAGAGGTTATCCAAATCATTCCATTACGTTTTTTTCTGAAAAAGTATGTCTTCCCTTAGAGTATGCCACAGAAGGTCTTCCATGAATTGAATGACGCACTTGTACTGACTATAAATCACAAACACATAAAACATAGCACTGAAGCCTCCTCTTCGCTCAAATCCTACATTGATTTCTAAGGGAACTCAAATACTACAACAGTAGTCATTAAAAATTCACTAGAGTTTTCTGTATGTGGCCTCCTTAATAAATTTGCTACACTTATCAGAATTTGTACGACGGATTGGGTTGTACTGTATGATGAGCAAATCTCTTTCATTTATTTTGCTTCACTACATACTCGAAGGAAGTGAAACGGACCATGGATATCGAACCCCTGAATAAAATAAAGTGGTAGTCATTAACATAGAGCTAAACAGTAATGAATACATGTCTCAATATTTTGAAACGCACGTTTATTTTCTTAGATGACATAGCTCCCTGATCAAGCGAGTATGACTTTGTTAACAACTGCACTGTAAAACAAAGCTAGATATTAAATTTAGTTCCAAGGTTGGCGAAGAGTCACCACGACAGTGACGCCATTCGTGGAAGAAAAGAGTTGCTGCGTGTTTACGTTGCATTTTGATCAGTAAGGTAGGTGCTTAATCCTTCGAGTTATGTCTATAATAACGAGCCATCCAATTAATACTGCAAGAAAGAAGTGACGTCATGAAATTTGTTTGGCGTAGCATTTAACAAGGGGGATTGACTTCTTCGCTAACTATACCATATGTTTTCACAACCCACGCCGCGCATC
Organism: Schistocerca piceifrons; assembly: GCF_021461385.2. Taxonomy (NCBI): domain Eukaryota; kingdom Metazoa; phylum Arthropoda; class Insecta; order Orthoptera; family Acrididae; genus Schistocerca; species Schistocerca piceifrons. Next base: position 135,582,957 of record NC_060149.1, read on the forward strand.
GCAATCGTTGGAAATTCTCAAAATTTTCCGGAAGAGTAATGTAAATACTGCTGTAGCTGCATGATAATAGTATCCGGTCCGAATTATGTTGTGGTAAGAAAAGTTAAAACCGTCGTAAACATTTTACAGCGTGTTAAGGACTTGTTAGAAATCCGTAATACCGGGAAAAGTGATAGAGACCAACCGCTGATGAAAGAAGAGAAATGAAAGATAATGGAAGACGTCTATGTAGTTCAATTTCGGTGGCATGATACTTCGTACTTTATCTTACACTATTAGGCCTATCTGCCACGGTGAATCACCCAATTTAGCGTCAAACGCGTCACTGATTAGTGAATTTAGCTTGTACTGCGAACAGCTGTTGACAGTGTCGTAGTGCGTTACCTGTTCATCCGAGTAACAGATGCATGCCCTAACAAAAGCGTGGTATATGGCTAGTACCGCTAAAAAGTTAAGATTTAGCACAAATTGCAAATGATGTGAAAATGTTTATAAGAGTTCTTTTTGTTATGTATTCAGATATCTTTCATGTTTGGCCCCCAAAGGTAACTGTCTTACGTTAGAATTCCAACGGCGTCTGTCATTTATGACATAATTACTCACTTCAATTAAATACCCTACCGTCGATATTGGAAGTGATGCATTACTGTTAACACAGACAAGACTTTGTTCTAAACCAACTGCTAGCTCCGTATTAAAGTCATCAAACAGTTGTCAAAAATTTTGTTTGGGGTTATCAAATGGATAACTGCAAAAATATGTTGTCTACCGTGTTTGTTTATGCGCAGAAAATAATCTTTTTCTTTCTATTGGAGAATCAAATACTTCTCGTGCCTTTTTTATTTTTTATGTTAATATTTTTCGATTTTATCACTAGTAATTAGTGGAATATGAGTAAAAAATTACTGCTTATATTACGAGGAGTTGTGAAATAGCATTCTTGCTCTATCATTACGTTTCTCATACGGTGTTTTCTTTAGCTGTCAGCATTCTCTTTTTATTTCGAAATACGTGACACGAGAAAAGAAATTATTTGTAGCTACGACGTTACCGCCACTTAAAACATCTTTTGCTTCAGCTGTTAAAGAGTCGACAGTTACAGTTACAAGACAGAAAAAAGGAAACACCTCCACTAGGCATGTTCGTATCGATTTGCATACCAAGCCGGTATCTCCAAGTTGCCAACAACAACCACTAAACAGGATACGACGACTTCGCAATCTGAAATTATTACGTCTGCCATCTCAACTCCACCGCCCTCCCCCTCCACACACGCACAAAAGATAAATCTACTGAAACGGTGAGATCTATTCAGTCTTCTACTCTCCAAAACAATATGTTCCAACGAAAAAGAAAATTAAGAGCAGGAAAACAGGGTCTAAAACATCAGGGACTAAACTACAAGACATATCAAACACTAAAGACGTGTAAAGCTCAAATTATTGTCGTTATCTTAAGAGAGCCACTGATAATCTTAAGCCCTAGTCCAGTATCCATCGATATCACATGAAAGCACGAAGAAAATGGCAACAAAGGCGTAGTACGGTGGAATTTTGATGATTTCAGTACTCACGTGGATGAATCAGGGCCCCCAACTAAGGTTGGATCTGTGAGTATACAATGTGAAGACAAATTCCTCACAGATTAGCAATACAAAAACGTCTCTCACAAAATTTCGTCCTGCGAATATTTCCAGCAGTAAATGGAGGTAAAAGATTGGCAGTCTGCCAACACTGCAGTCACATGTACGGTAACAGTCTCTGGTGGCATTGAGCAGCACTCCTATGCAGTTGCTGCGGATAGCCTTTTCTGTTCGCATGCGGAACGTCGATGGTTCATTTCTGGGTCGGGGCATGCTTTCTTTATTTGCTAAGTGTACTCTGAGTAGTGTCTGTTGTCTTAATTGTCATAGAGCGTTGACAATGGGTCTTCTACAAATCATTTACACTTACGTATTACGAACGCAGAAATGGAAGTACAATCGTTTTCGTTGGTCAGCTTTTGAAGAACTCCTTTGCAAGTCGGGGACGCCAATTGTTTCGTACCTCTGCGTCTACTAGTTTCCAAATGTGTTTTGTGTGTACCCTCCCCCAGTGGTCCCATCGATTAGTACCAAGTATTAGTCTTGCCACGTTCAGGTCAGTTACATTTCGTTAGGGCCTTACGTCACCTGTAAGGCTAGCAACGTGCTTTGCAAATAATTTCCAAACTCGGTTACCATTTGTATTTATTATCACTATGGAACAACCAGTTATGCCTTTCAACATTGAGTCTGATCAGCACATGCTGTTTAGTATCTTCATTACGTTGCATTTCTTCTGAAGATCCACATTGGTACACTACTGGCCATTAAAATTGCTACACCAAGAAGAAATGCAGATGATAAACGGGTATTCATTGGACAAATTTATTATACTAGAACTGACATCTGATTACATTTTCACGCAGTTTGGGTGCATAAAGCCTGAGAAATCAGTACCCAGAACAACCACCTCTGGCCGTAATAACGGCCTTGATACGCCTGGGCATTGAGTCAAACAGAACTTGGATGGCGTGTACAGGTACAGCTGCCCATGGAGCTTCAACACGATGTCACAGTTCATTAAGAATAGTGACTGGCGTATTGTGACGAGCCAGTTCCTCGGTCACCATTGACCAGACGTTTTTAATTGGTGAGAGATCTGGAGAATGTACTGGCCACGGCAGCAGTCGAACATTTCCTGTATCCAGAAGGGCCCGTACAGGACCTGCAACATGCGGTCGTGCATTATCCTGCTGAAACGTAGGGTTTCGCAGGGATCGAATGAAGGGTAGAGTCACGAGTCGTAACACATCTGAAATGTGACGTCCACTGTTCAAAGTGCCGTTAATGCGAACAAGAGGTGACCGAGACGTGTAACCAAAGGCGCCCCATACTATCACGCCGGGTGATACGCCAGAATGGCGATGACGAATACACGCTTCCAATGTGCGTTCACCGCGATGTCGCCATACACGGGTGCGACCATCATGATGCTGTAAACAGAACCTGGAATCATCCGAAAAAATGACGTTTTGCCATTCGTGCACCCAGGTTCGTCGTTGAGTACACCATCGCAGGCGCTCCTGTCTGTGATACAGCGTCAAGGGTAACCGCAGCCATGGTCTCCGATGTGATAGTCCATTCTGCTGCCAACGTCGTCGAACTGTTCGCGCAGATTGTTGTTGTCTTGCAAACGTCCTCATCTGTTGACTCAGGGATCGAGACGTGCAAGATGCATGTCATGGCGACTGCTAGTGATAAGAGGCCGTTGGGATCCAGCACGGCGTTCGGTATTACCCTCCTGAACCCACCGATTCCATATTCTGCTGATAGTCATTGGATCTCGACCAACGTAAGCAGCAATGTCGCGATATGATAAACCGCAATCGCGGTAGGCTACAATCCGACCTTTATCAAAGTCGGAAACGTGATGGTACGCATTTCTTCTTCTTACACGAGGTATCACAACAACGTTCCGCCCGGCAACGCCGGACAACTGCTGTTTGTGTATGAGAAATGGGATGGAGACTTTCCTCATATCAACACATTGTAGGTGTCGCCACCGACGCCAACCTTGTGTGAATGCTCTGAAAAGCTAATCATTTGCATATCACAGCATCTTGTTCGTGTCGGTTAAATTTCGCCTCTGTAGCACGCCATTTTCGTGGTGTAGCAATTTTAATGGCCAGTAGAGTATTTCCTGATCATTTCTGTTTCATTTCCATGTTAGTATACTGACCTTTACGTTCCAAGCTTCAAATGTCATACTTCGTTCCATGTCTGCTCTGCTGCAAGACTTACTTGGTAAGGACTTCAAACGGTGAAACAGTACTCTGAAATTGGCTACTCGAGCGTCTTGTATGCGGTTTCCCTTGCAAATGCATCACACTTTCCGAGAACCCTCCCAACAAATCTAAGTATTACATTATCCTTTCGTACATTTGGCTTTCCATGTTCGCATCATTTCGTATCGCTTCGTGGGTAGTCCTGTAAAGATTTAACCGTTGAACCAGATTCCGTAAGTTTACCATTATCCTCGTAAGCAGTTACTACGGCTTCCTATTTTTGTTAGCAGCACTATCAAGTATTCAACCACCTCCTTTGGTGGTATACTGAGGAATCAATTGGGTGGTACGGTAATTAGTGTAGGTGTAATATTTTCCCCAGGATTACTTCTTACTGATTCGCATAATACTGTGACTGATGCCAAGCGGCTACTTTTGTTCGGAATTTTGCATCATTATCATTTCGTAATCACTTTGATGCTCCGTAGACGTTTTGCCCTTAGTACCCGAAAGGCTGCAAAATTCTCTGCAGATGGTTGGTTTTTATTATTACTATTATTATCGATGGATGTGTGGAAACGCCATGTCCATGACCGTTAGGGAAACGGTGTAAATGTCGGATACTTGTGGCTTATGAAACGGTGTATATTACGGCATTCTATGGCAGAATGAAATTGGGAAATAAAAACAAATACACCTCGACCCAGAACCGAACCCTCGACCTCCCACATGCTAACCTCAAACACCATTCAGTGTACCAACTGCACAGAGCTACTGCCAGATGCTGGTAGAGATACTTACCGTACATGCGATTACAGTGTTGTCAGATTGCCAGTCTTTAACGTCCATTTACCGGCGGAAATACGCACAGGACGAAATTTTGTGAACGACATTTTCGTATTGCTAACTGCGCGAAGTTTTCTTCACCCTGAGTATCTACAAGAGCCACATTTCAGACGTTACGTAACCCCGTGTTAAAGAACTACCGCCTGCCGAGGAATATATGGCCTGTGTGGAGAAAGGAGTGGCAGTGTTCATCAACAGTAAATGTGTCATAGAACACAACACTCTATCAGTCACTAGACAGTGAATCACTCTTACAACTGATCAATCAAGTCCTGTAGCCATTTCTCGTTTTGGGAGGTTTCAGTGTACAAATTTAATCGCCTGAAGTGACAAATTTGGAGTGGATTTTACCATCACAACACGTATATCTACTCAGTGCAGAGATAACGACACATTTTAGCATAGGAATGAGGTCATTCTGTACCATTGATCTACCAGTTCGCTTTCTTGATATCACAGATTGTGATCAATGGGAAATAGTAGAAGACCTCCAGTTTGGTGACTGAATTGACTCGTATATTTATCTCCATCTCATAGGAAGGTTCGAAACAAAATGAAAATCACCCAAATAGATGCTAATCAGGGCAAACTTGACAATTTACAGCAGGTATACTGTACTTGGAGATCGAGATAAGGCTGAGAATTGAATAACGTCAACGTGATAAGCTCTGTCGTCGAAGAATCCACACAGAAATCTGGCTGTCACAGACATTGTGTCCATTGGCGGCGCACAGTGTTGCCCTGTAATAAGGTACTGATGGGTGACATTGCGCAGATTCAAAAACCAACCATCTGCAAAGAATTTTGCAGCCTTTCGGCTACGGAGCACCAAAGTAATTACGAAATGATAATGATGCAAAATTCCGAACAAAATTAACCGCTTGGCATCTGTCACATTATTATGCGAATCAATAAGAAGGAATGCTGGGGAAAATACAATACCTACATTAATTGCCGTACTACCCAACGGATTCCTAAGTATACCACCAGAGGAGATGGTTGAATACTCAATAGTGCTGCTAACAAAAATAGGAAGCCGTCAGTAACTGTTTACGAGGATAATGGTAAACTTACGGAGTCTGGTTCAACGGTTAAATCTTTACAGGACTACCCACGAAGTAATGCGAAATGATGCGAACACGGAAAGCCAAATGTAAGAAAGGATAATGTAATACTTAGATTTGTTGGGAGGGTTCTGGGAAAGTGTCATGCATTTGCAAAGGAAACCGCATACAAGACGCTCGAGCAACCAATTCCAGAGTACTGTTTCACCGTTTGAAGTCCTTACCAAGTAAGTCTTGCAGCAGAGCAGACATGGAACGAAGTAAGACATTTGCAGCTTGAAAGTAAAGGTCGGTATACTAACACGAAACAGAAATGATCAGGAAATTCCAGTGGTGATCTTCATAAGAAATGCAACGTAATTCTAGCGAGATCCTGTGGGTTAGACTTAAAGAGCTAGTGCTCGAGAAAGGCTATATAAAACTTTTCCTGCCTCCAACGTACACTGAGGTCACGAAATTCATAGGATAGCGATATGCACACATACAGATGGCGGTAGTGTCGCGAACACAAAATATGAAAGGGTAATTCATTGACTGAGCTGTCATTTATACTCAGGTGATTCATGCGAAAAGATTTCCAACATAATTATTCCTGCACGACGGGAATTAACAGACTCTTAAAGCGGGATGGTAGTTGGAGCTAGACGCAGGAGACATACCATTTCGGAAATTGTTAGCGAATTCAATGTTCCGAGATCCACAGTGTCAAGAGTGTGCTGAAAATACCAAATTTCAGGCATTAACTCTCTCCACGGACAACGCAGTGGCCGACGGCCTTCACGTAAGGACCGAGAGCAGCGGCGTTTGGGTAGAGTTGCCAGTGCTAACAAACAAGCAACACTGCGTGAAATTACAGTAGAAATCAATGTGAGACGTACAGAGAACGTATCTGTTAGGACAGTACGGCGAAATTTGGCGTTAATGGGTTGTGGCAGCAGACGACCGACGCGAGTGCCTTTGCTAACAGAAAGACATCGCCCTCACACCGAACCTGGTACCATCAGATCCACTGTTCACACTTGCTACTGACCAGGGGGTTACACGCATTTTAGCCCAACCATCACGCGACGACATTCGACATGCTAGTACAGCCGAAGTCTCCTGGGATATAATGCATTCCGCTGCTAGTAAATCCCCTGGTCATGATGGCATTCAAAACCGTGTCCTCCAGGAGTTCACGGATAAAGCCACTGAATACCTAACACACATAACGAATGCCATACTAAAACACCAACACTTCCCCGCCCTTTGGAAGACGGCCAAGGTCCTGATGTTCAGGAAGACGGGGGAGGACCACAGCCTCCCACAAAATTACCGACCCATCAGCCTTCTGAGCTCGCTCAGCAAGATTGTTGAGAAGGTGATTCTCAAACGCATCACTAGGCACTGCATAACAAATGACATCTTGAGACCGGAGCAATTTGGCTTCAAGAATCACCACTCGACAACACAACAACTCTTACGGGTCGTTGAACATATAACACATGGCTTCAACACAAACAAAGCAACAGGGGCGGTGTTCCTGGACATCGAAAAGGCTTTCGACCGTCTATGGCACAAAGGCCTCATTCGCAACCTCAGCGACGCGGGATTCCCCGACGGGCTGGTGCGTCTCATACAATCATAACTCACAGACAGGAGTTTCAACACTGACGTGCAGGGAAAACAATCAACACGACACGGTATACACGCGGGAGTATCCCAGGGAAGCATCATAGGGCCCCTACTGGTTAAACTCTACATAAACGACCTCCCAACCACACACAACACCACGATGGCAATCTACGCGGATGACACAGCCATCCTCGCGCAAGATTGAAAACCATCAAACATTACGTCACGCTTACAGACCGCACACAGAGTGGCTGACCCTTGGTTGGAGAAATAGCGTGTTAGAGTAAACGTCGACAAGTGCGAAGCCGTTCTGTTCACTAGAAGACCGAAGCAACTGCGCAAACACCGATACTGCACACCAATAACTCTACATGCACGCCCAATACGTTTCCGCGAGAAAGTCAAATACCTCTGTGTCTGGCTGGACCGGAAATTACTTTGGGGGGACCACATACAACACATGACCAACCGAGCAAGCGCGAGGCTCAAACAGCTCTACCCTATGCTCAACAGGCGTAGCACACTGAACAGATGGGTGTCGAGGTCCATGTTGTTGTTGTTGTTGTGGTCTTCAGTCCTGAGACTGGTTTGATGCAGCTCTCCATGCTACTCTATCCTGTGCAAGCTTTTTCATCTACCAGTACCTACTGCAACCTACATCCTTGTGAATCTGCTTAGTGTATTCATCTCTTGGTCTCCCTCTACGATTTTTACCCTCCACGCTGCCCTCCAATACTAAATTGGTGATCCCTTGATGCCTCAGAACATGTCCTACCAACCGATCCCTTCTTCTGGTCAAGTTGTGCCACAAACTTCTCTTCTCCCCAATTCTATTCAATACTTCCTCATTAGTTATGTGATCTACCCATCTAATCTTCAGCATTCTTCTGTAGCACCACATTTCAAAAGCTTCTATTCTCTTCTTGTCCAAACTATTTATCGTCCATGTTTCACTTCCATACATGGCTACACTCCATACGAATACTTTCAGAAATGACTTCCTGACACTTAAATCTATACTCGATGTTAACAAATTTCTCTTCTTCAGAAACGCTTTCCTTGCCATTGCCAGCCTACATTTTATATCCTCTCTACTTCGACCATCATCAGTTATTTTGCTCCCCAAATAGCAAAACTCCTTTACTACTTTAAGTGCCTCATTTCCTAATCTAATTCCCTCAGCATCACCCGACTTAATTAGGTCCATGTACATGACACTTATTCGACCCCTGATGACGTACGCGGCTCCTGTCTGGGGATACGCTGCGCCTACACGCCTGCGCCGTCGGCAGATCATAAAAAACAAAGTACTCAAAATCATAAGCAATGCTCCACGATACGCACGCATCGCGGACCTTCACTGGGAATACCGACTTGAGATTCTCACGGAGGTAATCCACAAACTCACCACAAGACCATACAGAAACTCCAGACTCGCAAAACCCGTTTATTCTGAATCTGGGGAACTACGACCACAACCATAGATGGAAACGTAAAAGACCAAAAGACATACTTGTAAGGACCTAACATCTATGGCCAAGAACACGCAAACACAACGGTACAGGTGAGCCCCTGTTAATCAGACACCATTACTGGATATCCAGCTGGAACACACTTGCCGAATAACTGGCACCACGCAGGGAAGCCGTACCGTACACTACATGCAGACAAGTTCCACACACCCCCCACACAGTGAGATGATCTATGGCCGATCTCCCACTACTATATAACGATCTTGATTGTTCCAGCAATGCAGCAGCCGCAGCAAACTCGGATGCATCGCCATCGCTTGTCGCGGTAATGATGCATGATACCCATACTAACAAACCCAACCTTTCATGAACTAGCGCAGCTAGTAAGCCACTACTGCCCTTACTACCCATCCCACTGTCGCAGAGGTTTTTTCCCACGGTACGAGCCTTGGAGTTTTTTCCCCCCTGCTCTTCAAATTGCTACCCTCATTCGCGTTTCGTCCACTATCTATCACCTGATGGACCGTGTTAATGCGTAGTCTTACCCAGACGCACGGATAACATCACAACCCAGCATCCTGTAATTCACCTGTTAGATAACTAACATGTTGACAGAGGTGACAGTAGAACGTTTGGTCTGGTAACCTCGTTGGTGCAGGCGTGGAGGGGCCACATCTCTATTTTTTCGCCTACAGCTCCCCTCCTGAGCTCGTGACCGTATCGGTTGGATCCTAGACGAGTGCAAAAAGGTGGCCTAGTCGTTGAGTTCCGATTTCAGTTGGTAAGGGCTGATGTTTGGGTTCGAATGTGGCGCAGACCCCACGAAGCCTTGGACCGAAATTATTAATGAGGCACTGTGCAAGCTGGCTGTGGCTCCATAATGGTGTGAGTGAGCTGTGTTTGAATAGAATGAACCGGATCATCTGGTCAAACTGAACCAATCATTAACTGAAAATGGTTATGTTCGGCTACATGGAGACCATTTTCAACCATTCGTCGACTTAATGTTCCAAAATAACGATGACTTGACCAACCAGTCCGCCCGACATGAATCTCATCGAACATTGACGGCACATAATCGAGAGGGCATCTCGTGCTCAAAATCCTGCATTGGCAACATTTTCGGAATTATGGACGGCTATAGAGACAGCATGGCACAATATTTCATCCAACGAGTTTTTGAGTCCATGCCACGTCCAGTTGGCCGACCGTTGTGGCCGAGCGGTTCTAGGCGCGTCAGTCTGGAACCGCGCGACCGCTACGGTCGCAGGTTCGAATCCTGCCTCAGGCATGGATGTGTGTGATGTCCTTAGGTTAGTTAGGTTTAAGTAGTTCTGCGTTCTAGGGGACTGATGACCTCAGATGTCCAAGTCCCATAGTGCTCAGAGCCATTTGAACGTCCAGTTGCTGCAGTACGCCAAGAATAAGGACGTCCGACATGATATTTGGAGGTATCCCACAATTTTTCTCACTTCAGTGTATATCACCGCTAGCGATCACGAGAGTAAGAGAAATAAGACTGGTGCGCCTGCCGAAGCATTTACACTGTCTGATGAGAGGCATCTGAACACCTATTAATATACACCAGTGTGGAGTGTATCCTCCCTGTGCCTTTATGACGGCTTGCTGAACACCTAGGGGGGAATGACACCACATTATTCATCAGGAGGCGAAACCAAAGACGGTAGTGATCTGTATTTGTCCATTATGAATGGTTTTGTGAAAGCCTGCTACTGTGAAAGCAATGAGTTTGTTTGTAAATAACTTTCCTGCTACCAGTCACGATTTTCTTTTATTTATATTTTATGTACTCACACACGTTGTGATCATAACAGCTGTGACTATACTGTGAGATGACATATTTCTGTTTGTGTTGGCTTATAGATGTAACCATTGTATTGTTTTTGTGCAGCCGGCCGCGGTGGTCTCGCGGTTAAGGCGCTCAGTCCGGAACCGCGCGACTGCTACGGTCGCAGGTTCGAATCCTGCCTCGGGCATGGATGTGTGTGATGTCCTTAGGTTAGTTAGGTTTAAGTAGTTCTAAGTTCTAGGGGACTGATGACCACAGAAGTTAAGTCCCATAGTGCTCAGAGACTTTTTTTTGTTTTTGTTTTTGTGCAGCATACGCACAGGAGTAAGATGTATTCCTGTCCACATGTACCAGCGATGCATGAAAAATGAAGCTGGACGCTTGAGACGCGAGCTTGAAAATGTCCAAGGTATAAACTGGCCGATCACATAGATAATAGAAAAAATATGTCCTACCTGGACCATGTTTTCATTCTCAAAACACGTTGAGACAGTGGACTCCACAGAAATAAAATTTTAAAACATAATCATGCAGTTTGATTAGAAGCCGCTTGTGAGGAAAGGTTTCAAAAGCCTTATAGAAATAGAGGAAAAGGGAAATCAGTCTGAGATTCCCTGTTGACAGTATTCATTACTTCATGTGAAAAAGAGCTGGTTGTGATGCACAAGAACGATATTTTCTGAATCCGTGATATGTGTCAGTAGATCGTTTTCTGCATTCATTATATTCAAAAATTCGTAGTGTTCGAACACGGCGTATGTCCCAAAATCCTACTGAAAATCTGTGAAAGCGATATTGGCCTGTAATTCAACAGGTTATTTCTTTTTCCGTTCCTGCGTATTGGTGTGATCTTTGCAGACTCCCAGTCTTTAGATACGAATCTTTCGCCGCGCAAACGGTTGTATGTTATTGTTAAGTATGGAGCTATAGTATAAGCATACTCTGAAAGGAACATAATTGGTATACAGTCTGGACCAGAAGACTGGCCTTTATTAAATGTTTTAAGTCGCTTGCTATACCGTGTATATTGACTTCTAAATTTCTCATGTTTGCAGCTGTTCTTCATTCGAATTCTAAAATATTTGCTTCGTCTTCTTTGGTGAAAGAATTTCGGAAAACCGTGTTTAGTAACTCCGCTTTAGTGGCAATGTTATCAGTCACCTTTAATTTTTTGAAGGCCGTTGGTAACGCAGTCCACATTATTGTCAGATCTCCTTATTTAAACAAAACGTGCATCACATTCAAGATCACCCCCATCCCCTCAACCTTCCCCCTGCCCACTTATCTATCGTACTAGGCCACCTCGGCAATTTAAAAATGGCAGTAAATTCAAATAGGGTGTTATCCTATAGTCTCAGGCATAATAGGGCACTTCACTTATAATTTACGACCGACATAGTTTATCATTGTAATTTATGTCACCCTTATTTCAGTTAGCATAAATGTTGTTACTCCACTCATCTGAGCTAATATAATTTATGGTCGCTATAAAAATATTGCTACCTTTATATTTACATCACTTTTAAATGAATGACTACGTATTATGACTCAAAAAATGGTGCCAAACACTTTGACAGTGGAACCACCAGTAGTGGGACAAGTACACTGTCACCCCACTCCCTATTGTTGCCAAATTTATTCAATATGGCGGATCCAAGTTGGGGACAGTAGATATGGCAATGTCACAATGACGTCATGGAAGAAAGTTCAAATTTTGGCGGGAAAATAGGTTAATTGGGCTATGTCCACTAACCTAACCCCCTCTCCTCCATTCCCCCTCTCCTCCCCCATAAAATGGCGGGAAGTACAAATTTTGGTAGAAAAAAGGTCATGTGATCTCCCTCCACTAACCTAAGAAAATGGCGAGAAAATAGGTCATTTGGGCTACCTCCACTAACCTAAGTCGTCTGACCGCCACCTTTTCCTTGGAATTGGCAGAAAAAGGACTCAGCCTGTGATGGGCTGCTGGATAGGTTGGATGTAAGTCTTGATATTGCAGGCTGTCTTTATTTAAACAATTTGAGGCAGTAGCTCCATCCAGTATGTTCACCATGAGGTCTGGAGTCCAACTGACCTAGTACACATTACTGCCACCAGAGGGCGCTTTCTTCCCATAGTGGTCTGGGAGGAAAATGCCAGGGAAGTGCCTCAGCCTGCGCTGGGCTGCTGGGGGGGGGGGGGGGGAGTGTACTTCATTCATTTCAGAACAATTTATTTAGGGATGGATTTCACGTAGTTTATTTATTACAATGATACAAACACTCACTCTGACGTGCTAGGGGTCACAATACACAGCCTACAGGCCGGAAAACTACTCGTATATTACCGAAACAATGCAGTACATGGCATACAGACCTGCAAACTACGCGTAAATCATCGAAGTAATGCAGTACACTGATGTGCAGACACGAAAGCAACTCGTAAATTATCAAAATAACGCATGTAAAAGGCTCTGTAAACATGCTCACTGTCGAAATAATGCATTGCACAGCCTACAGACCTGTTCACAAAATAATGCAACAGACATGCTTCCTAACTATAAACTGTCGAAACAATGCAGTACACTGATGTAAAGACACGAAAACAACTCGTAAATTGTCAAAAAATAGTGCATGTGAAAGGCTCTGCAAACATGCTCACAACGCTTAAACAGCCGAAAATAATGCTGTGTGCACCTAAAAAACGCTTTCTAACTATCATCAACCGCAACATATCAACGAACTGTTCCAATGCGTGCTCATGCTGACGCCGCTGACACCATACAGGCGCTTTGCAGTCCACAGCCAGTAGGTGAAAGTAGCATCTATTTTCGGGTATACAGTTAGAGTTCTTCAAGTGTTATACTGATGTCACATGTCTATGTAAATGAGAGCCAAGTCAACGTCTCTGAAATATTAAAGTGCCGCAGAAATACACTCCTGGAAATTGAAATAAGAACACCGTGAATTCATTGGCCCAGGAAGGGGAAACTTTATTGACACATTCCTGGGGTCAGATACATCACATGATCACACTGACAGAACCACAGGCACATAGACACAGGCAACAAAGCATGCACAATGTCGGCACTAGTACAGTGTATATCCACCTTTCGCAGCAATGCAGGCTGCTATTCTCTCATGGAGACGATCGTAGAGATGCTGGATGTAGTCCTGTGGAACGGCTTGCCATGCCATTTCCACCTGGCACCTCAGTTGGACCAGCGTTCGTGCTGGACGTGCAGACCGCGTGAGACGACGCTTCATCCAGTCCCAAACATGCTCAATGGGGGACAGATCCGGAGATCTTGCTGGCCAGGGTAGTTGACTTACACCTTCTAGAGCACGTTGGGTGGCACGGGATACATGCGGACGTGCATTGTCCTGTTGGAACAGCAAGTTCCCTTGCCGGTCTAGGAATGGTAGAACGATGGGTTCGATGACGGTTTGGATGTACTGTGCACTATTCAGTGTCCCCTCGACGATCACTAGTGGTGTACAGCCAGTGTAGGAGATCGCTCCCCACACCATGATGCCGGGTGTTGGCCCTGTGTGCCTCGGTCTTATGCAGTCCTGATTTGTGGCGCTCACCTGCACGGCGCCAAACACGCATACGACCATCATTGGCACCAAGGCAGAAGCGACTCTCATCGCTGAAGACGACACGTCTCCATTCGTCCCTCCATTCACGCCTGTCGCGACACCACTGGAGGCGGGCTGCACGATGTTGGGGCGTGAGCGGAAGACGGCCTAACGGTGTGCGGGACCGTAGCCCAGCTTCATGGAGACGGTTGCGAATGGTCCTCGCCGATACCCCAGGAGCAACAGTGTCCCTAATTTGCTGGGAAGTGGCGGTGCGGTCCCCTACGGCACTGCGTAGGATCCTACGGTCTTGGCGTGCATCCGTGCGTCGCTGCGGTCCGGTCCCAGGTCGACGGGCACGTACACCTTCCGCCGACCACTGGCGACAACATCGATGTACTGTGGAGACCTCACGCCCCACGTGTTGAGCAATTCGGCAGTACGTCCACCCGGCCTCCCGCATGCCCACTATACGCCCTCGCTCAAAGTCCGTCAGCTGCACATACAGTTCACGTCCACGCTGTCGCGGCATGCTACCATTGTTAAAGACTGCGATGGAGCTCCGTATGCCACGGCAAACTGGCTGACACCGACGGCGGCGGTGCACAAATGCTGCGCAGCTAGCGCCATTCGACGGCCAACACCGCGGTTCCTGGTGTGTCCGCTGTGCCGTGCGTGTGATCATTGCTTGTACAGCCCTCTCGCAGTGTCCGGAGCAAGTATGGTGGGTCTGACACACCGGTGTCAATGTGTTCTTTTTTCCATTTCCAGGAGTGTAGTTAACGATCACTTTTCTAGGAGCTTTCGTTATGTATCAGGTCAGTGATACCATACCGCAGTTAGAATACTCGGTGACTGCAGACGCCTCTGAGGCAAGAATCTCATTCACGAGGATCGAGAACCTGGCAAGAGGGTACAACCCTGTTGGTTTTCTTAGGGCGTGCCTTCCTGATGTGGAAATGGAGCTCCTCAAGGTAGTCAATGATCCCCAGTATCATGCCATTAAATTCAGTGTGGTGCTTTGCATCGAATTATCGCACCCTCACAAAGTTGATTCTGGTGTTGAACGGGAAAATGGTGTGTAACGCGGAGCATGTCAATTGCCGAGTGGTTTCATAATTCCACCTTGAGTGCTATACTGGCCCGGTTTTCCAAGATAGAGATCAGAGGATCAGCTAAAGTACTCAGCCAAATACTATGATTGGCCATCCATTCACATGTCTATGATCCAGTAAATGGAGGGTCTCGCTATATCAAGCTCCCTAAAGATATAGCTAACAAGAGGGTATAAATTAATGTCTAAAATAGAAACGATCAGGTTTGGCAAAGAAATTACAATTACAGAGATCATCCTGAGCATCCCAGTACATACCATGTAGGTGATAATATTCGTGGGCGCTATAACGTTGATAGTATCAAGTTCTCCATCAATATCCAGGACATACCTAAATTTGAGGCACAGAATACTGGTATATTCGTTCTTGTTTATGGCCTGGAGAAGAAAAGCAAGTCAGATGAGCAAGACAAGCATATTGTCGTCAGGCCCCCCCATTTCTCAAAATTTGCTGGTGAGCATGAGCTGCACGTAAACATGCTGCTCTTTTCTGAATGTGACAATTATGGCTATGTTTGGGTCAAAAACATGCCCCAACTTCTTTCCTCCCAGATGAATAAACATAAACAGCATATTTGCTTTAGATGCCTGAATTATTTCTCCTCACTCATCTTATTAATGGCACATCCAGTAGACTGTGCTTCCGACGACCCGGTACATGTTATTATGCCTACTGAGGACAAAAAAATCATAAAGTTTAAGAATGCTCGCCACTAGGAGCGATGCCCATTTGTAGTGTATGCCCACTTTGAATGCCTCCTCGCTCCTGTGACCCACTGTGAAGGCGACCACACGGCCTCACATACCACCTCTACAGAGAAACACATACCATATGTGGCAGTGTACCAAATTGTACCGTCATATGATTCCAGTCTTAACAAGTACAAATCTTATGTCAGGGATAATCCTGTGGTTTGGCTGTTCACTGAGCTCGAAAAATTTTCACGGGAGGTTGATAAGCTTTACAACAACAATGTGCCCATGACCAAATCGAAGGACAATGAAGATTTGTATACTAATGCAGTTGATTGTCATCTGCGGGCTGCCGTTAGACTGAAAAGCAGAAACTCCTCGTAGGGACCACTGTCATCTTATGGGGAAGTTCCGTGGTGCAGCTCACAACGTGTGCAACTTGAAGTACCGGCTACCAAGACACATACCCGTTCTCTTCCAGAATTTAAGTGGGCATGACGCTTACTTTCCAGTTGAGCACTTGGCTGATTTTGTTTCGGAGAAAGATCAGGCCAGTGTCCTACCTGAGAGTGTCAAGAAATACATTTCATTCTCCAAATGAATGACGCCAAGAATTACGCTCCGCTTCCTTGATACGCTACGTTTTATGCAGGCGCCACTCCAGAAACTCGTTGAAACTCTACCTCAGGAGGATATGCATATCACTCAAGCTGCATTCCCCGATGAGGAAAAGTTTCAACTTGTGACTAGGAAGGGCGTTTTCCCATATGAATATGTGGATAGCATGACATAACTCAACGAAACCAGGCTACCCGGCATAACTACATTCTACAGCAACCTTACAGGCGATGCCATAATGAATGTGGAGTCTGAGCATTCCGTGAACATCTAGCGGGAATTCAATACATCCACTTTAGGAGAGTACGCACGGCCTTACATGGACACAGACGTGCGCTTGCTTGCGGATGTTTTCGAGAAATTCCGGAGTCTATGGTCAGATGAGTATCGGGTAATATCAACAGCAGCAGAAAATGGTATAACAGGTGCAGGATTCGTTATGAATAGGAAGGTAGGGCAGAGGGTGTGTTACTGTGAACAGTTCAGTGACCGGGTTGTTCTAATCAGAATCGACAGCAGACCAACACCGACAACGATAGTTCAGGTATACATGCCGACGTCGCAAGCTGAAGATGAACAGATAGAGAAAGTGTATGAGGATACTGAAAGGGTAATGCAGTATGTAAAGGGGGACGAAAATCTAATAGTCCTGGGCAACTGGAATGCAGTTGTAAGGGAAGGAGTAGAAGAAAAGGTTACAGGAGAATATGGGCTTCGGACAAGGAATGAAAGAGGAGAAAGACTAATTGAGTTCTGTAACAAGTTTCAGCTAGTAATAGCGAATACTCTGTTCAAGAATCACAAGAGAAGGAGGTATACTTGGAAAAGGCCGGGAGATACGGGAAGATTTCAATTAGATTACATCATGGTCAGACAGAGATTCCGAAATCAGATACTGGATTGTAAGGCGTACCCAGGAGCAGATATAGACTCAGATCACAATATAGTAGTGATGAAGAGTAGGCTGAAGTTCAAGACATTAGTCAGGAAGAATCAAGACGCAAAGAAGTGGGATACGGAAGTACTAAGGAATGACGAGATACGTTTGAAGTTCTCTAACGCTATAGATACAGCAATAAGGAATGGCGCAGTAGGCAGTACAGTTGAAGAGGAATGGACATCGCTAAAAAGGGCCATCACAGAAGTTGGGAAGGAAAACATAGGTACAAAGAAGGTAGCTGCGAAGAAACCATGGGTAACAGAAGAAATACTTCAGTTGATTGATGAAAGGAGGAAGTACAAACATGTTCCGGGAAAATCAGGAATACAGAAATACAAGTCTCTGAGGAATTAAATAAATAGGAAGTGCAGGGAAGCTAAGACGAAATGGCTGCAGGAAAAATGTGAAGACATCGAAAAAGATATGATTGTCGGAAGGACAGACTCAGCATACAGGAAAGTCAAAACAACCTTTGGTGACATTAAAAGCAACGGTGCTAACATTAAGAGTGCAACGTGAATTCCACTGTTAAATGCAGAGGAGAGAGCAGATAGGTGGAAAGAATACATTGAAAGCCTCTATGAGGGTGAAGATTTGTCTGATGTGAT
The DNA here is from genome assembly GCF_021461385.2 of Schistocerca piceifrons. NCBI lineage: Eukaryota > Metazoa > Arthropoda > Insecta > Orthoptera > Acrididae > Schistocerca > Schistocerca piceifrons. The sequence goes on from NC_060149.1 coordinate 135,601,103, forward strand.
AGAAGAAGGAACAGGAGTCGATTTAGAAGAGGTAGGGGATAGAGTATTAGAATCGGAATTTAAAAGAGCTTTGGAGGACTTACGGTCAAATAAGGCAGAAGGGATAGATAACATTCCATCAGAATTTCTAAAATCACTGGGGGAAGTGGCAACAAAACGACTATTCACGTTGGTGTGTAGAATATATGAGTCTGGCGATATACCATCTGACTTTCGGAAAAGCATCATCCACACAATTCCGAAGACGGCAAGAGCTGACAAGTGCGAGAATTATCGCACTATCAGCTTAACAGCTCATGCATCGAAGCTGCTTACAAGAATAATATACAGAAGAATGGAAAAGAAAATTCAGAATGCGCTAGGTGACGATCAGTTTGGCTTTAGGAAAAGTAAAGGGACGAGAGAGGCAATTCTGACGTTACGGCTAATAATGGAAGCAAGGCTAAAGAAAAATCAAGACACTTTCATAGGATTTGTCGACCTGGAAAAAGCGTTCGACAATATAAAATGGTGCAAGCTGTTCGAGATTCTGAAAAAAGTAGGGGTAAGCTATAGGGAGAGACGGGTCATATACAATATGTACAACAACCAAGAGGGAATAATAAGAGTGGACGATCAAGAACGCAGTGCTCGTATTAAGAAGGGTGTAAGACAAGGCTGTAGCCTTTCGCCCCAACTCTTCAATCTGTATATCGAGGAAGCAATGATGGAAATAAAAGAAAGGTTCAGGAGTGGAATTAAAATGCAAGGTGAAAGGATATCAATGATACGATTCGCTGATGACATTGCTATCACGAGTGAAAGTGAAGAAGAATTAAATGATCTGCTGAACGGAATGAACAGTATGGTTTGAGAGTAAATTGGAGAAAGACGAAGGTAATGAGAAGTGGTAGAAATGAGAACAGTGAGAAACTTAACATCAGGATTGATGGTCACGAAATCAATGAAGTTAAGGAATTCTGCTACCTAGGCAGTAAAATAACCAGTGACGGACGGAGCAAGGAGGACATCAAAAGCAGACTCGCTATGGCAAAAAAGGCATTTCTGGCCAAGAGAAGTCTACTAATATCAAATACTGGCCTTCATTTGAGGAAGAAATTTCTGAGGGTGTACGTCTGGAGTACAGCATTGTATGGTAGTGAAACACGGACTGTGGGAAAACCGGAACAGAAGAGAATCGAAGCATTTGAGATGTGGTGCTATAGACGAATGTTAAAAATTAGGTGGACTGATAAGGTAAGGAATGAGGAGGTTCTACGCAGAATCGGAGAGGAAAGGAATATGTGGAAAACACTGATAAGGAGAAGGGACAGGATGATAGGACATCTGCCAAGACATGAGGGAATGACTTCCATGGTACTACTAGACGGAGCTGTAGAGGGCAAAAACTGTAGAGGAAGACAGAGATTGGAATACGTCAAGCAAATAATTGAGGACGTAGGTTGCAAGTGATACTCTGAGATGAAGAGGTTAGCACAGGAAAGGAATTCGTGGCGGGCCGCATCAAACCAGTCAGTAGACTGATGACAAAAAAAAAAAAAATGCATGGCCACATATTCTCTGGATCCTGCCTTCTATTACAAGGCACTTTGGTTGTCTTGGGACGCAATGCTCACGAAAGCGAAGTGCAGCATTGAATTATTGACCGATGTTGACATGCTTCTTTTCTTTGAGCGAGGGATCTGTGGGGGACTTTGCTAATGTGCATATAGGCACGCGTAGGCAAATAATCCACAGACGGGTGGCAGGTTCAACGCATCCCTTGATCCGAGTTACATAATATACCTGGATGTAAATAATTTATACGGGCACGGCATGAAGCAGTCACTGCCGGTTGGTGAGTTTCGGTGGGTGCCCGAATACGAATGCAAGGGATTAAGTGGAAAAATCATCGGGGGTATAGTGGCTGATTCTGATGTAGAATATGTGGTGGAGGCAGAATTCACATACTCTATTAATCTGCATGATGCGCAAGCCGATTCGCTGCTGAGTCCAGAGCAACTAGTTCGGCGAGAAGGCTACATCCCAAAACTGATGACAACACTGGGGAATAAGAGTATATATATATATATATATATATATATATATATATATATATATATATATATGCACCATGTGAGTCTTGTAAATAGAATAGTTTTTCACCTGCCGCTAGCCATCCAAGTCAGAATAGATTTTAAGTGTATAGTCATACTGATATAGCTCACAGTCCATCAGAATTGTTATTGTTAAAACTTTTGCTATTTGGGGACTGTTGAAATTAGATTCTAAGCGTACACAGTCCATCAGAATTATTGTAAAAGGTGTGCTGCTGGAGCCGTGGAATTTAGTTGTAGTATAGAAAGCATCTCCGCATTAGTTTTTAGGGTAGATTTATAAAAAAAAAATCCAACCAGTGTCACTGTTGTAGTGTGTAAGTTAAAAGTATTTCTGCATTGGAGTAGCAGAGTCAGTTTATACCTCAAGAATATTATATTGTACCTCAAATACTACATTGTACCTCAAGAATTATATTGTACCTCAAGAATTATATTGCACCCCAAGAACTATATTGTATTTGTGTGAACTGAATAAACGAAGAAAAAAGATTTGTCACCGTATGTCTTTGTTGTCGTTATTTACAATAACACTATCCCCTATTGCAGCATGTATGTATTTGTATATAATAGCTGTGCAGGTCACAAAGAAATGGTTCAAATGGCTCTGAGCACTATGGGACTTAAATTCTTTGGTCATCAGTCCCCTAGAACTACTTAAACCTAACTGACCTAAGAACATCACATACATCCATGCCCGATGCAAGATTCGAACCTGCGACTGTAGCGCTAGCGCGGTTCCTGACTGTAGTGCCTGGAACTGCTCGGCCACTCCGGCCGGCCTGCAGGTCACAAATGACATTAGTTTTGCTGAAGATGAGTCCTATTAAGGGGATGAAGTTTAAGATGGAAGTTAAAAATATATAGAATGATTGCATGGAATTACGCCTATGGTGCAGCACAAATTGGGGTATGGGAGTAGGAGGCACGTGGCCATGTCCGCTTTCAAAGATACTCGTACGTAGCAGACATGTCCAAAATAATATCTCCTGTGCTTGAAGAAAAAAAAGACAGAGGTTGTAAGCTAAAAATTCATTTATTTCTCATCTAACTTAAAATTAATTTTACACTTTCATAAGCAGACACAGCAACAGTATTTTCACACATCTTCTTTTCTTCTTGAGTCGATTGAGAGAAGACACCCATAGAATTCCAGGTCTTGAACAGCAGCAAACTTAAAAATTGGATGCATCCATGAGATCTTCTCCTTCCTCTTCACGTAGATGATGGTATCCGTGTGGTCGAATCATTGAGGCGACGCCACCATATCTTTATAAGGTATGCCAGGATCATCCCAGTGAATTCCATGGTAGAAATGTGTTAACCACTTTTCACTCTTCCATGTCTTAGCACACATCACATACTTGAAAGACCTCGTTGGTGCAATGTTCACTTAGAATGTCTCTATTATTCCCGCATCTTGTGTGTACCCTACGAATGCAATATCTTTAAATATGAACTGTCTACGCTCACCATCATAGAAACCCTGAGCGTCCGCTATGAGGCTCACACCTTGAGACGGCATTGTGAAATGTTATAGGTATGGTGCAGCACCTGTTCATTTGTGCAGCACGTTGCACAACACCTGTGAGCGGACAGTAGTTGATCCCACAGTCATGTAGAACTAGAGCATATGCAGCACTGTGTTTTAGGAAATTTGTTGAAAATTCAAATTCAGTTCGCACATCTATAGGTCCAGACTTAATTATCTCGTTCTGTTTCGAGTAGTCTATTACAATGATCGCCGATAGCTCCTTGAACTTCCATGAACTGAATAGACACCCTCCTCCTTCTTCTTCAGCACTTTCATAGTAAGAAGCACGAAACCTTGCATACGTCTCATATGCTAGACTGTATACATTTTCATTTCACTGCAGGTGTAAATTGTCATATGGGTAGAATTCTGAACTCAGGTAGACTTTGTCATTAGTTAACTTTCAGTTGTCGAACGAGGTGGAATCATTTGCTATATTACCTCTTCTATCAGTTAGAAACGCAATTATGATGAATCTAGGTGCCTCTAGCTGCATCGAAGTTTTAATAGCCTATGTTTGTCTGCTCGCAGTCGGTAACACTGGGTACTCGAAAACCTCTCACAAGCGAAATGTCAGTGATAGAATGTACTGGATTTCAAGACTTTTAAAAGTTTCAAACGCTCCTAGTGTGATACACTGATATGAGGCATTTTCCATATTATATTGTTGATTGTGATCATATTCTCTTCTTGAGCTTCTTGAATGTATGAGTTATTGGCCATCACACTCTGCACTGGAATGAGTTCTTGTTTAGCGTTCATAATAATCTGTCTCATTTCCTCAAAGTATCCCATAAGCATTTTAGAGGTATCCATCCACTACATCCCTTGTACTCTGCAACTGTTCTATCCTCCGGATTGTCCATGAATCATCCTGCATTTTCTATACTATGCAAATCCGTGGGTGATGCAGAGACGTATGTTCTAAGGGTTGATATTATGCTGACATTGCGTGTACTGTCGAGCATTGAGTTCATAGTGCATCTCCTGGAACAGGAATGCTAAAGCGTTACGCGTAAGCTTGGATCCCACTGTATCGCTGCTGTCGATTTTCTTGAATGACCCCCTAGATATATGAAACTCTTGCATGGAAGCGTCAGTGCATCTTGGTGCTGGATGACAATCCTAAGTTCATCGTTTTTATTAAATGTGGTTGAAGCGTAATGTTTATGGGATAAGTATTCCTGATGTATAATTCTCTCATCATATTCTACTGGACTGGTTACATTGAATGGAGACGTCATAAGCCAACTAATTTAAGAAACTCGTAGTTCGCACGTGTTATCACTTTGCAGTTCAGTAGCGAAGTGACGTGCTGAGGTAGGCGTCCACTTGTTTTATATCGTACGCCCATCCTGCCTTAGGTGTAATCGTACAATGATTTACTCATCACGAAAGTCAACAAGTTGATTATTCTGGTCCACAATACGCAGCTCCAAATAGTCCAATGTCTGAGCTGTGTGGAAGGTATATACCGTTGGCAGGATTCTCAACAATCTTATACCCCAATGCAGATGAGGGGAAGAATCCGTAAATACACTCCTGGAAATGGAAAAAAGAACACATTGACACCGGTGTGTCAGACCCACCATACTTGCTCCGGACACTGTGAGAGGGCTGTACAAGCAATGATCACACGCACAGCACAGCGGACACACCAGGAACCGCGGTGTTGGCCGTCGAATGGCGCTAGCTGCGCAGCATTTGTGGACCGCAGCGACACACGGATGCACGCCAAGACCGTAGGATCCTACGCAGTGCCGTAGGGGACCGCACCGCCACTTCCCAGCAAATTAGGGACACTGTTGCTCCTGGGGTATCGGCGAGGACCATTCACAACCGTCTCCATGAAGCTGGGCTACGGTCCCGCACACCGTTAGGTCGTCTTCCGCTCACGCCCCAACATCGTGCAGCCCGCCTCCAGTGGTGTCGCGACAGGCGTGAATGGAGGGACGAATGGAGACGTGTCGTCTTCAGCGATGAGAGTCGCTTCTGCCTTGGTGCCAATGATGGTCGTATGCGTGTTTGGTGCCGTGCAGGTGAGCGCCACAATCAGGACTGCATACGACCGAGGCACACAGGGCCAACACCCGGCATCATGGTGTGGAGAACGATCTCCTACACTGGCCGTACACCACTGGTGATCGTCGAGGGGACACTGAATAGTGCACGGTACATCCAAACCGTCATCGAACCCATCGTTCTACCATTCCTAGACCAGCAAGGGAACTTGCTGTTCCAACAGGACAATGCACGTCCGCATGTATCCCGTGCCACCCAACGTGCTCTAGAAGGTGTAAGTCAACTACCCTGGCCAGCAAGATCTCCGGATCTGTCCCCCATTGAGCATGTTTGGGACTGGATGAAGCGTCGTCTCACGCGGTCTGCACGTCCAGCACGAACGCTGGTCCAACTGAGGCGCCAGGTGGAAATGGCATGGCAAGCCGTTCCACAGGACTACATCCAGCATCTCTACGATCGTCTCCATGGGAGAATAGCAGCCTGCATTGCTGCGAAAGGTGGATATACACTGTACTAGTGCCGACATTGTGCATGCTCTGTTGCCTGTGTCCATGTGCCTGTGGTTCTGTCAGTGTGATCATGTGATGTATCTGACCCCAGGAATGTGTCAATAAAGTTTCCCCTTCCTGGGACAATGAATTCACGGTGTTCTTATTTCAATTTCCAGGAGTGTAGTATGAATGAGATTGTCGATGAGATAGAAATTCGTTGCAATGTTACACTCGACTCGGATTGTGCTGACGGGAAGTATGTCCAAAGAGTGATCTGACTTGTAAAATTTACGTTGATCCTTCTTCAAAACCTGTCCTTTTTCGAAACCCAGTAGTTGCCCTGTTGAATCTTTATGGTTAAAGTAAATCGTTGCATTTACAGTCCTTATTTCATATTTAAGTGTATTTATGTTTGCTCGTAGCTCAATACCTTTTCCAGACTGTTTTGACACTTTCTTTTAAATCATCGATATCGTATGCACCCGGTTCTATTTCCACAATGTCTTTTTCACCATTAATATCCAGGTGCAGTTTGTTGTTAGTCTCAGTGATATTTGGGATGCTATTGTACGTCTCCAGTCCAGTCATTGCAATACTCCATTCACCAACGCTCAAATCAATTGGCGGGAAGTAATTTGCACGCAATACAGATGATCGTTCTTTTAACGTTAAAGTGTACGACATTGCATCTGAACCTTGACTGATGAAGAAATGTTTAAACATCAACCTCATATAGCATGCTGCTTCTTCATTGTAAACGTCAAGAGAAGCATGATGCATAGATGTCCACAGAGGTATGTATTAAAGTCCTGATAGCGCCGATAATTGCAGAACTCACGTCTTCTGTGAATGAAGTATCGTTGTAATTCTTCTGGAGGTTGCAGGCCACCAAATGAGTCGAAATAGTAGACGGTATCCGCATTTTTCATAACATATGATACCCAGTGGGTGCCGGGACCACAGCAACATCTACATTCACAATACCACATTCACCAGTTTTCCACATAGCCTTCGGTAATGTATCCCACATAAACACACCACAGAATCTTGGAATGTTGAATTTGCTTCTAACAAACTTGTTGTTGTTGTTGTTGTGGGCCGGCCAGAGTGACCGCGCGGTTAAAGGCGCTTCAGTCTGGAACCGCACGACCGCTACGGTCGCAGGTTCGAATCCTGCCTCGGGCATGGATGTGTGTGATGTCCTTAGGTTAGTTAGGTTTAAGTAGTTCTAAGTTCTAGGGGACTTATGACCACAGCAGTTGAGTCCCATAGTGCTCAGAGCCATTTGAACCATTTTGTTGTTGTGGTCTTCAGCCGTGAGGCTGGTTTCATGCAGCTCTCCATGCTACTCTATCCCGTGCAAGCTTCTTCATCTCCCAGTACCTACTGCAACCTACATCCTTCTGAATCTGCTTAGTGTATTCATCTCTTGGTCTCCCTCTACGATTTTTACCCTCCACGCTGCCCTCCAGTACTAAATTGGTGATCCCTTGATGCCTCAGAACATGTCCTACCAACCGATCCCTTCTTCTAGTCGAGTTGTGCCACAAACTCCTCTTCTCCTCAATTCTATTCAATACCTCCTCATTAGTTGTGTGATCTACCCATCTAATCTTCAGCATTCTTCTGTAGCACCACATTTCGAAAGAGTCTATTCTCTTCTTGTCTAAACTATTTATCGTCCATGTTTCACTTCCATACATGGCTACACTCTATACAAATACTTTTAGAAACGACTTCCTGACACTTAAATCAATACTCGATGTTAACAAATTTCTCTTCTTCAGAAACGCTTTCCTTGCCATTGCCAGTCTACATTTTATATTCTCTCTCCTTAGACCATCATCAGTTATTTTGCTCCTCAAATAGCAAAACTCCTTTACTACCGTAAGTGTCTCATTTCCTAATCTAATTCCCTCAGCATCACCCGACTTAATTCGACTACATTCCATTATCCTCGTTTTGCTTTTGTTGATGTTCATCTTATACCCTCCTTTCAAGACACTGTCGATTCCGTTCTACTGCTCTTCCAAGTCCTTTGCTGTCTCTGACAGAATTACAATGTCGTCGGCGAACCTTAAAGTGTTTCTTTCTTCTCCATGGATTTTAATACCTACTCCGAACTTTTTTTGTTTCCTATACTGCTTGCTCAATATATATGATTGAATAGCATCGGGGAGAGGCTACAACACTGTCTCACTCCCTTCCCAACCACTGCTTTCCTTTCATGTTCCTCGACTCTTATAACTGCCATCTGCTTTCTGTACAAACTGTAAATAGCCTTTCGCTCCCTGGATTTTGCCTCTGCCACCTTCAGATTTGAGAGAGTGTATTCCAGTCAACATTGTCTAAAGCTTTCTCTAAGTCTACAAATGCTAGAAACGTAGGTTTGCCTTTCCTTAATCTTTCTTCTAAGATAAGACGTAGGGTCAGTATTGCCTCACGTGTTCCAACATTTCTACGGAATCCAAACTGATCTTCCCCGAGGTCGGCTTCTACCAGTTTTTCCATTCGTCTGTAAAGAATTCGCGTTAGTATTTTGCAGCTGTGACTTATTAAACTGATAGTTCGGTAATTATCACATCTGTCAACGCCTGCTTTCTTTGGGATTGGAATTATTATATTTTTCTTGAAGTCTGAGTGTATTTCGCCTGTTTCATACATCTTGCTCACCAGATGGTAGAGTTTTGTCAGGACTGGCTCTCCCAAGGCCGTCAGTAGTACCAATGGAATGTTGTCTACTCCCGGGGCCTTGTTTCGACTCAGGTCTTTCAGTGCTCTGTCAAACTCTTCACGCAGTATCGTATCTCCCATTTCATCTTCATCTACATCCTCTTCCATTTCCATAATATTGTCCTCAAGAACATCGCCCCTGTATAGACCCTCTACATACTCCTTCCACCTTTCTGCTTTCCCTTCTTTGCTTAGAACTAGGTTTCCATCTGACATCTGAGCTCTTGATATTCATGCAAGTGGTTCTCTTTTCTCCAAAGGTCTCTTTAATTTTCCTGTAGGCAGTATCTATCTTACCCCTCGTGAGATAAGCCTCTACATCCTTACATTTGTCCTCTAGCCACCCCTGCTTAGCCATTTTGCACTTCCTGTCGATCTCATTTTTGAGACGTTTGTATTCCTTTTTGCCTGCTTCACTTACTGAATTTTTGTATTTTCTCCTTTCATCAATTAAATTCAGTATCTCTTCTGTTACCCAAGGATTTCTATTAGCCCTCGTCTTTTTACCTACTTGATCCTCAGCTGCCTTCACTATTTCATTCCTCAAAGCTACCCATTCTTCTTCTACTGTATTTCTTTCCCCTATTCCTGTCAATTATTCCCTTATGCTCTCCCTGAAACACTGTACAACCTCTGGTTCTTTCAGTTTATCCAGGTCCCATCTCCTTAAATTCCCACCTTTTTGCAGTTTCTTCAGTTTTAATCTACAATTCATAACCAATAGATTGTGGTCAGAGTCCACATCTGCCCCTGGAAATGTCTTACAATTTAAAATCTGGTTCCTAAATCTCTGTCTTACCATTATATGATCTATATGAAACCATCTAGTATCTCCAGGGTTCTTCCATGTATACAACCTTCTTTCATGATTCTTGAACCAAGTGTTAGCTATGATTAAGTTATGCTCTGTGCAAAATTCTACCAGGCGGCTCCCTCTTTCATTGCTTACCCCATTCCATATTCACCTACTACGTTTCCTTCTCTTTTGTTTTCCTACTGTCGAATTCCAGTCACCCATGACTATTAAATTTTCGTCTCCCTTCACTACCTGAATAACTTCTTTTATCTCATCACACATTTCATCAATTGCTTCATCATCTGCAGAGCTAGTTGGCATATAAAGTTGTACTACTGTAGTAGGCGTGTGCTTCGTGTCTATCTTGGCCACAATAATGCGTTCACTATGCTGTTTGTAGTAGCTTACTCGCACTCCTATTTTTTTTTATTCATTATTAAACCTACTCCTGCACTACCCCTATTTGATTTTGTATTTATAACCCTGTATTCACCCGGCCAAAAGTCTTGTTCCTCCTGACACCGTACTTCACTAATTCCCACTATATCTAACTTTAACCTATCCATTTCCCTTTTTAAATTTTCTAACCTACCTGCCCGATTAAGGGATCTGACATTCCACGCTCCAATCCGTAGAACGCCAGTTTTCTTTCTCCTGATAACGACGTCCTCATGAGTAGTCCCCGCCCGGAGATCGGAATGGGGGACTATTTTACCTCCGGAATAGTTTACCCAAGAGGACGCCATCATCATTTAATCATACAGTAAAGCTGCATGCCCCCGGGAAAAATTACGGCAGTAGTTTCCCCTTGCTTTCAGTCGTTCGCAGTACCTACACAGCAAGGCCGTTGTGGTTAGTGTTACGAGGCCAGATCAGTCAATCATCCAGACTGTTGCCCCTGCAACTACTGAAAAGGTTGCTGCCCCTCTTCAGGAACCACACGTTTGTCTGGCCTCTCAACAGATACCCCTCCGTTGTGGTTGCACCTATTGTACCGCTATCTGTATCGTTGAGGCACGCAAGCCTCCCCACCAACGGCAAGGTCCATGGTTCATGGGGGGGGGGGGGGGGGGGGGTAACAAAATTAAGATCAGTATTTGTGAGTGGTCGATCTGGTAGGACCGCTAATGGGCTTTCTTTTTATTTATGAATAGACCAAGCCGTTTCCTGTACGGTTTCAAGTATAGTCCTTTTCCAATTTCTGCGGCTTCCATCATGCGGTTATGTCTTCTTGCCTACTCTAACTGTGCTTGGGAGTTTCACGCATTCTTGACCGTTCGAGCAATAGCTGCAACACCTCCAGCGAGGGACCCTACCGCCGAGAGCGCGGGGAGGGTCGGAATGAGAAATGGAAGAAAACCACCAGGTAGGAGTAATCCATCGAACTACAGACCTATATAATTGACGTCGGTTTGCAGTAGGGTTTTGGAGCATATACTGTATTCAAACACTATGAATCACCTCGATGGGAACGATCTATTGATACGTAATCAGCATGGTTTCATAAAACATCGTTTTTGTGCAACGCAGCTAGCTCTTTATTCGCATGAAGTAATGGCTGCTATCGACAGGGGGTCTCAAGTTGATTCCGTATTTCTAGATTTCCGGAAAGCTTTTGACACCGTTCCTCACAAGCGACCTCTAATCAAGCTGCGGGCCTATGGGGTATCGTCTCAGTTGTGCGACTGGATTCGTGATTTCCTGTCAGGAAGGTCGCAGTTCGTAGTAATAGACGGCAAATCATCGAGTAAAACTGAAGTGATATCAGGTGTTCCCCAGGGAAGCGTCCTGGGACCTCTGCTGTTCCTGGACTATATAAATGACCTGGGTGACAATCTGAGCAGTTGTCTTATGTTGTTCGCAGATGATGCTGTACTTTACCGTCTAGTAAGGTCATCCGAACACCAGTATCAGTTGCAAAGCGATTTAGAAAAGATTGCTGTATGGTGTGGCAGGTGGCAGTTGACGCTAAATAACGAAAAGTGTGTGGTGATCCACATGAGTTCCAAAAGAAATCCGTTGGAATTCGATTACTCGATAAATAGTACAATTCTCAAGGCTGTCAATTCAACTAAGTACCTGGGTGTTGAAATTACGAACAACTTCAGTTGGAAAGACCACATACATAATATTGTGGGGAAGGGGAGCCAAAGGTTGCGTTTCATTGGCAGGACACTTAGAAGATGCAACAAGTCCACTAAAGAGACAGCTCACACTACACTCGTTCGACCTCTGTTAGAATATTGCCGCGCGGTGTGGGATCCTTACCAGGTGGGATTGGCGGAGGACATCGAAAGAGTGCAAAAAAGGGCAGCTCGTTTTGTATTATCACGTAATAGGGGAGAGAGTGTGGCAGATATGATACGCGAGTTGGAATGGGAGTCATTAAAGCAAAGACGTTTTTCGTCGCGGCGAGATCTATTTACGAAATTTCAGTCACCAACTTTCTCTTCCGAATGCGAAAATATTTTGTTGAGCCCAGCCTTCATAGGTAGGAATGATCATCAAAATAAAATAAGAGAAATCAGAGCTCGAACAGAAAGGTTTAGGTGTTCGTTTTTCCCGCGCGCTGTTCGGGAGTGGAATGGTAGAGAGATAGTATGATTGTGGTTCCATGAACCCTCTGCCAAGCACTTAAATGTGAATTGCAGAGTAATCATGTAGATGTAGATTTCTTGGGTATTGGTAGAATTCGAGGTCTTTAAACCGATCCTCTTCTTCTTCTTCCTCCCGCGCCTTTCTGCTTCAGTGCGTTTTTGGCTGCATACATCGCTGTCAGGATACAGTTATTCAAACAGCTCTGCTTCCCGCCCTTGTCCTTCTTCTTGTTTAGTGCAAAATGTGCAGCATTCATTACCCGCTTGAAATTCGTCAGTCCCAAACTCAACTTAATTTTTCCTCACATGCCTTTATCAACTGCAAATGCTGCGATGCGTTGACCTAAATCAATATCCTTTCTTCTCTGTATCACTTTAGCCTTATCAGCTAAAATCCTATCTGCAATGTGACGGTTTAAGAGATCTTTATTTGCAGCGTATGCAATGTCATGTTCCATTAACCCCTTTATCACCTCGTGCCAGCCGTTTCTGAAGCTTTGTCCCAGGTCCACAGTAGTTATACCCCGGGATGGGTAATTCCTCTGGCAGTTTGTCTGGAATACTACCAACTCCTCTAACTCCTCTAATGCGTCTCCTAGAACGCAAGTTATCCTACTGCGATGGTTATGGACTGTGCACCCCCATTATATAGCAAATATTTGACATCAATCGAACTGTTTTGTGGAGCAGGAAAACCAAGCCATTACACTAGTGCTTTATTACCCCGTCGTCTTATGACTCTCTCCAAGAGAAACACATCCGGTTCTGAGCTTTTCTGCAATTCCTCGGTGTAGAAGCAGCCTGCTATTTCTTCGCCTTTACTATCCTTCAATATACACACAGCAAAAAACGTTTTGCATCAGCGCGGTTCCGGATGTTGTATAATGGACATAGACCCTTTGACTGTTCAGAGATGTCACTAAATCCGCCCAAAGATGTAAACAACCATGCATGAGCAGCGCCTATTAGACAGAGGGGCTCCGACAGCAAATCAGTTCCAGTCATTCGATCAGGAATGTGGTACACGGCTCGTGTTGTCTGTAGTTCAATCATGCATAGACGGTCAATGACGTGGTTCGATCGCGTCCGCATTTTTACTATGTGCCAGGAAGGGATCTCAGCAAGGGAAGTGTCTAGACGTCTCGGAGTGAACCAAAGCCATGTTGTTCGGACATGGAGGAGATACAGAGAGACAGGAACTGTCGATGACATGCCTCGCTCAGGCCGCCCAAGGGCTACTACTGCAGTGGATGACTGCTACCTACAAATTATGGCTCGGAGGAACCCTGACAGCAACGTCACTATGTTGAATAATGTTTTTCGTGCAGCCACGGCACGTCGTGTTACGACTCAAACTGTGCACAATTGGCTGCACGGGGCGCAACTTTACTGCAGACGTCCATGGCGAGGTCCATCTTTGCAACCACGACACCATGCAGCGGGGTACAGATGGGCCCAACAAGATGCCGAATGGACCGCTCAGGATTGGCATCACGGTCTCTTTAGCGAAGGGTGTCGTATGTGCCTTGAACCAGACAATCGTGGGAGACGTGTTTGGAGGCAACCCGGTCAGGCTGAACGCCTTGGACACACTGTCCAGCGACTGCAGCAAAGTGGAGGTTCCCTGTTGTTTTGGGGTGGCTTTATGTGGGGCCGACGTACGCCACCGGTGGTCATGGAAGGCGCCGTAGCGGCTGTACGATACGGGAATGCCATCCTCCGACCGATAGTTCAACCATATCGTCAGCATATCGGCTCGGCATCCGTCTTAATGGACGTCAGTTTACTGTTCCATCGTGCACATCTTGTGAATGACTTCCTTCAGGATTACTACATCGCTTGGATAGAGTGGCCAGCGTGTTCTCTAGACATGAACCCTGTCGAACATGCCTGGGATAGTTTGAAAAGGGCTGTTTATGGACGACGTGACCCACCAGCCACTCTGAGGGATCTACGCCGAATCGCCGTTGAGGATTGGGACACTCTGGACCAGCAGTGCTTTGATGAACTTGTGGATAGTATGCCACGACGAATACAGGCATGTATCAATGCAAGAGGACGTGCTACTGGGTATTGAAGGTGCCGGTGTGTACAGCAATCTGGACCACCGCCTCTGAGGGTCTTGCTGTATGGTGGTACAACATACAATGTGTCGTTCTCATGAGCAATGAAAAGGCCGGAAATTATGTTTATGTTGATCTCTGTTCCAATTTTCTGCACAGTTTCCGGAAGACTCGGAACCGAAGTGGTGGAGAACTTTTTTTGATGTGTGTATAAGTTCTAGGATTCGATCTTTGCACCTTTAAAATTGTAAATATCTCTGCTGACCAGTTCGGTAGATATAATTTCTCAAATGCCATCTTGTGTTTTGAGATACGTACCAAATCACCTACATTAAATTTTTGTCTGCGAGGATCCAGCATTTTAATGCGATAGTACACCGTGTCCATGAGTCAATTATCACGAACGTCGATTGGTCTCATTTTTATTGTGCTATGTTTGGTTCGATTATACTGAGCTATTATTTCTGGGAGGATACCTGTCCATTTGTATGAGCCGCGAAGGGTCAAACGCATCCACATTCGACCTTTTATCGTTCCGTTCAGACGTTCCACGATACTTGTTTTCAGGTGAGTGAATGCTGAGTAGTGATATATTCAGCACCGCTGCATCTCGGTCTTGAAATACCTATTGTAAAACTCTCCGCCGTGTTCGGTTTGGAGGTTGTCTGGACATCGTTTCGTCCCTGTCTGTAGCAAACGTTCAAACTCATCCGCGACATTTCTACCCGATTTTGTTTTAACAGGTAATGCCGAGACAAATTTTGAGTATGTATCAATAACCATTAAAATATATTTGAATCTATTATTCTCATGTGACTATTCCCTCACATCTACAAGATCAGCTTGCCATAATTCATCCAAACCTTCAATCACAACATGCCTACGAGGGTATATTTTGCGTGCTGATTTGTGCAGTTCTATAACTACTGTCTCCATACTTATTCGATGATACTTCTCTCTCTAAGCACAGAGATTATTGAAACAGCCTCATTCGAATGAGCTGTATTACCTGCACCAGCTGATGCCATGAGCAGCCGTAGTCGATCTATTAACTCGTTGGGGTCGTCATAATATATATACAGCGGGATTCGATTGTCCACTGCTTTATGCTCAATTTCAATACCATCACCGCTCCTACTGCTGCTGTTGTTGTTTTCGTCATCAAGTACTGGTTTTATATTTCTTGTTGCTCAGCCTTTTTGCGATCTTTTGTACATCAGTCATGCGCAGTATTTCACGGTACGTTTCCCTATCATTAACTGAATAATTTATAGGTTTAGTGGCAGGTCTTAGGGAAACAAGATTCACTAAGCCAGGTGTTCTCTCAAACCGCCTATCACCATTCTGTATTATGTCATCAGTTAGAGTTATAGGATGCATGCCCAACATTTACCGGTCTTCCCCTGCTAACGCCGAATGTTCTATCTATCTGACGAGGGGCGTGACGGATAATGAATTCGTCAATGGCAACATCATCGTTATCGCGTGTTTTTGTTTTTGCTGAGAGCTGCCTGAGAGATCCTGTAAGCGGCTTGAAGGTCTCTCTTAGTGTTTTCTACCGCCCGTTGTGGCCGAGCGGTTCTAGGCGCTTCAATCCGGAACCGCGTTGCTTCTACGGTCGCAAGTTCGAATCCTGCCTCGGGCATGGATGTGTGTGATGTCCTTAGGTTAGTTAGGTTTAAGTAGTTCTAAGTGTAGGGGACTGATGACCTCAGATGTTAAGTCCCATAGTGCTTAGAGCCATTTTTTTAGTGTTTGCTGTCGATCCGTATGACCTAACCTTCGGAACAGTAATTCCTCTCGAACTGCTTTCCGCGCTTGAATCACTTTCTTCTTCGTTGACATCTCAGTGTATAGTATCAGACATCTTCGCAGCGTGAGGCTTTATATATCCACTCTTCTTCTTCCTGTTACTAAGTGCCTGTTCCCCCTTCTCAAAAACAAGGAACTTTACATCTATTTCCCCCCTCAATAGCCTCGGCCTTTTCAGTTAAGTCGGATACTTTCTTGACGATTTCATTAATTAACTCATTTAGCTAATCCACCAATCTCAGAATGGTCTGGTAATACCTCTCCAGTTCCCTTCGCATACCTCAAACTTTATGCACAACAGTCTGAATTTTCGCGTCCATGTACATGTGAATGTTCTGTCTGTGTACACCCATTCTCTCGGGTTGACAGCTAGACATGCGCGCGATTTTGTCCATGATGCAGCGTATACTGATGTACTAACCTCTCTTACCGGGCTACATACGCGGAAACTGTTGAAAGGTTCACTTGTACCTACCATCACTCCGTTTTCTTGTTTTATCAATAACGAGAAACCCATACTGTGAATGATTACAGCAATCAGCACATATCTTTACGAAATCATTGAACGACATGTCAGTTCCTACATGTGCCTGGTAAATGTGTTTTAAATTCAGATTGTCTTCTTTGAAGGCTACAATGAGGTCTGCA
Organism: Schistocerca piceifrons; assembly: GCF_021461385.2. Lineage (NCBI taxonomy): Eukaryota > Metazoa > Arthropoda > Insecta > Orthoptera > Acrididae > Schistocerca > Schistocerca piceifrons. The sequence goes on from NC_060149.1 coordinate 135,617,895, forward strand.
TCATCCCGAACCAACTGTTTCGGGAGTCTGGAATATGTTTGGCTTAGATAAAATGCATCAGCAGCCATATGACAACCGAAACAGAAATATTTTCGAATTTGGTCTTGGTTTTCCACAGTAACATCGTCAACTATGAAGACAGTGTTTGGCTTTGCTTTTTCAAGTGTGGAGATATCACCGCTTTCACTGAATGTCGTGTACGTAAAACCATCAACACCGTGCGATATCTCCTGTAATAGCTGATACTTGGGCTGAAACAGTGTTTTTTAGAATGCACACACATGTTCAAAACGGACTCCATCTACATCTCTTAGCAGCGTCACGAAGACATTAGTCTTGCCACAATTGGATGGACCTACAATAACTGCTCGTATATTATCAGGAAGGAAAATTCCGTTCTTCTTCTTCTTCTTCAGGTCTTCTTTTGCATCTACACAGGACCAGTCACCGTCAACAAAGTCCTTGTGATGAGGATGTTTCACCCACCGTGCCATGATACTAACTACGCCAGGTACTGACAAGTAGTTGGCATACATAGAAAGATACACTTGAAGGGACGGTAATAGTATGTGCTGCTTAGTCATTATAGGTGTACCACTGAAAAATAATAATACTAATAAGCGTAATACTTTGACTATAATGAGAGAGGTATGAAATAAAACACAAACACGGCTTGAGATTATATATACATACATTATTTATGTGGTGTCAGCGCCAGACACCACACTTGCTAGGTGGTAGCCTTTAAATCGGCCGCGGTCCGTTAGTATACGTCGGACCCGCGTGTCGCTACTATCAGTGATTGCAGACCGAGCGCCGCCACACGGCAGGTCTAGTCTAGACAGACTCCCTAGCACTCGCCCCAGTTGTACAGCAGACTTTGCTAGCGATTATTCACTGTATACATACGCTCTCATTTGCAGAGACGACAGTTTAGCATAGCCTTCAGCTACGTCATTTGCTACGACCTAGCAAGGCGCCATATTCAGTTACAAGAATGTATTCTGAACAGATAATATTGTGAATCACGTACCGTCAAGAGCGACGTTCATCATCAATGGATTAAAGTTAAGTATCAAACTAATTACGTCCGCTTTCTGAATTCTAATTCCTTGTCATGTTCCAGAACTCACGTCAGTATAATCCTTCCCTCCTCACGCCAGCCTGCGTGAGCTAAAGCGCGTGCATTTCGGCCTCCACTAGTAACACGGTGTTGGCTCTTCTGCCAACACAACAATTTACTTCAATATCATACATAGGATGCTGTATTTCAATAAAATCATCAGACTCTTTATGTATCTTCTTCTTCTTCGCACCTGTACGGTATTCCCCAAACAAAGCTTTTTGAGATGCAATAAATTCTACGTGTATCTGCTTAAGCAAATGGATCCCTTACAGTACTCGAGTTTTTCACACGCACATTTAATCTGTTTCTCTTTTGGTTCAGCGTTCATGTGCAAACAAAGGTACTGCTCCAAATCATCAACATGTACACTGTGCACACATAGGAAGTTTACGTCATCATTGTATGCAGAGTCTATGCTAGGCAACCAACGGTTCAATCTCTCCAATGCAAGACGTAGCGCAGTATCCAGGTAGTGTAAGTTCATAAATGAGGCGTGCCTTGGATAAGCACAGTTGTCACCCGATTTCACACACAGTGCACAGTCACCATACACTGTTTTAGTAGATAGCGTCGTACCAGTAAGGGTTGGGTTGGGTTGTTTGGGGGAAGAGACCAAACAGCGAGATCATCAGTCTCATCGGATTAGGGAAGGACGGGGAAGGAAGTCGGCGGTGCCCTTTCAAAGGAACCATCTGGGCATTTTCCTGGAGCTATTTAGGGAAATCACGGAAAACCTAAATCAGGAAGGCCGGACGTGGAACTGAACCGTTGTCTTTCCGAATGTGAGTCCAGTGTGACACCGGTAAGGTGAATGTATTGGGGTGAAGGAGTTGGACAATACTCTGTAGTCATCAGCTGATTGATGTGGTGCTCTGCACGACACATTTCGTCTCATTCGAACTCAGAAATCGGCACTTTAACACCCTTCGATGCATTTTCGATTTCTATTCTCATATGTAAGCCCCAGACATGTGCTTCTATACCAACGTTTACACATTTCATTCCACTGAGAGTTAAATTGTATGTAGAACTGAAAAGCATGGGTACACTCGATGCCTTCTTATCCACAGCACCTGCACTCTGTGCCTACACTAGCATAAGGATGTTCTGCTGTGATGGGTAGTACGTTGGTGATCAGTACTGTTCTCCATCCTGCTGTTGTTTAGGACCACCAGCAGCGTTCGATGTGTTGGGAGCAGATCGCATGTCCTTATCACACAAATCCATGAGTGGGGCAGACAACAACAGCTCCTTGTCCTGCTCCAGCAAGTGGGCTATGTGCGCTACAGTATCCCATGTGGTTGCTACAGGTTCAGACATGCTGGATGCTGTTGCTGCCACAGGTCCAGAGGTCGGTGCAGGTCTCGATAAGATGGCAGCTGAGGTTGCTACAGGTCTGGACATAGCAGAGATCAGTATGTTGGCACTTGACCCTGTGGGATTGGACACATCAAGGGCTACTGCTGATCAAAGACGAGGAGGCATTACATATGGACCAAGACGTGAAAACAATCAATAATAATAATAATAATAATAATGCTAACCACAGATGTAGATGTGATAGGGGGTAGACACTTTTCTGTTTCTTCCTGTTTTGCAAGGCTGCGTTGGATTGTGACTGCTGTTGATGCTTCATGGTTCTTCTTCTCCTGCTGCTGCTGCTGGCTCAGCGAGACTGAGATCCCAGACCTGCTGAGACTAGCTTATATCACCTCCAATGACGTTACCAGATACCTCCATCCTACTGGCTGAAATCTAACACGTGACTGGATTAAGGGTTCCTATTGGTTCCCACCATTTTTCCCCCAGACCACCATGGGATGAAAGTGCCCTCTGGTGGCAGTAGTGTGTACTAGGTGAGTTGGACTCCGGACCTCATGGTGAACACACTGCATGGAGCTACTGCCTCAAATTGTTGAAATAAAGACTGCCTGCAAAATAAAAACTTATGTCCATTCTATCCAGGTAGCCCAGCACAGGCTGAGTCGTTTTCCTGCCAATTCCAAGGAAGAGGTGGCGGTCAGATGACTTAGTTTAGTGGGGGTATTCCAAGTGACCTATTTTCTTACCAAAATTTGAACTTCCCACCATGACATCATTGCGATGTTGCCATATCTGCCACCCCCATTTTGGATCCGCCATCGTGAATAAATTTGGCAACAATGGAGAGTCAGGTGACGGCGGCCTTGTCCCACTACTACCACCACCACAGCTTAAAAAGGTCTCACCTACACTGAAGCGCCAAAGGAACTGGTATAGGCATGTATATTCAAATACAGAGATAGGTAAACAGGCCGAATACTGCGCTGCGATCTGGCGCAGTTGTTAGATCTGTTGCTGTTGCTACAATGCCAGGTTATGAAGGTTTAAGTGAGTTTGAACGTTGTGTTATAGTCGGCACACGAGCGATGGGACACAGCATTTCCAAGGTAGCGATGAAGTGTGTATTTTCTCGTACGGCCGTGAATATCAGGAATGGGGTAAAACATCAAATCTAAGACATCGCTGCTGCCAGAAGAACATCCTGCAAGAACAGGACCAATAACGACTGAAGAGAATCTTTCAAAGTGACGGAAGACCAACCATTCCGCAAATTGCTGCAGATTTCAATGCTGGGCCGTCAACAATTGTCAGCGTGCGAACTATTCAACGGAACATCATCGATATGGCCATTCGGAGCCGATGGCCCAATTGTGTACCGTTGATGACTGCACGACAAAAAGCTTTACGCCTCGCCTGGGTCCGTCAACACCGACATTGGGCTGCTGATGGCTGGAAACAAGTTGGCTGGTCGGACAAGTCTCGTTTCAAATTGTATCGATCGGATGAACTTGTATGGGTATGGAGACAACCTCAAGACTCCATGGATCCTGCATGTCAGCGGGGCACTGTTCAAGCTGGTGGAGGCTCTGTTATGGTATGAGGCGTGTGCAGTTGGAATGATATTGGACACCTGATGCGTCTAGATACGACTCTGACAGGTGACACGTACGTGAGCATTTTGTCTGACCACCTGCATCGAGTCATGTCCATTGTGGACTCCGACGGACTTTTGCAATTCCATGAGGACAGTGCGATACCACACACGTCCAGAATTGCTACGGAATGCCCCCAGGAACAGTCATCTGAGTTTACACACTTCCGATGTCCACCAAACTCCCCACACATAAACATTATTGATCATATCTGAGATGCCTTGCAACGCGCTGGAGATCTCCACCCCTTCGTATTCTTACGGATTTATGGACAGCTCTGGAGGATTCATTGTGTCAGTTCCCTCCACCACTACCTCAGACATTAGCCGAGTCCATGCCACGTCGTGTTGCGGCACTTCTGCGTGCTCGCGGAGGCCCTACAAGATATTAGAAAGGTGTACCGGTTTCTTTGGCTCTACAGTGTATGAAAAATACAAAATGTATGAATTATTATTTAGTATTTAGCGTATGGCACTACATATGAACATGTAATAATAATAACGTAGTAAATAATAATAACAAAATGTATGAAGCACAGGACTTGTGAAACCTTACCAACCTGATACATACACCTCTTTAGTTTCATTAAAGTCCATCAGCCTAATATTCTTCATATAACTGATTGGTTATTCTAGCAATTCATAATGACATAACACAACAGACTTGATTTTTCTTGTTTTCCTTTCACACACATTAATTGCTCTGCAGTTTTGATGATCAGTATGCTATTACTGTGTTCTAGATTTCGCTGCACAAGCCGAAAAGTTACACGTCCTGCAAGTGGTCAGACCAAGTTTACACACGACATTGTGATAGTTCTCCACTTTCTAACTCCCGGACATTAACTACGAACTTCCATAGGTTATACATTTTCATTACTGGACGCTAACCGACATAGATGTACAACGTTTGACTCGCAGACACGAAGCCTATATGTTGAATGCTCCGTACAGACTGCCTATAGCTGTACGCGCGACGCCTAAATGCAGACGCTCGTATTACAGAATTTACAGGACGGTAAAATAAGTGACTGTTATGTTGTAGATGTTGCCAACACAGATAAAAAAAGAGATACGACGATACAAATGAATTTTTATACCAAAAACTGTATAGTTAAAAAATACTAAATAATGAGTACTGTTCTGTAAGAAGAACATTTTAACGTGCACGGGGATTCCTAAAGATCCCCAATAATTTTCGAGAAAGTGAAATGTTATAATTGGAATAACTGACATTACATCGTCGAGATATCACAGACTGTGTATAGATTTTACAGGTATTGCCACTGATGCCGATGCAGCAGGAAGACGTTTGTTATGAAACATAGCTGTTGAAATAACACATGTATAGCACGCAGTGTTCATTCAAGATCTCGCAGTGTCTAAAATTTCAGTTTCCGAGCATTGATTTCTAATCTCAAAATACGTAGTTTAAGATCATTTTCTGCCTCTGTAATGTTGATCGTAATGGTTCGGAACCTCCTAAATATGGTAATTTACTGATTATTGTGGCAGGAAAATTGAAAGGGCAAATAAGTCAGTCGTTTCCAAAACTCAACATGTCCATAAATATCGAAAATCGAGATATCGCACGTTCCGGAACGTTTGTAGCTTACTTTGTAATGTGGTAAAAAATGTATGTCCGTTAACTTTACACGGCCCATGGATATTAAACAAAGAAATTCGCAGTCTGTTCCAGAACTTTGTTTGTCCATGTTTCTTGCGCTCCGAAACTTTGTATGTCCAATGTAAATTTCAAAATTTCTGAAAGAAATGTTTATTTGGTATTTATGTCATAATGCACTAACACAAAATATGCACAAGCAGTCGTATTAAAAACATTTAAATGTTTCATCACTTTTTTCACTCTGAGAGTGAAAATAAAAATTAAATCTTGATGAATAATGCTAAGTAAATGGTTAGCATCTGAAGCACCGATCCAGTTAAAAAAGTAGTGCTTATTTATCGGTGCCCGGCCACTCTTATACGCCACCAAATCGAGTTTTTGGTCGTATCGAGAAAGATATTCGACGAGGGAAGTAATTCTAAATCCACAAGACTACGTAGATATGTTTCAGCAATCTGGAATCTCATTCATTGGGATGGATTCTGTAATGCGTATGCATTACTAATAGCCGACCGCTGTGCCCGAGAGGTTCTAAGCGCTTCTGTCTGGAACCGCGCGACCGCTACGGTCGCAGATTCGAACCCTGCTTCGGGCACGGATGTGTGTGATGTCCTTAGGTTAGTTAGGTTTAAGTAGTTCTAAGTTCTAGGGGACTGATGACGTCACATGTTAAGTCCCATAATGATCAGAGCCATTTTTGCCTTACGGATGTTCCTGTATTTCATACGTCATTTTATTTGTGGTCACGGTTTTCGTTGCCATTTAATGACGGCCTAAGAACTCGAAGACTGGGTATGGTTGTAAAACAGCAGGAAAATATTTCCATGTTTTTATATGTTCTGGCAAGCACCGAAAAAAATTCAGAACATTTTATATTAAAACTATACTTAGTTCACTTCTATCAAGTTAAAGGGGCTAGGACGTCAAACGGGCCGACTTGGAGCAGGAGAGGCACCACACGAGATTTTAATTTCCAGTGCCTATTCTTTTACATATAAATTCGTAAAACTTTGTCAGCATGACCAGAAAGGATTCAGGATTCACACTCATAACAGCGGAAGTTTTAAAACATAACGAAATATTTTTTTTTACGTGTGAAATTTCATCATTTTTTCACTTACTATTGGCTGCGTTTAAAGCTATAGGTACACTTTTCTCCATAAGTAAGAGAGACTGTTGGATGAATTTTGCACAGCTTACAAACCATACTTACAGGTGCCTGAAACTCTAGAATCTATTTAATTTATGAAAAAATGAATGAGCTCTTACGTTTTAAGCTTCACGTTTAGAAAAAAATAAAATTTTGTAGTTAATTATCTCAATTTTTACCATAGTTTTTAATAGATTTGGAAAATTCTGAAGTTTCATACACCTGTAAGTATGGTTTGTATGCTGTGCAAAATTCGTCAAAGAATCTCTCTTACTTGTGAAGAAAAATGTACCTATAGCAACAAATGCAGCCAATAGTAAGTGAAAAAATGATGAAATTTCACAAGTAAAAAAAAATTATTTTGTTATGTTTTTCAACTTCCACTGCTATGAGAGTGAATGCTGAATCCTTTCTGGTCATGCTGACAAAGTTTTATGAATTTATTTCTAAAAGTATAGGCACTGGAAATTAAAATCTCCTGTGGTGCCTCTCCTTCTCCAAGTCGGCCCGTTTGACCTCCTACCCCCCTCAAGTTCCTTTTAGGTTTTTTCAGATACCGGTATGAGCCACTTTTATTTATGTCGCAAAGTTCCTAAGCAAGTATTAAAAATGATTAAATTACAGTGAAACTGATGTTACTCCGTGTATTAAAAAGCCACAAAGGAGCTGACGTATACACTACTCGTTACACACTGTAATAAACATTGCTTATAGTACATGAGTACACCTCTAATTCACGGATACTGACATGTTCAAAGAGTTAAAGATTACTCAGTACCCACAGAAATCAATATTTACTACAAATCACACATCGAAATGTTAGTAAATGTAAGTATTTGGTACAATTTAATGGGCAAGACCTAATTCCATATATTACAGTAAATCGATTCCGGATAGGTGATTCTGAAAGGGGGCGAGATTTTTTAAGTTAGCCATGGCATAATCTTATCTTTGATTGTGCATTTTATGATCATTTTTAAGTCGTGGAAAAGATTTATACATCATGGAAAATGTTTATTCTCTCGCTCATTTTGCAGACGATTTCAAAATTAGGGTTTTCGTCGCTCGTCAGTTGAGTAATTTCGTTCGTTTGAATGGCTTCAGCAGGTTACGTATCGCAGTTTAATATAAATTTCTGTGACACTTAGCCGCGCAGGGTAGCCGCTTGGTCTGAGGCGCCTTAGTCACAATCCGTGAGGTTCCCCCCGTCGGAGGTTCGAGCTTTCCCTCGGGCATGGGTGTGTGTGCTGCCCATAACGTAAGTTAAAAAATGGTTCAAATGGCTCTGAGCACTATGGGACTCAACTGCTGAGGTCATAAGGCCCCTAGAACTTAGAACTACTTAAACCTAACTAACCTAAGGACAACACACACATCCAAGCCCGAGGCAGGATTCGAACCTGCGACCGTAGCGGTCGCGCGGTTCCAGACTGTAGCGCCAGAACCGCTCGGCCACCAGCGGCCGGCTAGCGTAAGTTAGTTTAAGTTAGATTAAGTAGTGTGTAGGCTTAGGGACCGATGACCTCAGCAGTTTGGTCCCGTAAGACCTTACCACAAATTTCCAATTTTCTCCTGTGGCACTTTTCCTGTGAACGAGGTACAGCAATTTCTGTAGGCTATTTTTTGTGTTTATTTCTGGACTTTAACTTTGTCTGGTGTTCTTAAAGAGACCCTCGTCGTTGATCTTTCTGCTCAACTACTTTCATTCACTTCAGTAGCAGTCATGGAAACTCCCCATACCCTCGTTGCAAAATAGTAAAAATCTAAGTGTTCAGTATGTTTTAGTTGTGTGGCCGAAGGCTGGTTTGATGTAGCTCTCAGTGACAGTATGTACTGTGGAAGTGTCATCTCTGCGTCACTACTGCAGCCTACACCCATTTGAAGCTGCTTGCTATAGTCGAACTTTGGCCTATCGCTACAATTTTTACACCACAACACTTCCTTCTTGATGCCTCAGTGTGTGACCTATCAACCATAAAGACCTTTTCTCGGCTATTCGATTCAGTACTTCTTCATTCGTTATCGTACCTACCCATCAAATCTCCAGCAATTTTCTTCAGCACCACATTCCAAAAACTTCTGCATTTTCTCGTTTGGGCTGCTTATCTCCCATGTTTCACTTCCATATAAGGCTACCTGCAAATACATACTTCCAGAAAAGTCTTCGTAACACTTCAATTTATATTCAATGTTAATATATTTCTCATTTTTAGAAAAGCTTTCCTTCCTATTGCCAGTTTACATTTTATGCCCTCTTTACTGATGTCATCGTTAGTTAATTTGCTACCCAAAAAATAGAAAAACTGATCTATTACTACCTTTAGTGTCTCATTTCCTAACTCAATTATTTGAGAATCTCCTGATTTAATTCGAGTACAGTTCATCATATTTGTTTTACTTTTGTTTATAATCATCTCATAATTCCTTTTCAAGCCACTGTTCATTCAATTCAACTGATTTTCAAGCCCGTTGCCTCCTCTGCCAGAATTACAACGTCATCAGGAAACCTTAAGAATATTTTATTCTGCTCCCTGACTTTCAATTCCCGTTCCAAATTTCTCCTTAGTTTCCTACAGTGTTTTTCTTTGTATGGTTGAACAACCTGTGGAATAGGCTAACTCCATTCATTTACTGCCCCTCGCACCCTTTTCATGACTCTTACAACTCCAGCCTGGCTTCTATACAAGTTATAAATAGCATTTCGCCTCCTGTATTTTATTCCTGATAATTTCAGAATTCTTAATAATATGTTACAGGTAACATTGTCAAAACCTTTCTTTAAATCTACAAATACTGCAAATGAGGGTTGCCTATATTCAGTCGATCTTCTAAGATAAATCGTAGCGTCAATATAGTCTATCGTGTTCGTAGCTTTCTCGGTAACTGAAATTGGTTTTCCCACAGGTTGCCTACTACAGAGAGTTCGTGTAATGATGACTTGTAAAACTGAGAGTTCAACATACAAATTAATTTTCTCAATCGTAATTTGAAATGCGTTAACCTCATCGCTCTGTTAGTAAACTTCACAACTGAGCAACGAAGATGTGGAATTATAGTGGTTTTCATTACGTCTAACTTTCCTGAAAAACAAATCACTTCATGTCCGGGAGTAAATTATTGCATCAGAGCCAGATTTTTAGAAGTATCTCAAACAATTTTTTTTTCTCATCAGTCATTTATCTATGAACGTAAAGCAGTATACACTCGTCTGCCTCTAGCTGTTAAAGTTTAATCGTGTAGCTCCTTTTTTTTCTCAAGTGACCGTAATCAAGCTGCATCATTACGGTGTGGGTGTGTCGGAGCTCCCAAGCGACCACCCGTTATCCCATATTGGCACACCGTACGTGGCCCGTCGTAAACAATAGGCCATTGCCAGAGTACACAAGCTCCCAAGCCTATAATTTACTTGAAGATTGTAAACATGTTATAGGCACGCGGCTTTCCGGAGAGTTTCTTTTTTTGCTAAGCATTCATTAATACTCGACGTCGGATGCTGATGTAATGGGGAGCTGATAAGAAGCCTGGCGCCCCCCGTTTATTCAATAGAGCTACCAGTTTTTTTATGATCCCGGGACGGCCGTGCCGCGCTGGCAGCTAACTGTAAGGGAATTACGTTCACTCCGCGGCTGTCGATGAACTCGCACCTCTCCTTACCGGGCCGCCGCACTAGTTGCCCCTCCACAGGAATGAGCCACGCGTCACTCAGTACTCACTGCGATAGTTCGTAGGTTCACTCATGCTTTCATAAAAGTTTCACTTTTTACGAAACTTCTTAAAACTAACGCGGAATGTGTGTCGAGAACGAATATATACGAGAAAAATAAGTTTTAGAAGAAGAATTGATCTCGCCAATACCCGAGTTCAGTGTCGTATATTCCTTTATTTGATTGTATACTTTCCAGAAATGACAGTACTTGAATATTATTCGAGTGAATATAATTTTTCATTTCGCACAGAAGCTAAATTTCATTCATATAATCGTAGTTTATAAGCATGTGGTGTGACTCTAGACGAGGATTCAAGGTAATTTATAGGTAAAAAAACTCAATTTGATGCATTTGTAGTTTTTTACCGATACTTCTTGCGATGTTCTTTAGTATTGCGACTTCATATGCCCGGCAATGAATACTACAGGTTGGTTCTGTCGATATAAAATTAAAAACACCACAAATACAAAACCTCTGTGGCGACTGTAATGAGCTTTTCATTTCCTGTGGAGAATTACAGCCGGGAAGTTATAGTGCACTTTGAAACAGGTCCAGGTAGTGGATTAGTTAACCACTGGCTGATATGACTAAAACACTGAACTGTCACTAAAATGATACTAAATGATAAGGAGAACAAATGTATGTATAAAACTACATGTTTCACGCAAGAGCAATCTGGAAGGAAATTCTAAAATAATAAGATTTCCCTCCAATTCGTGAACGCTTAGTGTATGACGCTTTAACATAAAATACGACAGTGCTTAGCCACCACCTCTCATAAAGGCAACCAGAAGCGTGTGTCATGAAACAATAGTAATAAATACAAGACAGAAAAGAACATATGTGATAAGTCAATCAAGGAGAGACAGGTATTGTGTCCTTCACTCACTCTTTTTAACATTTAAATTGTCAGTGCCATAAATACTGGAAATCAGATAACTGTACAAGAATTAATTTAGAGAAGCACATTAATCTAAGTTCACTACTATTTGCAGCTGAAAAATTAATTATGCAAAAATGTCAAAACGATTTCCAGTTAGCAGTACATCGGCTAAACCCAACATGTACAAAATATAGTATAAAAAATTCATTGCATAAGTCGAAAGTTATGGCCTTTCAAGGTAAATAACCATACGGTCAAAGCAGTAGTCAACAACAAAGTAATTGAAGACATTTTAAACATTTGGAATGCGACATGAGTTATGATTATGATAATAATACAGGGTGTTTCAAAAATGACCGGTATATTTGAAATGGCAATAAAAACTAAACGAGCAGCGATAGAAATACACCGTTTGTTGCAATATGCTTGGGACAACAGTACATTTTCAGGCGGACAAACTTTCGAAATTACAGTAGTTACAATTTTCAAAAACAGATGGCGCTGCAAGTGATGTGAAAGATATAGAAGACAACACAGTCTGTGGGTGCGCCATTCTGTACGTCGTCTTTCTGCTGTAAGCGTGTGCTGTTCACAATGTGCAAGTGTGCTGTAGACAACATGGTTTATTCCTTAGAACAGAGGATTTTTCTGGTGTTGGAATTCCACCGCCTAGAACACAGTGTTGTTGCAACAAGACGAAGTTTTCAACGGAGGTTTAATGTAACCAAAGGACCGAAAAGCGATACAATAAAGGATCTGTTTGAAAAATTTCAACGTACTGGGATGGTGACGGATGAACGTGCTGGAAAGGTAGGGCGACCGCGTACGGCAACCACAGAGGGCAACGTGCAGCTAGTGCAGCAGGTGATCCAACAGCGGCCTCGGGTTTCCGTTCGCCGTGTTGCAGCTGCGGTCCAAATGACGCCAACGTCCACGTATCGTCTCATGCGCCAGAGTTTACACCTATATCCATACAAAATTCAAACGCGGCAACCCCTCAGCGCCGCTACCATTGCTGCACGAGAGACATTCGCTAACGATATAGTGCACAGGATTGATGACGGCGATATGCATGTGGGCAGCGTTTGGTTTACTGACGAAGCTTATTTTTACCCGGACGGCTTCGTCAATAAACAGAACTGGCGCATATGGGGAACCGAAAAGCCCCATGTTGCAGTCCCATCGTCCCTGCATCCTCAAAAAGTACTGGTCTGGGCCGCCATTTCTTCCAAAGGAAGCTGCCTTACCCCTTTCCAACAGGTACGGGGTGCTTCCTAGTGGTGATGACATCGTTTCCGAGCCACCACAGGATGCCTCGCCTGTTGGGACAGTGGCCGATTCTACGGCAAGGTCCCGACAGTCACAGAGGGCGGGCCTATTAGTTATAGGGAGCTCCAACGTTAGGCGGGTTATGGAGCCCCTCAGGAAAATAGCGGGTAGGTCGGGGAAGAATGCCAGTGTGCACTCGGTGTGCTTGCCGGGGGGTCTCATCCGTAATGTGGAGGAGGCCCTTCCGGCAGCTATTGAACGCACTGGGTGTGACCGGCTGCAGATAGTAGCACATGTCGGAACGAATGACGCCTGCCGCTTGGGTTCTGAGGCCATCCTTGGTTCCTTCCGGCGGCTGGCTGATTTGGTGAAGACAACCAGCATCGCACGCGGAGTGCAAGCTGAGCTTAATATCTGCAGCATAGTGCCCAGAGTCGATCGCGGTCCTCTGGTTTGGAGCCGTGTGGAGGGTCTAAACCAGAGGCTCAGACGACTCTGCGACTATAATGGTTGCAAATTCATCGACCTCCGTTATTGGGTGGAGAACTGTAGGGCCCCCCTAGACAGGTCAGGCGTGCACTACACACCGGAAGCAGCTACTAGGGTAGCAGAGTACGTGTGGCGTGCACACGGGGGTTTTTTAGGTTAGAGGGACCCCCCCTTGGGCGAAACGATAAAATACCTGACGGCTTACCAGAGAGGACATTATCATCGTTGATAAAGAACGTCCGTCCTCAGAGACCAAAAACAGGAAAAGTTAACGTAATATTGGTAAACTGCAGGAGTATCCAGGGCAAGGTTCCTGAATTAGTATCTCTTATTGAAGGAAATAGTGCGCATATAGTATTAGGAACGGAAAGTTGGTTAAAACCGGAAGTGAACAGTAACGAAATCCTAGACACAGAATGGAATATATACCGCAAGGATAGGATAAACGCCAATGGTGGAGGAGTATTTATAGCAGTAAAGAATTCAATAATATCCAGTGAAGTTATTAGCGAATGCGAATGTGAAATAATCTGGGTTAAGTTAAGTATCAAAGGTGGGTCAGATATGATAGTCGGATGCTTCTATAGACCACCTGCATCAGCAACCGTAGTAGTTGAGCGCCTCAGAGAGAACCTGCAAAACGTCGTGAAGAAGTTTCGTGATCATACTATTGTAATAGGGGGAGACTTCAATCTACCAGGTATAGAATGGGATAGTCACACAATCAGAACTGGAGCCAGGGACAGAGACTCTTGTGACATTATCCTGACTGCCTTGCCCGAGAATTACTTCGAGCAGATAGTTAGAGAACCAACTCGTGAAGCTAATGTTTTAGACCTCATAGCAACAAATAGACCGGAACTTTTCGACTCCGTGAATGTAGAAGAGGGTATCAGTGATCATAAGTCAGTGGTTGCATCAATGACTACAAGTGTAATAAGAAATGCCAAGAAAGGAAGGAAAATATATTTGCTTAACAAGAGTGATAGGGCACAAATCGCAGAATATCTGAGTGACCACCGTCAAACGTTCATTTCTGAGGAAGAGGATGTGGAACAAAAATGGAAAAAATTCAGAAACATCGTCCAGTACGCCTTAGATAAGTTCGTACCGACTAAGGTCCAAAGCGAGGGGAAAGATTCACCGTGGTATAACAATCATGTACGAAAGGTACTACGGAAACAAAGAAAGCTTCATCATAGGTTTAAGAGTAGTCGAATCATAGCTGATAAGGAAAAGCTGAACGAAGCGAAAAAGAGCGTAAAGAGAGCAATGAGAGAAGCATTCAACGAATTCGAACATAAAACATTGGCAAACAATCTAAACAAGAACCCTAAAAAGTTTTGGTCATATGTAAGATCGGTAAGCGGATCTAAATCCCCTATTCAGTCACTCGTTGACCACGATGGCACCGAAACAGAGGACGACCGAAGAAAGGCAGAAATACTGAATTCAGTGTTCCGAAACTGTTTCACTGCGGAAAATCGTAACACGGTCCCTGACTTCAGCCGTCGCACGGACGCCAAAATGGAAAATATTGAAATAAACGATATCGGAATTGAAAAACAACTGCTATCACTTAGTAGCGGAAAAGCATCCGGACCAGACGAGATACCCTTAAGATTCTACAGTGATTATGCTAAAGAACTTGCCCCCTTTCTATCAGCAATTTATCGTAGATCGCTGGAAGAACGTAAAGTACCTAGCGACTGGAAGAAAGCGCAGGTCGTTCCCATTTTCAAGAAGGGTCATAAATCAGATGCGAATAATTATAGGCCTATTTCGCTTACGTCAATCTGTTGTAGAATAATGGAACATGTTTTGTGTTCTCGTATTATGACGTTCTTAGATAATACAAATCTCCTTCATCATAACCAACATGGATTCCGCAAACAGAGATCATGTGAAACTCAGCTCGCCCTATTTGCCCAAGAAATTCACAGTGCCGTAGACACTGGCGAGCAGATTGATGCCGTATTCCTGGACTTCAGGAAGGCATTTGATACGGTTCCGCACTTACGTTTAGTGAAAAAAATACGAGCTTACAGAATATCGGACCAGGTTTGTGATTGGATTCAGGATTTCCTAGAAGAAAGAACACAACATGTCATTCTTAACGGTTCAAAATCTGCAGATGTAGAGGTAATTTCGGGAGTACCGCAGGGAAGCGTGATAGGACCTTTATTGTTTACAATATACATAAATGACTTAGTTGACAACATCGGTAGCTCCGTGAGGCTATTTGCAGATGACACGGTTGTCTACAAGAAAGTAGCAACATCAGAAGACTCGTACGTACTCCAGGAGGACCTGCAGAGGATTAATGCATGGTGCGACAGCTGGCAGCTTTCCCTAAACGTAGATAAATGTAATATAATGCGCATACATAGGGGCAGAAATCCATTCCAGTACGATTATGCCATAGGTGGTAAATCATTGGAAGCGGTAACGACCGTAAAATACTTAGGAGTTACTATCCTGAGCGATCTGAAGTGGAATGATCACATAAAACAAATAGTGGGAAAAGCAGGCGCCAGGTTGAGATTCATAGGAAGAATTCTAAGAAAATGTGACTCATCGACGAAAGAAGTAGCTTACAAAACGCTTGTTCGTCCGATTCTTGAGTATTGCTCATCAGTATGGGACCCTTACCAGGTTGGATTAATAGAAGAGATAGACATGATCCAGCGAAAAGCAGCGCGATTCGTCATGGGGACATTTAGTCAGCGCGAGAGCGTTACGGAGATGCTGAACAAGCTCCAGTGGCGGACACTTCAAGAAAGGCGTTACGCAATACGGAGAGGTTTATTATCGAAATTACGAGAGAGCACATTCCGGGAAGAGATGGGCAACATATTACTACCGCCCACATATATCTCGCGTAATGATCACAACGAAAAGATCCGAGAAATTAGAGCAAATACGGAGACTTACAAGCAGTCGTTCTTCCCACGCACAATTCGTGAATGGAACAGGGAAGGGGGGATCAGATAGTGGTACAATAAGTACCCTCCGCCACACACCGTAAGGTGGCTCGCGGAGTATAGATGTAGATGTAGATGTGGCCCATTTTTCAGATCCGAAACGATTACTGCATCACGCTATCTGGACATTCTTCGTGAATTTGTGGCGGTACAAACTGCCTTAGACGACACTGCGAACACCTCGTGGTTTATGCAAGATGGTGCCCAGCCACATCGCACGGCCGACGTCTTTAATTTTATGAATGAATATTTCGATGATCGTGTGATTGCATTGGGCTATCCGAAACATACAGGAGGCGGCGTGGATTGGCCTCCCTATTCGCCAGACATGAACCCCTGTGACTTCTTTCTGCGGGGACACTTGAAAGACCAGGTGTACCGCCAGAATCCAGAAACAATTGAACAGCTGAAGCAGTACATCTCATCTGCATGTGAAGCCATTCCGCCAGACACGTTGTCAAAGGTTTCGGGTAATTTCATTCAGAGACTACGCCATATTATTGCTACGCATGGTGGATATGTGGAAAATATCGTACTACAGAGTTTCCCAGACCGCAGCGCCATCTGTTGTTGAAAATTGTAACTACTGTAATTTCGAAAGTTTGTCTGCCTGAAAATGTACTGTTGTTCCGAGCATATTGCAACAAACGGTGTATTTCTATCGCTGCTCGTTTAGTTTTTATTGCCGTTTCAAATATACCGGTCATTTTTGAAACACCCTGTATGATGATATAGATGAAAATCTTCACAATTGTTAAGCAATATGTGGAAAAATTAACTGCAAAGCCCGTAAAGATATAAAAATTAAATTTTATAAAATATTGGCAGTACAAGTACTGTTGTATGGAAGCGAGAGTTGGATAAATAAAAAGAAAGATGACAGCTAAATACATGCAGCAAAGATGAGGTTCTTGAGGAGAGTAAAGGGCAGCACAAGAAGAGGTTTACTAAGGAGTGAAAATGACTTGAATGTACACAATATTAATGAGAAAATATCGGAATACAGAGAGAGGGGAAAACAGGATGTGAATAAAATGAAATATGAAAGAGTTACCAAGAAAATACGGAAGTACAAAGCGAAAGGAAGGAGAGCCATAGGTCGACTAACAGACATAAACTTTGTAAAGACGCCTAATTCCTGTATGTAAGACGACAACGACGGCTTGGGGCTTGAGGCTCTTGACTGACTTCAAATCCTCGTTCAGCTATCCAGCTATTTCCACTGTTCATCTAAATCAATTAAAGTTAACGCTTGCACAGTTCGTTTTTCAAGGCCACGCACCGTTTCCTGACCAATCCTTGTACAATACATTACTCTGCTGCATCTCTAATGAAAAGAACGTCGAGCCTGATCCGTCCTTCGTCCAAACAGAACTGTCAGACAGTATATCCGAATAATGAAAATTCCGTAATCCAAAGTAATTATGAAATGTCAGGATGGTAACATGAGATTAAAAATAGCAGTACGAGAAGCCAGAGCTAAATGATGAAATAACTGGAAAATACTGGAACTCGAGGAATTTCTTGTTCGACACTTTTCAAGTTACAAATAATTCCAGCATCTCTTTATGAATGTTTACATTATGTATTATGAAAAAAATGCTTTTCTCCATTACATGTGAAACTGTATGAGATACAGCACCCTTGATAGAAAATAAATGAGGTTTTCCGTTTTCTTTTTTTTTTTTTCACTCGGCTTTTAACTTGAAAAAAGTTGCAACGGAAGCTATTTTTCGACATAAAAGCAAAAATATTTAAGACAGAATATTTCATATTCTTCTGTTGCGATGTCTGAATGTGGCGTAGCCTCCTGGAAGTTTATCATTCAGTAAATTAGACGAATAGGAACAGAACAGGAAACAGGAAGTCGGGAACTGTGTTTTGCAGTAGTATCAGTTGAGAGATGTGTAATAATGTGATGAAGTAAGAATATGAGAGTGTTTTGTGCCTGATGGAAAGCGTACCTAGGAACACTTTATGTTTCCCAGTCGGTGTTTCCGTCCAATAACCTAATTTCAGATCAAATCAAGGGATGTGCACTAGAGACAACCTTGAGCCGTTTCTTGCATTTTCTGCTGCTTTTGTTGTTGTGAGACATGACGTTGTGTTTTGTGCAGCACTTGTAAATATATTTAATTCTATACGTTTAAGTGCTGTATAATGTAGTAACTTTGTTTGGAAGATACTGCTAATTCTCCAGTTATAGAATTTCACCGTGAGTAAAATTCCATATATTTTTAAAACTAGTTATATAACGCATGGATGGTTAAGCCATAATTCGTGCGTCGTGCTCCATCTTGTTCCTTGAAACGGTAGGAGGTCTTTCACCGCGGAACAAGTGATGTTTGCTAATGAAGCAAGTTTCTTTAATGTCTTAAGACTTTTGCCTGTCTGGAATACTAAAATTTGTATTATTTTTAAATAGCTTCTATTTCAGAAGGTATTTACCTTGTAACTGGTTTTAATACATCTACGTAATTCGATTTCACTTACTGATTGCTGGGATATCGTAGAGTAACAATGTGACAGATAGGCTATGAAATACGGTATTGGTAAGATTTTCTCTACTGCAAAACTTTTGTATTTCTACAGATAATTTGTTCCTCGTTACATGATCATATTGTACCTAGGAGCACATTTTCTCTGTAGTATTATTTTTTAATTTTAGAAAAAGATGGTGCCTCATTAAAAATGAATGTTATCATTTTAACATGGAATAAGTAAATATATTAAGCTTCTATTACAAAGCTGGCTAGAAGTGAAAGTCTGAAGCGTCCCAGCGTACAACACTCTCCTCTACTAGAGACATATTCGTGTTCCAAAATCGAGTTATTTAAAGGAACGTTGAATGGAGGATTATTCCTCTCTGTACAATGTATGTCACATTGTACCAAATTCAGTCACTACCTGTCGTACTCCGTTGGCTTATGGAGAGGGGGAAAAGTTACCAGCAGTGTGCCTCCTTATTCGTCCTAAGTCCTCTAACCTTATCGTCATAATACCAAGGATAGACGTACAGCAGAGGTAGGAAAATCTGAATCTATGTACCTCTTCTCCATATTTGAACATCAAAGGCTTATGTAACAACGTCACATTTCTGAGAATGATTTCTGATTCAAATACGTGAACATCTCTACTGCAACTGCACACTGATTGCTCTGGACCGTTACTATCCTAACATCGCTTTTATAACCTACTTCGGCGTCTCCTGTACAGCAGACTCTATATGGTGCCGAAACACTAGAGCAGAACTTTAGAAAAAGTTGCACTCGTGTCTAGAATGAGGTTTCCTTTACAGGCGTACTGAAGATTCTCAGAATTCTTTCAACAAATCTAACTCTCCATTCGTCAAAAAGGGTCAGATCTAGGATGAGAAAATGTGTATCATATGTATATCCCTGCAAAATCGATAAAAAAATGGTTCAAATGGCTCTAAGCACTATGGGACTTAACATCTGAGATCATCAGTCCCCTGGACTTAGAACTTCTTAAACCTAACTAACCTAAGGACATCACACACATCTATGGCCGAAGCAGGATTATAACCTGTGACCGTAGCAGCAGCGCGGTTCCGGACGGAGGCGCCTAGAACCGTTCTGTCACAGCGGCCGTCCGAGAAAAAAACTAAGAAAAACATCAGTTTGGCAATATTACAAGTCTAGTACTAACAATGGTGGTTGTGAGAAAAATAGCAATTGTCGTAATAAGATTTTTAGGCTACTTGTATTTGTTTTAGGTTGTAGAACGGATTTTTCTCGGACCTGTTCTGTTTCACCATTCATGTTAGGTTGTACAGGGTGTTAGGGCTATACGTGTAAATATTTCTATTGGTGAGTGACCACAGCGTGCTCAACAATGTTACATCAGTATTTTACTTCATTTGCAGGCTAATAATTATAGCTATTACGAACAATGGGTTTTTAGGTTCGTTAGTACCTCCAAGTACTTGTGGCACAAGAAAGCCATTAATGTTAATTGTTCCCTGGACAGTAGGTCAGGTACTGAAGTGTGGGCGCCTGGACGCAAAATGGATAGTCTATACTGACAGCTGTAGTCCACTTCGTGGCGCAGTTGCAGCCAAGCAGAAATTATGAGGTAGTAAATTATGAGCTGTATTTGTGGGAAGATTGTTAGCCTCAGAGAAGAAACAAGTAACACACTGAAGTGGGTACATATTAAGGTACCAGTTATCGGAATATCAATACCTATACCCCTAACACCCTGCATAACGTCTTTATGGAAGATATAAAGCGATACACAGTACTAATATTCTACAACAGGTGTATCGGTCGTGGCTCACCATTACCATGGACTTCCAGATTCGCCGACTTGAACCTGCTGGAACGATTTATGTGGAAATATTTAAAGGCTTTGTCGTATTCCAGCACTGTTTACAGTGTTTATTGGCTCTGGGAACGCAACGTGGGTGGTTGTCAATGCATCTGGAATGCGTCCAGGATTTTCGAACGTGTACGGACATCGATGAGTAGACGTACTTGCCTTCGCATGTTCAGTGGCCATGTGGAACACTTGATTAATGTGCTTGTCTTCAAGTGTATGTCTACAGTTTGGGTCCTTGGAGACTCCGTTATACGACGTTCATGAACTGCGATTACTAAATACACGAGTGTCTACCACTACTGTTGTTATTACTGAAACTTGCGGTTATTAGCAACTGCTGTTGCCTATCGCTATCGCATAAAACTAGTGCCTTCTGGTTATTTTAGAGAAGTTAACTAGAACAAAGATTCTCCAAAATTTGTGTTTTGTAGGGTACATCTTGCCGGCTCCGTGGATGTTGCATATGATGATGTCGGTCGGGGGAAGGGTGCTCGTCTTGTCTTCATTTTATGTATAAATGGCAGCCTTAGAATGCACTTTCTGTCTTTTCCTCGGCTTCCTGGTTGCAGAGGAAATTCACCTGACCCGAGGTGGCGTTGACATAGCCGATGTGGAGCGTTACTGCATTTTGATTCTCGTCACCACAATTTCACGGATTTCTTCGATATACTCCCATATCAGCAGTTCCACCATTGTATTAGTGCTAGTAGTGTGGATTATTTTGAAAGGTGATATGCTTCCGGATCTTTCTCGGACACATCGCCAGCAATACCATCCAGGCAATGCCAACCTGACTCATTCCACGAAGTCTATTTCACACTGGGTGTTTCATAGTGATAAAGTCGTCGCGCTCGCTTTGCAGAGGGCAAACTTTAATCGCGTGCACTAAAGTTCCTTCTTAGTAAGAACAGTAGTAAAAGAAGCACCGAATCACCAATTTGTACAAAATGATTTCGTGTGAATGTCCAGAAATTAAATAGAACCTGGAGAATGCTGAACTGAGTATTTTTAGACAGTGGAACGTGCTCTTAAAACTTTACCTCGATGGGTTATCAGCCACAGAGAACACAAAGTATTTACCATGTTCTCCCATTTAGTTTCATTTCGTTTCTTTGGTTCAAATGGCTCTGAGCACTATGGGACTTAATTTCTGAGGTCATCAGTCCCCTAGAACTTAGAACTACTTAAACCTAACCAAACTAAGGACATAACACACATCCATGTCCGAGGCAGGATTCGAACCTGTCACCGTAGCGGTCGCGCAGTTCCAGACTGAAGCGCCTAGAGCCTCTCGGCCACTCCGGCCGGCTTCGTTTCTTTCATTTAATATTTCCACAGTCAATCAGGCATACTTTTTTTTTACATTTGTTCACAAACAATTAAACAAAAGTACATATTTATTTGCAATCTTTGCATTTACTATTTAGAAACACAGTAAAATTTTGCACGTTACAGCAGTTGCTGAAAGCGATGGCAGTAGACGTCAGGGAAAGAGTTGTAGTATTATCGAATACCTGGGACGGTACTAAGTGTCTTAATGCTGTTACGTTGAACCAATGAGTCGGTACAACTGTCACCAGATTCCTGGATATCAATGATTAATAAAAAATAAATGAATATTCCCTATAGTCTGTAGACTGATCGGAAGCTATCTGTTATGTAAAAGGAGATTGATACCGTGGACCTGCCGTAGGACACAATGTCCCTCGCATGTAAGTGTGGCTGATGGCCTTGTTTAATCTATATTCGAATGACATGGGAGCAATTAACCACCGAAATGATATCAAGAAGAATTCTAAAAAATTGTTCAAATGGCTCTGAGTACTATGGGACTTAACATCTGTGGTCATCAGTCCCCTAGAACTTAGAACTACTTAAACCTAACTAACCTAAGGACAGCACACAACACCCAGTCATGACGAGGTAGAGAAAATCCCTGACCCCGCCGGGAATCGAACCCGGGAACCCGGGCGCGGGAAGCGAGAACGCTACCGCACGACCACGAGCTGCGGACAAGAAGAATTCTGTTACCACACATTTCTTTTACAAAGCTCTACACACATGGAAAAGCTAAACATGGCGAACGTCTTCATTAAAAATAACTAGAAATACATGAAGAATTAAACAGTCTCAGCCACAAGTAATGCGAGTAAGGTGGGTATGCAAGGCACTGCGAAACATAGTGTAAAAAGAGGCGTTGCTTCCACATATCGCTACGGAATGCGGCGGATGTAATTGCTTTACGCGTGGTTTAAGGAGAAGCTAGACATGCACCAGAATTAATACGTGCACCAGGCCAGTTAACTAGCAAATCAGTTGTAACTCACGATTCACTGTAACAAGCGTTGCTTCCCAAAATATAAAACAACTCTAATAAAAAGTTAAAAATCGTGAATATGGCTGTGAAACAACTCCCGATTGGTCGCAAGTTTCCTAAACTTGCCGATCTCAGTTACATCCTAACACAGCAGCGAGAAAACTCACCGTTCCGGCTGCCGCCTCAGATCTCGAATGAAGATCAACTGCTCTCCATCGATCTCAGAACCAGTAGGCTGATGTTCTCTACCACTCTCTGAAACACAAAGTTCTCTCCACCACTTTCTGGAACACAGTGTTGTTTGTACTTTTCGTTTCTCTCACTTTGGCGCTCCAATAAAAGTAATTCCACCAAAAATTCGAATCAGCCAACCATGGCTAGTGTTTATTTATTTGACTTATCAGAAGCGATAAAATTTTCCACACGAGTCCCTTCATCTCGTCTTATGAGCTTAAGAAAGATCTACACCACACGTTAGTGACTAGTGAGAATTCTAGTCATGGCGTTACCCTAAGAGACATGAGCAAATACTCGTTTCTCCCCCTACCATCCTGAATATTTTTCGAAAGCGTCTTAACTCTTCCCACGGTTTTAATATATACGTTTGGTATCAGTACGTCTGCCAATGTTGTAGCTTCCTACTTAATCAGCAGTCTGTCGACTTTCTACTAGCGCCAGTATGTCATTTGGGGACGTATATGCTCATCAGTTTCTGAGCTGTCTTTTTGAGGGCTCGAGCCATTGCATCGAAAAAGTAAAAAGAAGGGCAGCTCGTTTCGTGTTATCTCGCAATAGGGGTGAGAGTCTCACTGATACGATACACGAGTTGGGGTGGCAGTCATAGAGACAAAGGCGGTTTTCTTTGCGGTGACCGAGCGAGGTGGCGCAGTGGTAGCACACTGGACTCGCATTCGGGAGGACGACGGTTCAATCCCGCGTCCGGCCATCCTGATTTAAGTTTTCCGTGATTTCCCTAAATCGCTCCAGGTAAATGCTGGGACGGTTCCTTTGAAAGGGCACGGCCGACTTCCTTCCCCATCCTTCCCGAGACCGATGACCTCGCTGTTTGGTCTCTTCCCCCAAAACAACCCAACCCTTTGCGGTGAGATCGATTTACGAAATTTCAATCACTGACTTTCTCTTCCGAATGGGAAAATATTTTGTTGACACCCACCTACGTAGGGAGAAATGATCATCATAATAAAATAAGAGAAATCCGAGCTCGAACGGAAAGATTAAGGTGTTCTTTTTTCCCACGCGCCATTCGAGAGTGAAATGGCAGAGAAGTAGTATGAAAATGGTTCGATGAACCCTCTGCCAGGCACTTAAGTGTGAATTGCAGAGTAACCATGTAGATGTAGATGTAGAGCTGCAAGAAGGGTGTCTCCACTGTTCATCAGTGAAATGTCCCCTCCGATGCATAGCGCCGAGCCGGCGAGAACGGACCATGATGAACCCCTACCGGGCTTGTAAAATGACTTCCGTGGGCAGTGCCTCCTCCGAATACTTTACGCGAAGGTTCTGGATTGTCTGAGGGTCACAAGGAGGGGCCGCCTCGCCGGAAAGGGTGTGCAACTTGTGTGTGAAACTTGACCATCTTAACATCACCGCATACGAAGGAAACACTATTGTTTCAATAAGATCTAACTTATTTGTTCCTTGACCTGTTAAGAGGAGTATTAAATTTTGTGTCTAAATTCTGTAACAGGAACTATTTGCGAGGGTAACTCCAATTGTTTCTGCTCTGGTCACACTGAAATTATTACTGGTAACCTTAACCGGCTAATAATCACAGCAGGTAGATGTCTCGGTCAAAATGCAAGTAGTGGGACACACGCCAGCATCTGCCCATGTACCTTTTACTGATCTACCTCTTTGTTCTTTGTTGTCAGATTAGATTTTCATATTAGTTACATTATGAAGGAAGTGACGAGTGCGTACCAGATTATGCATACTTCTTTCCGATAGGTTGGTTACTTCCGCAAACATTTAGCAGTTTAGAAAATTAAAAAGATATGAGAGGGATCTGACAGATCTCCCATCAGTGCTATGACAACATTGGACTAGGTGTTTCTGCTGATCTAAATCTTCACCTGCTTTCGTACTCCGCAAACCACTGTAACTTGCATGGTGCTTTGTACTTGGTAACACTGCTTGTCATTCCACTCCTGAACTAGTCACAAATAGAGCGAAAGGAAAATGATTACACATATATTTCTGTACGAGCCTTAAACTACCTAATTTTGGCCTTGCACTCCTTACGCGAGACGAACACAGGCGGCAATGGAAACATTCTACAGCCTGTCACAAATGGTTCAAATGGCTCTGAGCACTACGGGACTTAACATCTGAGGTCATCAGTCCCCTAGAACTTAGAACTACGTAAACCTAACTAACCTAAGGACATCACACACATCCACGCCCGAGGCATTATTCGAACCTGCGACCGTTGCGGTCGCGCGGTTCCAGACTGAAGCGACTAGAACCGATCGGCCACACCGGCAGACCACAAATGGTAGTTCGTAAATTCACTAAATAGAGTATCGCGAAAAAATCTTCTTCATCCCCGCCAAGGACTCACTTCTACGCTTACGATGTATATCTGTAACACTCTCGTTCTGATCGAACCAAACGGTAAAAGATCTAGTAGCAAACCTATGAGTTATATCGGTGGCTTCAGTTAATCCCACATAGTTCACAGGACGATGATTTTATCACCAGCACTCTCATACGTATATACGTTGAAGCATTTAGGACAGGCTGCCTGAATAAATTAGCAACTTTTGGTTATAGAAGAAAATATTTCAAGCAAAAGCTGCTTAAGAAGTTTGTTAGCATGGCCATCCTCCGCAGAAAGCACAGAAATATTTCTTTTGTAAATAAAATACGCCTTTTCTTGCTGCACTGTAGCACTGCTTAGCTTGAAGTGTGACATAGTGAGGTATTCGTCATATTTTCGTAAGCGGAAGGGGAGAAGAGGTACGGTAATCAACTTTTTTATTTTAAATGGATCGGCGTGTTATATTATTTACTTTTTAATAATAATAATAATAATAATGAAGACGCGTACAGCATTAGGTTTTGTTAGGTGTGGTTGAGTATGAGGGCCTGTTAATAATGGATTATCGGCGAAAAAGAACACGTACACTAAGTGGCTGCTTTCAAATGGTTCAAATGGCTCTAAGCACTATGGGACTTAAACAACTGAGGTCATCAGTCCCCTAGACTTAGAAGTACTTAAAGCTAACTAACCTAAGGACATCATACATATCCATGCAGGAGGCAGGATTCGAACCTGCGACCGTAGCTGTTGCGCGGTTCCAGACTGTAGCACCTAGAACCGCTCGGCCACTCCGGCCGGCACTCACTGCTGGGTTCGTGTGTTTATCCGTTGCACGAAGACCATTAGTCCGTGGTTTGCTGTTGTAGGGAGTAGACGCCGGCTTCATAAAATTATCAGGATTCACAATGTTTTACGCAAAAGCTAAGAAAGCAGATATGGTCATTATTTAAGGTGAATATCGCCAAAATATGAGAGTAGTAGTGCGGTTGAATGCTGAGAGATATCCTGAGCGTGCAACGCCTTCGCGATCATAACTGCAAACATAACGCAAATATTTAGGGAATAGGAAATGTCGGTAATAAAAAAATTAAACGTATCAAATTAGCATGCGGCGGGTGACATGCAACTGACATCTTAACAGCTGTGGCACACAATTCACATTTTAATACGAGACAGGTCTAACACGACGGTGGAATCAGCCAACGAAGTGTTCCGCGAATACTACAGTCCAACAAATTACACCCATACCACGTACCACTCCATCAGGAGCTACAAGGCGAGAAGTTTTGACGAAGGGTACGGAAACTGCAAATAGATGATATGTTCTTGACCAAGATGTTATTTGCATACGAAGCATCATTTACAAATCAGGGCTCCATTAACCATTGCAACATGCCCTACTGGTCCGCTGAAAACCAATATTGGCTGACAGAAGTGGACACACAAAGACCTTGGTCAGTCAATGTGTGGTGCCGTCTTCTAAAGAATTGAATTATTGGTCCCTATTTTATCGATGGAAACTTTAATAGTGCGAGGTACTAGGATTTCTTAACAGAAATAGTGCCACTGCTACTAGAAGACATCCCGTTGGACATACGAGAAGTCATGTGGTACCAACTTGATGGATATCTTTCACGGATAATTACTGAGGTTCTGAACAACAGATTTGGACATCGTTTGATTGCTCGGTCCGGCAGCACAAAGTGGCCTGGACGTTCGCCAGACCCAACGTCTCTCGAATTTTACTTGTCGAGTAAATTGAAACCATAGGTTTACAATGAAATTGCAGCCACTTGCGAAGACATGAAAGATTTATTACAGGAGCTTATTCTCCTAACAGATCAGATGAAATTCAACGCGCAGTATTGTTCCGCCGCCCGGAATGGCCGTGCGGTTTGAGGTGCCATGTCACGGACTGCGCGGCCGCTCCCGCCGGAGGTTCAAGTTTTCCCTCGGGCATGGCTGCGTGTGCGTTGTTCTTAGCATAAGTTAGGTTAAGTTCGTTTAGGTAGTGTGTAAGTCTAGGGACCGATGACCTCAGCAGTTTGGTCCCTTAGGTATTCACACACATTTGAACATTTGAGTATTGTCCCCATCCAATCGTTTTGTAGTACGTATGACTGCCAATGAATGGTCATCATCTTCAACACGTATTGTAACAGCATTATCTGACGTCACTGAATAATTTGCCATTTTTGTATTTGTTGGGATCCGTAGCCTCCAGATGTTCAATAAACGTAGTAGGCTGTAATGTGATTTTTATTTAATCGTGTGATTAGCTAATTTCGACTACTTGCCATTGTCAAGCACCTGTAAAACCAACAAGGAAAAGCACTACATTGTCTGCACACATCGCCGTGTATAAATAACAAAACGGTTCAAATGGCTCTGAGCACTATGGGACTCAACATCTGTGGTCATAAGTCCCCTAGAACTTAGAACTACTTAAACCTAACTAACCTAAGGACATCACACACATCCATGCCCGAGGCAGGATTCGAACCTGCGACCGTAGCAGTCGCGCGGTTTCTGACTGAGCGCCTAGAACCGCTAGACCACCGCGGCCGGCTTATAAATAACACTTTACACACAGCACATTAAGATAAAACATTACTGCACAAATTTCTTACAACCACATGGTAACTTGCGCAGGTGCTTGACATGACAAGTAGTCGAAATTAGCTAATCGCACGCCGGCCGGAGTGGCCGAGTGGTTCTAGGCGCTACAGTCTGGAACCGCGCTACCGCTACGGTCGCAGGTTCGAATCCTGCCTCGGGCAGGGATATGTGTGGTGTCCTTAGGTTAGTTAGGTTTAATTGGTTCTAAGTTCTAGGGGACTGATGACCTCAGAAGTTAAGTCCCATAGTGCTCAGAGCCATTTGAACCATTTTTGAGCTAATCGCACGATTAAATAAAAATCACGTTACAGCCTACTACAGACCATGTTTACGTTTATTACGAATTACTTGTTGCACATTTCATCGTTGTATGCGTTTGCATATGCACTTATATAAGGTCAACACCATGATCTGACGTAAGATAATTACTGTACAACTTAATACATTGTACACATTTTCAAACATGTTATTAAAAAGTAAATAATATTACGTGACAATCCATTTAAGATAACAAAGTTAACTATCATATCTCCTCTGCCCTTCCACCTGCGAAAAAGTGATGAATACTGTGGTGTCACCGCCAGACACCACACTTGCTAGGTGGTAGCCTTTAAATCGGCCGCGGTCCGTTAGTATACGTCGGACCCGCGTGTCGCCACTGTCAGTGATTGCAGACCGAGCGCCGCCACACGGCAGGTCTAGAGAGACGTCCTAGCACTCGTCCCAGTTGTACATCCGAGTTTGCTAGCGATGGTTCACTGACAAAATACACTCTCATTTGCCGAGACTATAGTTAGCATAGCTTTCAGCTACGTCATTTGCTACGACCTAGCAAGGCGCCATTATCAATTGCTATTTATCTTGTGATGCATGTACCGTCAGACCGATGTTCACCAATTATGGATTAAAGTTAAGTATTCCAGAAGCTACGTACTATTTTTGCTGCTATAAGACCTTGACCTGTTCCAGACCTTACGCCAGCCTGCGTGAGCTTAACGCGTGCCCTTCGGCCTCCCGTCCTCGTGGATTGGCTGTCTTGCCAGTCCACAAAAAATACGACATTACGCTGATCAGCCAGAACATTATGACCACCGAGCTACTCTCTACATAAACCCGTCCAGGCGATAGCAGCGTCATCTGGTGAGCAATGACTGATAGTCAGACATACGCACGGTGCATGTAGTACCAGTGAGCATGCTGTGTGTAGAACGGGGAAGCCGCACGATCCATCAACTTGACCGAGGGCAGATTGTGATGGCCAGGAGGCTCGGCTCGAGCATTTCGGAAACTGCACGATTCGTCGGTTATTTGCGGAGTGCTGTGGTGAGTGTCTTCAACACGTGCCGAAACCAAGGCGAAACCATGTCCAGACGTCGTTGGGTTGGGCGGTCACTCCTCATTACAGATGTCGGACATCGTAGGCTGGTCAGAATGGTAAAACAGGACAGGCGGCGAGCTGTAGCGGAACTAACATCAGACTTTAATGCTGGGCAGAGTACAAGTGTGTCTGAACACTCAATGCACCGAACATTCCTAAAGATGGGCCTCCTCAGCCGACGACCCACGTATGTGGCAATGTTAACACCACGAATCGGCAACTACGTCTGAAATGGACACATGACCATCGGCACTGGACGTTGTCACAGTAGCAGAGCGTTGCATGGTCTGATGAATCCCGAAACCTTCTTCAACATGCCGATGGGAGGGTTCGAATCCGTCGTCTTGCAGGGGAACAGCTCATTGACACCTTTACTGCGGGACCGAGACAAGCTGGTAGCGGCTCCATTATGTTCTGGGAAGCATTCACGTGGGCATGCATGGTTCCAGTGGAGCCCGTGCAAGGTACCATGACGAGCATCGTACACTGGGTTCAGACTGCCATCATTCCTGTTTGTCGGCGGCAGTGGCATTTTTCAGCAAGATAATGCGCCATGTCACAATGCCAGGAGTGGAGATGGACGACTGTATGGACAGTTTCAGCAAGACGGAACAACAGCACACAACGCCTTGACAATCTTGTCACGAGTGTATGATACGTTCTGTGAGGAGAGCACAATCAGCAGACGCTGGTGCAATATCCTGGCCAACTCGTTCGCCTGATCTCTCTCCCTGCGATTTTTATTCGTGGGGTAAAGTGAAGGGTCATGTGTACTCAAATAATCCCCACTTACTGGAAGAACTACAACAGAACACTGAAAACGCTATTGCTGCCATCCCTCAGCCATAGTTGCTACGCGTGTTCACTGTTTAATAATTAGTGTTCAAAAACAAGGGTCAACCCTGCGTCAGTCTTATTGTAAATATTTCCCTGGACCGCTTTTATGTTGCCCACGACAATGAAATAAGCAAATAATCCTTATAGCCGGCCGCGGTGGTCTCGCGGTTCTAGGCACTCAGTCCGGAACCGCGCGACTGCTACGGTCGCAGGTTCGAATCCTGCCTCGGGCATGGATGTGTGTGATGTCCTTAGGTCGGTTAGGTTTAAGTAGTTCTAAGTTCTAGGGGACTGATGACCATCGCTGTTAAGTCCCATAGTGCTCAGAGCCATTTGAACCACTTTTTTGAAATAATCCTGATAAGCCTAAGTCAGGAAACCAGTGGTCTCCCGTATACAACATGTGCAGTCACGCCAATATTACATCACCGTTATTATCTAGGGATACGTTTTTGAATTATGTTCCTTACGGTGAAAGGATGCGCATGTGGTGCATACATGATGGTGGGATGACACACTTTCGCATGCTTATTCAGAATTACATTGTACGATTCTTCGATCTACATCTACATCTACATCTATACTCCGCGAGCCACCTTACGGTGTGTGGCGGAGGGTACTTATTGTACCACTATCTGATCCCCCCTTCCCTGTTCCATTCACGAATTGTGCGTGGGAAGAACGACTGCTTGTAAGTCTCCGTATTTGCTCTAATTTCTCGGATCTTTTCGTTGTGATCATTACGCGAGATACATGTGGGCGGTAGTAATATGTTGCCCATCTCTTCCCGGAATGTGCTCTCTCGTAATTTCGATAATAAACCTCTCCGTATTGCGTAACGCCTTTCTTGAAGTGTCCGCCACTGGAGCTTGTTCAGCATCTCCGTAACGCTCTCGCGCTGACTAAATGTCCCCATGACGAATCGCGCTGCTTTTCGCTGGATCATGTCTATCTCTTCTATTAATCCAACCTGGTAAGGGTCCCATACTGATGAGCAATACTCAAGAATCGGACGGACAAGCGTTTTGTAAGCTACTTCTTTCGTCGATGAGTCACATTTTCTTAGAATTCTTCCTATGAATCTCAACCTGGCGCCTGCTTTTCCCACTATTTGTTTTATGTGATCATTCCACTTCAGATCGCTCAGGATAGTAACTCCTAAGTATTTTACGGTCGTTACCGCTTCCAATGATTTACCACCTATGGCATAATCGTACTGGAATGGATTTCTGCCCCTATGTATGCGCATTATATTACATTTATCTACGTTTAGGGAAAGCTGCCAGCTGTCGCACCATGCATTAATCCTCTGCAGGTCCTCCTGGAGTACGTACGAGTCTTCTGATGTTGCTACTTTCTTGTAGACAACCGTGTCATCTGCAAATAGCCTCACGGAGCTACCGATGTTGTCAACTAAGTCATTTATGTATATTGTAAACAATAAAGGTCCTATCACGCTTCCCTGCGGTACTCCCGAAATTACCTCTACATCTGCAGATTTTGAACCGTTAAGAATGACATGTTGTGTTCTTTCTTCTAGGAAATCCTGAATCCAATCACAAACCTGGTCCGATATTCTGTAAGCTCGTATTTTTTTCACTAAACGTAAGTGCGGAACCGTATCAAATGTCTTCCTGAAGTCCAGGAATACGGCATCAATCTGCTCGCCAGTGTCTACGGCACTGTGAATTTCTTGGGCAAATAGGGCGAGCTGAGTTTCACATGATCTCTGTTTGCGGAATCCATGTTGGTTATGATGAAGGAGATTTGTATTATCTAAGAACGTCATAATACGAGAACACAAAACATGTTCCATTATTCTACAACAGATTGACGTAAGCGAAATAGGCCTATAATTATTCGCATCTGATTTATGACCCTTCTTGAAAATGGGAACGACCTGCGCTTTCTTCCAGTCGCTAGGTACTTTACGTTCTTCCAGCGATCTACGATAAATTGCTGATAGAAAGGGGGCAAGTTCTTTAGCATAATCACTGTAGAATCTTAAGGGTATCTCGTCTGGTCCGGATGCTTTTCCGCTACTAAGTGATAGCAGTTGTTTTTCAATTCCGATATCGTTTATTTCAATATTTTCCATTTTGGCGTCCGTGCGACGGCTGAAGTCAGGGACCGTGTTACGATTTTCCGCAGTGAAACAGTTTCGGAACACTGAATTCAGTATTTCTGCCTTTCTTCGGTCGTCCTCTGTTTCGGTGCCATCGTGGTCAACGAGTGACTGAATGGGGGATTTAGATCCGCTTACCGATTTTACATATGACCAAAACTTTTTAGGGTTCTTGTTTAGATTGTTTGCCAATGTTTTATGTTCGAATTCGTTGAATGCTTCTCTCATTGCTCTCTTTACGCTCTTTTTCGCTTCGTTCAGCTTTTCCTTATCAGCTATGATTCGACTACTCTTAAACCTATGATGAAGCTTTCTTTGTTTCCGTAGTACCTTTCGTACATGATTGTTATACCACGGTGGATCCTTCCCCTCGCTTTGGACCTTAGTCGGTACGAACTTATCTAAGGCGTACTGGACGATGTTTCTGAATTTTTTCCATTTTTGTTCCACATCCTCTTCCTCAGAAATGAACGTTTGATGGTGGTCACTCAGATATTCTGCGATTTGTGCCCTATCACTCTTGTTAAGCAAATATATTTTCCTTCCTTTCTTGGCATTTCTTATTACACTTGTAGTCATTGATGCAACCACTGACTTATGATCACTGATACCCTCTTCTACATTCACGGAGTCGAAAAGTTCCGGTCTATTTGTTGCTATGAGGTCTAAAACGTTAGCTTCACGAGTTGGTTCTCTAACTATCTGCTCGAAGTAATTCTCGGACAAGGCAGTCAGGATAATGTCACAAGAGTCTCTGTCCCTGGCTCCAGTTCTGATTGTGTGACTATCCCATTCTATACCTGGTAGATTGAAGTCTCCCCCTATTACAATAGTATGATCACGAAACTTCTTCACGACGTTCTGCAGGTTCTCTCTGAGGCGCTCAACTACTACGGTTGCTGATGCAGGTGGTCTATAGAAGCATCCGACTATCATATCTGACCCACCTTTGATACTTAACTTAACCCAGATTATTTCACATTCGCATTCGCTAATAACTTCACTGGATATTATTGAATTCTTTACTGCTATAAATACTCCTCCACCATTGGCGTTTATCCTATCCTTGCGGTATATATTCCATTCTGTGTCTAGGATTTCGTTACTGTTCACTTCCGGTTTTAACCAACTTTCCGTTCCTAATACTATATGCGCACTATTACCTTCAATAAGAGATACTAATTCAGGAACCTTGCCCTGGATACTCCTGCAGTTTACCAATATTACGTTAACTTTTCCTGTTTTTGGTCTCTGAGGACGGACGTTCTTTATCAACGATGATAATGTCCTCTCTGGTAAGCCGTCAGGTATTTTATCGTTTCGCCCAAGGGGGGGTCCCTCTAACCTAAAAAACCCCCGTGTGCGCGCCACACGTACTCTGCTACCCTAGTAGCTGCTTCCGGTGTGTAGTGCACGCCTGACCTGTCTAGGGGGGCCCTACAGTTCTCCACCCAATAACGGAGGTCGATGAATTTGCAACCATTATAGTCGCAGAGTCGTCTGAGCCTCTGGTTTAGACCCTCCACACGGCTCCAAACCAGAGGACCGCGATCGACTCTGGGCACTATGCTGCAGATATTAAGCTCAGCTTGCACTCCGCGTGCGATGCTGGTTGTCTTCACCAAATCAGCCAGCCGCCGGAAGGAACCAAGGATGGCCTCAGAACCCAAGCGGCAGGCGTCATTCGTTCCGACATGTGCTACTATCTGCAGCCGGTCACACCCAGTGCGTTCAATAGCTGCCGGAAGGGCCTCCTCCACATTACGGACGAGACCCCCCGGCAAGCACACCGAGTGCACACTGGCATTCTTCCCCGACCTACCCGCTATTTTCCTGAGGGGCTCCATAACCCGCCTAACGTTGGAGCTCCCTATAACTAATAGGCCCGCCCTCTGTGACTGTCGGGACCTTGCCGGAGAACCGGCCACTGGCCCAACAGGCGAGGCATCCTGTGGTGGCTCGGAAACGATGTCATCACCACTAGGAAGCACCCCGTACCTGTTGGAAAGGGGTAAGGCAGCTGCCACGCGGCCAGATCCCACCTTCGCCTTTCGGCCAGGCACGCGCGAGCCCACCACTGTCCGCCATTCACCCTGGAGTGATGGCTGACCGGTAAGATGCTCACTGCCGGAAGATGCAGCGACATCAGGGGTTCCATGTGATTCCAAGGCCACCGAAGTAGGCATAGGTCTCACCACAGTTGCCCCAACGCCACTACGAGCCGACGCCTGCGCCTCGAGCTCGATGAGCCTAACAGACAAAGCCTCCACCTGCCCCTGATGAGTGGTCAATTCTCCTTGCGTCCGCTCACAACAACCACAGTCCCTACACATGACTATGTTTACCCTACTCTATACGGTGACAAATTCCCAAGATAATCTTCTGATGAGCTACTCTGATAATCAAGAAACACTCACTGAAATACGAGACGCGAAAACTACGCTCGGTTTTCCCAGAAAAACTATTTAAAAGCTAACGCAGCAAATAAGTACAAAAACGCTTTATACAAACAGTACTCGCTGCTGCTGGTGCTCTCGCTCTGGCTGTCACAAGACAACTGCTGATTCAAGTGACTAGTGGCTAACAGCCGCGAAACAAACAAAAGACGGTTTTAGGGCGCTTTCTGTTCTAAACGATCAAGAAAACACTAAGAAATCTAACACGAAAACTACGTAAAGTTTTATCAAGAACTGTTAGTTACTATGCAGAGCAGATAAACACAAATAGAATCCCTTCCTTAGTGCAAGGTCGTAAACAAAATGCAAAATAAACGCTTTATACAAACAGTACTCGCTGCTGCTGGTGCTCTCGCTCTGGCTGTCACAAGACAGTGTTTCGGTCGCAACTCACCAATACTATGCCCTCCGATGTCCCACAACTTGAATCCGTTGGTATATCTGCACAGGAATATTTAAAAGCTATGTTGCATTCCATCCCTGTTGATGGTGTCGATGAACTCCAGGAACGCGTTGTGGATGACTTTCACTGGATTTTAAACACGGCTGGAATTTTTGCACGTGTGCGGCCGTCGATGAGGAGACGTGCAGGGTGGTCATATGCAACATTTGTAATAATGGTTCAAATGGTTCAATTGGCTCTGAGCACTATGGGACTTAACATCTGTGGTCATTAGTCCCCTAGAACTTAGAACTACTTAAACCTAACTAACCTAAGGACATCACACACATCCATGCCCGAGGCAAGATTCGAACCTGCGACCGTAGCAGTCGCGCGGTTCCAGACTGTAGCGCCTAGAACCGCTCGGCCACTCCGACCGGCTTATTGAGCGATGTAATATTTGCATTCGAGCAAACGGTGCAAATTTCGAACACCTTTTGTAAAAGTGATCTGTTTCTAAACGTAGAAGTTACAAAATTATTGTCCTCGCTGTAGCACAGTAAAAGTTATTGTTGCCCTGTGTTTCTTTCCTTTCGTCCTTTCTTTTTTTGTTCACTGGCATTATTATAAAAGAAAATGTAGGTCATGTCCTCGTAACGACGCAATTCTTAAGATTACACTCTTTTACTTGTGACGCAATGTGATAGATTTTTGTTCTACTGCAGTTTGCAATAATCCAGCGGAGACCGCGTGACCAGTAAATAAAATAATAAATCTTACTTTAATGTAAATACCTAATAGTCTAACGCAACAAAAAAAAACACTGCCTGTCAGACACAAGACTCGAAGCCCGAGCCCCACGCGCCAAAGTAGCGCACTAGGCCCGGAGTCACACCAACTGGGCTTGGGTTGGGATGATCAGGTGCGACAGACCGATAGGCTCAACCGCTGCAGGAGCGCGGTGAGGTTCGTCATATGGTGACGTCAAGTGTTCAACATTTGTCATCCACTTTTGGGTATTTCCCGACATTTGCGACCTCGTGTGTCTTACATTAAATCACTTGTCTCAGAGTCATCTACGTCACTTCGGATGTTTCTAAACGTTAATAAGAATAACACTATATATATATGGTGTAAATTTTAAGTTGACAAACCAGAATAACTCGAAAAATAAGCTTCACATGCAAAAATGTGTAGAATCCAAAGTTGATTATTTTCGAAGGGGACTTCTCCTGGTGCTAAAATTAGCCCGTCACCCCAGCCCCCTGGGGGTGAGGCGGGAGGCAACTTTAAAATTTCAAATGAGAACCCCCATTTTTTATTGCAGAATCAGATTCTACATAAGAAACTACGTACATTTTGTCCTAAACTTTTGATTCTTGGTAGTTGGCGCTGTAATTCAAGAAAATCCATGTTCTCGTTTTTGCGTGGACAATGGTTACGGATAAATAAAAAGTTTTGTCCGCAGGTTCGGATCAACATTTGCGTCAAAATTTGTAAAACTCTAATTCCTCTCTCTCAAACCCCACCCTATGGGGAGAGAGGGAGAGTTTTAGTTTTAGCGAATCAAAATTTACGAAGTGAAGTAAGTATTTTTTATTTATGCGTAATCATTTTCCACGCAAAAATGAGAGCATAGATTTTCTAGAATTACAGCGCCAACTACCAAGAATTAAAACAAACGTTTAGTTTTTTATGTAGAATCTGATTCTGCAATAAAAAAGGGGGTTCCCATTTGAAATTTTAAAGTTGCATCCCGCCCCACCCCAAGGGGGCTGGCGGGTTAATTTTAGCACCAGCAGATGTCACCGTCGAAAATGATCAACTTTGGATTCTACACATTTTTTCGTGTGAAGCTTATTTTTTGAGCTATTCTGGTTTGTCAGCTCAAAATTTACACCCGGTATATACGCAGTACTTTCATGGTATTAAGTTATTCTCTAAGCTTTTGCCCTTTGCTGCTTGTGATTACAGATGATGCCACATAGTCGAAAATTGTGTGTGTGTGTGTGTGTGTGTGTGTGTGTGTGTGTACACACTTGCGTGTATGTGTACATATGCGTGTGTGATTGTGTGTCTTTGTGTAATCATTTGTAACCACAAGTAGCTAAGGGTAAAACCTAACAGAACAACTTAATACCACGCAAATGCCGGGTTACACAAATGAAACAAGACTGTGCTTATTACTAACGAACTATCCGCCGTGATACATAGGTGTGTGACTGTGTTTCGACCTTTCATTGCCTCCTTAAATTGTGACCATTTTCCTCAAAACAGATGACTAAATGATACTGAGTGAGCGATTTATCACGGACATGTTCTGTCGAAAAATTTATGCGACGTTTAATGTGAAACAAAAGACACTGAAGCTTAACAGCTGTGTTATCACCAAATATATTCAGTTAGTGATAGTTGCCTTCATAGCATTACCCATCCGAGTCCTGGGGCGTCTGCTTTCCTTCGTCTCATCGCTTAAAACAGTTCTGCTTTATGTTTTTCTGTTTTTTTAAAAAAAAAAAGATTCAAATGGCTCTGAGCACTATGGGACTTAACATCTGAGGTCATCAGTCGCCTAGAACTTAGAACTACTTAAACCTAACGAACCTAAGGTCTTCAACCGGTGTTCTTGGTGTTTTCCGGTGAAATAACTTCAGAAGAAATTTTTGCGAACTGCTTTCAGTTTCGTTACTGTCATTAGACGTTTGATTTTCTTTCTGTGTTAGTATTTTGTTATATTCTCATTTGTTGTTGATTAATACTTTCAATAATAGTAGTTACTTCCCTTGTAGAGCAAGTTTGTGATAATTGTAGTCAGTTTTTAACATCTTCTTATTGTAGTAGCGGAACTTAGATAAAGTTGTTTTCTTGTTTCAATAATTGTAAAATTTTACCATGAGTGAGAAGTGTGGGCTTTGCCGTAGGTTTGTGAGTAGTGGATTGCGGTGTGAGACTTGTTCGAAGTATTTTCACTGGGGGGAATGCAGTGGGGAAGCCAGTGGGCATTCTGGTGAGATCCTCTCCTGGAACTGCAGGTTATGTAGCAAGAGTAAGTTGATAGAGGAGCAGGAGCGTAAGATCTGTGCCCTTCAGGTGCAGTTGAAAAACGCACAGGAGGAGCTAGATAGGATGAGGAGGGAGAAGGGGGTTGGGGAATGGGAGCTGGCTGTTGGCAAGAGATCTGCTAGGAGAAGGAGATTTTCAGATAGTTTTCCTATTGGTGTTTGTAATAGATATGACCAACTGTCAGAGTCTAGTGGAGAGGAATCTCTAGTAGCTGTAGATATAGGAAGTATGCAGCAGACCTCAGCAGTTACGGTGGCTAGGACAGTTGCAAAGTCTAAGAGAAAGAAGAAGGTTCTGCTGTTAGGTAGTTCTCATGGTAGAGGTGTAGGCCAGCAGTTGCAGGAAGTTTTGGGGAGTGAGTACCAGGTCACCAGCATTGTGAAGCCTAATGCAGGATTGGCTCAGGTGACTTTTAACATAGGGGGGTTATGTAGGGATTTTACTAAAGAGGATCAGGTAGTGATTGTGGGTGGGGCTGGTAATAGTATTGATAGGGATGGGAAGTATGACATAGATGGTGACCTGGAAAAGATAGCCACTCAGACTGGCAACACGAATGTGCATTTCGTGGAACTGTTTCAGCGTCACGATCGGCCTCATCTTAATATAGCCGTCAGGCGTAATAACATGAGACTTGGGGGTGCGCTGATGACAGAAGGCATGAGTCACATTTCAGTGGTGTCGGTGGAGTCTATCAGTAGGACGGGTTTCACTAGACATGGCCTGCACCTCAACAGGTATGGGAAGGGGAGGTTGGCAAAACTTATAGGTGACAGCATAGGTGGGGGTGGTGGGATCACTCATGGGAAAATTCCGGTAGTTGTGGGTGTTAGAGCTGTACCTTTTTTAGATTGAAGTCAGCTGATCGGTATTCCTGCTTAAGGGAAGTCTCTCTAACAAAGAAACCACTTTCTACAAAGCTTGGGTATCCGATTAATGAGGGAATTAGTATATTTCATCAAAATATACAAGGTATTCGAGATAAAGTTAGTGAACTGCTTATAGATGTTGACTCTGAAATTATTGGTATATCTGAACACTTCTTAAATAAGGAGATAATTCAGAGGCTTCCTTTACCAGGATACAGGTTGGCTGGCAGCTTTTCTAGGAGCTCTTTGCGGTGTGGGGGAGTAGCCATGTATGTGAGAAACGGTATCCCATTTGAGTCAATTGATGTTTCAAAGTACTGCACTGAAAAGGTGTTTGAATGTTGTGCAGGTGTGGTTAAATTTAGTGGAGCTAAACTTCTTACTGTTGTTATTTATAGATCCCCAGACTCCGATTTCACAACATTTTTGCTAAAGCTAGAGGAGGTTCTTGGTTCACTTTATAGGAAATACAAAAAGTTAGTTATATGTGGTGACTTCAATATTAATTGTATAAGTGACTGTGCAAGGAAAAGGATGCTGGTAGACCTCCTTAATTCATATAATCTTATGCAAACCGTATTCTTTCCAACGAGGGTGCAAGGGAACAGTAGAACAACCATAGACAATATTTTTGTTCATTCGTCATTATTAGAAGGGCATTCTGTTAGCAAAAAGGTGAATGGCCTTTCAGATCATGATGCACAAATTTTAAGTCTAAAAGATTTTTGTGCTTCAACACATGTTAAATATAGTTACCAACTTTTTAGGAAAGCTGATCCAGTTGCTGTACAGACTTTTGTAAACCTTATCAAGGAACAAGATTGGCAAGATGTTTATAGTGCTGATACAGTAGACGATAAATATAATGCTTTCCTCAAGACTTTTCTCGTGCTCTTTGAAAGTTGCTTTCCGTTAGAACGTTTAAAACAGGGTACTAGCACAAACAGGCAGCCTGGGTGGCTGACTAAAGGGATAAGAATATCTTGTAGAACAAAGTGGCAATTATATCAAAACGTTAGAAACAGTCAAAATCTAAATGCAGCAGCCCATTACAAACAGTATTGTAAGGTGCTTAAAAAAGTTATTAGGAAGGCAAAAAGTATGTGGTATGCAGATAGAATAGCTAAGTCTCAGGATAAAATTAAAACCATATGGTCAGTCGTAAAGGAAGTGGCTGGTCTGCAGAGACAGGTCGAGGATATAGAATCAGTGCGTAGTGGGGATGTCCGTGTTGCTGATAAGTCGCATATATGTACAGTACTTAATAATCACTTTCTGAATATAGCAGGTGAACTAAATAGAAACCTAGTCCCAACAGGGAATCATATAGCGCTCTTAGAAAAAAGTGTTCCGAGACTGTTACCTGAAATGCTCCTCCATGATACTGACAAGAGGGAGATTGAGTTAATAATTAAATCACTAAAGACCAAGAACTCTCATGGATATGACGGGGTATCTAGCAGAATACTGAAGTATTGTTCCACGTATATTAGCTCAGTACTTAGCCATATCTGTAACTTTTCCTTTAGCAGTGGTCGGTTTCCTGACCGATTAAAGTACTCGGTAGTGAAGCCACTTTATAAAAAGGGAGACAGGGATAATGTTGACAATTATAGACCTATTTCTATGCCATCGGTGTTTGCTAAAGTTATCGAGAGGCTTGTATATACAAGGTTACTGCAGCATTTAAATTCACATAATTTGCTGTCAAATGTACAGTTTGGTTTTAGAAATGGCTTAACAACTGAAAATGCTATATTCTCTTTTCTCTGTGAGGTTTTGGACGGATTAAATAAAAAGTTGAGAACGTTAGGTGTTTTCTTTGATTTAACGAAGGCTTTTGACTGTGTTGACCACAAAATATTACTGCAGAAGTTGGAACATTATGGAGTAAGGGGAGTAGCTTACAATTGGTTCGCCTCCTACTTTAAGAACAGAAAGCAGAAGGTAATCCTCCGCAATATTGAGAGTGGTAATGATGTTCAGTCCCAATGGGGCACT
This sequence comes from Schistocerca piceifrons, assembly GCF_021461385.2. Lineage (NCBI taxonomy): Eukaryota > Metazoa > Arthropoda > Insecta > Orthoptera > Acrididae > Schistocerca > Schistocerca piceifrons. Next base: position 135,659,055 of record NC_060149.1, read on the forward strand.
GTTAAATGGGGCGTTCCCCAAGGGTCGGTGCTGGGGCCACTGCTGTTCCTTATTTATGTAAATGATATGCCTTCTAGTATTACAGGTGATTCAAAAATATTTCTGTTTGCTGATGACACCACCTTGGTAGTGAAGGATCTTGTGTGTAATATTGAAACATTATCAAATAATGTAGTTCATGAAGTAAGTTCGTGGCTTGTGGAAAATAATTTGATGCTAAATCACAGTAAGACTCAGTTTTTACAGTTTCTAACCCACAATTCAACAAGAACTGACATTTTAATCAGACAGAATGGGCATGTTATAAGCGAGACGGAACAGTTCAAGTTCCTAGGCGTACGGATAGATAGTAAGCTGTTGTGGAAAGCCCATGTTCAGGATCTTGTTCAGAAACTAAATGCCGCTTTATTTACCATTAGAACAGTATCTGAAATAAGTGACATTTCAACACGAAAAGTAGTATACTTCGCATATTTTCATACGCTTATGTCATATGGTATTATTTTTTGGGGTAATTCTTCTGATTCAAAAAGGGTATTTTTGGCTCAAAAACGGGCTGTTCGAGCTATGTATGGTGTAAGTTCGAAAACCTCTTGTCGACCCCTATTCAATAGTCTGGGAATTTTGACATTGCCCTCACAGTATGTATTTTCTTTAATGTCGTTTGTTGTTAGCAATATTAGCTTATTCCCAAGAGTTAGCAGCTTTCACTCAGTTAATACTAGGCAGAAATCAAATCTGCATGTGGAATGCACTTCCTTGACTCTTGTGCAGAAAGGAGTGCAGTATTCTGCTGCATCCATTTTCAATAAGCTACCACAAGAACTCAAAAACCTTAGCAGTAGCCCAAACACTTTTAAGTCTAAACTGAAGAGTTTCCTCATGGCTCACTCCTTCTATTCTGTCGAGGAGCTCCTGGAAGAGATAAAAAATTAAGCAAATTCCAGTGTTACATTCTTGATTTTCTTTATTTAAACTAACGACTTGTTTCATTTTATGTGTTTCTACAATCGTGTTATAATTTCATGTATTGACTCGTTCCATGACCATGGAGACTTCTCCTAAATGTGGTCCCACGGAACAATAAATAAATAAATAAATAAATAAATAAATAAATCACACACATCCATGCCCGAGCAGGATTCTAACCTGCGACCGTAGCAGTCACGCGGTTCCGGACTGAAGTGTCTAGAACCGCACGGCCACCGCTGCCGGCTTTATGTTTGCTTGTTACAAGGTAGGTGCTCTACCGTTTCTTCTTTTTAGGGTCATAAGGAAACGTTTGTGGTAAATTACTCGTCCACTACTCTAGTGATCGACTTTGGAGATACCTATCACAGTCTAAATGTACTGTTCAAGATCGAAAAACATTCGTGCACTAATGCAAGAAACGAATAGCTCCTTAGCAATGATCGTTCAAATGGCTCTAAGCACTATGGGACTTAACATCTAAGGTCATCAGTCCCTTAGACTTAGAACTAATTAAACCTAACTAACCTAAAGACATCACACAGATCCATGCCCGAGGCAGGATTCGAACCTGCGACCGTCACAACAGCTCGGTTCCGGACTGAAGGGCCTAGAACCGCTCGGTCACAGCGGCCGGCTCCTTAGCAATGAGAACAGACTAATTTCCTTTATTTCACGATAGTACATCAACACTATCCGATCAAATTCATCCGTACATCTGCTACTGGACATTAATATAGCGTGTGACAATTGTTCGCTTTTATGACGACATGAACTCTACTGGGGACCCTCCCAGTGATGTGTCTGAATGTCTGTGGGTGAATGTAGTCCATTCTTCCTCAAAAGCCGAAACCAGACAAAGTAACGATGTTGGGCGCAGGGATCTGAAGCGAAGTCGACGTTCTAACTCATCTCAAAGGTATTACATTGTTTCAGGTCGAGAATCTGGATAGGCCAGTCCATTTCAGGAACGTCATTGCCATTAAACTATTGCCTCATAATCATCGTCTCCGAACTGTTCCTCTATATTACGCAATGCATAATGCTGTAAAATGTGTTCATATCCTTCCGTATTTAACGTAAGCCCAATAAGGGGATCACACTCAAAACCACGAGAAACGCCCCCATACACTACTTCCTCCACTCTTCACAGTTGGCACTACACATGATGGCAGCCGCGCGGGATTAGCCGAGCGGTCTGAGGCGCTGCAGTCATGGACTGTGCGGCTGGTCCCGGCGGAGATTCGAATCCTCCCTCGGGCAAGGGTATGTGTGTTTGTCCTAAGGGTAATTTAGGTTAAGTAATGTGCATGCTTAGGGACTGATAACCTTAGCAGTTAAGTCCCATAAGATTTCACACACATTTGAACATGATGGTAGGTGAGGTTCTCTAGATATTCGCCAAACAAAAACCCTTCCATTACTCGTTTCCAGTCATCCAGTGTCCAGTGGCGTCGTTCTTTACATCACCTCAAGCTTCGGTTAGCACTGATTACAGAAATGTGTGCTTTATGAGGAGCTGCCCTACAATTTTTATCCCCTTGCGGACAGTCATTGTGCCAGCAGGACTTCTGGTAGCAGTTTGAAACTTGAGAGTGACTCCTTCCGATGATTGCTTGCGATTTTGTACAGCAACCCCCTGCAATGCTCGACAGTCAGTGAGTACCTGAGGCCTGCGTGGTCTTGGCTCAGCTACAGTCGTTCCTTCGCGTTTCCTCTTCAGAATCACATCGCCAACAGTCGAAATGAGCGGCTTTAAAGGGACTGAAATCTCCCTGATGGATTTGTTGCTCACAAGGCAAACTCCACATCGCACCCCGCTCCGATTTAGAGGTAAAATGGCCCAGTGGATAACTCGTCAAAAACTGAACGCAAATCAAGCATGAAAACAGGAAGAAGGTATATTGAACTGTGAAAAAAGAAGCAAAATAGAAACAATGAACGTTCCAAGCTCAGAATGTGGAACATCGAGCGTGAGCGTCTTCCAAAAATCACATCGTCGTAGTCGTGTAGTCGCGGTGTTGAACTGCAAAGCTGGGGATCCGTGTTCAAATCTCTCTCATGCCCTTTTTGGCACAAAATTATGAACTTCCCCTCCGGTCACTGACGTGTCTGTTCTATTTCTGTAGTCTTGGCAATTGTCATACTACATATTGTTTATAGAATATGAGTCATGTCGTAAGAATATATTACCGTCGCAAGTAAATGTGATGAATAGTGAGAGCAGGCGAGATGCCTCATAGACCTCTCACAGAAATAAAAACCACTAATAAATTGGTATGAAGTATGTCACAACAAAGGAATCCAAGAGTCAAATCTTCCAATACGTAACGCAGGAGTCATAACATGTGATACTTGTGTAGAACAAATAGGAGATACGTACGTCAGGAGGTCCTTTCCTTACACCTCGCTGTGGCAAATGGATGTAACCCCACGACAAAAATTTCAATACAGGTAACGGACACGTCAATGACGGAACGGACAGTTCATAATTTTGAGAATATATATGCCACGTTGAAGGTCTGAACAGGGATATCTCCCTTTGCAGTTTGGCGGATCTGCTTTCGTGGCATCTAACGGTTGATCGTACTGCATTAGATAGGTGTGTCAGGATACTTTTGATCGAGTAGTGTTAATCAATCATAATTTCCTCATGCTGGATGCCAGACATAAAGAAATTTCACTATAGTGAAATTTCATATTTCCTGCTTTTAAGCGCCGTTACAGAATCCTGAATCCTGTTATATTGAAGGAAAGACTCAGGTTTAACATCCCACCGACAATGAATTTATTAGAATGACGCACAAGCTCGGCTTAGAAAAGAATGGGCAAGTAAATTGGTTGTGCTTTCTTTTTTTTTCTTTTTTTTCAAATGGCTTAATGACCGAACCGGAATTTGAAATCGCTTCCTTCCCAACTGTTAACCCAGTGTGCTACAACCGTTTAAACTCGCCCGACGATACGCTGTGTAGAATAGTTCTTCACAGACTTGTGAGTGTTCCGTTTCAACACCATTCGCTTGTAAGGATGGTTTTTCCAAGGTTAGTGAACTGTGGTTGGTTCTTTTATGGTTCTAGACACCGTACTGTCTAATTATTAATGATTCTGATACGGAATCGATATTTTGAGCACCCTGTCGTCTTCCCTTATTTGCTTTTATATTGAGGTTTTGTCGCGAAATTTTTTCAGTTGGTGGAAATGGTAGAAGAAATCGGTACCGTTCAAATGGCTCTGAGCACTATGGGACTTAACGACTATGGTCATCAGTCCCCTAGAACTTAGAGCTACTTAAACCTAACTAACCTAAGGACATCACACAACACCCAGCCATCACGAGGCAGAGAAAATCCCTCACACCCCGCCGGGAATCGAACCCGGGAACCCGGGCGTGGGAAGCGAGAACGCTACCGCGCGACCACGAGATGCGTGCATCGGTACCGTCTTTGTTAATGAAACTATGTAGACATTCGCTCCAAGTGGTTTAGGAGAGACGCAAAAACTGATTTGGGGACGGACAAACAGAATTTCGAAGCCTAAACCACGAACAGAGAGTTGTGACGTTTACGTTCTTGCGCTAACGGACCTTTGAAATATTGGTGTACAATTCCGTAATTTTGTACATTCGCTCTTTTATGAACAATTATAACACACCTGTTTCAAATCTTCCACCAACGTCAAAGATGGAAATTGCTATAATCTGTGAAAAGTTTTTATTTTTGTTGAAAACATTTAATAGGTATGTCGTATTCGTTCTCTGCTCTGCCCTAATGCTGGAGTGCCATTTACGTCAGTCAGTTGCTGAAGCGAGACCATGAGTTATTTACCGTGCGATATTTGAAAAACCGAGAGAGTGCTGCGTTCGTAGTTATTTCTCCGTCAACAGGAAGTTAAACATTACAAAAACAGAGATAAAGGTGGTAAGGTCAGTGACGGAATACCTGCGATTACGCGCACATGCGCTGTCAGAAAAAGCAACTTTTTCATCTGTCATTTTTCTCATAGTCTTTCTGTATAGCCTGAGGGAAACTGTCAGTGTTTACAGCACTGGAAAGAGATGGTAAACTAGTACTGCTTACAGCTGTTACATCCCGTACCTCTCAAGTTCATCTTCTAGAAATTCATGGTAACGCTTTTAAGAACAAACGGGGAAAAGACGAGGGGTTTGTTTGCATTGTAGTATCAGATACGCGTCAAGAGATGGCACCAGCTGCGTGCCAACCCAAGGCCACCCGGCTGCCCGTAGGTAACTCGTGCCCCGTCCGCTAGGAGAACTTATTAGCTGGTCGGTGGTCGCCCTCCGTTTGTTGTTACCTGTTCGGCGGCCCTCTTAGGCGAAGAGTATTTACTGACTGCGGGTACGACGTCAGCATTTGAACTCAATTTCTGACGTCGCTGTCACGTACCATTCACTGTTTAAATAGTTCATATTAAGCAAAAGGTAATGCGAACATAATTAAATTAAACGTGTCATTAGGATTATACATCTAACTATTTTCCGACTACTAAACGCAAGCCTTTAAAGTGCACGAGAATTTCATGTTTCGCACATGTCAAAATGCACGCAAACCTGTGCGAAGTGATAACCTGTGTACGAGATCACTTTTATTTGGAACATGACCTTCTCCGTACATACAGCACACTATAAGGCTTACTCGAATTCTACAGACAGACAGTTATACAGACATGCAGAAGTCCTAAGCATTTTTGGGTATAACAGAATTCTCCCAATGAAGATACAAATTGTTTGTGAAGGTTTCTGTTGGTCGTTAAAATTATTCCCACACAGAATTGTTTCACTGTCTAGTACAATCCGAAACCACTCGGTACACACAACACGATTTTGCGAGACCGTCCTCGTCATTACGAAACAGATTCGGATTCTGCAACTATGCACTGACGTCATCTGTTTGCGACTCATGAAAATTTGTGTCGGATCGGGACTTGAACCAAATTTCCCGCTTATCACGAGCGGTACCCTTAACCAATATTTTTGACCACTTCGGATATTCATTCCCGCCTCTACGGCCGATCCAAAATTCCATACGTCACGTAGTCACAACCCTTAGGCTTGCACAATCCGTGAGTCATGCACAGGGAGACAGATATTATATTATCATTTTAGCCCGTTGAGGCTTGGATATATCATTGACGATTACAATGTCTGTGAAGATACAGACACCGTGTAAGCTCAGTCATTGTAACCTTCAGTATCCCCGGCATTCTTCCAAAGGTCACCATTTAAATTCTCTAAGCATTTTTCTTACATCTTCGTATGGGTCGTATCGATCTCTAGTATGTCTTATAATGACTCCAAACAATCTACATCTACAACTACATGGATACTCTGCAAATCACATTTAAGTGCCTGACAGAGGGTTCATCGAACCACATTCACAATAATTCTCTTTTATTCCACTCTTTAACAGGGTGCGGAGAAAAACGAACACCTATATCTTTCCGTACGAGCTCTGATTTTCCTTATTTTATTATGATGACCGTGTATCCCTATGTAGGTCGGCATCAACAAAATATTTTCGTGTTTGGAGGAGAAAGTTGGTGATTGAAATCTCATGAGAAGATTCCGCCGCAACGAAAAACGCTTTTGTTTTAATGATGTCCACCCCAAATTGTGCATCATTTCGGTGACACTCCATCCCCTATTTCTCGGTAATACCAAACGTGCTGCCCTTGTTTGAGCTTTCTCGATGAACTCCGTCAATCCTATCTGGTAAGGATCCCACACCGCGCAACAGTACTCCAAAAGACGACGGACAAGCGTAGTGTAGACAGTCTCTTTAGTAGATCTGTTATATTTTCTAAGTGTCCTACCAATAAAACGCAGTCTTTGGTTGGCCTTCCCCACAACATTTTCTGTGTGTTCCTTCCGACTTAAATTGTTCGTAATTGTGATTCCTAGGTACTTAGTTGAATTTGCGGCCTTTAAATTTGACTGAATTATCGCATAACCCAAGTTTAATGGGTTCCTTTTAGCACTCGTGTGGATGACCTCACACTTTTCGTTATTCAGGATCAATTACCAATTTTTGCACCATACAGAATCTTTTCTAAATCGTTTTTCAGTTTATTCTGATCTTCTGATGACCTCATTAGTAGATAAACGACAGCGTCATCCTCAAACAATCTAAGACGGCTGCTCCTAAATCATTTATATAGATAATGAACAGCGAAGGGCCTATAACACTACTATGGGGAACGCCAGAAATCACTTCTGTTTCACTCGATAACTTTCCATCAATTACTACGAGTGAAAGAATATTCTACACTTGGTCACGATAGTGTTGGTATGCGGGTTTCTTCAGAGATACTCATCATTTACCAGAATCCCAACAAATAAAAGTCTTCCCTTCAAATTTTCCGTTAAAGGTGTGCGCCCCAAGTCATGTCGTTTCGAAGTATCACGCCTGGATATTGAAACAATATGACGCGCTCCAGAAGCTAAGTAACAAACTTTTAATCACATACTATGGGGCTTTTCCTGTTGTATTTTAGCATTGTCTCGCATTTACGAAAATTTAAACAGAGCTGTAATGCAGTTCACCAAGTTATCTAAGTCGATCTGCATTTGCTTACAATCACCGAGTGACGATACTTTCCTATAGCCAACAGAATTTCCAGCCAATAATTAGTGTGACCGAGTCTGATAAATCTCTTATAAACAGGGTGATTTTGCGGTTATGTTACAGACTTTCAGGGATGATGCAGAAGGGTAGATGTATCCATCTGAGGTAAGGTGCCCTAGTCCGGAAATGACAGGGTCGAAAGTTATAAGCGAAAATCGATCTGCTACTTCTGCGAGCAAGCTCTTTGCTTTCCATATTTCAGGAGAAGGCAACATGGACCAGAACAAGAAAAAATAGTGTAGTAAATATGGGCTCTAAAGTGCGTAGTTTAAAATCTACAAGAGTTTGTTCAGTACAAGAGATATGTTTCACACTAGCAAAGATGACCCAAGTGCTCATAGCTGTTAACGTATGCAGTTTAGAGCCCATATTTGCTGGACATTTTTTCTTGTTTTGGCCCATATTATCTCCTTCCAAAATATGGAAAGCAAAGAGGTTGCAGTATAAGAGGCCCACTGTCGGAGGTATTGGCACGATTTTCACTTATAACATTTGACTCCGTCGTTTCCGGACCAACTTACCTCAAAGTAATACATTCACCCTTCTCCGTTATCACTGAAAGTTTCTAGCACAATCACGCAATCACCCTGTGTGTTCATAATATTAGTGGTCTTACCACTCTTCTTCGGCCGTGCGGTTCTGGGCGCTACAGTCTGGAGCCGAGCGACTGCTACGGTCGCAGGTTCGAATCCTGCCTCGGGCATGGATGTGTGTGATGTCCTTAGGTTAGTTAGGTTTAATTAGTTCTAAGTTCTAGGCGGCTGATGACCTCAGAAGTTAAGTCGCATAGTGCTCAGAGCCATTTGAACCATTTTCAGCTGTTTTTTTGTTACAGATTTTACCTTTTGGTGGGCTCTAAATAGAGGCCATCAGCGCACACTGTCGGATATCCCTTAATTTAAATAATTAAAAATAATATTCATTAAATAGTAAAATCGAGCATTAAAACACGTCTGCATCTCCCAACACATGAAAAACACACACACACACACTTATTATTGACGTGGTAATTGTTCGTAAAACACCCTAAACCCGCAAATATTCAAAATAAAATTTGAAGGTTGAATTTAAATATACTGGGTGGTCCACTGATAGTGACCTGGGCAAATATCTCACGAAATAAACATCAAAGGAAAAAACTACAAAGAAGGAGGAAACCAGATGGCGCTATGGTTGCCCCGCTAGATGGCGCTGCCATAGGTCAAACGGATATCAACTGCGTTTTCTCAAAAAGGAACCACCATTTTTTTATTACATATTCGTGTAGTACGTAAAGAATTATGAATGTTTTATTTGGACCACTTTTTTCGTTTTGTCATAGATGGCGGTGCAATAGTCACAAACGTATAACTACGTGGTATCACGTAACATTCCGCCAGTGCGGACGGTATTTGATTCGTGATACATTACCCGTGTTAAAATGGACCGTTTACCAATTGCGGAAAGGGTCGATATCGTGTTGATGTATGGCTATTGTGATCAAAATGCCCAACGAGCGCGTGCTATGTATGCTACTCGGTATCCTGGACGACATCATCCAAGTGTCCGGACCGTTTGCCGGATAGTTACGTTATTTAAGGAAACAGGAAATGTTCAGCCACATGTGAAACGTCAACCACGACCTGCAACAAATGATGATGCCCAAGTAGGTGGTTCAGCTGCTGTCGCGGCTAATCCGCTCATCAGTAGCAGACAAACTGCGCGAGAATCGGGAATCTCAAAAACGTCGGTGTTGAGAACGCTACATCAACATCGATTGCACCCGTACCATATTTCTATGCACCAGAAATTGCATGGTGACGACTTTGAACGTCGTGTACAGTTCTGCAACTGGGCACAAGAGAAATTACGGGACGATGACAGATTTTTTGCACGCGTTCTATTTAGCGACGAAACGTCATTCACTATCAGCGGTAACGTAAACCGCTATAATATGCACTACTGGGCAACGGAAAATCCACGATTGCTGCGACAAGTGGATCATCAGGGTCCTTGGCGGGTTAATGTATGGTGCGACATTATGGGAGGAAGGATAATTGGCCCCCATTTTATCGATGACAATCTAAATGGTGCAATGTATGCTTATTTCCTGCGTAATGTTCTACCGATGTTACTGCAAGATGTTTCACTGCATGACAGAATGGCGATGTACTTCCAACATCATGGATGTCCGGCACATAGCTCGCGTGCGGTTCAAGCAGTATTGAATAGCATATTTCATGACAAGTGGATTGGTCGTCGAAGCACAATACCATGGCCCGCACGTTCACCGGGTCTGACGTCCCCGGATTTCGTACCTAAGTTCTGTATTTTAATTTAAAAATCCTACCTGTTACCAACTATTCAAATGGTTCAAATGGCTCTGAGCACTATGGGACTTAACATCTGTGGTCATCAGTCCCCTAGAACTTAGAACTAATTAAACCTAACTAACTTAAGGACATCTCACACATCCATGCCCGAGGCAGGATTCGAACCTGCGACCGTAGCAGTCACGCGGTTCCGGACTGCGCGCCTAGAACCGCTAGACCACCGCGGCCGGCTTACCAACTATTCGTCTAAAATTGTGAGCCATATGTTGTGACTATTACAGCGTCATCTATCACAAAGCGAAAAAAGTGGTCCAACCAAAACATTCAATTTCTTTACGTACTACACGAATATGTAATAAAAAATGGGGGTTCCTGTTAAAAAAAAAAACTCAGTTGATATCCGTTTGACCTATATCAGCGCCAACTAGCGGGCCAACCATAGCGCCATCTGGTTTTCCCCTTCAAGCTAGACAAGTTTCGTTCTTTGTAGTTTTTTCGTTCGACGCTTATTTAATGAGATATTTGGCCCGGTCACGATGAATGGACCACCCTGTATAGCCCTATGTCGATGCTTGACCATACAGTACACAAGAAAAACTAGCCACTCTGCGAAACAGACAAATCTTATCGCTATAACATTAGAAACCAGATCCGTAGCCGAGATAGCCTACGAACGTCTGTGCGGTGGCGCTGGACGTGGGATTAGCCTATTGCCGGTCAGTATTTGGCTGGCCAGGAGGGGAGACGCTGCGGTGAACAGTTCCTCATGGCCAGACCTTACATCATTGTGTTGGAGTAGATTCTAAACAGAATCTTCACGTATGCCTCTGAATTGATGGTTGACCCTCTTGACATCCGATCCATGAAAGAGACGCCGTCACAGTCCCAGAAGATCGTCACCGTCACTTTTCTGGCAGACGGGATTGTCTTGAATTCCTTCTTTCGTGGTGAATGAGGGTGATGCTATTCCATGGACTGACTTTTTGTTTTCGGCGCAAAGTGGTGCACACAGCTTTCGTCTCCCGTAACGATCCGTGGCAGAAAGGCCTTTTCGTCGGTCTCAAAACGCTCCAACAATTCAGATAAAATGGCCTTTCTTTGAATCTTGTGGTCAGAGGTGAGCATTCGTGGAACCCATCGTGAGCACCTCTTTGAATGTCCGAGGGTCTCGGTCATTTCAGACGCACTTCCAATGCTGACCGACAACTGTAGAACCAACTGTCGTGTTGTGATTCGCCGGTCGGTACGAATGATGGCATCCGCACTATTCTGGAGTAATGGCTGTGACAGGACGTCCCGAGCGTGGCTGATCATGGAGCTCTGTCTCTGCATTTCCTAAGGATGGAACTTTCTTTACCCATCTCCCAACTGTACTTCTATCAACTGCAGCATCCCCATACACTGCACACAAACTTTTATAGACGTTCACCACGGCTTCTTTGGCTGAACGCAAGAACTCAATAACAGCACGCAGCTTGTAACATGGTTCGTATGTAGATGCCATTTTGACGCTGTACTACGGCTCTGCCATCTGCCAGAACGACTCGAAACTTCACCGGCGCAGGGAACAAACATCAAATGTAAAGCACCAACAAGGACGTTTGTCTATGTATAGTAATGGCTTTTTTTTTAAATGGGGGCATTACTTACTGAACGACCTTCGTTATATAAGGTTCCTCATTTAAGCTAATTGCGGTCCAGGTGGAAGCTCATAAAGCGCAATAAGTTGAAACATGTTCCATTGAAAGCGGAATCCGGAATCCATTCGTTAAAGGAATACGAGCATTACGCAAACGTGTAAGAGGAACTACGTTTCTTCTTCGGGGCTGGTTAGTTGTAGCACTAGGTTTTGTGGAAATTTTATATAAAATATTTCGAAACACCTTCCGCTATACCCTTTTTATTCATAAATAACCTCTAATACTGAAATGCCACAGATGTCACTTACTGCCTCAATAGATGCGTAAATGGTGTCTGTTTTGAGACATTTCACACAATCTTTTGAAACTTTATCAGCAAAGTGAACTGCTTCTAAATTCGTCATTACGATTAGTAGGGTCAGTGCTCTTGTTGTAAGCTTCACAAGTCACTAGAAATCTAAAACAGGTGACCGCAAAATCCCACGGAATTCCCACGAGCATCTAGGTGAATTCACGTCAACAGCAGAGCTCTGCATTCCAAAGTGAGCTTGAAAGGGAAGTACCCTGGCTCTAACGGCTAAAATTGAGTAAATATGAATTTTAAAGGCGGAGACATGTATGTTCTACAACGAGTCAAGGTCACTTACCAGTAAAACTCTGCATTTACGTACAGTCTGTGTACAATCGATGTCAGCCGATCAAGAAATCGAAAATCTACAGAAGCTCTAGTCGCTGAATGAATGTTACCGTGAAACAGACAATAAACAGTACAGACGTCTTACTGAGTTTTTAAGTTTGAAAACTGAAAACAGCAAAGCACGCTACATGACTGATATTTCATCATCCATCTTCACTCTGTGATCTACAACCAACTGCCTGCACCTCTATATAGCAGAAGCTGATATTCTTGCCGCGTCATTTGATAATCTGATCGCTGTGACTTTTCATGCTGCATTGCGCCATCTATCATGTCCATATGTTACCCTTGTCAAGTGTGCGTACTGTTCCGTTCCAATGTGTTTTAATAATTTCACTGCAGTTCCACATTCGCACTTCGATGACGAATAAGGGAAGAACGCCCTACAACACATCAAATTACATTTTGGAAAATACGACTCTGAAAGTACTGCATGTGTTAATACATAGAGTTACAAGTAAATATTTATCTTTTTACCAAATAGTACGTGATTTATAGCTATTTTAATCTGCTGGTTGTAACTATCTTTTAGAGAATATTGTTTCTTAAGGGGCTTGGTGCTTCTGTATTCATTAGATTAGTTAACCTTCAGAATTGATGGTAGATAAGTGCTGAGTTTTATAGATAAATGTCTTAGATGAGGTAGAAAAAACACATCTCCGCATATTAAAATCATTTTTCTTTGGTCTTAGCCTTTCGATTGGGGTGTGGTAGGTGCCCTAGAAAATTCTCACTACCGACTGTTTCCCCTCAAGAACTATTAATTTCATAACTACGTACCTCATTTGGGTTTGAGATTTTAATTCTTTCCTTCTCGAAGGCCCCAGCCAGCGCAATGCTGAGGGTGCTTCCTACCAATATTTGTCACTTTCTGCAGTATTACTTTCTCGCATGGCTTGAGTGACGCTTCATCTACTTTATTTTATTCTAGTGACCCGTAAGAGTGATATGCGATAGACAGATTTAAAATTTGCCAGTGTAAAAGGAATGATTACCGAACAGCTTTACAGAAGCCGTAATCTACATATATTCATATACGCACTGCAAGGCTGCCACATTGCACTAAGTGTGTACTGTTTACCTCTACGTAGAAACGCTTTATTTAGTGAAATATGTGCAAGTCAGTGTCAGACTAAACAGTGCAAAGGTGTAATGTTACACAACAGCTCCGAACCAATGGTGCAAATGAATCTTTGAGACGCCAAAATCGTCAAGTTGACGACTGATACATTAAAAGTGTATCACACGATTAACACACCAGAATAACGGACGTAAAACTATCAGCATCCCATACAGACTATAGTGCCAAACATAACAAACGAAGCATAGCTCCATGTGAGCAGAAGATACCACTGGACATCGATTTCTGCCCTCCCCCCCCCCCCTTTTCCCACCCAAGTATCCCACCAGCCGCCAGTGAGAGAAACGGCATTCTAAGTTAATTTATATCAAGACATTTAATCTTGAAATAACATACATCTGTAGGCAGAAACGCCTGATGATGAGCAAAATATGCTTGAAACGCGTTGTGATGTTTTTAATTAAACATAAAATAAGTAAGTGTGCCTGACATCAAATCAAATGTTCAAATGTGTGTGAAATCTTATGTGACTTAACTGCTAAGGCCATCAGTCCCTAAGCTTACACACTAATTAACCTAAATTATCCTAAAGACAAATCCCCCCTCCTCCCAGGACTAGCCGCACAGTCCATGACTGCAACGCCTCAGACCGCTCGGCGCGGCGCCTGATATCAGAAAAATACAAAAAAATTATCCCACATATTCACGTTTCTTAAACTTAACCAGCAAGACTACACTTAACATGTAAGACATAGTTTGTGAATAAAGCGAGTTATGTTTGCACAAATGTTTTTTCCTGGGCCCGTGATTATTCATTGGCGGAAGCATCTTTTCCTCCAAGAACGTCATAGTGGCATACCCCACAATTTTCTCTACGACCCTGCAACAGATGCATGTTAGGCGTATTGGTTCATAATTCTTTCTAGAAACAGGAGTCAGCTGTGATTTTTCTTTCAGTCATGCGGAACTATTCGATGCTCTAGATATCTTTATAAATATAAGTTAGAAAAACGGCTAACTGCGCAGCATAATTGGAATACCGTCAAGCCAAGTACTGAGTGAGGTCGCGCAGCGGTTAGCAAACTCGACTCACAATAGTGACGACGACGGTTCAGATCCGTGCCCTGCCACTGAGATTTAGGTTTTCCGTGATTTTCCTAAATCGCTCCAGGCAAATACAGAGATGGTTCCATTGTTAGGGCGCGCCCCAATTCCTTCCCCATCCCTGAAACAATCCGAGCTTTTCCTCCGTCTCCAATGACCGCCACGTTGACGGGACGTTAAAACATAATCCTCGTTCCTTCCTTTTTTCACTTAATAGTCAAATTTACACCTAGAGCGCAGCATAAAGAAAGCACGGCTATGACACAGTCTACGATCACTGTGTCAGTTAGGACCGTTAGGTTCCGTTTGCTGGAAACTGGGCTGCAAGAGCACCGTTCGACAGTTAAGCTCTCACCATACCACCAAGGAACTGGAAGAATAAATGGTACGAAGTTGCATTTAGTGATGTGGGCATGTTACGCTTTGGAATCAGTCACGGTTGTCTGAAAACTCTGTGTCGACCATGAGAACGGCAATTCCCGGAATATATCAGTACCTACAGGGCAAGCTTCGAGCATCTTGATGTAATTACAGCTTTCAAAGACCATATATACCTCTATTTATTGAGAGATCACCGAACAGTGCAAGGCATGTCTACAACATCATCTAACCAATACTCTTGTCGTTAATACGACCTTTGAGAAATGTACTCCCCAGTAAGACACTTACGCATTACCCGACGTTGTTACACAGATATTAGTCAATTTCCCAGGTGAACACGATCGCCACCCCTATCCTCCACTGAAATGTGCGGAAAACGGCGTGGAACACTACATTGGAAAGTCTGCATCTATGTCTACATCTACATCAACAACCATACTCTGCGAACTACTGTAAGTTGCATGGCAAATGGTACGTTCTATTGTATCAGCTATTAAAGCTTTTACCCATTTCTTTTCACGTATGGTGCGCGGAAACAATCATTGTTTAAATGCCTTTATGCGTTCCGTAACTAATCTAATCTTCTGCTCACGATCCATATGAGAGCGATATATAGGGAGTTGTATTACATTCCTAGAGTCATCATTCAAAATCGGTTACTGAAACGTTGTAAAGAGGCCTTCTCGGAGTACTTAACGTCTGCCTTCAAGAGTCTGCCAGCTGAGTTCTTTGACATCTCTGTAACACTTTCCCGCAGCTCAAACAGACCTGTGACCAATCGTGGTGCCCTTCTCTGTATACGTTGAAAATCCCCTGCTAGTCCTATCTGATACGGGTCCCACACACTTAAGCGATATTTTAGGATAGATCATACGAGTGATTTTTAAGCAATCTGCCGGCCGGAGTGGCCGAGCGGTTCTAGGCGCTACATTCTGGAGCCGCGCGACCGCTACGGTCGCAGGTTCGAATCCTGCCTCGGGCATGGATTGTGTGATATCCTTAGGTTAGTTAAGTTTAAGTAGTTCTAAGTTCTAGGGGACTGAAGACCTCAGAACTTACGTCCCATAGTGCTCAGAGCCATTTTTTAAGCAATCTAATTTGTAAACTAATTGCACTTTCCTAGCAGTCTATCAATAAACTGAGGTCTGCTACCTGTGTTACCACTTTGAAATCTTATCAAGATCTGTCTCAATATTTGTGCAGTTTCTTTCAGACTGTATTTCATTATAGGAAACTGCATCATCTACGAAAAGTCTGAAGTTACTATTAATATTGCCCGCAAGGTTATTAATATATAACATAAATAGAAAAGAATCCAACACACTTTCCTGGGCTACATCTGAAGTTGCCCCTACAGCTGTTGATGATTCTCCATCTAAGATAACTTTCTTTGTCCTCCCTACCAAGAAATCCTGGATCCAGTCACAAATTTTGCTTGATACCCCATGCGATCGTACTTTTTATTATAACCGTAGATGTGGTACTGAGTCAAATGCTTTTCGGAAAACGAGAAATACTGCACCTGCCAGAATCCCTTGACCCACGACTTTCAGTACGTCACGTGAGATAGGAGCGAGTTAGGTTTCACATGATCGATGTTTTCGAAACCTGTGCTGGTCGGTATGGAGGTGGTCATTCTGCTCGAGATGCTTCTTTATGTTTGAGCTCAGAATATGTTCTAAGATTCTACAATAATTGGATGTCAAGGATATTGGACGACAGTTCAGTGCATCACTTCTGCAACCCTTCATGTGTACGGTGTGACTCGTACTTCTTTCCAGCTGCTGGGTACGGCTTTTTTGTTCGAGGACTCTATGATGGTTTATAGTTAACAGAGGGATTAACCCAGCTGCATGTTGGATATATAGTCTGATATAGAGTACACCGCGCCCTATGCTTTGATCAATTTTATCAGATGAGGTGGCTTTGTCATTGCCCCTGTAAGGCGATTACAGGACTGCATCAGGAAGCTACACAAGATACTCCAATTAAACCTAGGGTGCAAGACAATCTGTCAGTAGCTGAATGACTCTGGTTGTGAACGTTTGTGCTGTACAGCCCATATAATATGCAAATAGGAAGTGGTACGTCTTCGACCTCGTGTGTTCGTTTTTCATTTTCGCCAGTACTTGTTGCGAAGCGAACATTGTGCTGGTTCTACAGTTCCGCCTCAGGTGCACATTATACCAACTGTGTGTGAGGGAAACGCCCGCAATACTGGAGTGGCCAACAGATGGCCCACACAACGGCTTCCGTAGAGACGTTTAATTAGTTTCAGGGCGGGCGCGTTTTGCGTGGCGGCTGAGCGGAAAGCGGCAACTGTTGCCCCGCAGTGCTGCCAATTACAGAAATGTGCTCTGCGCCTGCTCGCTGCTTTGTACACAACACCAGCAACACACACAGTCAGATTACTACAAAGAATGTGAAACTACAGCTTTCCTCATTTTGGTGTTGTACATACGAGAAAAACTGCAGAGCCGGCCGCGGTGGTCGAGCGGTTCTAGGCGCTTCAGTCCGGAACCGCGCGACTGCTACGGTCGCAGGTCCGAATCCTGCCCCGGGCATGGATGTGTGTGATGTCCTTAGGTTAGTTAGGTTTAAGTAGTTCTAAGTTCTAGGGGACTGATGACCTCAGATGTTAAGTCCCATAGTGCTCAGAGCCATTTGAACCATTTGAAAAACTGCAGAACAACGGCGGCGAGGGTTAACGGTAAGTAAAATAGCTGCAATACGTCGCCGTAAGTTTTATTTTAAGGCCAGTACCACATGGGAGAGGCGAGAACTATTGAAGACTAACGGCCGCGCGGGATTAGCCGAGCGGTCGGGGGCGCTGCAGTCATGGACTGTGCGGCTGATCTCGGCGGAGGTTCGAGTCCTCCCTCGGGCATGGGTGTGTGTGTTTGTCCTTAGGATAATTTAGGTTAAGTAGTCGGTAAGCTCAGGGACTGATGACCTTAGCAGTTAAGTCGCATAAGATTTCACACACACATTTTTCTGAAGTCTAACGAGCATGTTACACAACGAGACGGAAAGTTGTTAGAGTACCTTTATGGTGAAAAAAGTAGCAACTGCCCCTTAACAGCGGAAAGTGTGATGTCATCCAGATATTTACTGAAAGGAATCCGTTAAATTTCGGTAACACGATGAATCACACAAATCTAAACGCTGACAACTAAATACCTAGGCGAAACAATAATGTATAATAATTTACACATGTTATAGGGGCGATCTAATGATGTAATTAATAATATTAGAAGCCAAGATGGCGTGATGTGAAGTACTTTATTTCATGGCCAGTTTTGAAAGTAACTACCTGTCATCTTAAGAGTCTCACATGTCTCAGAAATATAACTACACATCAGTTTCGTCGACATACTGAGGCGCGGGATTAGCCGAGCGGACAGCTTGCACGGTAACTCAGCGTGTTCGGTCAGAGGGTTAGCTGCCCTCTGTAATAAAAAAAAAAACTGACACAATGAGTCAATGACGAACTGAAACGGGTGTCTTGCGACGTCCACCCCAAGCAGATACGACGAACGAAAACGAACAAAATGAAGTTAAAAAATACACTCCTGGAAATTGAAATAAGAACACCGTGAATTCATTGTCCCAGGAAGGGGAAACTTTATTGACACATTCCTGGGGTCAGATACATCACATGATCACACTGACAGAACCACAGGCACGTAGACACAGGCAACAGAGCATGCACAATGTCGGCACTAGTACAGTGTATATCCACCTTTCGCAGCAATGCAGGCTGCTATTCTCCCATGGAGGCGATCGTAGAGATGCTGGATGTAGTCCTGTGGAACGGCTTGCCATGCCATTTCCACCTGGCGCCTCAGTTGGACCAGCGTTCGTGCTGGACGTGCAGACCGCGTGAGACGACGCTTCATCCAGTCCCAAACACGCTCAATGGGGGACAGATCCGGAGATCTTGCTGGCCAGGGTAGTTGACTTACACCCTCTAGAGCACGTTGGGTGGCACGGGATACATGCGGACGTGCATTGTCCTGTTGGAACAGCAAGTTTCCTTGCCGGTCTAGAATTGGTAAAACGATGGGTTCGATGACGGTTTGGATGTACCGTGCACTATTCAGTGTCCCCTCGACGATCACCAGTGGTGTACGGCCAGTGTAGGAGATCGCTCCCCACACCAAGTATGGTGGGGTGGGTCTGACACACCGGTGTCAATGTGTTCTTTTTTCCATTTCCAGGAGTGTATATGTATATAAAAAAGCTGTCTAAGGCACTGCAGTCATGGACTGTGCCGATGGTCCCGGCGGAGGTTCGAGTCCTCCCTCGGGCATGTGTGTTTGTGTTTGTCCTTAGGATAATTTAGGTTAAGTAGTGTGCAAGCTTAGGGACTGATGACCTTAGCAGTTAAGTCCCATAAGATTTCACACACATTTGAACATTTGACATACTTTGAACATGCTCATATTGCAATACAGCTCCACAGCGGTTTTTCAGGTATATAAAACTTGCTAAATAAAATATCCATAGGAATAATAAGGAGTACAGGAGCCAAACAGGTACATTACTAAAGATGATTCGTTCTTTTCTAATGGACCTTTGACGCATCGACGTTACTGGTGTCCCAGATTTTGTTCCTGCACTTCTTATTGATGCTATGGATATTTTCTTTAGCAAGTTTTATATCTTTGACGAAAATATGTGGACTGTATTATTGCAACTGGAGCATGTTCTTACTATGTCGACGAGATTGATGTATAGTTATATTTCCGGAAGATCTGAAAATTTGAAAATGACAGCTAATTACTGTCGAAATTGGTCATACAATAAATGATTTCACATCAAGCGATCTTGGCTTCTAATATTATCCAACTTATATTGGATTAGTCACATAGATAATGTTCTGGGGAAGGCGAATCAAAGCGCGCGTTTTATTGGCAGAACACTTAGGAGATGCAATAGGCCTACTAAAGAGAATGCCTACTCTACACTTGTTCGCCTTTCGGAATGTTGTTGTGATGTATGGGATCCTTACCAAATAGGATTGACGGAGGACAGCGAAAAAGTTCAAGGAAGGGCAACTCGTTTCGTATCATGGTGAAATAGGAGAAAGAATCACGGATATAATATGCGAATTCCGGTGGCATTCATTAAAACAAAAGTTTTTTTCGTCGTGTCGAGATCTTTTCACGAAATTTCATTCTTCAAATTTCTCCCACGATTGCGAAAATATTTTGTTAATATTAGTGACAGTGAGAAATGATCATCGTAATTAAATAAATCAGAGCTCGCATAGAAAGATTTAAATGTTCGTTTTTCCAGCAAGCTGTTCCAGAGTCGAAGGGTAGAGAAATTTTGTGAAAGTGGTTCGATTGACCCTCTGTTACGCACCAGAGGTTGAATTGCAGAGCAGTCATGTAAAAGAAGATGTAAATGTTAGAATTTAGGTTTCTGGCAACATCTAGTTCTTTAGAAAAGAAGTGCCAGTTCAGATGGACGACATTTGGGCTTGACAGTGAGCATATGCTTGTTGTGTTCTTGGTATTCATTTGAATTGAAAGAGGGAAGCCACGGGAAAGGGCCATTGGTGGGTGCGTTGATAAGTATCAAACTACTATTCCAAATGTTTAAAATTTTATACCAGCATTTATTCGAGTAACTAACGTGACTTGCGTTGCTAGACATACTTCGTAAATATAAAAAGGTAAATCATGTTACACTTTTTTTTCTACGTTAAAGTGTAGCTTACTTTATACCTGTTTTGGTGAACCGATTCTCAAATGTAAGCAAAGTAATGTCGTCCACCTCAAAGAAGACAGGCTTATTAAGGTAGCCTATTTCCTTTCAGAAGTCCTGAAACTGTTAGATAGAGAGGAGTAAGTCAGCTCCTACAGTAAATGTCGTGTGACTAGGGCCCTCCGTCGGGTAGACCGTTCGCTGGGTGCAAGTCTTTCGATTTGACGCCGCTTCGGCGACTTACGCGTCGATAGGGATGAAATGATGATGGTCAGGACAACACAACATCCAGTCCCTGAGCGGAGAAAATCTTCGACCCAGCCGGGAATCGAACCTAGGCCTTTAGGATTCACTTTTTTTTTGCATTTTGTTCATTGTTGATCGTTGTGTGTGGTCGTTGCGTACGACACATGACATCCGGTCAAGTTCGTTTTATTGATCCTTCCACTCAGTTTTTTGTTGCAGAGGCCAACTAGCTCTCTATCCGAACACGCTGGGGCGTTTTATTGGTCTCCGCGTTTGGTGTGGGCGGACGTCACAAGACTTCCGTTCAAGGTGATCTTTGATTCCTTAACTCAATTTTTTATTATACAGGGCGAGCAGCCCTCTGACCGAACACGCTGAGCTACCATACCGGCATCATTCTGTCACGCTGACCATTCAGCTACCGGGGGTGGACAGCTCCAATAGTGGAACCCGAGAACAACGCACAGTAACAAGTCGACGTATGCTGAAAGCTGTAATCTGTACAACTTGTACCTACCGCCGAAACAGCATGAAACTCATCGCTAAAAAGAATATTTTTGTATTCGTCTCTGAAGTTCCACTATCAGTCCTTACGATAAGTAAAGTGGAACGATGCTGGTACTTAGTATGTCCAGGTCCCCATGTCACTCTCTGTGTCTTAGACGCCGTTCAAGCGTTTAAACAGTGTGGTATTGTGTGAAGGTGCAAGACAAGGCAGTTCAACTATTTGGTGGAGAGAATGAAATCAGAGACTTACGTATCGTTTTCCATAAGTGAGGCGCAATATTGTGTTCGTTGTCGCCCTCATCTATGGACCCAACAGGTTACTTACTAAAACCAATGTGGAAGCTGTCGATCTTCTCTTGCTACTGTTGCGGCGTTTAATCTTTGGGAAAAGTCTTTTCTCTAAGCGGTACAGTGGAGGTAGAATTCGTTTCGTCTTCTTGGAGCATCGAATAGTTGTTAACGAGTTGTGGGTCAAATTCACCTGGAACGTAACCCATACTGTCATCCAAAAGGTTTCGATGAACTTTCAGATTAAGAAATAAGTAATCCATTTCAGGCAATTCCATTTGATTTTCTTCGAATCTAATCGCAATGGGCCTTGCTTTGTGGAGAGAAGTATTACATCATTGATACAGAAGGTACCGATTTGGAACTTTTGTCCCAATGTAAACAGACTTTTACCGTTGAAAACGATTTCAGAAGCGCCTATGTTTATATTGGCACTGAATAACATTAATGGTTCTACAAATTACAACTTTAGATCAAGATACCGTTCGCACCGAATTTCCTGTTGCCACTGAGTATTTAAATTCCGCAAACCTGTCGTTCGATAAATCCACCACGCCCATCGAAATATCATATTAAATGACCTCAGTCATCACTGAATAAATCCTCCCTGTACTGTATCACAGATTAGTGACGGAATTGAATACGCTACATTAAGTAACGTTCACCACTCGTTCTTGTGATGAGCAATTACTTTCCACAGAGCCGGTTAGAGATCGCATGGCGGCCGTTCCAGTACTGAAATGTGAGGACTATACCCATCGACCTTTACTCAAATGTTATTAAATGTATTTTTGGGGGGTGGGGATGGGTGTACGGGCGCTCAACGACGAGATTATCAGTGAGTATTATTTCACATCAGTACTATCATCTTATATGAGGTCCTGCAGAAATTTTTACGAAGTCCCAGACGGTGTTCGGGAAAGACAGATTAGGCAGAATTGGTGGTGGAGTGTTTGTGTCTGTCAGTAGTGGTTTATCTTGTAGTGAAGTCGAAGTAGATACTCCGTGCGACTTGGTATGGGTGGAGGTTATACTTAACAGCCGAACTAAGTTAATAATTGCCTCCTTCTACCGACCCCCAGACTAAGATGATATAGTTGCTGAACAGTTCAGAGAAAATTTGAGTCTCGTAACAAATAAATACCCCACTCATACGGTTATAGATGGTGGGGACTTCAACCTTCCCTCGATATGTTGGCAAAAATGCTTGTTCAAAACCGGTGGGAGGCAGAAAACATCTTCCGAGATTGTCCTAAATGCTTTCTCCGAAAATTATTTCAAGCAGTTAGTCCACGAACCCACGCAAATTGTAAATGGTTGCGAAAACACACTTGACCTCTTAGCCACAAACAATCCAGAGTTAATAGAGAGCATCATGACTGATACAGGGATTAGTGATCATAAGGTCGTTGTAGCTAGGCTCAATACCGTTTCTTCCAAATCCACCAGAGACAAAAGCAAAATAATTTTATTTAAAAAAGCGGATAAATTGTCACTAGAAGCCTTCCTAAGAGACAATCTCCATTCCTTCCGAACTGACTATGCAAATGTAGACGAGATGTGGCTCAAATTCGAGGATATAGTAGCAACAGCAATTGAGAGATTCATACCTCATAAATTGGTAAGAGATGGAACTGATCCCCCATGGTACACAAAACAGGTCCGAACGCTGTTGCAGAGGCAACGGAAAAAGCATGCGAAGTTCAGAAGAACGCGAAATCCCGAAGATTGGCTAAAATTTACAGACGCGCGAAATTTGGCACGGACTTGAATGCGAGATGCCTTTAATAGGTTCCACAACGAAACATGGTCTCGAAATTTGGTAGAAAATCCGAAGAAATTCTGGTCGTATGTAAAGTACACAAGCGGCAAGACGCAGTCAATACCTTCGCTGCGCAGTGCCGATAGTACTGTTACCGACGACTGTGCCGCTAAAGCGCAGTTATTGAACGCAGTTTTCCGAAATTCCTTCACCAGGGAAGACGAATGGAATATTCCAGAATTTGAAACACGAACAGCTGCTAGCATGAGTTTCTTAGAAGTAGATACCTTAGGGGTTGCGAAGCAACTCAAATCGCTTGATACGGGCAAGTCTTCAGGTCCAGATTGTATACCGATTAGGTTAAGTTTCAGATTACGCTGATACAATAGCTCCCTACTTAGCAATCATATACAACCGCTCGCTCACCGACAGATCTGTACCTACAGATTGGAAAATTGCGCAGGTCGCACCAGTATTTAAGAAGGGTAGTAGGAGTAATCCATCGAACTACAGATCCACATCATTGACGTCGGTCTGCAGTAGGGTTTTGGAGCATATACTGTATTCAAACACTATGAATCACCTCGAAGGGAACGATCTATTGATACGTAATCAGCATGGTTTCAGAAAACATCGTTCTTGTGCACGAAGTAATGGCCACTATCGACAGGGGATCTCAAGTTGATTCCGTATTTCTAGATTTCCGGAAAGCTTTTGACACTGTTCCTCACAAGCGACTTCTAATCAAGCTGCGGGCCTGTGGGGTATCGTCTCAGTTGTGCGACTGGATTCGTGATTTTCTGTCAGCAAGGTCGTAGTTCGTAGTAATAGACGGCAAATCATCGAGTAAAACTGAAGTGATATCAGGTGTTCCCCAGGGAAGCGTCCTGGGACCTCTGCTGTTCCTGATCTATATAAATGACCTGGGTGACAATCTGAGCAGTTCTCTTAGGTTGTTCGCAGATGATGCTGTAATTTACCGTCTAGTAAGGTCATCCGAAGACCAGTATCAGTTGCAAAGCGATTTAGAAAAGATTGCTCTATGGTGTGGCAGGTGGCAGTTGACGCTAAATAACGAAAAGTGTGAGGTGATCCACATGAGTTCCAAAAGAAATCCGTTGGAATTCGATTACTCGATAAATAGTACAATTCTCAAGGCTGTCAATTCAACTAAGTACCTGGGTGTAAAAATTACGAACAACTTCAGTTGGAAAGACCACATAGATAATATTGTGGGGAAGGCGAGCCAAAGGTTGCGTTTCATTGGCAGGATACTTAGAAGATGCAACAAGTTCACTAAAGAGACAGCTTACACTACACTCGTTCGTCCTCTGTTAGAATATTGCTGCGCGGTGTGGGATCCTTACCAGGTGGAATTGGCGGAGGACATCGAAAGGGTGCAAAAAAGGGCAGCTCGTTTTGTATTATCACGTAATAGGGGAGAGAGTGTGGCAGATATGATACGCGAGTTGGGATGGAAGTCAAAGCAAAGACGTTTTTCGTCGCGGCGAGATGTATTTACGAAATTTCATTCACCAACTTTCTGTTCCGAATGCGAAAATATTTTGATGAGCCCAACCTACAAAGGTAGGAATGTCATCAAAATAAAATAAGAGAAATCAGAGCTCGAACAGAAACGTTTAGGTGTTCGTTTTTCCCGCGCGCTGTTCGGGAGTGGAATGGTAGGGAAATAGTATGATTGTGGTTCGATGAACCCTCTGCCAAGCACTTAAATGTGAATTGCGGAGTAATCATGTAGATGTAAGTTATAAAATTTTATTTCACCAACGTAAGCACAAAAAATGCTTTGATTTTTTTTATTTATAATTTTTGATGTTTGAACCTTTATGCGACCACAACAACAAGCATTAGTCAATATCCTAAAACCACTCGTCAAAGCTGGCTCAGTTCACATAGCAAGGGAAACCCACTGTTTAGACATATAAATAGTTACTTGTAGAGTCGTGTTTTGCGTCCCTCCGAAACAGGAAATTCCTTAGTACGCCAAGTGGCTGCCAGTTCGTAGATGGGAATTTTCAGGGGTAGCGGGGTTCGAGAAGGCACCTGCCCATCCCGGACCCCCTCTCCTTGAAAAAAATCTTCACAAATCCTACTCCCATCCCACCCGCAAAACAGACAGACGTATCAGACTGAAGACGGCTCAACATGTAACACATATCGACTAGAAGCAACCATGCTCAGAATCGTGAAATCTTAACCCTACTTCGTCATCCACTGCGAAATTAACATACGTTGCGCCCACCTACTTCAGGTGCTAGGTACATTCTTGGCAATCACGACCTTAGGTCGTTCCGAGACTTTTTTCATTTATTTACTTTGGATTGCGGTAACATTGACCATACCGCCAGAAATAGTTACCACAATTAACATAATTTAAAATTTTGCAATGGAAAAATAAATGGAGTTTGTATGTGCAAATGTTTGTATGTCCATAAATTGAAATAAAATAAATACACAAATTGACAATGCATTTTTATAATTGGGCTGATTCCCTAAGACCACGTGGGTCACATCAACCTATAATTCACATCTGTATATTAACTTCTTTTACATTTTGCGCTGTATGTACTTGCATTTACTTGTATTTACGTGCATCAAATCGGTAAAGGAGTGAGGTTACACTTGTAGGTAGGGGAAAACCCTTGCAAACAGTTTCAAGTTCAGCACTTCTTGTGTATCTTTGTATTTAGCGCATGCCAGTGTTATCTGATTCAAATCTGCCACGTCAAATGATCCTCATCGTAATGTCATTAATCTAGAACTTTTAAGCAACGTAAATGTGCGGTTTATCCAAATCCCATTCGAATGATGGAAATCACATGACGTCTACTAAGCTTGACACATTCGAATCATGGTCGAGGATAAAAGTATGGCGTCTAGGTGTCCACCCTTTCTACTCACGGTAAGCAGCTTTGTTGATCGTAGGCCGCACATCAGTATACCAGGTTAACAATTCAAAATGTAAAAGAAGTTAATATACAGATGTGAATTATAGGTTTATGTAACCCACGTGGTCTTAGGGAATCAATCCAGTTAGAAAAATGCATTGTCAATTTCTCTATTTATTTTATTTTAATTTATGGACTTATATTTCCTCTTTCTCCCTGTTCATTTAGATCGACATTTTGCCGGCCGCGGTGACCGTGCGGTTATAGGCGCTGCAGTCTGGAACCGCGAGACCGCTACGGTCGCAGGTTCGAATCCTGCCTCGGGCATTGATGTGTGTGATGTCCTTAGGTTAGTTAGGTTTAACTAGTTCTAAGTTCTAGGGGACTAATGACCTCAGAAGTTGAGTCCCATAGTGCTCAGAACCATTTGAACCATTTCAACTTATATTTGCACATAAAAACTCAATTTATTTTTTCCATTGCAAAATCAGTATGAGAGGCTGGTGTTACAGGGAATTCTGTTCAGTAATGCTCCTCTTTACTAGGCGGTCGACTATTTCGCTACGTAAAATTCTATGCTGTTCCTTAATCCGTAGAAAGTGGACGTCTATGTCATTATTTATGGCCTCCTATACTTTCAAAATATATCTGTCAGTCTGCTTGTCGAATTTTCGATTTTGTAATTTCTGCAGAACGACTTCGATTATGTTTTATCACAAAGGTAAGAAAACTTCTGTCTTTGGCAAATGAAATTTATTCTTGAGTACGAAACATGTTTCGCCTATTTATGTTAGTCATCTTCAGTGGTATTAATTTTTGTGTCCTGTGCATTTAGCACACATAGAACAACAAATGGCTGCATGAACAGGACAAAAAAAAACGAATACAACTGAAGATGCCTTTCATGTATAGGCGTAACATGTCTGGTACTCAAGAATAAATTTCAGTTGCGAAAGATGGAAGTTTTCTTTTCTTTGCGATAAAACATAATTGAAGTTATTATTAGCAACTGAGGAAAATAGCTGCAAATATTAACAATATTATTCTGCATAACGCTTTGGGAGTACGTGGGTATCGATACGAATTTAAATGTCTGTATGCCGTAATAAATAGCTTCCCGTATTGCCCATAACCGCTCTGTAAGACAGTCGATTCAGATGGAAGTGCAGTCGCTGTGTAGGCGCCATTAGAGAGGTTGAAGAAGGTGTATCCTACGCCCTCTACTCTTTTACAACCATCTGTGTATATACAAGCACACTGCGGATCACATTGTTCAATACATTGCTTTAGTTCGTAATTGATGTCCTTCCCTTTTCTTAATGGGACATAGTACATGAAATTCGTTTAAATTTGAAATTTTCTGTCCTCTACTCCATAATGTATTTTGGACTTTCGTGAACATTTTGGTGTACAATACATTAAAATCAGACAATTTTGAGGCCTTCAAATAATATTTTGAATGTTGGCGTGTGACTGTCAAATTTCGCGGCTACGCAAATACTGCCACAGTTGAGCAGTCATATCGCGGGAACTACACAGTCTAGAAGGCTGTGAATTGCTTTGTTTTGTGCCTATTGATACGTCTGAGAAGTTGGCATTACGAATAAACCTAAAAACCAAGCTGAGTAACACAAAACTGTCTGACGGCAAGACAATAAAATGTGCTGGAAGACTAACGGACAAAGTAATTGATGAATTATAGGAATATTATGGGAAGGCCATTAGAGATAACTGTGACAATTCAGAGAAGATGAAAAGAGCTGTGTGGAGCACTTTCTTTCATCGAATATCAACCGATGAAACGCGATGTCATGCTTTGTGTCTACCTCCACCAAACACTTGGTGTAAATATGGGCAAACTGATTTTTCTGGCACCCTGCATGAATTTACGCATAAACATTCTCTTCCTTTGGCAGTAATGGAGGCAATCAAACCTATTTACAGAGATCTGGCAAATCCTGAGTCACTAAAGAAGCGTTTACATGGGAAGACCCAGAATGTGAATGAGTGCTTCAATAATGTGTGGTGCAGTGTGCCTAAAAATATATTTGTTGGCCTTATGACTCTAACGTTAGCAGTGTATGATGCTGAAATAACTTTTAATGTTGGGAACTATGAAAGCCTTAAGGTTCTGGAGAAGTTAGGGGTAAGATTTGGACAGAACACAGCTGAAGGACTGCGGGAATTGGATGAGCGTCGTGTACGTGAAGCAGAGTTAGCTGCTCAGCAAACGATAAAAGAAGCAATAAAGAAAAGGGGGGAGGCAGACACTGGGCTGTTGTGACACTGAAGAAGGCATAGACTATGGGCCAGGGCAATTCTAGTGCATAGAAGACGCAGAAATGTAAGTCTGTATAACAATTTGTAATAAAAAGGTTTTAAACCTCAATATCTCTGAACTACAGTTTTTGCAATCCTGTGGGGCTATTGGAAGGCGGTTTCGACATTTCTCGTAGTTTCTTACTATCAGAGGAATTCGGTTCGTGCTTTTTCTTGTGACTATTTAGTCACTGCGTCTACAGGGTTACAATCAGATATGCAAGCCGTACTGAAGAGAAATGTATCTGACATCTCTCATCGTATCTTTAGTGGCGTTTGGGCGAAGCTTCCAATAACAGTGTGTTAGTGGGAATTGATTTTATGACTCCGAAAGTTATGCTGATCACCCTATAATGGAGTACGTCTAGCTTCTGCAAAGTAGATTTCGGTGCGTTGGCGTATATGATGCTTCAATAGTCGAAGACACAGCGGAGAAAGACCTTATGCAGAGTCTGTTCCGCTCCCTGCCAGATCCTATCAACTGCCCGTGGTATATTTCTAGTTTGTTCCACCTTGTGTATTAGTGAGGTACTCGATGTGACGATTACCCGTTAGTTTGCAGTCAAAGTAGACTTCAAGCAGTTTAACACGTGACTGTATGGGATAGTTTGCGCGGCCAAGCAGCATTTCTGTTGGGAAATAATTACTCCTTTCCTCCGAGGTAGTTAGCCGCGTTTATCTAGCCACCAGTTGGCTGGAGAAGCCTTTCCGCCTCAGCTACTCTGTTTATTTATTTATTGATTCACTCATTTATCCAAGGATCATCTTACAGTGATAGAGAATTTGTTATCATAACACAATGAAAATAAACGGCTCAAAAATATACTTACACACACGATATGTAAGTGTGATTTATGAGGAAAGAACATGTGGTCAGGCATGGCCTTAATGAAGGAACCACCCAGAAAAAAATGGTTCAAATGGCTCTAAGCGCTATGGGACTTAACATCTGAGGTCATCAGTCCCCTAGACTTAGAACTACTTGAACCTAACTAACCCAAAGACATCACACACATCCATGCCCGAGGCAGGATTCGAACCTGCAACCGTAGCAGCAGCGAGGTTCTTGACTGAAGCGCTAGAACCGCTCGGCCACAGCGGCCGGCGAACCACCCCGACATTTGCCTGAAATGATTTAGGGAAATCAAGAAAAACCTAAATCAGCATGGCCATACAGAGCAACTCAATCGTCCCGAATATGAGATCAGCGTTTTAACAACTGCACTGCCTCATTCGGTTGGCCCGTATTTTAGACTGTGATTTGATATAAACACAGCTACGAATAGATTTCTTTGCGGGAAACATTATTGCAGTTGAGGTTGCCGTGGGACCTGCAAGGTTTTTGTTCGTCCAGTCAGCTTTCCAGAACACGTGGGATCAATGTGTAATTTTACTGCAGTGATCCAAGGATTCGAGATGTTTAGCTTATTGTAATTAAAGTCCTCGAATAATGCTGATTTGTGGTAATTTTCTTTTTTCTATTGTATGTAGATGGTAACACAAAGACGCATAGTCTATTGAGTTAGATTTGTATATGAAACATAAGGGCCTGTATTCCGTTATTGTATTAAGTGTGGACGTAATTTGGGAGTTAATTTTCGCTTACCCTGGTCTGTGTTCAAGTTAATCCTCCACGATTTCCATCCCTCCACCAGTCCTTACGAAAAAATGTGCTGCGTTCATATTCGGTATTTAAAGCAGAGAGGTTAACAGGCTTCCTTAAGTAGAAATGACAAACTTATTAAATACAGTATTCAGCTATACAAGTAAGTAGGTCTTCGAGACACGAACCGACAAAGACAGAGATATCGTGACAATTTCTGCTATCACACTGTTAAAATTTTTTCAGTTTACAAGATGTTATAGGTTACAGAGAGGGAAAAACAATATTTGTGTCGATATGAAACTTCCTGGCAGATTAAAACTGTGTGCCGGACCGATACTCGAACTCGGGACCTTTGCCTTTCGCGGGCAAGTGCTCTACCGACTAAGCTACCCAAGCACGAGTCACGCCCCGTCCTCACAGCTTTACTTCTGCCAGTACCTCGTCTCCTACCTTCCAAACTACACAGAAGCTCTCCAGCGAAACTTGCAGAACTAGCACTCCTGGAAGAAAGGATATTGCGGAGACATGGCTTAGCCACAGCCTGGGGGATGTTTCTAGAATGAAATTTTCACTCTACAGCGTGCTTGGGTAGCTCAGTCGGTAGAGCACTTGCCCGCGAAAGGCAAAGGTCCCGAGTTCGAGTCTCGGTCCGGCACACAATTTTTAACCTGCCAGGAAGTTTCATATCAGCGCACACACCGCTGTAGAGTGAAAATTTCGTTCTAATATTTGTGTCGCACGATTTACATCTGTAACTTGCACTTCTTATCTATGCATAATGAGTAGCTGCAAGAGATCTATGGTAAAGGCTACAGCTTCCGTTGTGTCTTGTTTAACTCTTGTTCAGCCCCCCCCCCCCCCTTTCAGTTATTCAGTTGCAAAAAAAAATGGCTCAAATGGCTCTGAGGACTATGGGACTTAACTATGGGACTAGAACTTAGAACTACTTAAACCTAACTAACCTAAGGACATCACACACATCCATGCCCGAGGCAGGATTCGAACCTGTGACCGTAGCGGTCGCGCGGTTCCAGACTGTAGCGCCTAGAACCACTCGGCCACTCCGGCCGGCTCAGTGCAGGTGATCGGTTGCCTGTGAGCATGCTTTCACACGTATGAAGCGTCTGCTGCAACCGGCGTCCCTGCCTTACATCCTTGTCTCCGTCACGCGCGCTGTTTTTGGGCGCTGATGCTTCTCCCTATGGCATTGGTGCAGTGCTGGTGCATAGGAACGCTGGCAGTACTGATCAATCGATTGCCTATCAGTCGAAGATGCTGATATCCACTAGAAAGAAGTACTTGCAGATCGAAAGAGAAGCTTTGGCCAATATCTTTGCCACCAAAAAGTTCCATATTTACCGATTTGGGTCCACGTTTATCCTCATTACTGACCAAAAACCGCTGGTAGCACTCTTTGGGGCCCCCCTCCTGGCTTCCAGAGTGGACAGCACAATGGTTCCAGTGTTGGGCACTTTTCCTCAGCTATTTCCATACTGACATGGAATTGCAGCATGTTTTGGGTGGATTTCCCATTGCGGTTAGTCACATCACTGCAGCCATGCACCATGACCATAACTTATGGCATATCGTGAACTATGTACTGCACGGGTGGCCCATTTGTATGTTCTGGATGAAACCCGTGCAAGGTTGTCATTTATTTCTGATGTTCTCATGTTTGATGTATGCTCACCATATTATCATCCCGTCTACACTGTGCCCTCAGGTTTTGCAACTGCACCATCATCGGCATTAGGGTATGCTGTGAATGAAACCCCTGCAAGGCGACATGCCTACTGGTCAGTACTGAACAAAAACGTGGAGGCCATGAAGTGTAGCTGTTCTGTTTGTGACCAGAACCAGGTTGCTCTTCCACAGACTTTCATCCCCCTTGCCCCCCCCCCCCCACGTCCCCCTGAGACTGCATTCATCTAGACTTTACTGGCCCCTTCTGGGCTCTGTGTGGAACATTGTTGTTCATGCTTATTTTAACTACACATATGTGATCAACATGACGACCACCACCATGGTCACAACATCAACGCACTCGTCCATGTACTTGCCATCAAAGGGCTTCCCTGCACCATCATTTCAGACAGTGGGACCCAATCATGGCACAGTTTTCAAACAGTTATGCACCTCTAATGGCATCAACCATATGTTTAGTCTGCATTTTACCCATCATCCAATGGCGAAGTGGTACATAGAATTCAAATTCTTGAACAACAAATATTATGAGTGCTGGACCCTTCCACCACATTGTTGCGCTTACTGTGTTTCTGGGCTGCAGTCGCAGGTTCGAATCCTGCCTCGGGTATGGATGTGTGTGATGTCCTTAGGTTAGTTAGGTTTAAGTAGTTGTAAGTTCTGGGGGACTGATGACTTCAGATATTAAGTCCCATAGTGCTCAGAGCCATTTGAACCATTTGAGCCATTTGTGTTTCTGGCCACCTATAGTGATAGTATTTTTCACGGTTTTAACGTGCAAATGGATAGGATTGCAAAGTTTTCGACGTTTCAGATTCGATAGAAATATTTTAATTATAAGTCAGTAAGCCATAAATACAACTTTCCTGCTTTCTGTAAGAACCACCTTCGAGGAATAAAACGAAAGAGCACATTGTTGTGTGTACACATTTTGTTTAAAATTATGTATGGAGAAGGATTATATGTAGGAGAAACTATTTGTCGAAATGCCCTAATATCATAATTAAAACTGACTTCGAGAAAGAAAACTAAACTTCACATTATCACAGCACAGAATTCTCCTACTCCCAGTCAGCACTAACAGAAAACCTGTACATTGTTATTTAAAACGTGCATGTTTATTAAAGTAAGAGACGAGAATCTGAATCAAATCGATCAAGGACTTCTTGAGATTTTTGCTAACAACGTTTGCCTATCATATTTTATGTACAGGGTGGAGCATTTTAATCTATAACAGGGAATAACTTGGGATAGAGACGACATACAGCCAAATGTTCTAGATAAAAGTTATGGGTGGCAAAGAGAGTCACGCGTTGCTACTATTGGCAGTGACCTTGAAAGTGATTTTTAAGATAAGTTAAACTGATTTTTAAAAACAGGAACCCCAATATTCGATTTAAGATCTGAACAGAGCGGAAAATTTTGCGTATAAAATGATACATTATTGTAGGTCATGGCAAGGTTCACTTAAGATCAAGTAATCAAATATGATTTTAGTTCTAGTAGGGGTTACCTCGGAATAGAGGATGGATATAGCAAAATACAGTGTTAGACGTAGACTGCAAGGGAAATAAGGGTTCACGTATCATTACCATTAATCATGATTTTAAAGGTAATTATGAAAGATCATTCGAATGTTGAGTTTTGTTCATGGAAACGCCTATTTGTGACTCTGGGCTTAGAAGGGAAAACAGAGATTTGGACTTTTTGTTTTAATTAACGTGTTTATTGGCAAAAATAAATACATCACAATGCATAAACTCTATTTAAACATTTGTAAGACAGAACATATAAAAATAAAACGTCTATCATTAATTTACAAGCCGTTGAATTAGTCTCCACGCTTCTCATTTCTCGGTATGCCCCTTCCAGTTTCTTTCTAACATAGTATTTTGCTGTATCACTTCTCTGTTCCGAGTTAATCCCTATAGAACTAAATAATATTTGCTTATCTCACCTTCACTGAACTTCGTCATGGCCTTGAATAATGTATCATTTTATACGCATAACTCACCGCTTTTCAAATCTTAAATCAAACATTAGGGTTCCCATTTAAAAAATCACTTTAACCAACAAACCTCCTTGAAAATCACGTTCAAGGTCATGGTCACTAGTACGTGGCCCTTTTTGCCACTAACAAATTTATCTAAAACGTTTTCTATCATCTCATCTCTATATCGGATTATTCTCCATTATGAATTAAATGTTCAACCCTATATGTGTATATATTATGCGTAGTTAAAAAATATATAAGCTATACCTGCCCAATTGTTTTTTACAGTATCGTGCAAAAAACTGAAGTAAATCGGTCAAGAACTTTCAGAGATTTTTTCTAACAACATATATATATATATATATATATGTTTATCGGGTCCTTACATATATATATATATATATATATATATATATATACAGGGTGTTACAAAAAGGTACGGCCAAACTTTCAGGAAACATTCCTCACACACAAATAAAGAAAAGATGTTATGTGGACATGTGTCCGGAAACGCTTAATTTCCATGTTAGAGCTCATTTTAGTTTCGTCAGTATGTGCTGTACTTCCTCGATTCACCGCCAGTTGGCCAAATTGAAGGAAGGTAATGTTGACTTCGGTGCTTGCGTTGACATGCGACTCATTGCTCTACAGTAAGCACATCAGTACGTAGCATCAACAAAATGGTTCAAATGGCTCTGAGCACTATGGGACTAAACTGCTGAGGTCATTAGTATCCTAGAACTTAGAACTAGTTAAACCTAACTAACCTAAGGACATCACAAACATCCATGCCCGATGCAGGATTCGAACCTGCGACCGTAGCGGTGTAGCATCAACAGGTTAGTGTTCATCACGAACGTGGTTTTGCAGTCAGTGCAATGTTTACAAATGCGGAGTTGGCAGATGCCCATTTTATGTATGGATTAGTACGGGGCAATAGCCGTGGCGCGGTGCGTTTGTATCGAGACAGATTTCCAGAACGAAGGTGTCCCGACAGGAAGACGTGTGTCTTAGAGAGCACGGAACATTCCAGCCTATGACTCGCGACTGGGGAAGACCTAGAACGACGAGGACACCTGTAATGGACGAGGCAATTCTTCGTGCAGTTGACGATAAACCTAATGTCAGCGTCAGAGAACTTATTGCTGTACAAGGTAACGTTGACCACGTAACTGTATGGAGAGTGCTACGGGAGAACCAGTTGTTTCCGTACCATGTACAGCGTGTGCAGGCACTGTCAACAGCTGATTGACCTCCACGGGTACACTTCTGCGAATGGTTCATCCAACAATGTGTCAATCCTCATTTCAGTGCAAATGTTCTCTTTACGGACGAGGCTTCATTCCAACGTGATCAAATTGTAAATGTTCACAATCAACATGTGTGGACTGACGAGAATCCGCACGCTATTGTGCAATCACGTCATCAACACAGATTTTTTGTGAACGTTTGGGCAGGCATTGTTGGTGATGTCTTGATTGGTCCCCATGTTCTTCCACCTACGCTAAATGGAGCACATTAGCATGATTTCATACGGGATGCTCTACCTGTGCTGCTAGAACATGTGCCTTTACAAGTACGACACAACATGTGGTTCGTGCACGATGGAGCTCCTGCAAATTTCAGTCGAAGTGTTCGTACGTTTCTCAACAACAGTTTCGGTGACCGATGGACTGGTAGAGGCGGACCAATTCCATGGCCTCCACGCTCTCCTGACCTCAACCCTCTTGACTTTCATTTATGGGGGCATTTGAAAGCTCTTGTCTACGCAACCCCGGTACCAAATGTAGAGACTCTTCGTGCCCGTATTGTGGACGGCTGTGATACAATACGCCATTCTCCAGGGCTGCATCAGCGCATCAGGGATTTCATGCGACGGAGGGTTGATGCATGTATCCTCGCTAACGGAGGACATTTTAAACATTTCCTGTAACAAAGTGTTTGAAGTCACGCTGGTACGTTTTGTTGCTGTGTGTTTCCATTCCATGTTTAATATGATTTGAAGAGAAGTAATAAAATGAGCTCTAACATGGAAAGTAAGCGTTTCCGGACACATGTCCACATAACAAATTTTCTTTCTTTGTGTGTGAGGAATGTTTCCTGAAAGTTTGGCCGTACCTTTTTGTAACACCCTGTATATGTAAGGACCTGATAAACATGATACATTATTGATGTAATGTCTCGTCCAGTAGTAATGGAATGGTGCCAACAATACGACCAAGGCCTCACAGACGTGGCTGGTGCTGATAGAGGAGGAAGACCATAGACATCGACTACAGAGGATAATGACCAAGCAATCGAGGAAGAACATCAGGGGGGAAGATAATTTACAACGATGAGGACGTTCACACAGCGGTGCTTGAATGGCTCTGTGATCACGGAGTGGATTTGTATCGTCGAGGAATCGAACAATACGTAGAACGTTTCGACCATTGTTTCCAGAGACATCATGAATCTACCGAAAATTAATCATGTGTCTGTGTCACTGCTGTGTAATGCTGCATCAAAAAAAAAATAGTTACTTGGCATGTTATAATAATGTGTAGCTTACTTTATGAAGTCTCCTCGTAGATCGACATCTACATACACACTCCGCTAGGTGTCTTGTGTAGTGTGGTGATCGGTAATTCATGCTCGAGCAACACTGTCTTGCCCCATCTACCCACAATTTATGCAACCCCAGGATATTGTTTACTTATCTGCAATAGATTCCTGAACATGGCAAG
This sequence comes from Schistocerca piceifrons, assembly GCF_021461385.2. Lineage (NCBI taxonomy): Eukaryota > Metazoa > Arthropoda > Insecta > Orthoptera > Acrididae > Schistocerca > Schistocerca piceifrons. The sequence continues at coordinate 135,695,655 of NC_060149.1, forward strand.
CTACGTACTTCCAACAGATTGTAATTTCTATGAAAATTTACTGTATCAAATAAGCAACTGTTGACTTTCCACAGACTGCCAACGCCGAAATACGAGCCAAGACAGGACACAATAGCATTATTACGATAGACATAGTGCTGCGCCTAGAAGTAGTATAGGCGTGGAATTTGGGAATTCTTGTAAATTTCGCGCAGCTATGGCTAGAAGGTAGAAGTTAAGGGACTAATTGTCACATTGGATGGCAGGCGCGGGCGATGTTGATATTCTCCAAACGATTCTGCGAGGCGAGTTTACAACACCGCTCACAGACTAGAAGGTACGGCCCGGCCGGGACTGTATGCAAATGTGAAGTAATCAGGACAGCACAGGGCACCGACGTGATGTGAAGAACCCATACGCTGCAGTTACAACAGCGTCCAATGACCCGTATGTAGGGGCCGAAGCAGGCTGAGGAAAGCTGACGTAATTAGCAAAGAGCACTCCACTTGCCCCCTCCTGAGAAACTTCGTCAGAGGCGTAGGGAGAATACGTATAAATAAGCGAGCCCAGAGGCTCAAAGCAGGCAGTCGTGTCGCCATTTTGTCCGCCTCTAGAACTGAAGAGAATGACGATTGTTTAAGTTGCAGGACAACCACGACGACGTCTTGGTGACACATATCGGCGGCCAACCGGTCCCCTCCAACCTGCGCTGCACGGACGTGTCATTCCTGCGACGGGGCGCATCCACAGAACAAGAAAAAAGAGATACGCAACTCCCGTGTTAAAAGTGGGAAACACAGTCCGACAGCAACGCCTCAAGTGGTATGGAGATGAACTAAAATATAAAAACGTTGCGGGTTGCATCCCCCCCCCCGCCCCCCCCCCGTAGCTTACTTACGTTCTAAGTTTTTATTTTAATTTTAATTCTATTACCTTATTTTTCTGAGCGTGCTTTGTAATTATTTTGGCTGGCATCATAATAAAATAATTGAAACACAGCTATATCACACTGTACTACAGCAGAGAGAAACCTATTCAGTAATATTTTCAGCCTATTTTTGACGTTTGCGTCTGACAGACAAGAAAACATGATAGGAGCAGCGACTGTTAGGCGCAAACGTCAAAAATAGACTTTTAAATTGACATGCTTATATTGTTATCTATCAACATGTAAAAGCTCCAGAATGTTTTATGGTTCATAAGAACTAGATGCAACACTTGAAACTGAGAGTAAGTCGAAACAAGCTTGTAGTGTAAATAATTGAAGGAAAAGAAAAATAACATTGTAGCAGCTAAACTGGACTACAAATATTCCTGAATAATGTCAAAATTTTTACGTCATACAAGCTGCTGGATCAATGGAGAAAAAAAGCCTATTATTAAGAGAATAAGCAGCAGTTAAAGAGGTTCAATTAAGAAATATTTATCACAGTATTAATTAATGAAGAATTCTAAAATTTGTTGCAACTATGTTTCAGGACTATAAGTTCTGAGTAACTGCCCAGCAAACTTGCACTACTGACGATTAATTTCTTAGAAAGTTTCCTACATCTTACTACTGTAAATGATTCAACACAAAATAATAAAACATCAATATCAAGTACCAAAAGCAGGAAAGGTGGATAAAAACAGTGAAATGAAAACAGTGAAATGAAAACCAAACTTACTTTTTATTTCTCAAGCACACAAGAACAGTTGCCATAGCACCACTAATGCTTGGTAGGCCCAATTCACTATTAACAAAAACGGTTCAAATGGCTCTGAGCACTATGGGACTTAACTTCTGAGGTCATCTGTCCCCTAGAACTTAGAACTACTTAAACCTAACTAACCTAAGGACATCACACACATCCATGTCCGAGGCAGGATTCGAACCTGCGACCGTAGCGGTCGCGCGGCTCCAGACTGTAGCGCCTAGAACCGCTCGGCCACTCCGGCCGGCCACTATTAACAACAGTGTCATCAGATTCACTACCGATTTTGGCAATTTCACAAGGAACATCCGTCACATGTTTTGGAAACACACCCCTGTTTAGCCTAAGCCTACTTTTATTCATAAAATCTTCTTTGAAAAAATGATCTTCACAAACTAAATAAGAAGTACAGTTCGCATCTGGTGACAGTTTACAAACACTCTCCCACTTTAGAAGCAACTCTTGAGGTTGTTTTAGAAACCTGTAGAAATGCTTGTTGCCAGAACCCACAAGGGTTCTGGCTTGCAGGAATATTTCAACGTCAATCGGTTGTGCTGAATATTCTGAAAAAAAAACAACATAAAAGTCTTCATTAAATAAAACTACTACAGACATATCAAAGTTATTTAAATAAACAGACGGAAACCACACTGCTTAATTCACAATAGAAGAGAATACATTTCATTTATAGGTTACGAGATTATTTAATGAAAAATTAAATGTCTTACCTTACAGTTAATTGTGGACATTTTTCAGCAGGAAATCCCTTCAATTCCACGGTGAACTTTATGAATTTGAAGTAAAAAATCTGTTTATAATGAAGATGATTAGTATGTAAATATGAAACAAATACAAAGACGACTGTAACCGAGGACCGCAGACTTCAGTGCAGAGCAAGACGATAGAATATTTCAAAACAACCACCATTGGAGTTTAGGCCGGTATTACACTAGCAAATTTCTTTGTCAAAGATTTGATCAAAGATGTGATCCAATATTCCGTCCAATATATTTGACAAAGATCTTTGACGTAGCGCTAGAAGAGGTATTACACTGTCATCAAATTTTTCGTCAAAGTTCAAGATGGCTGACAACAACTTGTTATTAACCGCAGCAGTTCTACGTACTCCAATTGCATTGTGTGCACATGCGGAAAAGAAGTGGGGGAAAAAATGGAACCATACATGCTAGGTTGACAGTCTTAAAAGTCCTGGGATTACAACTTGATAATAAATTCAGTTGGGAGGAGCGCACCACAGAACTGCAGAAAGGCCTTAACAAATCTGTATTTGCAATTCGAGTGTTAGCAGACATAGGCAACATAAAAATGAAAAAGCTTGCATACTTTCATTCCATAATGTCATATGGGATAATATTTTGGGGTAAATCTTAAAGTCAAACAAAAGTTTTCAAGGTTCAAAAGCGTGTAATACGTATTATTTGTGAAGTAAATTCACGGACCTCCTGCAGAAACCTCTTCAAAGAACTGGGTATACTAACTACTGCCTCTCAGTATATTTACTTCTTAATGAAATTTGTCGTAAATAATATATCTCTTTTTCCAACAAACAACTCAGTTCATACATACAATACCAGGAACAAAAATGATCTGCACAAGGACTTAAAAGCACTTTAGTTCAAAAAGGGGTCCACCACTCAGGAACACTCATCTTCAATAATTTGCCAGGAAACATAAAAAATTTAGTTAGAAATAAAGATCAGTTTAAAAGGAGCCTGAAAGACTTACTGCTGGCCAACTCCTTCTACTCCATTGGCGAAATTTTTAATAGAAACAAATGATGTATTGTATTTATTCATACTGTTAGTATCGTTATTTCAGCTTAAAAAAAATCGACATGTTCCACATCCACGAGGATCTCCTCAGCACGGATCTATGGAACGAAAAACTAATCTAATCTGGGTGAAGCCGTGGGTTTTACGACGACACGATAAAAGCATTCAACAAAACTTGTTACGTGAGCTTACAGTGGAAGACGTCAAGTCATACATCAATTACTTAAGAATGGATGAGCATACATTTCTGTATGTGCTCAATGAAGTGTATCCTCATATCACAAAGCATAATATTCACTTATGAACTGCTACATCTTCAGAAGACAGGCTCATTATAACACTCCGATTCCTTGCTACAGGAGAGGGTTATGTTAGGTTAGGTTAGGTTAGGTCTCCAATCTTCTTAATCTATTTTTGTATTCAGGGTGCCTCACGTTGAAAAGCGCCTCATCAGCTTCAGACATCTCTATTAATTTTGTAGTTGTCGGCACACACCAATTGTATTTACCGGCAATGGTTATAAAAACACTACAGACGACAGCACGCTGCAGCGATACTAGCGCTCCATGTGGTAACATGTCACATTGCAGTGAACAGAAGACAAGCGGTTTCTTTGATCAAATATACAGCGAGGCCCTAAATTTGATCAAATATTGGACGACATTTGACAAAGTCCCTATTACCCTATCAAATATCTTTGACAAATATATTGGACAAAGATATTGGACAAAGAAATTTGATAGTGTAATACCGGTCTTAGACAGCTCTCATTGGTCAATTCCAGCTTCGTTTGACCCCTAGCGTCTCTAGTGGTCTGGAATGGAACTATGTGGCTTCGCTGCCTCTTCGCCCATATACACTCCTGGAAATTGAAATAAGAACACCGTGAATTCATTGTCCCAGGAAGGGGAAACTTTATTGACACATTCCTGGGGTCAGATACATCACATGATCACACTGACAGAACCACAGGCACATAGACACAGGCAACAGAGCATGCACAATGTCGGCACTAGTACAGTGTATATCCACCTTTCGCAGCAATGCAGGCTGCTATTCTCCCATGGAGACGATCGTAGGGATGCTGGATGTAGTCCTGTGGAACGGCTTGCCATGCCATTTCCACCTGGCGCCTCAGTTGGACCAGCGTTCGTGCTGGACATGCAGACCGCGTGAGACGACGCTTCATCCAGTCCCAAACATACTCAATGGAGGACAGATCCGGAGATGTTGCTGGCCAGGATAGTTGACTTACACCTTCTAGAGCACGTTGGGTGGCACGGGATACATGCGGACGTGCATTGTCCTGTTGGAACAGCAAGTTCCCTTGCCGGTCTAGGAATGGTAGAACGATGGGTTCGATGACGGTTTGGATGTACCGTGCACTATTCAGTGTCCCCTCGACGATCACCAGTGGTGTACGGCCAGTGTAGGAGATCGCTCCCCACACCATGATGCCGGGTGTTGGCCCTGTGTGCCTCGGTCGTATGCAGTCCTGATTGTGGCGCTCACCTGCACGGCGCCAAACACGCATACGACCATCATTGGCACCAAGGCAGAAGCGACTCTCATCGCTGAAGACGACACGTCTCCATTCGTCCCTCCATTCACGCCTGTCGCGACACCACTGGAGGCGGGCTGCACGATGTTGGGGCGTGAGCGGAAGACGGCCTAACGGTGTGCGGGACCGTAGCCCAGCTTCATGGAGACGGTTGTGAATGGTCCTCGCCGATACCCCAGGAGCAACAGTGTCCCTAATTTGCTGGGAAGTGGCGGTGCGGTCCCCTACGGCACTGCGTAGGATCCTACGGTCTTGGCGTGCATCCGTGCGTCGCTGCGGTCCGGTCCCAGGTCGACGGGCACGTGCACCTTCCGCCGACCACTGGCGACAACATCGATGTACTGTGGAGACCTCACGCCCCACGTGTTGAGCAATTCGGCGGTACGTCCACCCGGCCTCCCGCATGCCCACTATACGCCCTCGCTCAAAGTCCGTCAACTGCACATACGGTTCACGTCCACGCTGTCGCGGCATGCTACCAGTGTTAAAGACTGCGATGGAGCTCCGTATGCCACGGCAAACTGGCTGACACTGACGGCGGCGGTGCACAAATGCTGCGCAGCTAGCGCCATTCGACGGCCAACACCGCGGTTCCTGGTGTGTCCACTGTGCCGTGCGTGTGATCATTGCTTGTACAGCCCTCTAGCAGTGTCCGGAGCAAGTATGGTGGGTCTGACACACCGGTGTCAATGTGTTCTTTTTTCCATTTCCAGGAGTGTAGCTTTCACCCTCGTGGGCGCATCGCACCTTGAGCTACTCCGGCGCGTGAAGCAAGAGAGCTGCTAGCCTCCGCTCTCTGGGTGGCATCGTCAGGCGGACTGCAAGCTGCCGTTCACTGGGGCGGAGCCGGAGCGCGAACTGGGGCCTCCCGGGTGTAGAGCCGTCTGCCGGCACTAAACGAGCTGCACTGGGCTTACGGCCGGAGTTGCGAAGGCTCACTGCAACGACGGCGGTCGGTTGCCATCCCTACATTGGGTCCACGAGTCGTGCTTTAGGGAGCAGTCAGCCGTGTCCCGGGCCACAGCCACTGTTGCGCACGCGGCGGCCACGTAGCAGTTGCACGAGTAGGATCGCTGCGTCCCCAAGGCTGGGCGTAAAACGCCAACACTGCAGTTTCCGGCATTCGCGTTGGCGCCAACCCACGCGCACTCTGCGGCGCCACTGCCCAGTTCAGCTCAAGGCCGGCTGTGTACCTTCGATGTAATAAAGTCAATGGCACATTTGTCTGTGTTTCTCTGCGCGCTTCGTCGTGAATCATCTCTCTCTCCCAAGCCACACCTCTCGATCGTTCTAACATATTACAACCCCTGAGCTTAGGGGGGGTTGTAACAATAGATATGAAAGATATGAACTCAGTTTATCGTTTTCTTTGGACTGAATTTGCCAGAATTACTTTAATTTTAAATTAGTTTACTTTACTTTGTTCTCTCTCAATTAGCAAAATAGACATTGCCTCCGAATGTTATTTAACTACACTCTTAATTTATCGAACTCATTATTAGTTACTTTCAACTATCTTTTTAGCAAACAAGCAAAGCTGGCAATGACAATCTTTTGTTACTTTACTTCTACCTATTTAAAAAACGAGACTCAGACATTCAATAACTGGAAAGAAATGGGACATAGGTAGGTGACAGTGACTCAAGATAATGACAAGTTCATCTACCTTCTAACAATACCACCATTTGCAAAGTAGGTTAGAAATCAGATTAATAATGTTGATCACGCAGCATATGTTCGCTTTATCGGGCAACAACAAAGTTATTGACTGTGTATGGTATCGTCAGAATGAAAATAATGAAGTCACTGTAAAAAAGTCATTAATTCTGTTACTTATCTTGAATGGATTCCCACGTAGATTTCGTCGAAGTTGTTATGGCTCATCTTGTTGATTCAAGGGTGTATGGTATCGTCAGAATGAAAATAATGAAGTCACTGTAAAAAAGTCATTAATTCTGTTACTTATCTTGAATGGATTCCCACGTAGATTTCGTCGAAGTTGTTATGGCTCATCTTGTTGATTCAAGGGTGATTCCACTTTGACTGCTAGAACGTCCAGATCTGTATTTTAGCAATATTTGAAGATCTAACAAATGCGTTTTTCAGGAAATTCTTAATGATCAAACAATCCAAAATCAGAACAATGGTATGGTAGAAATAATTTTTGACTTGGTGTTCACGATCCACATTTTTACTAAACTTCTTGTAAATTCACATATACTTTTTATTAATTGTCACATCATCAAGAAAACAGTTTTGTATCAATCTTCATATATTTAATTTCCAATTTTACCGAACACAAGAGTTGACTGTTCTTTTACAAAGCGAAATAACAACTTAACTTCTGCAAAGTGAAACAAAGACTGCTCTGTGCGCATTCGCACCAAAACGGCTACAAGTAAGTCAAAGATTATGACACTACCACAGAAATGAATACACACAAGAACCATATCACTGTAATATATCGCCAAGCGGTTAAAGGCGCTACAGTCTGGAACCGCGCGGCCGCTACGGTCGCAGGTTCGAATCCTGCCTCGGGCATGGATGTGTGTGATGTCCTTAGGTTAGTTAGGTTTAAGTAGTTCTAAGTTCTAGGGGACTGATGACCTTAGAAGTTAAGTCCCATTGTACTCAGAGCCATTTTGAACTGTAATATATCGATACATCGGAGTACCTATACATTAATAAAACCAAATGTGAATATTGTCACAAAAATATGTCTGTTACTTCGCAGAAAAGTAGTACGATATTACTGGTATCGAGAACTGGGATTGGAGTGCCATAATGGTCACGTAAATAAAGAACCATTACAACCTACAGTTCTCACGTACAACAGTTATTATGGAAATAAAATTCACTGAGAATGTCACTGGTTAATGCCTCAGAAAGTTTCTGACGTAAACGAAAAAAAAAAAAATATCTTACGGTACATTGCGCATGTTAAACCGTAGCCTTCGTTGTCGTCTAGAATGCTCCCACTGCTCAATGTAGTATTGCGGGCACGCCTTGATTGGCAATGACCAATAGAAGGTAGAATCTTGATGTTATTGGAGACCCTTACGTCTCCACACACTTGTCATACTCGTGATGCCTCGCTAGTAACAACTGCACCTTACATAGATACGGCAGTGCACGCCACTTAATTGTGTTCACTCTTACGTCTCACAACCGAGTAAGTCTCCCACACGCTTTGCTCTGACGTTACACTCGTTTCCAGAGAGAGCGCTCCTACACAACTCTTTACTCTCTGCCAACGAGATTGTTTTTCCTATCTTCCCCTAACGGCATTAACCCAGTGTAAATATATCACAATAAGAAATAAATTATACAGGTTACAGCTCATGTCGGATTTCTAATTAACACATTGTACCCAAGGATTTACAGATACAACAAGTACATCAAATTTACAATAAACGTAATGGATAAAAAATTTTAAATGGCACATCTGTATTATACAGAGTGAAAAGTATTTAAACCGACAAACTCTGGGAGGTTGTAGGGGACATCAAAACAAATATTTTTCCCTAATGTCATTTTTTCCTATGAGGTTAATTTAAACCGGCGGAGGCCGTATTACACTCTTCAGTTGTTATAGGCTGTATTACGATCTTCAGTTGTTAGAGGGCGTATTATACGCTCTTGAGTTGTAGGCAATAGCTGTCCACCAGTGTAGTAGTGCATTGTCTCTGTTTACTAATGGAGCGATACACCTGGATTGAGTACACTGATATGGTTGGTGCGTACTACGTAGCGCACCACAATGGACAAGCTCCACAGCGGGTTTATCAACAACAATGTCCTAATCACCGTATCTCGCATCATACGACCTTTTCTGCTGTGTACCAACGTCTGCGTGAGACCGTGTCATTTAGCAGATTACCTGGACAGGGACGCCGTCGCACGGGAAGAACGCTACAATTTGAGGAAGCTGTCTTGCAGCATGTGGAGCGGGATTCTTCAATCAGCACTCGTGCAATTGGACGTGACATGGGGACGAATCAGTCCTTCGAGAGCAGTTGTTACGTCCATTTCACTTACAGCGTGTTCACAACCTGGAACCAGTTGATTATCCACCCAGAGCACAGTTTTCACAGCGGTACCTGGAACAGTGTGAAATCCATCCTATATTTCCATCCCCTGTGTTGTTTACCGATGAAGCAACGTTCTGGCGTGATGGAGTCTTCAACAGGCACAGTTCACAGTTCGCATGTTTGGAGTGAGGATAGCTACTAGCGGTCATCAAGTGCGGTCGGTGTTGTTGGAGACTGTTTAATTGGGCCGTATCTGCTACCTAGGCCATTAAATGGCAGGCACTATTACAATTTTCTCGCCAGAGCATTGCCAGAACTGCTGGAAGACGTCCCGCTCCCTACAAGACAACGCATGTGGTTTCCCATGTGACAGGGCGCCAACACATTTCAGTCGCCGTGTGCGTCGATTCCTGGACCGACGGTTCCCAGAATCGTGGATTGGCAGAGGTGGTCCTGTACCATGGCCTGCTCGATCCCCAGATATGTCCCCTCTGGACTTTGTTGTGTGGGGAGAGATGTGCAACTTTGTTCACGCAATTACTGTTGCATCAGAAGAGGATCTGGTTGCCCGGATAGTAGCAGCAGTAGGAACAATTCAGGATACTCCTGGGGTTTGTGCCCGTGTCAGACAGAACATGATCTGATGGTGTAACCTTTGTTTACGTGTCAATGGAGGCGTTTATGAAAATCTATTGTAACTGAAATTGGGTTGTGTTAGTGTGTTGTCTCTTGGTTATAAAAAAAATGGAAAAGTGTTTGTTGGTTTAATTAATTTGCTGCCAGAGAAATCTTCCTCTACCGATTTAAATACTCCTCATAGGAAAAAATGACATTAGGGAAAAATATTCGTTTTGATGTCCCCTACAACCTCCCAGAGTTTGTCGGTTTAAATACTTTCCACCCTGTAGTGTCACACAATGGGAAAATCGTAGTGTATTAACGGGAACGAATATTTCGCTGGCAAAAGGATTCATATAACGTTTTTAATGTACAGATCGCTGAGTAACGACAGTTAAAATAAATGGAAAAACCAAGAAAAGTTACTGATTCTGACTAATTTCTTTACTGGCGACGTACAAAGTACCTTAGGTTCTTAACTGTGCAGCAACATTCTCAGATGCGATAATAATGGGCAACATTAATAAAAAGCGTGAGTTTAGATCAGGACGGCAGTTATCAATTGGTGTGAGGGGTTTCAGGAAATGAGTAAAGCGATAGGCCGAAAGCGTTCCCGAACGTGCGTCATGCGCATGACGCAGCTGTCCATTTGGCGGCAATAGTTGTCTCAGCCACCGCCCCGTGCGTAATTCGGTGAGCACAGCAGACCGGTAGCGGCGCGGGAAAATTACTCCCCCATCAGTTTCATTACGCTGATCAGCCGTGTCTCGGCCGAATATGCCCCGCCGTAGACGGGTTAACCGAAAAGAGCGGAATGAGGAAAAAGGGAAGCGGCGAAGAAATGACCGCATAAGGAACAGCGAAAGCTTTCATTACTTGATGGATTTTTATTTCCATATTTATAGAGGGGTAAAGGCGCTGGGCGCGGGGCCTGTAATCTGGGAGCAGCGCCGTGTGTAGTTACGCAGCCAGCGCCGCCGGCTAAGATGTATGTTATCAGTCAAGTATCAGCTAATGAACCGTACCTGCACCGCGGTCTCTCCTCCTGAATTCCTCCGCAGAGCTGCGCTTGTCTTCATAATGGCGAACGGCATTCCTCCAGCGCAAGTTTTCGGCTACTCTGTTCGCGATCATGTATTCGTGGGCTGGCGTAGCGAGTAGACTACACGTGTCAGGCTCGAGGAGAAACAAGTCCACACCTCTTGTAGTGGGACGAAATTAAGCGTCACCCATCCACCAAAGTCAGCCCAGTTTGCAGGTGACTATAAGTTTAATTTAGTTTTGCTTATGTGTTTTCTTATTATTTATAATAGATGTGAATTATCTAAAAGTTTTGTATTTTTTTTATGTGTTTCATGTACGGAGAGATCGGCGCAACGAACGGGGACAGCATCTTCGTTGCCGCGACCAGAGAGGAAATTGCTGGCCGCTATACGTCGCGGGTCGACAGCCAAGGAGCAACAGAAGATCCTGGAACCGAGTTGTTGCGTCGTGTTTCTAAAAAAATTAAAAATGAATTTTTATACTCTTTTTGTACAACAATGACGAGCTTAATCTTATTGAAATGTTAGTCACTGTCTGTCAACGCTCAAGTTCACATCTGTATGTGTAGGAAGCTAATAAAATAGTGTATGCTACTAAAGTTGAAACACGTGTCGTGAAGATTTATTTATGAAGAGTTATGTGAACGGATTAATAATATATTTGACAAGATTATTGATTCAGACAGCGTTGGCCGAAACTTTGAATCTAAAAAGTTTATTTAATGTGTGATTCTGATATCGATTAGATCAAGATAACGTGTGTCGATATAATTTTCTGAGGAGAAACAAACGAAATTTAAATTCGAAAAAGTTACGAAAACCAATTGGCCCAAGTGATGTAATTCTTTGCATACGACTCAACTGATGTTTTACAGTTTCGTTCAAGAACCATTCTATGACAATTTAAAAGAATATGAATCATTTTTGAAGTGGGTTGTAACTGACGTAGGTGACGAAGTCTGCACATGGTCATACATATACCAAACGAAAATTTAATACGTCGTTACACCGCACCGTGGCGACCTTAGAAACAGGACTTGTGTGCAACTAAGGCACACAGGTACGAAACGAAACATCAAGAGTCCTTCGGAAGTTAATGCGAGTTTTCGTGGAGCCTTCACCAGCCAGCGGCGGCTTCGCGGGTGTGGGCATCTGACGGAGTGCAGCCAAGCAGTACGGTCACGCAGTTGTTCCACGAGAAGGCGCATCTGTTGGGCAGCAGCTGAACGCTGCAAACCCCGACAACCTTTTTTCTCCCTAAACTAATAGGCCCAGTACGTCAGCTGCGGGGCGTTCCTCCGGCTGGTATTAGAGGTGTTGCTGAGGGCTTCGCCTGTCTACGGCGGTGCCGGGCGTGGTTGCAGCTAGCGACGTTTCCGGTGTTCGACTCAGCGTCCTGCCGGTTGCGGAAGCGGGGTCGCAGCATCTCAGCGGCTGCATCGACGGCTGTTACATCTGCAGCCCATAGCAGCACACTGATCATCGAGAACTACAAATTACAATATTAAGTGTCCGGTGAGTTTGTTTCAAGTTGGAAGTGGAGTGTTGTATATAGGAAGTGTGCTTTTATAGGATTGTTGATTCCAAGTCTGCGTGTGTAAATAGTTAATATTTTACAATAATGTCGGGAAGTGAAATGTCACACGAAGAGCAATCTATGTCCGATAGGAGCATGAGATCCCTTTTTAGGGCGATCGCTAAATTGAAACAATCTAACGAAGAATCTACTGCTAGATTAAAAGAGGAATTAAAACAGGCTAACGAGGAATCTACTGCTAGATTAAAAGAGGAATTAAAACAGTCTAACGAAGAATCTATGGCTAGATTAAAACAGTCTAACGAAGAATCTATGGCTAGATTAAAACAGTCTAACGAGGAATCTACTGCTAGACTTAAAGGGGAGCTAACAAAATCAACAGACAGGTTGCAGGAATATCTTAATGAAACCAGTCGAGAATTAAGTGATAAAATAGAGTCTTCTAAAGTTGAAATGCAGGAAAAATTAGTAGGACTTAGTAATAAGATTGCTGATAATTGTAAAAGGTTAGAAGAACATATCCAGGAATCGCGCGAGGAAAAAGCTCGCATGCGACACGATATTACTGACTTATCCGAAAGACTAGATAGTGTCAATATCTTAGTTGTAAATGAAATACAGAAAAATAACGATATGTTACGAGATGAATTTTCTATGCAAACAGAAACTGTTCGCAGAGAATTATTGAAATCTATTAAGGAGGTCTCTACCAAACCTGTAGAGATTTCTTCAATAGATAATGTAGAATTAGAGACATTAACTCATCAAGTAGAAAAGGACCACACCGAAATCGAAAACATGAAATTTTTAATTACTGAAATATGCAGTAATCTTGAGACTGCCAAAGATAATAACATTGATGAAGGTACAGAGCGTTCACATCGTGAACACAGTGAAGAATCGATATTAGCTAGTCGCGTATCCAATACAGAAATGCGGATACAGGAAATTACTAAACGGTTACCGGAATTAAATAATAACGAGAACATTTCAGGTAGCAGAGGTAATAACATAATCAGAGACAACAGTCGCATCGAATTTGCTAGCACGGACGACAACAATATGAATAAGGCAATCACGGCAAGCCAATCCGATGCAACTCCGTCTCTGCAAGCTAAACAAAATCCGACTATTTCTCTCGCAGAATGTCTGGATGACATAACAACAAATTCAAATGTAGCAAGTCGATTTCCTGTATTCAAACCAGGAGGCGAACTGCACCCTATAATCTTTATAAAAGCTTTTGAAACATCATTATCTCCTAAATGGAGTAATGAAAAACGCCTTCAATTTGTAATAGGACATTTAGAAGCAGAAGCTGCGGAGTGGGCAGTACTGCATAGAACTGAATTCAGGGATTGGGATGATTTTGTTAAGCAGTTTAAACAAAATTATTGGTCAAGACGAAAACAACAACACTTAACTTTAGAGTTGATAGCCCCTCCTCCATATTCTAAACGGGGGAGAGGTTATAGGAATTATTTTGAATGGAATTTAAACCGTGCTAAATTAATTGAAAGTCATCTAATGCGAGTACTAATTAGTGGATTACCGTATTACATAAAGGAAAGAAAAATGTTATTCTACGAATTATACAAAACCTTAATAATGGGGACGAAGCAGTTAACACCCGGGGTGTGTGGTTATATTTTAACGACTTGTTGTATTGGAAAGCACAGAGGGAACACCAGAGATGGAAAATCTGCATTCCGAAAACTGTTGTGGACGAGTTAATTACTTATATTCATGAAGGTTACGGGCATTTTGGAATTCATAAATGTATTAAACATCTAATGAAGTATTATTATTTCAAAAATATGTCCCGTATTGTGAGAAGTATTATTAGGGCTTGTGAAACCTGTCAAAAGGTTAAAGTTAATAACAAATCCAAGCGTTATAAATTATATGCTGTAATTCCTCGAGGTTTGTGGGATCTACTGTCATTAGATTTTTTTCGGCCCTCTGCCTCGGAGTTCAGGAGGATTCACATATGTGTTTGTTGTAATGGAATGTTGGTCCAAACATGTGAAGCTATATACTTTGAAACGAGCGAATACAGCAAGCGTTATACGTTGCCTCACCCGAAATTACTTTGTTAACTGGGGCATTCCTAAACGACTTATGTCTGACAACGGTAGTGCCTTTATTAGTCAAAGATTTCAAGATATGATAAAACAATATGGAATCAAACATATCTTAATTTCGAAATATCACCCTCAAAGTAATTTAGTAGAAAGAGTCATGAAAGAATTAGGACGATTATGTAGAACTTATTGTGCACATAAACATACTCGGTGGGCCAAACTAATGCCTGAATTCGAAAAGATATTAAATGAATTGCCTCACCTAACGACGGGATTATCACCTATAGAAATTTTAGGCAAACGAATTATAGGTGAGCCTTTACTAGCTGCTTTACCTTGGCCACCAGTAAATGAGATACAACAATGCATTCCAGACGAAAAAGTTTGCGAACAGATTGTAAAAAATGCCGAACGGAGAATTAAAAGTTATAATCAACAGGCTATAGAACCCTCATTTCAGGTAGGAGATCTTGTGTTAGTACGATCTCATCCTAAAAGTTCTAAGATCGATAAGGAATGTAGAAAATTCTTCTTTATCTTTGAAGGTCCACATGTTGTACATAAGATTGTACATCCCAAAGCATTACTTCTTATGGAACCTTCATCAGGTGTAATTAAAGGATTATATAGTGTTGATCAAATGAAACCCTTCATTCCTAAATAAGTTAATAATTAGTATATGCCACACACGGAAGAGCATTCATAGTTTATTCATGTGAAGTTTTTCGTGATAGTTACGTGTTATTTTAAATAAATGACAGAAAGCTTAAACATGTGTTCTACAATAATCTACTGGTACTTCAAAAAGAGAAAGATAACCAAAAGGGGGATTTATATGGAGGAAATTTTGCTCTTAGGTCTAAAGGAATTTTGCGTATTTTAAATTTACTCGGATAGTAGGAACCAAAGGGGATGGTTAATAGTTTTAGGGACCATGGGCGTCCAGAGCTATATGGCTCACGAGAACATAGCAGAGTGCCTTTAATAGAGGTTTGTAATAGTGATAATATAGAACACACCAAACGGGACTCTCTCGCTTGTTTCTCCTAAATAAATGGCCATTACCCAACAAGGTGTCCGAAGGTAAAGAAAGCCGTGCCGAGATTCTAAAGAAAGTTTTGCTTGATTTCTTCTTGACCTCAGGCATAAATAAGGCATTAGGGAAGAGAATGACGTAAAGTAAATAGTACTATTAGATATTGTGAGAAACTTATTAGTAATATACATTCTTGAAAAGAATAACTCTAGTAAATAAATGAAACTATAACTAATCTATCACAATTTGAATGCTCTGTCCTAATGTACAACGTTAAAGAACGTACTAAATTAGTATTTATTAGCAACTATTAACTGAAGAGGAGCAATCTCCCTATATTCGGTTACGAATTACCATAATAGCACAATTAAGAGTAAATGACAAATAGTCACAACAATATCGTATTAAAAGGATTAAATCTATCTAAGAGCAAGGGCTCTAGGTTACGTAAAATGTGAGGAAAATGTATTAACAGTTAAATATTGTATATTGAAAAGTTTTAATTTCGGTTAAAACCTGACAAACTGAGCTTGTGGGTGGGGTATGTAGTGGGACGAAATTAAGCGTCACCCATCCACCAAAGTCAGCCCAGTTTGCAGGTGACTATAAGTTTAATTTAGTTTTGCTTATGTGTTTTCTTATTATTTATAATAGATGTGAATTATCTAAAAGTTTTGTATTTTTTTATGTGTTTCATGTACGGAGAGATCGGCGCAACGAACGGGGACAGCATCTTCGTTGCCGCGACCAGAGAGGAAATTGCTGGCCGCTATACGTCGCGGGTCGACAGCCAAGGAGCAACAGAAGATCCTGGAACCGAGTTGTTGCGTCGTGTTTCTAAAAAAATTAAAAATGAATTTTTATACTCTTTTTGTACAACAATGACGAGCTTAATCTTATTGAAATGTTAGTCACTGTCTGTCAACGCTCAAGTTCACATCTGTATGTGTAGGAAGCTAATAAAATAGTGTATGCTACTAAAGTTGAAACACGTGTCGTGAAGATTTATTTATGAAGAGTTATGTGAACGGATTAATAATATATTTGACAAGATTATTGATTCAGACAGCGTTGGCCGAAACTTTGAATCTAAAAAGTTTATTTAATGTGTGATTCTGATATCGATTAGATCAAGATAACGTGTGTCGATATAATTTTCTGAGGAGAAACAAACGAAATTTAAATTCGAAAAAGTTACGAAAACCAATTGGCCCAAGTGATGTAATTCTTTGCATACGACTCAACTGATGTTTTACAGTTTCGTTCAAGAACCATTCTATGACAATTTAAAAGAATATGAATCATTTTTGAAGTGGGTTGTAACTGACGTAGGTGACGAAGTCTGCACATGGTCATACATATACCAAACGAAAATTTAATACGTCGTTACACCGCACTCTGTAAACATGGAACATAGGATACTGGTTGTTTCAGTGTTGGAAATGGATGAGGAATCATCCTTAGTCGTTACAAGTAAAGAGATAGGAAAGTTTGTCTTCAGCGTTCGACAACGCAAGGGTCAACAGGGCCCGGCTAGAGTTTTCGTGTGTATGGATACACTGATCAAAAGAACTGTATGATCAGCAGTCCTGGGCAATTTCAAGATTGGTAACTGTATTGCAACAGAACAGAGACATTACGTCCTGTGGTGGTGGGTTTTCCTTTCACTCCTACTCCACTCTTCTTCCTTTCTTTCATTTCTACATTTTTCTGTTACTATAACTGTAAATACACTGAAGAGCGAAAGAAACTGGTACACCTGCCTAATATAGTGTACGGGCCTCGCGAGCACGACGTGGCTTGGACATGACTAATGTCTGAAATAGTGCTGGAGGGAACTGACACCATGAATCCTGCAGGGCAGTCCAAAAGTCCGTAAGAGTATGAAGGGTTGGAGATCTCTTCTGAACAGCACGTTGCAAGGTATCCCAGATATGCTCAGTGACGTTCATGT
The DNA here is from genome assembly GCF_021461385.2 of Schistocerca piceifrons. Classification (NCBI taxonomy): domain Eukaryota; kingdom Metazoa; phylum Arthropoda; class Insecta; order Orthoptera; family Acrididae; genus Schistocerca; species Schistocerca piceifrons. Next base: position 135,712,985 of record NC_060149.1, read on the forward strand.
CTGGGGACGTTGGTGGGCAGCGGAAGTGTTTAAACTCAGATGGATGTTCCTCTGTAGTAATTCTGAACGTGTGGGGTGTCGCATTGTCCTGCTGGAATTGCCCCAGTCCGTCGGTATGCACAATGGACACGAATCAGGTGATCAGACAGGATCCTTACGTACGTGTCACCTGTCAGAGTCGTATATAGACTATCAGGGGTCCAATATCACTGCAATTGTACACGCCCCTCACCATTACAGAGCCTCCAACAGCTTCAACAGGCCCCTACTGACATGCAGGGTCCATGGATTCATGAGCTTGTCTCCATACCTGTACACGTCCATCCGCTGGAGACAAATTGAAATGAGACTCCTCCGACCAGGCAACATATTTCCAGTCATCAACAGACCAATGTCAGTGTTGACGGACCCAGGCGAGGCGTAAAGCTTTGTGTCGTGCAATTATCAAGCGTACACGTGTGGGCCTTCGGCTCCGAAAGCCCATATCGATGATGTTTCGTTCAATGGTTCGCACGCTAATACTTGTTGATGGCTCAGCATTGAAATCTGCAGCAATTTGCGGAAGGGTTGCATTTCTGTCGCGATGAACGATTCTCTTCAGTCGTCGTTGGTGTTGCTTTTGCAGGATCTCTTTCCGGCCGCAGCGATGTTGGAGATTTGATGTTTTATCGGATTCCTGATATTCACGGTACACACGTGAAATGGTCGTACGGGAAAACTCCTACATCATCGCTACCTCTGAGATGCTGTCTCCCATCGCTCGTGCGACAACTGTGTCATCACGTTTAAATTCACTTAAATCTTGATAACCTGCCATTGTAGCAGCAGTAACCGATCTAAAAACTGTGCCAGACACTTGTTGTCCTGTATAGACGTTACCGACCGCAGCACCGTATTCTGTCTGTTTACATATCACTGTATTTGAATACGCATGCCTATACCAGTTTCTTTGACACTTCAGTGTATTTAATATTGTATATTCACTTTCATGTTGAAAAAATCTATGGTATCTATGCAATATAACGACCTGCCTGAGAACCACAATACGGCTATATAACTATGTAAAAGTACAAACAGTTTTATACGCAGGGCATCCGCACTTCCTCAATATCATGATAAATGAAAGTAAAAATTAATTTTTGTTGCACCTGAATATATGGTTCTAAAAACTAAAGCAAAGTTTTACCAGCTGTCAGAGGTGTTTTCGTTCATTATCAAGTACATTAAGTGTGAATAAGTAGCCTATAATCTAGAACATATACAGTATCGCTGGTAAAGTAACATTTACACGTTGTTTCCGATTTGTAAATAAAAAGATGTTATGTTCATTTTATGACTTTTTCTATATTTACGTCTATACTCTGCGAAGCACCATGATATGTGCACTAGTATCCCCAGTGTTCCATATATTTAGTTTCCTTTCCATTCCACTTACGGCTGTCAATAGGGCAGGAATTAGTGCTTGTAAAGCACTATGCGAGCTATTACTTGTCTAATTTTGTTTCTCATTCTCTACGTCCGCAGCTCGTGGTCGTGCGGTAGCGTTCTCGCTCCCCACGCCCGGGTTCCCGGGTTCGATTCCCTGCGGGGTCAAGGATTTTCTCTGCCTCGTGATGACTGGGTGTTGTGTGCTGTCGTTAGATTAGTTATGTTTAAGTAGTTCTACGGGACTGATGACCATAGCTGTTAAGTCCTATAGTGCTCAGAGCCATTTGAACCATTTCATTCACTACGTAGCGGTCTGAAGAATATTATTAGTCCCCGTCCTGAAAGCCGGCTCTTTGAATTTGCTAAGAAGATTTCACAGAATACTCTCTGCCAGTCAAAATTATTCAGCATTTCTGTTAACTCCAGCTAGCTGAAAAAGCCTGTTTGTATACACTCGATGTTCCTCCTTAGTCCGAAATGGAAAATTTGTGGTAAGCTGAGGTCATTGGTCGCTAGGTTTACACACAACTTAATCTAACTTAAACTAACTTATGCTAAGGACAGCACACACAGGCATGCCCGAGGGAGGACTCGAACCTCCGACGGGAGGAGCCGCGCAAACCGTTCAAATGGCTCTGAGCACAATGCGACTTAACTTCTGAGGTCATTAGTCGCCTAGAACTTAGAACTAATTAAACCTAACTAACCTAAGGACATCACACACATCCATGCCCGAGGCAAGATTCGAACCTGCGACCGTAGTGGTCGCTCGGTTCCAGACTGTGGCGCCTAGAACCGCATGGGCCAATCCAGCCGGCGCGCAAGCCGTGACAAGGCGCCCCAGACCGAGCGGCAAGTCCGAACTGCTATGGGTTACTGAGTATATGCAATCGTTCCACTTGATAACGTTACATGCAGGAAGCAGCAGGTATCTGTACCTGACTGACTCTGGTTGTGATGATGTGATTCATTTATGATGTGGTCAATAGTTACGATATTTTTACAATTCATAGAGCCTTAAATTTCAATTTTTCTACATAGTTTCCAATGTCTGCAACAGGCTGCTATTTTGGCAACATCTAACTGGATACTAGTATAATTTGTGTTGAATAAAACTTCATTGTTAAGGCTTTCGTGATCACTTGTTGACGAATTAAGTGTTGCCTATTGTCTGAGGAGTTTCGGCCGACGTTTGTTCAATGACTTTTGCGACATTTCGCCAGCACGAGGGGCTAACTTTGTCAAAGGTTCACACCCTATTTCTGATGGTGGCCGAAGCAATGAACTGTGAATCTTTGCTAGTGCCAACGAATCGTCCTGGTGAAATCTCAGAAAAATCGTTGAACAAACTTCGGTCGAATATCCCTACACAAAAGCTATCAGACGACACGTGAAAGAAAACTTCTTCGCTTGTAACTAGACAATTTCTGAAGCTAAAATTATCGTTATTCTATAACACAAGCAGTAACACTCTTGTTCATTTCCCTGGAATAATTAGATATTACTCCCGTGTCTGTTGATGACACTCCTTCTCCGCTAACGTGCCACGTTGTGGTTGTCGACATTTCTTTCCGATTCAGTCAGGAGCATGGTTACATATCAACTATAAACATACTTTCTTTGACAGAAATCTGCGTGGTACTGAATTCAAAACTTTCAGAAAATCTTAGATCGCTTAATGCATCCGTTTGCTTCCGTTCGTGTCATGTGTTTAGAGCGTGAGAAAGGTATTGAATAATTGATGTTTTCGCACCTCATGCTGGTTTCCGTGGAAAACTTTATTTTCTTCCAAGTAGGTCATTATTATGTATGGTAGAGTACATTCCAGAATTTAGCTACAAACTGAGGTGAGAAATGTATGACGGATATTGTATGGGTCATTGTTGTTGCGTTTCGAGTAGATGGTGTAATTTGTTCACTTCTCTAAGCACAGGGAACAATACACTTCTCAAAGAATTTTCCATAAATTACGGACGATAATGAAGCTAATTCACTGACAAATTCTGTAGAGAAACTGTTGAGCGTTAGTGATTTGAGCTGCTTCTCAACATCACTATTATAAATACTATGTCACTCATTTTTGCAGTGGTACGATGATTGAACTGTGACAACGTTCTCCAACTTTCCATTGTGAAGCGATCCTTGGAATCAGAATTCAGCGTTTCGGCTATGTGTTAGTCATTAAATATTTCGTTCCCTTATCATCTAAAAGTGTCGGGACACTAATTTTCGTGCCATTAGCTGTGCTCAGATGTTACCGAAGTTCTTACGGCCTCTCTCTGAGGGAGGTCTTGTGGTAATGTATTACGACGATAGTTAGTGATGATTTTGCGCATTGACCTTCTGATCCTTAGGCCCGTTTCAGCTAAAGGACGAAGAAATATTAGGACTTAACGTCCCATCAGCGACGAGGTCATTAAGGACGGAGCACAAGCCCGGCTTGAGGAAGAATAGGAAAGGAAACCGGCCTTTCGAAGTAGCCATCCCGGAATTTGCCTTGGGGGCGATTTTAGGGAAATCATGGAGATGTAATTGGAGGGACAGGGATTTGAACTGCTTTCCTTCCGAACGAGAGTGTGTTGGCTTCTCTCAGCGCCATCTCGCTCGATCTGTTTCAATTAACGTCTGCTTACCTGTAGATATATCCAGTGATAAAATTCCCAGTGAGTTTGTTCCCAGAGGTGTAAACAAACGCATTGCTTCCTCCCACATACACTGACGAAAAAAAAATCGCAACAACAAAAAATAAGTAAAGTTGAGTAACGAAATTTCTGAAATACGTTCGTCTAGGTAACACATTTCTGTGATTACGTCGCAAGATCAGAGATTAATGTAAGCGCCAGATAAGCCATTTCAAACGTGAAACGCTGGTACATTAATAACCTGTGTAACCGCCAGAATGCCGAATGCAAGCACGCAAATGTGGATGCATTGAGTTGTACAGGTGCCAGATGTCAGATTGTGGGCTATATTTCCATACCTCTTGCACTTGATCGGTCAATACAGGAACGATTACTGCTGTCTATGGATGACACTAGACTTGTCGTCCACTGATGTCCCAAATGTGCTCTATTGTAGACAAATCTGGTGAACGAGCAGGTCAAGGCACCATGTCGACACTCTACAGAGCATGTTGGGCTGCAACAGTAATATATGAGCGAGCGTTACCTTGTTGGAAAACACCCCCTGGAATTTTGCACATGAACGGCGGCGCAACAAGTCGAATCACAAGACTGACGTACAAATTTGCCGTCAGGTTGCGTGAGATAACTACAAAAGTGCTCCTGCTGTCATACAAATAGCATCGCAGAACAAATTCGATGTTTAGGTCCAGTGCGTGTAGTACGCACGTAGGTTGTTTGTAGGTCCTCAACTGGCCTTCTTCTAATCAACACACGGCTATCACTGGCGTCGAGGCAGAACCAGCTTTCATCACAAAACACAACACACCTCCACCCTGCCCTCCAGTTAGCTCTCGTTTGACTCCACAGTAGTCGCGAATGGCGGTGGTTTGGGACCAGTGGAATGCACGCTACAGGGCGTTTGGTACGAAGCAGTGCTTGAAGTAACCGATTTGTAACAGTTCGTTGTGTCACTGTGGTGCCAAATGCTGCTCAAATTGCTGCTGCAGATGCAGTACGATGCGCCAGAGCCATATGCCAAACAGGATGGTCTTCGCTCTCGGTAGTGCCACGTGGTCGTCCGGAGAGCGGTCATGTTGCGACTGTACATTCTTGAGGACACCGTTGCCAGCAGTCATATACCGTGGATCTCATTCCTTCCAAGTCTTTCTGCAGTATCGTGGAAGGATCATCCAGTTTCTCGTAGCCCTATTACACGACCTCGTTCAAACTCAGTGAGGTCTTAATAATGGTGTCTTCGTCGCCTTAGGGGCATCCATGACTATCATAAACTCATCACGTCCAATCTCAAACGTAACTAACGTTCACCACAATTAAAGCTTGCATTTCAAGCAAACTTGATTTTCATCTTCATAGTGGTGCTACTAGTGCGACTCTCAAGCGATTGGCACAGAATTTGAATGAACATCATGTTTCAGATGTGTAAAAACGCCCACCAGTTTTCCTTTATGTCGCACAAATTCTCCATGGTGTTGCGATTTTTTCCCCGTCAGTCTATATCTTGTGAGAAGAACAATGCGGGAAAATCAGAATGTTACGAGATCATTCGGAAGCTGATAGACGGTCGTTCTTCACATGAACTGCCAGCCGCTGTGGCCGAGCTGTTCTAGGCGCTGCTGCTAAGGTCGCAGGTTCGAATCCAGCTTCGGGCATGGATGTTTGTGATGTCCTTAGGTTAGTTAGGTTTAAGTAGTTCTACGTCTAGGGGACTGATGACCTCAGATGTGGAGTCCCATAGCACTTAGAGCCATTTTCACATGAACTATTCGATAATAGAAGAGGGAAGCGGAGCAGGATAGTGGCGCTCAAGCACAAATTACCGATCGCCATACATCGCAAGATACCTAGCGGAGTGTGTATTTAGGTGTTGATTTACAAGAGGACTTCATAAAGTAAGTTACATATCATTATGACATGCCAGATAGCTTTTATTCTATGTAGAATTACACAGTAGTCGCACAGACAGATGACTAGTTTGAACGCAGTCTGCAAGGCTCGCCGAGTGACTGCTGTGAACGTCCTCTTCGTTGGAAAATACCCCCCCCCCCCCCCCCCCCCCGCCGGGTGTTCTTCCTCACCTTCTCAATACCTTGGACGTTGTCCTCTGTGATCAATGTTGATGGCCTTCCTTCCCGGTCAACAGCACACGCCGCACACGCAGCACACGCTACATTGCATTTGGTCCATACACGGCTAGAATTTCACCGTGAATATATGTACTATTTAAACTTTTTGCCCACAAGAATCTTATTGTCCCGCGTACTTCAAGTTTGGAGTATGTTTACAGTTGAAGTGTTTTTTCACTTTCACACGGTGATGCATGTATTAAGGCTAAGACAGCTGCACACATATCAGTCATGCCACAGTGCCATGACTGGCCCGTTACACCCCCGACGTGTTTGAAGGTACTATTCTAGGAATTTAAAGGGCAATGTTCTCACTCGCCTGTGGCAAAATTCAAATAGTTCAAATAGCTCTGGCCGAGCGGTTCTAGGCGCTACAGTCTGGAACCGCGCGACCGCTACGGTCGCAGGTTCGAATCCTGCCTCGGGCATGGATGTGTGTGATGTCCTTAGGTTAGTTAGGTTTCAGTAGTTCTTAGTTCTAGGGGACTGATGACCTCAGAAGTTAAGTCCCATAGTGCTCAATGCCATATTTTTTTTCAAATGGGTCTGAGCACTATGGGACTCAACTGCTGTGGTCATAAGTCCCCTAGAACTTAGAACTACTTAAACCTAACTAACCTAAGGACATCACACACATCCATGTCCGAGGCAGGATTCCAACCTGCGATGGTAGCAGCTTCGTGGTTCCGGACTGAAGCGCCTAGAACCGCTCGGCCACAGCGGCCGGCTTTGACACTACAGCTGCTACGTCGCTAGCGTTTGCAGTAATGGAAAAACAGAGAAGTCGACATGAAGTGTTCTGGACAAATCCGATATGTGACGAAACCGAACGACGGACCCATCGGACACCTTCTGTTGTGCTCTTTGCATGCAGTTACAATTTTTAGTAAAGTGGTTATCGCCAAGCCTGAACATGCATCGATTTCCTTTCAGTTTTTGCTCTAAGAGGGATACGCTGGCTGCTAGCTTGTTGACGTACAGAATGTCTAATAATAAATCAATACGTAAATATACAGCTCTAAAACAGGCAGTATATTTACAATAAGCAGCCGATGTTTTTATAGGCCGGTACGCCTATATTTTTCCTGTCGATATATCGACACATTTCTCGATATATGGAGGGACGTTAACGATATTTTTTAAATATCGATATATCGGATTCCCGGTTTTTTGAAAAATATCAACAGTCCTACAGTGTAAGCCGTGTTCCAGCCGACGTCGTATCGTGAGTGTCGTATTCCTTGCCGCCAACATTTTCTCTCCTAACCGCCACGCCATGATCAGGCTGTTGCGTTGGCATGCATTAGTTTATCAACAGAAATATGTACGAGGAAACATTTATTTGATTAGTGCTCAACTATCCTGTGTTATATGGTCTTTCCAATCCCAAATACATGAACCCAGAGCTGAAGAATACATTCTGGGCCGGCCGTTGTGGCCGAGCGGTTCTAGGCGCTACAAAAAATGGTTCAAATGTCTCTGAGCACTATGCGACTTAACTTCTGAGGTCATGCGTCGCCTATAACTTAGAACTAATTAAACCTAACTAACCTATGAACATCACACACATCCATGCCCGAGGCAGGATTCGAACCTGTGACCGTAGCGGTCGCACGGCTCCAGACTGTAGCGCCTAGAACGGCACGGCCACTCCGGCCGGCTAGGCGCTTCAATGAGGAACCGCGCGACCGCTACGGTCGCAGGTTCGAATCCTGCCTCGGGCATGGATGTGTGTGATGTCCTTAGGTTAGTTAGGTTTAAGTAGTTCTAAGTTCTAGGGGACTGATGACCTCAGATGTTACGTCCCATAGTGCTCAGAGCCATTTGAGCCATTTGAATACATTGTGGAATAAAATAGGAGCGGAAGTAAAAACAAATGGTAAGTACGTACGTGTTTATCTCTGATTTTACAGCAATGAATACAACCTGCTGGGTAAAAGATTATCGTTTGAGCGTGCTGACTATCGCTGTAACATTTTCTTTCCATATGCCCCGACATCAGATACCATATAGTTGTACTGAGCGTCTACAAGAGGCAATAAAGCAATGTAGAATGTCTCTGGGTACTTAGAGGACAGTGAGCCAGTGTTCTAAGGAGCGTGAGCAGAAACGTGTTGCCCAGCCAAAGCTCATATAAAATTAGGAAAAATGCCACATTTCATAAAAACCCTTATCGATGTTCTTCCACATATCGTCTGTCAGAGTAGTCATCAATTCATCCATCATGCTGTCTATATTGTTAAGAACCATTCAAAAACCAAGATCGCGCAAAATATTTTTTATTCAAGACAACCGATTTCAACAGACTTGGCTGTCCTCTTTGAGCCTTAAACTTTTTTTTTTTTGTACCAAAACATGTTCATTTTCCGCTGAATCTTATGCACAAGATGTCAAGTAGATAAAACTCAGCACATTATAAATGTTTGTCATAGCTAAACTATTTAAAAACACACAGCACCTTGTCCAAAAGGCCGTGTCCATATACAAAGAAAATGTTTAAGACCTGAAGATAACAGCTAAGACTGTTGAAATGAGTTGTCTCGAATGAAAAACATTTTGTGCGATCTTGGTTTTTGAATGGTTTCTAACAATTAAAACAGATCACCCTTCAATACTCTCACAATGAGAAAATTCAATCACATTGTCTATAATTATCTTGAAGTTATCGCATACGATCTTGTGTACCGTACTATGCCCCACGTGACAACTAAATGAAATCGTGTTTAGCGCATCAAAAATGGTTCAAATGGCTATGAGCACTATGGGACATAACATCTATGATCATCAGTCCCTTGAACTTAGAACTACTTAAACCTAACTAACCTAAGGACATCACACAATACCCAGTCATCACGAGGCAGAGAAAATCCATGACCCCACCGGGAATCGAACCCGGGAATCCGGGCGTGGGAAGTGAAAACGCTACCGCACGACCACGAGCTGCGGACTTTGGCGGATCTCCAGAGGCCAAATATGTGAGAAAAGGTAGGGAGTAATGGTATAACAAACGAAGGTTTCACAGCTGGTCTTAGCGCTAATGAATCAGTATCACGCAAAACATGAGAAAACACTCAATACTATACAACAGAATCCTATAATGATGAATGTTGTTTCATATATTTCGTTACGAATAAACTGTCAAAGTGATGTGATGACTTTTCTCGCTGTTTGTTTCGTTGTTTCAAATACACTTCCAACTTATTTAATGGTAAGCTGAATGAGTTTTCTGACATTCCGAAATATTCATAATACCTCGCTCCAACGTCCGTCGACAAATTCTCCTTCTGTTGCTCTATTTTTCCACGTCTGATGAACCAACTTCCGTTTTTTCACTGTTTTTCCTCTTCCTTAACAAGAATGACAGCAGTCAACATGAGAACGTCGTCCGGAAACTTCCCCATCCTGGCCGCTCAAGTGCACTGCCACGCGCCGGAAGAAGCACTGACCACAGTGAATACGTGTCACTGAGGCGTGAGGGTCGGTGCAATCACGGCAGTGTCACGTCACTGATGTGTATGAAGCGCCTTTTATCCGCACTGCAGCAGAACTGCGTCTGCAGGAAACATGAAACAAATACTCTGTTTTGACAATGCGCCACTCTTGCTACGCAACGGTCTTTGCGTGGGACAACATGTGTAACCTACTTCCTCAAGTCCCTACGTATTTGTGGCCGCAGGTGTGGTTGTTAAAACTGCAACTTTTGCAGGAATTACGTTACACCTAATCATTGTTTCTTTAATACACACATCGCTGAAGATTCTGCAATAGAAGATTCTAGAGATATAATTTCCTTTCGGAAAATAGTTTGAGGAAACTGAATTTTTCCCCCTTTTTTTTATTGCAGATTAACAAAGTGCTCTCTTCACATACGTACAGTTTTCATTTAAACATTCTATTGTCGGACACAGAAATGCTTACCACTGTCGCAATGTTTTGAAAGGACCGTCGAAATTCAGTGAGGGGATGCAACAGGAAATAACTGAAATACTTCCAGCAAATGGAGAATATCGAAATGGAGAGAGTTTTCTTTGTCGAACCGCATTCCCGTCGTCTGCGCTCATTGCGTATGCCGCTTGCCACTCCGACTATTAGTAATTTCGGCTTACCGGCGGCGAGTAATCTTAAAGCATTTGCCTGCAACACAGAATTGCCAACTAAAAAGCGAATTTGACCCATCATCAAGAATACTTATAAGAGATGGAAGCCGCCCGTGTCTAACGTCCCGAACTGCAATCTAGAAGCTGACGTCAGCGGGGAGTGAGAGTTGGGAGAAACCTAGGCCTGCGCACACGTTTACTTTTCAGCTGCATTATTCGCTGCCACAGCTCTAATAACATACTGAAGTGGCCCGTCATTCGACGATTAAGTATGCTTACAGCTTTATAATGTAAAAGTCTTTTTTTTTTTTTTTTTTTTTTTTTTTTTTTTGACAGACCATACTTAACAATGTACACTGAAGAAATTAAAAGACTGAAAAAACAGAGAGTTGTGTAAGTAATATTACACAGCCCTGTACTACACTTGTCAAATAGCAGAACAGCGTCCTTTATCAATGGTGCCGGTGCGGCTATAAACGTTAAAATACATTCTTTTTGGGTAAATCTATTAGCAACAGGAGCAGACTAATTTATTCTCTGCACATACGTCAAATAGGCAGCCATTGTTATTATATACATTGTTGTCTGGAAATATATAGAATCACCTTCATCATTGGCTTTACTTTACTTCATATTGTGATTCATGAGTCATTTGTTCTACAAGATTGCGTACGAATGTCAAAAAATAAGAACTGAAATGTAGGATTTCGCAGGGATCGGATGAAGGGTAGAGCCACGGGTCGTAACAGATCTGAAATGTAACGTCCACTGTTCAAAGTGCCGTCAGTGCGAACAACAGGTGACGGAGACGTGTAACCAATGGCACCCCATAAGATCACACCGGGTGATACGCCAGTATGGCGATGACGAATACACGCTTCCAATGTGCGTTCGCCGCGATGTCGCCAAACACGGATGCGACCATCATGATGCTGTAAACAGAACTTGGATTCATCCGAAAAAATGACGTTTTGCCCTTCGTGCACCCAGGTTCGTCGTTGAGTGCACCATCGGAGGCGCTCCTGTCTGTGGTGCAGCGTCAAGGGTAATCGCAGCCATAGTCTCCGAGCTGATAGTCCATGCTGCTGCAAACGTCGTCGAACTGTTCGTTCAGATGGTTGTTGTCTTGCAAACGTCCCCATCTGATGACTCAGGGATCGAGACGTGGCTGCAGGATCCGTTACAGCCATGCGGATAAGATGCCTGTCATCTCGACTGCTAGTGATACGAGGCCGTTGGGAACCAGCACGGCGTTCCGTATTACCATCCTGAACCCACCGACTCCATATTCTGCTAACAGTCATTGAATCTCGACCAACGCGAGCAGCAATGTCGCGATACGATAAACCGCAATCGCAATAGACTACAATCCGACCTTTATCAAAGTTGGAAACGTGATGGTACGCATTTCTCCTCCTTACACGAGGCATCACAACAACGTTTCACCAGGCGACGCCGATCAACTGCTGTTTGTGTATGAGAAATCGGTTGGAAACTTTCCTCATGTCAGCACGTTGTAGGTGTCGCCACCGGCGCCAACCTTGTGCTCTGAAAAGCTACTCATTTGCATATCACAGTATCTTCTTCCTGTCCGTTAAATTTCCCGTCTGTAGCATGTCATCTTCGTGGTGTAGCAATTTTAATGGCCAGTAGTGTATGTTGCAATATACAGCTGATCTGTTTCTGACTAAATATATTCTACTGAATATTGAACTTTACTTGCGTGCTTTGAAATTTGTCTTCGCTATCTGTCAGATATTTTATATATTTAGGCAACTGTTAAAGGAGATCTTAAAATAAATAGTTTTCTGTCAAATCTAGCAGAATAGGTAGTGTCATTGGTAGACAAGACGTAAGACCTATTTCCGACAGTTCAAGATGATAAACGGTATGCTGTGTCCAGCTAAAGGCAGTCGTGGACTCAGGGTCCCTGGAATTGTCGTCCCTTGCCAGTGCGGAAGAAACTGTATCGGGCAGTCAATGCGTATATTTTTGTGCAGAACACGAAAGGCACATTAGAGATTGTGATTCCAAAAAATCTGCACAGCCTCACGAGTAAACTTTAATTTATATTTCATAAACTAAAAATCTTATTTCACGCATCATTCTACTGTAACAAAACTTTAAAGAGCCCGTAGAGACCTGAATGTTCCTGAAGACAGTCATGGGTTCCGGATGAGGACGACTGAGGTTATCATAGAAAACTCTAACTTTTATTCTAAGTTGACGCGGCAAGAATACTGAAAATGTTTTTGAGTAATATAGTAGTAAGAAACTTTGTTCTCATATTATCTGTACTTTTTATTTTAAAAAAAGTTCCATTCCTGCTGATAACTTCGGGAATTAGCAACTGGGATAGAGACCCATATTTTAGGCATTAATGATCTGAAATTCTTTCTAAAAGTGTGACAGTTCCACGATTTCACAGGTCTTACTTCTGGTCTGTTTCATAATCAAACATTTAACACTTTAATTGACAATGTTTTTCTGAAGCAACACTCATCTCCAATATCCACTGTACAAACTTTAAAAGTACTAATGAATTTTAACTGGTATTATAGCTCTTTCATCCTTTACCTACTCACAGTTGCCAGCGACTGCCTTTGAAATGCCGTACTTCGTGACCAGATGACCCCTAAATGACAGGTTGCACGAGAACTGTGAGCGACATTTTTGTTTGTTTGTGCATATGTGTGTGTGTGTGTGTGTGTGTGTGTGTGTGTGTGTGTGTGTGTGTGTCCGCTCACAAGGAAAGATTTTAACGCGTCTCTGTCAATTAATTTTATGAAACATGTACAAATATGCTTGGTAACATTGTTTTTCTGCAAATTACGCCTTGGTTGCAGGTATATTTTGTGCCGGACGATTCGTCCACTACTGCGGAAAGTGTCCTCAAAGGCCATGCCGACGTGGGTACAGTAGTTGATTCTCCGACGTAAATTCATTTACCATGTGAAACAATGTAACCGATCAACGGTCGAAACGTGATGTCATCCGGCCGTCACTAAAGATCCTAAGAGCCACAGCGACGTAAATTACGCATCTTGCACGAAAGAAGAACTGACCCTGTTTGTTTTGTTTAGCACTAACAAGGGAACCTCCCCATCGCACCCCCCTCAGATTTAGTTATAAGTTGGCACAGTGGATACGCCTTGAAAAACTGAACACAGATCAATCGAGAAAACAGGAAGAAGTTGTGTGGAACTATAAAAAAATAAGCAAAATATACAAACTGAGTAGTCCACGCCATCATACGCAACATAAGAGATAGTCTTAAACCAGGAGCGCCGTGGTCCTGTCGTTAGCGTGAGCAGCTACGGAACGAGAGGTCCTTGATTCAAGTCTCCCCTCGAGCGAAAAATTTTTCTTTATTTTTCGCAAAGTTATGATATGTCCATTCGTTCATTGACGTCTCTGTTCACTGTAATAAGTTTAGTGTCTTTGTTTTGCGATCGCACCGCAAAACCGTGCGATTAGTAGACGAAAGGACGTGCCTCTCCAATGGGAACCGAAAACATTTGATCGCATGGTAATAGGTCAACCGATTCCTCCGCAGGAAAACGCGTCTGATATATTCTATACGACACTGGTGACAGTATGTGCGTCACATGACAGGAATATATTGTCGACCCACCTAACTTGTACACTTGGCGAATGGGTAAAAAGATTCTTCTACCTTGCCCGAGTTAGGTTTTCTTGTGGATGTGATAATCACTCCCAAAAAAGTGATGAAAACATAGGAGTTTGTCACATAAACTGCAACAAATGAATGCAACAGTTTCACAGTCGCTCAGTTTTCCCTGTGCTCTGTCAAAACATATGTTTTTAACGTTTTCAAATTTTTCCGTGTGTAGACCGTCAAATCCTGCATATGTCCAAGCAAATCTGAACATGTCCTGGAATTTTGGAGACCGAAGTTGATTATGTGTGAGTGCCTGAACTTTGATAATCGTCTGAAAATAAAGAATTAAAATTTTTGCTCGAAGGAAGACTTGAACCAAGGACCTCTCCTTCCGCAGCTGCTCACGCTAAGCACGGGACCACGGCGCTTATGACGTCTGTATGCTTGAAACTACTTATCTTGCGAATGGACTACTCAGTTTGTATATTTTGCTTATTTTTTCATAGTTCCACACAACTTCTTCCTGTTTTTTCGATTTATCTGTGTTCAGTTTTTCAAGGTCTATCCACCGTGGCAACTTATAACTAAATCTGAGGGGGGTGCGATGGGGAGGTTCCCTTGTAAGTAATGATCAGACTTTGATAAAACTTTAATATCGGTGAATCGAATTTTGTAGTCGACTGATACCATTTAGATCACGAAAACTGAAAACGGCCGGGAGAGCGGTGTGCTGGCCACGTGCCCCTCCATATCCGCATACAGTGACGCCTACCGTTGTGGATGGCACGGCCGTCGGTCGGTACCGTTAGGCCTTTCGAGGCCTGTCAGGACAGAGTTAGTTTAGTTTTCTAGTCCCAGTGCATGATCTGTGACTGCAGACCCACCTGTGTGCCGAGAGAAATGCGTTGTGTTCTCCAAGCTTCTTTCAGTATTTTATATGTACACTTTATATGTACACATTAGGTGCATACGTGTCGTGGCAAGTGGAGGCTGCAAGTTTTTTTTCCATCATTTAGATATTCACACACTGGAATTACTTTATTGGTTGTAGGCACTTCGTATATTTTTGAAAGTAAATTTATGTAATAATTTATCAAATTCAGGAAGCGTCATTAAGTGGGAAAAAATTGTCTGGCATAATTTTTATCACAAGATTTTTAAGAAGTGTCAAATAAAGAGTTAGTAAGGCAAATAAAGAGTTAGCAATGTTTGTGTACGAGGTCCATGATCTTTCCATGTTCATTTTGTAACAAAGTGAAATACAACTGGGTGAAAAACTTATCTATTTACTCTAGCACTCTGCAAATGACTGTATGGTGTGTGGAAAAATGTATATCAGCATCGTTCTCCTACTTTATTATAAAATTTTCGCCGGCCGGAGTGGCCGAGCGGTTCTAGGCGCTACAGTCCCATAGTGCTCAGAGCCATTTGAACCATTTATAAAATTTTCGGTTTGTGGGATGGTAATTTTCTAAGTAACTTCCTTCGTAGATGAATTAATTTTCCTCAGGAACGTCCGGGCGAATCATATAGATAGTTAGGCTCATGTTTCCCCACAGGTAGATTTATGTGGTTCCTACACTTCAAATGGGTGTGGATACGTATACCTTTCTCGCATGCCACGCACAGACGGATGGTGACCGACAAAGCTTGTACAAAGTTGCGCCTTATTTAGACATATAGATAAGCTCAAGGGTAGTCGCGTGACGTGTTTGCCCATATGCCACTGGCATATCTGATACATATCGCCTTTGAACTTTTGCGCCGTTAGGTGAGTGAAAGTCGCAGGAGAGCTCGTGATAATATATAGTGGACAACACACACAATAATGTCACCGCCAGTCACTATACACGAACGGTAATTATGAAGTAAAGGGTAGAAAATAAATATAGTGTTTACTTATTGCATTCGGGATACCTGCGATTTCACAGAGATAACTGCCTCGTATTCTCAGCGAATGGAATAGAAGAGGGTGACGCGATACCATGATTCTGTTATCCGAGTGACAGTCGCAACTGGATGGGCATCAAAGAGTTCGCCGATGGATTGATGTGTCCAGACACAAAGGACACTCCCTCTCGTAAGTCATACAGACTCTGATATTTTCACGAGTCATAATTACTAGGTTCTACTGTGAATACCGTAGCTCAGGTAACTTGTAGCTTCGGTACGACCTTTTTACTATTGAACATCAAAAAATGAGTCCAGTCATCTACATTTACATGTGAACTCTACAAGTCATCTTACGATGTATACAGAGCGTACTTCTTGTACCACTATCTTTTCCCCTTTTCCCTAATCCATTCGCGAGTGTCACGTTGGAAGAATGATGGTAGGTAATTTCTCGGATTTTCTCGTTGTGGTCATTTCACGAGATGTACGCGGGAGGAAATAATATGTTGTTCAACTTTTCCCGTAACGTACACTCTCGGAATTTTATTGGTGAACCTCTCCGTTATGCACAACGCCCCCTTTGCAGCGTCTTCCACTGTAGTTTCTTGAGCACTTCTGTAATGCTCTCGCGTCAACTAAACGTTTCTCTGATGATGCGTACCACTCTTCGTTGGATTTTCTCTTTCTATTCTATTAATCCAATCTGGTAAAGATCTGAGACTCATGAGAAACACTTAAGAATCGACCGAACGAATGTTTTGTATGCCGAAACTTCCTGGCAGATTAAAACTGTGTGTCCGACCGAGACTCGAACTCGGGACCTTTGCCTTTCCCGGCCAGGTGCTCTACCATCTGAGCTACCGAAGCACGACTCACGCCCGGTACTCACAGCTTTACTTCTGCCAGTACCTCGTCTCCTACCTTCCAAACTTTACAGAAGCTCTCCTGCGAACCTTGCAGAACTAGCACTCCTGAAAGAAAGGATATTGCGGAGACATGACTTAGCCACAGCCTGGGGGTTGTTTCCAGAATGAGATTTTCACTCTGCAGCGGAGTGTGCGCTGATATGAAACTTCCTGGCAGATTAAAACTGTGTGCCCGACCGAGACTCGAACTCGGGACCTTTGCCTTTCGCGGGCAGGTGCTCTACCATCTGAGTTACCGAAGCACGAATCCGCTGCAGAGTGAAAATCTCATTCTGGGTTTTGTATGCCATTTCTTTCGTGGATCAGATACATATTCTTAAGATTTTTCCTATGAGTGTCAGCCTCGTGTTTGGTGTTAATTGAACTGTTTAAAAAGTGACTGGGATGCTACAGATTCTATCACCGGTGACCCATGTGATCATGGGTATTGAAAAGAAACAAGGTCCCCCATTGGATAACGGATTATTAAATGAAAATTAGTAGGGGGGGGGGGGGCAGTTAAGTGTGAAAGTTTAGGGACCACACAACACATGGACATGTTGATAATGGGACCACAAAAATATGGAAGGAAACTAATGGTCACTAAGACAATCTGGTTTATTATCAAAATACATCAAAAAATTTTTACCCACTGAAACAAGAACAAAAAATTAATAAATGGACAAGAGACTACAGTCAGCCTTGACACAGGTGGGTGGATACATGAAACACTGCTGTTAAACTGCGTCGTGAATTCCAGAAAAGGTTATTGAGTTAAAGATCTTGAGAAAGTATGATCAAACATCAGTATTCCTGCCTAAGTAGGTGCTGCTAGCTGGTTGCGAAAATTAGATCAGCAAAACGAAACCATGATGCATATTAACTGACTTCACACTCACTTCATCTCGGTGGATGTAAATAAGGCTCATGCTTACAATAAGTTCAGCACGGTCTTTGTGTTCTGCTCTAAGCCGGAGACGTCTCATTCTGCAGCCCTCAGTGATGAGCTGGAGCAAATGTTCTTCCTGGCACTCTCTGTAAAAATGTTCTCTTACTTTCTTCTTACCTTGTTCTTCCAGCATCAGAATCTTGCTGGCCAATTGCAACGGACCTTGTGTACTCTGACCAGTGATAATTTAACAAACAAGCTTGCTAACTTCCTACTCTTACGGATTTTGTCCTGATTAATCAACGAGGCATACTGTATTTCTACCTTGGCGTGGGAAAGAAGGCAGAAAATCTGCCCCACTATGTAAAAGATATCAAGTTATGGCCAATTCAAAGACGTCCGTGTAAACATGTGCACCTCCCTCGTGGCCAAAATCATTACTATGAGCCAACCAGAGAACCACTCCTTAAAATTTGAGCAATCATTCCAGATTGCCTCGTTTGGGCTTAATTGCTTCTCCCACACTATAGAGGCTCGTTTTGTCTCTTGTCTTTCAGATTTTTATGTCTGTTAAACAGCATTCCTTTCATTTCTCGCACAGTGAAGCCTTACAGGACATTGGCCGTCCTCACTCCGTGCCCCTGATGGGACAGGCTGGCAAACCACTCTCCCTGGTGTTTTACCTGCCCCAGACTGGCTGTGAGCAGGAAACATCTTTATGTGAATCCTGCCGTTCCCTTTTTTCCAGCCAGCTAAAAGCTACAAGGCTGCTTCACCAAGAGGAAAAGAGATATAGAGAGAATTAGAATCACGTTCATTGGCAATAGTTCTTATTGTTTGGAGTTTTCCTGCTGTATTAGAGATTTGACTTGATTTACTGTTTGGATCTACATATTAAATTATGAAACAGGTTACAGGACAGTGTGCGAATAAATTGGCATCTACTTTTCTTACAATTCACCCAGATTCATCTTTTCATTACGTACTCATATTAGAGAAGGCAGTGATCAGTGATTGGTTTAAGGATTCTTCTGAACTCTCAAAATTCAGGAGACATTTGTGATTCCTCTCCGAGGAAAGATGGCAGGTCCAAGGAGACCTGAACACAGAGTGTTACTGGCGGGTTCGAATCTTGTAGTAGCATTATTTTATAGCAGCAACTTTCCTACATTACTAGCTGATGTACAGCTGTGACTTTCATAATCGAGTATACAGTGATTTAGACAAAGCTGAAGTAGTTATTCGGTGTCAGGTTTGTGTTTTGTCATGGAGGTAATTGCTATCCGAAGAAAGCGTGGGTCAAAGTCTCAAACTTGGCGAACTTTATCAAAGTGGGAACGAACCGTTTTGGTTTCATGGAATATAGAGTGTATGAATCTGGTGTTTTTTCTGCCATTTCTTTAAATAGTTATCCCGAGATTATTTTTCCGTTACTACTTCTCTACTAAAACTCAGTACTCCCCACCTCCTTTTATAGAGGTGGGTCCATCTTTTGTGACATGTAATGGGTCAATTTCACACTTCATAATGGGTATCCATATGTTTTTGGTTAGATAGTCTAGAGAGGTCAACCATATGCTGGAATCATAGCCTTGCATTAGGCCGCCAGAAATGTTCAAGAAGCACAGCATCAAGACATATCATACAACAGCTGACAGACTGTGTGTTATCGGGTTATTCGAGGATGCTTTGTGTGAGTGGTGACCTGTTACATACAATTTCCTCACACAAAGACAGTAGGTTACTCCGTTAGTTGGTACCTTGTCAATCACCAAGAAACAGTGGGCTAGTGTCCTGTTGAAGAATAAATTTATTTTGTTTGGCATGGGGTGATTCTTGTCGTTTCTTCATCTCTGAGCGCTCCTGCGGCATGTCTGGATATTGTGAATGGGGACCAATATGGAAGCAACAGTGCTTTCGTGTGAGGTGGCATTGTACTGTAGGGGTGCAGAATGGAGACGAATCTACGTTGTCAGGATGGTGTTGTGGACTTGTGGAGCGTCTTTCAGCACTAATAAAACAGGATTAGTAAGTTGATATTTATTGATTCCTGTTTCCAGAGCAGTGTGTTTCCATCAGTCTCTGTTGACATCTTGTGGCAATGACAAAATGGAATTTCGCTGGCTCCGATTGTCTGCTTGTCTCTGCCGGTCACCAAGGCAGTTCGGATGAAGTTTTATGTGCTGTCATCTGGCAGTATGCAAGTGAAGCTGTAGCCTGAGGGTGTGCTGTTAGAGCGTTCTCTAATCTACTGCAAAGGGTGACAGTAACACATCAGAATGTGCTGTGCTGTCGGAGGTCGCGTTATTTTCTTATCCGGGCTCCACTCGACAGGCAGGCCCTGCCGCCCAAAAGTGCCTGCAGCGATGGTCAGGAACAGCGGCATTAGATGCTCCTCTCGTCTGATAGTGATTATGAAACATCATAATCACTATCATCATAAGGACCGCAAGATATACCAATTTTGGAAGGCTTCTGTCTCCCCACCAGTGATGTGGTAGGCGGCAGACAAAGCGAAGTCCCATGAGTGACAGATCGTGGTTACTTGGATGTTGTCATCTCGGGAATGACAAGCAGAGTGTTCACGAGAAGCGCTGGAACATCTAACACATGGATGTCACTACACTGTAATAATCATTCATTCCACTGCTTCAAAACGAACTCCATCGAACCTAATGACCAAATAAATTCAGTGCTGGGGAACTAGGATATTTATGCAGACTGGCATGAGATAGTGTTATGATGCTCTGTTCGTTATGACCGAATGTGGTTCATTTATTTAACAGTTTGTTAAAAGCTCTTAAGTACAATGTAAAGTCTGAAATGCGTTATGACGTCCGAGGTCATGCTTGTTGCTTTACGTAACAAGAGCTAACAAATATATCTGCGTCTCTCTCTCTCTCTCTCTTTCTCCCAGCTGACATTCTGGTGAATGTGTAACTCGTGCTTGGCGACTGGTGCCGATATAGAAAGTGTGCTCTTGTGTGGGTCAGTGTTGACTGTTTATTTCTTCTGGATAGATAAGTCATCGTTGTCACCAGTGGCCTTGCTAGCGTGAACTTAAGAAAAATGTAATTTCTTCCCCTTGTTTGTTCTGCTGCGTAACACTACTAAAAGCATGTTGTATAAGGAATATGTTTCGTTGGGTACTGTGAAGTCTGTGGCCTACAATGATTACATCCTGCCACAGTATGTGCATATTTTTCAATGTGCGCTGATATGTGGGTTTCATCTGATGAAGGATCATATCCAACCACTCAAGGTTGGGGTGCTGGACGAGTACCTATTCATGAGGACATCACGCTTCTAAAGTGGTCAGCAAGTATGAGGAACTATAAGACGAAGTATTACAGCCCAAACACCACCAACACAGATAATTGGTGACCTGAAGAGACTGATTGTTTAGCAATAGCAGAACTTTACTGCAAACCATACTGGCACGCCTCATCCACACAAAGAAAGCTGTTGACTCGTGTATTCTACATTGGCATACCAAACCATCAATCCCAGTAGTTATGTTATGTACGCACACAGCAAGTGCGACCATTTCTCGTGGTCGGTTTTCCTCTATACCTTATGTCCATATCACTGTGTTTTGTGTGACAATGTTGAGAGAGCTCCTTCCAGTGCGCACATTATCCCTATGCACTATGCTGTGTTGTCGATCTCAAAAAACCCTTAACTTCTGAGCATGAATGTGTTATTATTATTGTTAATATATTATTATTATTATCATTATCACGAACACTAACCCTAACTGTTGCCTTTTGTTACTGTCATTGTTATCGTTGCAATTCCCTTCCTTAACATTAATAGTAACAGTACTATTATCGTACGTTAAACATGTTGTCTTTTTGTAATTTATGTCAAAAGTATCAGAATATGTGTAAGATGCTTAGGTAGACACATGAGACGGTCATTGTAAAGATTTCTTCTACTTTGATGACAATAGTGATCACAATCCTTCCCCTATTTGGTGAACTAAGTTGACTGTTAAACATCTACATACTATTATGGCGAATGGG
This sequence comes from Schistocerca piceifrons, assembly GCF_021461385.2. NCBI lineage: Eukaryota > Metazoa > Arthropoda > Insecta > Orthoptera > Acrididae > Schistocerca > Schistocerca piceifrons. The sequence goes on from NC_060149.1 coordinate 135,734,612, forward strand.
GTTTCTTCCCTCCTTAAATTACAAAGTCAGTTAGTTGGTACACTAACATTATTTGTTCGTATATGTCCACTCTCCCACACTTCAAAAAACACTTCAAAATACACGTACTGCGTACCAGAAGTTAATGCTGTAAAAGCCTCCGTGACTCACCGTAGACTACTTCATATTACTGTTTGTTTGCGGAGCCTGCTACACAGCATTTTTGGTGCCAGCTATGATGTTACATTCACGACATACAGGCTTACTGTACATTTACACTATGATCTTGCCAGGTAAATCAGGTGCATCAGTAAATTATTTTTTTATTTAACCAAGTATTCCTCATATTTTATTTTCAGATTATTTATGGCACGTGTTACAATGTTTCCTTAGTTGTCACATGCTCCATTATTCAATTACATTTGTTGATATACACCTTTTGTCTTTCCTAAAATCAAATTTTTCTTTGTTGCTTAACTGCTTTTTAAAACAGTTAACATTGTAAAGAAAGATAAATAACTATAAGCAATTCTTATACTCTCAAAGCAGAAGCATAAGATATAGCAGTCTGATCAAAAGTATCCGCATACCCTTATGTAACGCGGAATTCACCGATACATCTCACGAGAGGCGGACTTGGCAGTATAAAAAGCGGCGGGAAGTATTGTGTCGGCAGAAGAGAAGCAGTAACCCAAAAATGGATCGCTCAGGAAACCTCACTTACTTTGAAAGTGGACTAGTCGTCGGATGTCACGTGACTACCAAATCCATTTGGGACATTTAAACCACCGGCCGCGGTGTCCGAGCGGTTCTAGGCGCTTCAGTCCAGAACCGCGCGACTGCTACGGTCGTAGGTTTGGCTCTGAGCACTATGGGACTTAACTTCTGTGGTCATCAGTCCCCTAGAACTTAGAACTACTTAAATCTAACTAACCTAAGGACATCACACACACATCCATGCCCGAGGCAGGATTCGAACCTGCGACCGTAGCAGTCGCGCGGTTCCGGACTGAGCGCCTTAACCGCGAGACCACCGCGGCCGGCACGGTCGTAGGTTTGAATCCTGCCTCGGGCACGGATGTGCGTGATGTCCTTAGGTTAGTTACGTTCAAGTAGTTCTAACAAGGGAACCTCCCCATCGCACCCCCCTCAGATTTAGTTATAAGTTGGCACAGTGGATAGGCCTTGAAAAACTGAACACAGATCAATGGAGAAAACAGGAAGAAGTTGTGTGGAACTATGAAAAAAATTAGTAAAATATACAAACTGAGTAGTCCATGCGCAAGATAGGCAACATCAAGGAGGTTATGAGCGCAGGAGCACCCTGGTCCCGTGGTTAGCGTGAGCAGCTGCGGAGTGCGAGGTCGTTGGTTCAAGTCTTCCATCGAATTTTATTTTCGCAAAGTTATGATCTGTCCGTTCGTTCATTGACGTCTCTGTTCACTGTAATAAGTTTAGTGTCTGTGTTTTCCGAACGCACCGCAAAAGCGTGCGATTAGTAGACGAAAGGACGTGCCTCTTCAATGGGAACCGAAAACATTTGATCGCAAGGTCATAGGTCAACCGATTCCTCCACAGGAAAACACGTCTGATATATTCTATACGACACTGGTGACGGTATGTGCGTCACATGACAGGAAAATGTTGTCGACCCACCTAACTTGTACACTTAGCGAATGGGTAAAAAGATTCTTCTACCTTGCCCGATTTAGGTTTTCTTGTGGATGTGATAATGACTCCCAAAAAAGTGATGAAAACATAAGAGTTTGTCACATATACTGAAAATAAAAAATTAAACTTCTCACTCGAGGTAAGACTTGAACCTGGGACTTCTCGTTCCGTAGCTGCTCTCGCTATCCACGGGACCACGGCGCTCCTAGAGTCCGATTGTCCTTGATGTTGCCTATCTTTGCGTGGACTACTCAGTTTGTATATTTTACTAATTTTTTTTATAGTTCCACACAACTTCTTCCTCTTTTCTCGATTGATCTGTGTTCAGTTTTTCAAGGCCTATCCACTGTACCAACTTATAACTAAATCTGAGGGGGTTGCGATGGGGAGGTTCCCTTGTAAGTTCTAGGGGACTGATGACCTCAGATGTTAAGTCCCATAGTGCTCAGAGCCATTTTTGAACTTTTCAACCCTCGTAAGGCTCAGTAATTTTCAGGACATTCCTCGTGGAGAACAGTGGTTATTATTAGTACTTTAAAATGAACATAAACAGTCTCGACCGCAAGAAAGCTTTATTTTGTAGTTATTGGCTTTGGTCAGTTACTGACCATCTTCAGACCTTATACCCATGTGGCGGTGAGCGGAGCAGGCGTCACGAGTGAGCCGCGGCTGCTCATTTCACTACCGATAACTGGATTCTCAACAGGGGGTGCGGATTACTCCATTGTGTGGTTATCGTTGCCTCGCCTTGTCTCAAAAGCGGCCGCTAGAGGCGCAGGCAGTCGACGGGAGTTTTCGCACAGTCTGGAGCTGAGGGTAGCAGCAGCTCAAAATGGTTCAAATGGCTCTGAGCACTATGGAACTTAACAGCTGTGGTCATCAGTCCCCTAGAACTTAGAACTACTTAAACCTAACTAACCTAAGGACATCACGCACATCCATGCCCAAGGCAGGATTCGAACCTGCGACCGTAGCAGTCGCACGGTTCCGGACTGCGCGCCTAGAACCGCGAGACCACCGCGGCCGGCGGTAGCAGTAGCGCTTGGAGCAATACACACGCGGTGCGGATCGGCACATCTTTTCCGTGTCTTAGTTCGCTCTCTTCGCCAGAGCTGGGCAGAAGGCAAAGGTCCGGCTCGCTTATGTTGTGTGCTGTTTGTACATATGTTCGTCTTTATGTTCATTGAGTTTCTTGGCTCTGTGCTTTTAGGAATAGTACATGGCGTTGTCTGGTCTGAGTGATTTAAATTTAACTTGTCTTAATCTGCTGGGCCGGCCGGAGTGGCCGAGCAGCTCTAGGCGCTACAGTCTGGAACCGCGCGACCGCTACGGTCGCAGGTTCGAATCCTGCTGTGGGCGTGGATTGTGTGATGTCCTTAAGTTAGTTACGTTTAAGTAGTTCTAAGTTCTAGGGGACTGATGACCTTGGAAGTTAAGTCCCAGAGTGCTCAGAGCCATTTGAACCATGATCTGCTGGTCAGCGTTCTCTCTCAAAAAATTTGGCATGGTTAATGCTGTTATGGCTATGTAATGTGTCCAGTTGTCACGCATTACTATATCAGGGGCCTAAATCTAGTTTTTTTAATTGTGTTTGTTTTAACTTTACTTGTACGAGTAGTATAATCCAGACAGACACTTATCTTACTTATTTGTTAACAGCACTTACTAAGCTGCTGGGTGAGTGTTTCATGTCGGTGGCTTCTACTTACTTGCGGCCATGAGCATAGGTCTCGAGCATTTACCAACGCGGCTTGCTATTTGTTTGCAGTCTCGCGTCCTCGCTGTCTATGCTCGAACTGAATACCTAATGTTATCTGACTTACACTGTGAGCGAAATTTTGTTGTTGGACTAGAGGCCTTTGATTAACAGGCATGGCAAACGAAATTTTCTCTTTAATGTTTAACACATATTGTATTCTTGTTCTAAGTTTTATTGTAAATATCTTGTGTAAACCCTTTGGGTAATACCTATGTTATCTTTGTTCATATTTATCTTTTGGGGGTCCACCTAATGTCTTGGTCTTGAATTAGTTTGAAGAAATTTATCTAGATCTGTTATAATTATTTTAAATGGGAGACTTACGCTGAAGGGCGAAAGAAACTGGTACAGGTATATGCATTCAAATACAGAGATACGTAAACAGGCAGAATACGGCGCTGCGGTCGACAACGCCTATACATGACAAGAAGTGTCTGGCGCAGTTGTTAGATCAGTTACTGCTGCTACAATGGAGGGTAATCGAGGTATAAGTGAGTTTGAATGTGGTGTTATAGTCAGCGCACGAGCGATGGGACACAGCATCTACGAGGTAGCGATGAAGTGGGGATTTTCTCTTACGGCCATTTCACGAGTGTACCGTGAGTATCAGGAATCCGGTAAAACATCGGATCTACGACTTTGCTGCAGCCGGAAAAAGATCCTGCAAGACCGGGACCAACGACGACTGAAGAGAATCGTTCAACGTGACAGAAGTGCAACCCTTCCGCAAATTGCTGCAGATTTCAATGCTGAGCCATCAACAAGTGTCAGCGTGCGAACCATTCAACGGAACATCATCGATATGGGCTTTCGGAGCCGAAGGCCCACTCGTGTACCCATGATAAATGCACGACACAAAGCTTCACGCCTCCCCAGGGCCTGTCAACACCGACATTGGACTTTAATGACTGGAAACATGTTGCCTAGTCGCGCGAATCTCGTTTCAAATTGTATCGAGCGCATGGACGTGTACCTGTATGGAGATAACCTCAAGCATCCATGGACCTTGCATCTCAGCTTGGGACTGTTCCAGCTTGTGGAGGCTCCGTAATGGTGTGGGGCTTATGCAGTTGGACTGATATGGGACCCCTGATACGTCTAGATACGACTCTGACAGGTGACACGTACGTAAGCATCCTGTCCGATCACCTGCATCTATTCGTGTCCATTGTGCATTCCGACGAACTTGGACAATTCCAGCTGGACAATGCGATACCCCACACGTCCAGAATTGCTACAGAGTGGCTCCAGGAACATTGTTCTGAGGTTAAACACTTCCGCTTCCCGCCAAACTCTCCAGACATGAACATTATTGAGCATATCCGGGATGCCTTGCAACGTGCTGTTCAGAAGAGATCTCCAGCCCCTCGTACTCTTACGGATGTATGGACAGCCCTGCAGGATTTATGGTGTCAATTCTCTCCAGCACTACTTCAGGCATTAGTCGTGTCCAAGCCACGCTGTGCTCGCGGAGGCCGTACACTATATTAGGCAGGTGTACGAGTTTCTTTAGCTCTTCAGTGTATCTAAACTGTTTAATTTTTTTTTTTAAAAAAAGACCTCTATTGTTAAGATATTGTTTCTTGAAATTGTTTGATGTTGTTTTTATTGTAATTTAACGCCTGTCTCACTCACCATTTTAAACGCCTGTAATGGTAAAATAACTTCAATTTTTTCTACCTGTTTTTCAATGGGGACCTGTTGTTATCAAAGAAAATATAAAAATAAATGTTGTTGTCCAAGGGTAAATGATGTTAGTTAAAACGACCTAGCCCTTCCATGTCATTTCTCTGATCCTGGTAATTCATGATATCAACGAGGTCCACGTATGTCAACTGCTCTGAGCAGCTAACGTTCGTTGGGTTCGTAACACGTGCTCGTTCACTGCCACCGCCTACCAACATGGTATGAGGTCTGCAGGTGGTCAGTAACTGACCAAAACCGGTAAAATAAATATTTCTTGCGATAAATACTGTTTACGTTCATTTTAAACCTCATGAAGCTGCCCACGTCGACTTTTGTTGATGTGATTGTGAAGTGGAAACGTGAAGGAACAATCGTAGCCTAAACCAAGCCCGGGATGACCTCATGTACTGACGGAGAGAGACCGTCGAGGATACTTGTAAAAAATTGCATGAAACCAGCGGAAATAATCATTCTTGATTCCCAAAGCGCTACCAGCAGTTCACCCATCACACTGAATGCACGTAGGGCGTTAAAAATAATGGGATGCGATGGTCGAGCAGATCCCTAATAGCCACACGTTTCTGGAGTCAGTGCTAAGCGACAACCGGGGTGGCGTAAAGATCAACGCTGCTGTACGGTGGATGACTCGAAATGAGAGAACTGAAGTGACTAATCACTCTATACCCTGTGGTAATCCTATGGAAGGGTTTGGGTTATCGAATTCCTGGAGAACGTTACCTGGCGTCATGTGTGGTGTCAAAAGTGAAGATACGGTATGAGGACGTTAATGTGGCTGATGTGTGGTCCCCGTATTGAACTTACGAAAACGCCAAATGTACATTTTACAGCTTTGTGATCTGCGTACAGTAGAGGAACAATTCGGAGACAATGACTGTATCAGCATGAAAATGCAATCTGTTATGCAGCATCATCTGTGAGATACTTGTTTGTGGACAATAACATTCGTGAAGTTGACAAGCCTGCACAGACATCCGAGTTGAAGCCGATGGAAAACCTTTGGGATGAGCTGGGACGTCGACTTCGCTCCAGACCCCTTCGTCCAACATCGTTACTATCTCTGGTTTCTGATCTCGGGGAAGAATGGGCTGCCATTCGCCCGCAGGCATTCAGAAACCTCATTGAAAGTCCCTCCAGCAGAGTTCAAGTCTTTCTAAAGGCGAAGTGTGGACACAGCCCATATTAATGTCCACTAATAGGTGTTCTCATATTTTTGATCAGATAGTTGGTTCAAATGGCTCTGAGCACTATGGGACTTCTGAGGTCATCAGTCCCCTAGAACTTAGAACTACTTAAACCTAACTAACCTAAGGACGTCACACACATCCATGTCCGAGGCAGGATTCGAACCTGCGACCGCAGCGGATCAGATAGTGTGTAGCTTAATGTTTCATCCCCTCTGCAGTATTCTCCACAGTTGTGAAGTGGTACAACAGGCGACATTCAGGTCCTAGGCCAACTTGCACTAACTATGGATGGCTTCTGATTTGGCAATGAACTTACAGTACATATGTGATTCCTGTGTCATCCAGTTCCTTATGACGCCAATACTGTGGGCGAAAACACACACGCACGCAAACACACACATCTGCATCTACATCTACATGGATACCCTTGAAATCATATTTAAGTGCCTGGCAGAAGGTTCATCGAACCACCTTCACAATTCTCTATTACTCCAAACTCGCATAACGCGCTGAAAGATTGAACACCTATATCTTTCCGTACGAGGTCTGATTTCCCTTATTTTATCGTGGTGATCTTTCCTCCCTATGTCAGTGTTCTAAAAGAGGACGACAAGTGTAGTGTAGGCAGTCTCCTTAGTAGGTCTGTCACATTTTCTAAGTGTCCTGCCAATAAAACGCAGTCTTTGGTTAGTCTTCCCCACATCATTTTCTATGAGTTCCTTCCAATTTAAGTTGTTCGCAATTGTAATACTCAGGTATTTAATTGAATTTACGGCTTTTAGATTAGAGTGATTTATCGTGTAACCGCAGTTTAACGAGTTCCTTTTAGCACTCATGTGGATAACCTCACATTTTTCGTTATTTAGGGTCAACTGCCACTTTTCGAACCATTCAGATATTTTTTTCTAAATCGTTTTGCAATTTGTTTTGATATTCTGATGACTTTATTAGCCAATAAACGACAGCGTCATCTGCAAACAACCGAAGACGGCCGCTCAGATTGTCTCCCTAATCGTTTATATAGATAGGGAACAGCAAAGGGCCTATAAACTACCTTCTGGAACGCCAGAGAGAGAGAGAGATCCACTATACCTACCGGCTCTGGTTCCTTGAACTGTTGCCGACACCGTAAGTTATCTTGCTCTGGTGTCCGTATGCTATGGATACCCTTGGCACCGTAAACTTCGTCATTAGATCACGATCACGTGTTCCTCAGAAACAAAAGTGTGCACAAAGAAAGTTATCAAGTGAGACGAATTGCACAAAATTCAGTGATAAAATCACGGAAATCATACACAATTTACGCGCTCTCGCGAAAGAGATACTGAACAAAATGAACTGAATCACAATAAACTCAACACAGCTCCACGTGTTTGATTAACAATTCAACTGAATAATAGTATACACCGTCCCTGGATTTTAACACATTTAACACTCGCGACTTAGCAAGTAAAATTTTTCACACACGATAATAAACTATGAACGATGAAAGGAATCATTTACTTTGACTAGCTTTGAAAATCTTACTTTAAACACAACATTAACTTCTCATCGAAAAGGTACACTCACCTCCAGTAAGTCTCACCCGTCTCGTTGCTCGGCTACCATTGACCAGACGTTTTCAGTTGGTGAGAGATCTGGAGAATGTTCTGGCCAGGGCAGCAATCGAACATTTTCTGTATCCAGAAAGACCAGTACAGGACCTGCAAGATGCGGTCGTGCATTATCCTGCTGAAATGTAGGGTTTCGTAGGGATCGAATGAAGGGTAGAGCGACGGCTCATAACACATCTTAAATGTAACGTCCACTATTCAAAGTGCTGTCAATGCGAACAGGAGGTGACCGAGACGTGTAACCAATGGCATCCCCTACCATCACGCCGGGTGATACGCTAGTATGGCGATGACGAATACACACTTCCAATGTGCGTTCACTGCGATGTCGCTAAACACGGATGCGACCACCACGATGCTGTAAACAGAACCTGGATTCATCTGAAAACATCACATTTTCCATTCGTGCACCCAGGTTCGTCGTTGAGCACACCATCGCAGGCGCTCCTGTCTGTGATTCAGCGTCAAGGGTAACCGCAGCCATGGTCTCCGAGCTGATAGTCCATGCTGCTGCAAACGTCGTCCCACTGTTCGTGCAGATGGTTGTTGTCTTGTAAACGTCCCCATCTGTTGACTCAGGGATCGAGATGTGGCTGCACGATCCGTTACAGCCAAGCGGATAAGATGCCTGTCATCTCGACTGCTAGTGATATGAGGCCTTGGGATCCAGCACCGCATTCCGTATTACCCACCTGAACCCACCGATTCCATATTCTGCTAACAGTCATTGGATCTCGACCAATGCGACCAGCAATGTCGCGATACGATAAACCGCAATCGCGATAGGCTGCAATCCGACCTTTATCAAAGTCGGAAACGTGATGGTACGCATTTCTCCTCCTTACACGAGGCATCACAACAACGTTTCACCAGGCAACGCCGGTCAACTGCTGTTTGTGTATGAGAAATCGGTTGGAAACTTTCCTTATGTCAGCACGTTGTAGGTGTCGCCATCGGCGACAACCTTGTGTGAATGCTCTGAAAAGCTAACCATTTGCATATCACAGCATCTTCTTGCTGTCGGTTAAATTTCTCGTCTGTAACATGTCATCTTCGTGGTGTAGCAATTTTAATGGCCAGTAGTGTATTTGGCAAAGAATTATCCGAAGAAGAAGAAGGTGAGACCGGGACTTCAAGGAAGAATCACATTTCTCTATCTCTCAGTGACTTCACTGTAGTGAAAGTGCAGGGGCAAACCAAAAACTCATTCCGTTTCAGGTGTTCTAATTACGTAGTCATCTTTTTTTTTTCTTGTTTAGCTCAGATGAGTCTTTGCCCGGAATTTGGTTGGGTTATAGGTAACAACCCAGTCTATGACTTCAATTTGAAATTGCAGGGAAAACTACCTCTCACGAACCACATCGTTAGAAAAACAGAAAATTGCTGGACTTCACTCCCACCTACCTTTCTAAACAAACATCGAGCTACTTCTCTTGTACTGTTGTGTACTATCTTATATGTAAAATTTGTCTCCACTGCCAATGCCACTAACGTACAGTTGGGCCGTGGCGCTCCGCTCGGAGGAATCCGGTTAGATGGCTGTTGCTGGAAAACATTTTCATCACCAGTATGTAGCCGGCAAGGAGTGGAGAGGGAGCAGTGTACAATTCATGAACACCAGTCTTTGCCCCAATGTCCGGATCAAATCTAAGTCCGCTCTGCAGTGTATCGGGGAATAAGGGAGGGTGGTGCTGTTGATTACGATGCATCGGTCAGATGCGTACGTTACGCTCGGTGACGCGTTGGTGCTACTTGCCGTCGCCAGGTTCTTTCCCCCTTCTCTTGCAGCATAATAAACAACACAAACACTGTCCACGGATACATCACAGACAGCCACACCGGACAACTGGATTTTGGATGACACACTCACGCATTGCAAAAGTGAATTCATTCACTCAGTGACCTTTGTGGCACCGAAATGGAAGGTGAAAGAGCGAAAGTCGAACTACTGAATTCGGTCTTACGAAATATTTTCACCACGGAAGATAGTAACACGGTCCCTCTTTTCGATTATCGTACGAATGCCGAAATGGCAGATACAGAAAAAACAGACTGCGGAATAGAAAATTAACAACAATCGCTTAGTAGTGGTTCAAATGGCTCTGAGCACTATGGGACTCAACGTCTGAGGGTATTAGTCCCCTAGAACTTAGAACTAGTTAAACCTAACTAACCTAAGGACATCACACACATCCATGCCCGAGGCAGGATTCGAACCTGCGACCGTAGCGGTCTCGCAGGTTCCAGACTGCAGCGCCTAGAACCGCTCGGCCACTTCGGCCGGCACTTAGTAGTGGAAAGATATCAGGACCAGATGAGATACCAATACGAGTCTAGAAAGATTATGCGCGTTGCAGTCTGGAACCGCAAGACCGCTACGGTCGCAAGTTCGAATCCTGCCTCGGGCATGGATGTTTGTGATGTCCTTGGGTTAGTTACGTTTAACTAGTTCTAAGTTCTAGGGGACTAATGACTTCAGCAGTTGAGTCCCATAGTGCTCAGAGCCATTTGAACCATTTTGAAAGATTATGCGAAAGATCTTGCTCCCCTTCTAGCAGTATTTTATCCAAGATTTCTGGAGCAAAGAAAGGTACCTATCGCCTGGAGAAAAGCGCAGGTCATTCCAGTTTTCAAGAAGGATCGTAGGACAGATACACATAATTATAGGCCTATATCGTTGACGTCAGTCTGTTGTATAATTATGGAAAAAATTTTATGCTCAAGAATTATGACGTTTTTGGAGAACAAAAATATCTCTATAAAAATCAACATAGATTCCACTAACAGAGGTCTTGCGAAACTCGGCTCGCTCTCTTCTGCCATGAAATCCATAGCGCTGCAGACAACGATGCTCACGTTGACGCCGTGTACCTTGACTTCAGGAAGGCATTTGACACCGTCCCTCGCTGGCCGGTGTGGCCCAGCGGTTTAGGCGCTTCAGTCTGGAACCGCGCAATCGCTACGGTCGCAGGTTCGAATCCTGTCTCGGGCATGGATGTGTGTGATGTCCTTAGGTTAGTTAGGTTTAAGTAGTTCTAAGTTCTCGGGGACTGATGACCTCAGATGTTAAGTCCCATAGTGCTCAGAGCCATTTGAACCATTTGATTTTTGACACCGTCCCTCATTACTGTTTAGACGGAAAAAAACGAGCTTAACGAATGTCCAATCAAATTTGTGAATGGACTCTAGGCGTCCTTGCAAACACAACTCAATACGTCAAGTTACTGTTAACGGAACAAAATCAACATCTAAATCTACATCTACATCCATACTCCGCAAGCCACCTGACGGTGTGTGGCGGAGGGTACCCTGAATACCTCTATCGGTTCTCCCTGCTATTCCAGTTTCGTATTGTTCGTGGAAATAAGGATTGTCTGTATGCTTCTGTGTGGGCTCTAATCTCTCTGATTTTATCCTCATGGTCTCTTCGCGAGATATACGTAGGAGAGAGCAATATCCTGCTGGACTCTTCGGTGAAGGTATGTTCTCGAAACTTTAACAAAAACTCGTACCGAGCTACTGAGCGTCTCTCCTGTAGAGTCTTCCACTGGAGTTTATCTATCATCTCCGTAACGCTTTCCCGATTACTAAATGATCCTGTAACGAAGCGCGCTGCTCTCCGTTGGATCTTCTCTATCTCTTCTATCAACCCTATCTGGTACGGATCCCACACCGCTGAGCAGTATTCAAGCAGTGGGCGAACGAGTGTACTGTAACCTACTTCCTTTGTTTTCGGATTGCATTTCCTTAGGATTCTTCCAATGAATCTCAGTCTGGCATCTGCTTTACCGACGATCAACTTTATATGATCATTCCATTTTAAATCACTCCTAATGCGTACTCCCAGATAATTTATGGAATTAACTGCTTCCAGTTGCTGACCTGCTATTTTGTAGCTAAATGATAAGGGATCTATCTCTCTGTGTATTCGCAGCACATTACACTTGTCTACGTTGAGATTCAATTGCCATTCCCTGCACCAAGCGTCAGTTCGCTGCAGATCCTCCTGCATTACAGTACAATTTGCCGTTGTTACAATCTCTCGATACACCACAGCATCATCTGCAAAAAGCCTCAGCGAACTTCCGATGTCATCCACCAGGTCATTTATGTATATTGTGAACAGCAACGGTCCCATGACACTCCCCTGTGGCACACCTGAAATCACACTTACTTCGGAAGACTTCTCTCCATTGAGAATAACATGCTGAGTTCTGTTATCTAGGAACTCCTCAATCCAATCACACAATTGGTCTGATAGTCCATATGCTCTTACTTTGTTCATTAAACGACTGTGGGGAACTGTATCTAACGCCTTGTGGAAGTCAAGAAACACGGCATCTACCTGGGAACCCGTGTCTATGGCCCTCTGAGTCTCGTGGACGAATAGCGCGGGCTGGGTTTCACACGACCGTCTTTTTCGAAACCCATGCTGATTCCTACAGATGTAAAGAAAATTTCAGGAGTACCCAAGGAGGTGTGATACGACCTTTACTGTTTAAAATGTGTATAAATGACCTAGTAGAAAGCGTCGGAAGCTCTTTAAGACTGTTCGCAGGTTGTGCGGTTGTCTAGAAGACACTAGCAACGCCAGACGATCGATTTGCCGAATGACCTGCACATTATTGATGAATGGTGCAGTCTCAGGCAGTTGACAGTGAACATGAATAAATGGAACATATTGCGCATACACAGGAGAAGAAATCCACTATTGCACAACTGCACTATTGATGACAAACTGCTCTAAACAGTATCTACTGTAAAATATCCATGAGTAATGGTTCAAATGGCTCTGAGCACTATGCGACTTAACAGCTGTGGTCATCAGTCCCCTAGAACTTAGAACTACTTAAACCTAACTAACCTAAAGACATCACACACATCCATGCCCGAGGCAGGATTCGAACCTGCGACCGTAGCAGTCGCACGGTTCCGGACTGAGCGCCTAGAACCGCTTCCATGAGTAACTAGCCAGAGCGACCTTAAGTGGAAGGACCACATACAGCAAATAGAAGGAAAAGCAGATGGCAGACTGAGATTCATAGGAAGAATTGTAAAAAAATGTAACTCATCCACGAAGGAAGCTGCATACAAGGCGCTTGTTACATCGAATCTTCAGTGTTGTTCATCCGTCTAAGATCCTTACCAGGCATGACTGATAGAAGGTGTAGAGAAGATGCAACAAAGAGCGGCGCGTTTCGTCACGGGATCGTTTACTCGGCGTAAGAGCGTTACAGAGATGCTCAACAAACTCCACTAACAGACGTTACAGGAGAGGTGTTGTGCAACACGGAGAAATTTACTATTGAAATTTCGAGAGAGCACTTTCCGGGAAGAGTCGTACAACATATTACATCCTCTCGCATACAGTTTGCAGCATGACCGCGTCGAGAAAATTTTAGAAATTAGAGCTAATACAGAGGCTTACTGACAGCCATTCTTCCCACACGCCACTCGCGAGTGGGACAGGCAAGGTGGACCAGTTAGTGGTACCAGGGGTACCCTACGCCACACACCATTACGTGACTTGCAGAGCATGATGAAGATGTAAGTGAAGTCTCCAAACGGTGTGAATAAAGAAAGCTTTTATGAAGGTTGAATACCTACGGGCTATCAAAAATGTCATACGAAATTTACATTTGACTTTCCAAACACTTGTCTCACTTCCCTCAACTGTTTATGTAATATTCGGTGTTTTCCTTTCACATGTCACCATTTGTATGCAAAGTAAGCCCACAGCTGCGTGCAAGCAGTAATTAGGTAAACATTTACAAATAGACAAGGTGGAGTATGAGAAGTCAACTAAAGAATGATAACATTTAAATACACACATCAAAAAAGTTTAGTATCACCTCGGTTCCAAGAGTTCCGGAACGTGTACAGAAAATTCGAATATAGATCAACATGAAGATAATTTCCGCCATTTTTATTGCTCATGAAAATCACACATTGCATGTTGTACCACCATACAGCGAGACCTTCAGAGGTGTTGGTCCACATTGCTGTACACACCGGTACCTGTAATAGCCAGTAGCACGTCCTCTTGCATTGATGCCTGCCTGTATTCGCCGTGTCATAAAATCAACAAGTTCATCAAGGTACTGTTCGTCCAGATTGTCCCACTCCTCCATGGCGATTCGGCGTAGATCGTTCAGAGTGGTTGGTGGTTCACGTCGTCCATAAACAGCCCTTTTCAATCTATCCCAGGCATGGTCGATAGGGTTCTTGTCTGGATAACATGCTGGCCACTCTAGTCGAGTGATGTCGCTATCCTGAAGGAAGTCATTCACAAGATGTGCACGATGGCGGCTCGAATTGTCGTCCATGAAGACGAATGCCTTGCTAATATGCTGCCGATGTGGTTGCACTATCGTTCGGCGGATAGCATTCACGCATTGTACAGCCTTCCATGACCACCAGCGGCGTACGTCGGCCCCACATAATGCCACCACGAAACACCAGGGAACCTCCACCTTGCTGCACTTGCTGGACAGTGTGTCTAATGCGCTCAGCCTGACTGGTTTGCCTCCAAACACGTCTCCGACGATTGTCTGGTTGAAGGCATATGTGACACTCATCGGTGAAGAGAACGTGATGCCAATCCTGAGCGGTCCATTCGGCATGTTGCTGGGCCCATCTGCACCGCGCTGATGGTGTCGTGGTTGCAAAGATGGACTTCGCCATAGACGTCGAGAGTGAAGTTGCGTATCATGCAGCTATTGCGCACAGTTTGAGTCGTAACACGACGTGCTGTGGCTGCACGAAAAGCATTATTCAACATGGTGGCGTTGCTGTCAGGGTTCTTCCGAGCCATAATAAATAGGTAGCTGTCATCCACTGCAGTAGTAGCCCTTGGGCGCCCTGAGCGAGGCATATCATCGACAGTTCGTGTCTCTCTGTATCTGCTCCATGTACGAACAACATATCTTTGGTTCACTCCGAGACGCCTGGACACTTCCCTTGTTGAGAGCCCTTCCTGGCACAAAGTAACAACGCGGACGCAATCGAACAGCGGTATAGACCGTCTAGGCATGGCTGAACTACACAAGCCGTGTACCTCCTTCCCGGTCGAATGACTGGAACTGACCGGCTGTCGGACCCCTCAGTCTAATAGGCGCTGCTCATGCATGGTTGTTTACACCTTTGGGCGGGTTTAGTGACATCTCTGAATAGTCAAAGGGATTGTGTCTGTGATACAATACCGACAGTCAACGTCTATCTACAGCAGTTCTGGAAACCGGGGTGATGTAAAACGTTTTTTGATGTGTGTATATCTGCTGATGTTTCTCCCTCCTGTCATATTTTTTCAGTTACTTATATTTATTCGCTGCATAACGCTCTCGTGTTATTTGTATCATAAATGTATAATTATATTAACGTGTAATTTGTTTCGAGGGATAATTGGGGTCGCATCACGGGCAGGCCTGAAGAAACACCGTACCATTCCTCTGCTAGCAACATCTGCAAAGAAAGGCAGCCACCGCCTTCAAAGCACGGAAAACACCTGTGCGAGAGAGAGTACAGCAGCATTCGTACAACCACGATATGCTACAAACCTTGTCGCAGGCCACCGAAATTCTGGAAACGAATTCCACGACCGCATCCATTGCGGCCATGAATAAGAGATTTGACATTTCTTCGATGGAAATAACCGGGAAGCTAGAGGCAAGGTAAGTTAGTTCGTTACGTGTTGCATGAATCACTTTTACGGTATTTCTCAATGACGTGGAACAGGTCAATTTAGACGTAATTAACTTAATTCGCATTTAAATATGGTTGCATGCTGACCATTTACAGATTAGTTCACACAAAACATTTAGTTTAATAACACACGTATGTCAAATTTTTGCATTAAAAAGCTACAAGTATCTAATTAAAAATTTTCTATGGAGTAAAAATTGCCCAGAAAGAACTTTCTTGGCTTACTTCAAACTTAGCTCTGTTACCTATCGGGCACTTAATACCATTTAGTTAGCGATAAATGATTTTGACATCTTTCTCAGCTGTTCAGTTTTAATGATGATAATGATGACGATTTTTCTCTTGCTTGTGTAATTACATATGTCACTATTCTTTCTGAACTTTAAATATTATTTACAAGCAATGCCACTACATTACATACGCTGCAATGGTGTACTCTCAAAACCGAACCTCTAAATCGGTTGTCCAAAATATGATTTGCGGCTGAGAACCACACATTATTCTTGTGAAATGCTACTGTGCAATAGAAACTTACTTTCTTGAAGATTATCTACCCCAAAATGTAGCTCCGTGTAAGATCCATACATGTTATGAAATTGTATGTATGTGTGTATGTGTGTGTGTGTGTGTGTGTGTTTGTGTGTGTGTGTGTGTGTATGCTCCACATCTCCTCCTAACCGAATTCAACCAAAGTTGGTTAACATATCCCTTCCTAACAGGCAGCAATCGCTGTAGGGTTAAGGACCATCTATCCATCATTGTTCAGGAAAAATGGGATCATAAACGACGAGATTCGTGAAAACCTGCCGCATCATGCATGACGTTTAAATTTATTACTTCTTTGCTATTAACTCTATTCGCAACACATTTTGCAGAAAGTATTCACATATGCCGCTGAATGTTCCTCCGTAATTATATCATTGTATGGAGATACGACGTCAGGAGATACGACGTCATAAACACTGAGATGCGTGAGAAACTACTGAATCATGCTTGGCGTTTGAATTTATCACTTCTGCGCTACTACTTCTAATAACAACATATTTGGCAGACAGTATCCACATATACCACTGAACGTACCTACACAAATATATCATTGTACGATACATAGTTAAAGAGAAACTCCAACAGTCGAATCAAGTTAAGGATATCCCTGATACATGGCAGCGCTTTTAACAGCTTTCAACTACGAAGTGCAAACGGCCGTAGGCGAAAACATGAGCCTTCTATGGAGCTAGGAAGCGGCATTGTTATAGAGACGTTGACAAAATCGCGTTGGAGACACGCGAGGCGGCTGCGTCCAGCGTACAATAACAGTAAGTTTCTTAATTTGGATCTGTACCTATAAAAAAAATGGAAGTCATCCAGGAAGGAAGCGGCATACAAGGCTCTTGTTACACCGATTATTGAGTATTGTTCCTCTATCTAGGATCCTTACTAGGTAGAACTGATAAAAGAGATAGAGAAGATCTAACGAAGAGCGGCGCGTTTCGACGCGGGATCGTCGAATCCCAATGGCAGATGTTACAAGAGAGGTGTTGTGCAGCACGGAGAGGTGTGCTATTGAAATTTCGAGGAAGCACTTTCCGGAAAGAGTCGGAATAGATATTACATCCTCCCAAATACATTTGTACGTTATACATATTCTTTGTACGACTGTTTCATACTTCAAATGTGTTTTCACGAATACATGAAAACCAAATTTTTTTAGATATTGCATTACAAACACAGTTAATTTTTTGTTTTCGTTTCTAATAGAAATTTGGCAAAATGAAACTTAATGGTATGTTTCTCTCCACATCCTTCAGTGAGGAGGAGGAAATTAATGTTATCGGGCCATCGACATAGAGGTCATTAGAGACGAACCGCAAGCTCGGATTAGGGAAGGATAGGGAAGGAAATCAGTCGTGCCCTTTCGAAGGAGCCATCCCGGCATTATCCTGAAGCGATTTAGGGAAATCACGGAAAACTTAAATCAGGATGACCGGACGTGGGTTTGAACCGTCGTCCTCCCGAATACGAGACCAGTGTGCTAACCACTGCACACTCTCGGGCCCTGCAATGATAAGAGGTGCAAAAAGTGGTTTAGCTGCGTTCCTTAAGAAACCCTAAAATTGGTTGTTCTTCTAAGAACTGAGGATCTTGTCATGACATTCACTACATACCAAAACTAGATTAAAGAGATGTTATTCTGCTGGCTATCGAGGCACTGTGGGATCCATAACAACGAGGTCGCATATGCAGCATCCAAAGAGGCTTGTGAGGCAAATGCACCGACACTGCGCCACATCCCCTTCCGTTTGATTATGCCGTTGGTTACGTGAGTTGTCGATATTCTGCAAAAAGAGTGGCTGGAAGGAAATAACTTAAACTTCGGAAAATTAAACTGCCCATTCGAACGTGCCGTCTCTTTTTCCAGTCAGTCAAACGAAACCAGATAATTCTCGCTCGCCTTCGTAAAGGGCACTTGCTTTTAACACACTGCTTCCTGCCACGTCATAAAGAACCGCCAGAGTGTGACGCTCGAGGTAATGCTATACCAGTGCGCTTAGTTGTAGCAGAATGTGGTTTGTATGCTGAAAACATAAGTTTATCCTTTTATATTCCAATACAGTACGCCAGCTCATTTGCGTGTATATACTGACATTATTATTTTGAAATATCTAGGTTCAAAAAATGGCTCTGAGCACTATTGGACTTAACTGCTGAGGTCATCAGTCCCCTAGAACGTAGAACTACTTAAACCTAACTAACCGAAGGACATCACACACATCCATGCCCGAGGCAGGATTCGAACCTGCGACCGTAGCGGTCACGTGGTTCCAGACTGAAGCGCCTAGAACCGCACGGCCCCACCGGCCGGCGAAATATTTAGGGTTAACATTTATGCGCTGAAGACAACAATTACAATCGCCGACTCCACGTACCAAAACCAAAAAGTTAACCAGAAAATTTCATGCATTTTACCTTGTTAATGATGCTCTTTTCTCAGGAACTGAGACTTTCACTGGTTAACTCAAGAAACAATGCCTAGCTGCTTCAGATTCTTCTGGAGTTGAAGGATTTGATGTATGATAGATCTAAATTATTAAGATCAATTAGGAAGTCGTTTGAATTGCTAACAAATGCTCAGAAGTCAAACCTTAAAAAGTGATAACGAGACAGAAAGCTTGCATACGACATGAATTTTCTTTATTATTGTACGCGGAAGCATGTCTCATTCTCCAAGTAGCACTATCGATAGGTTTGCTTACCTCTATAATCACGGTCAATTAATTGGCATTCCCGTCCTAAGTATGCGAGAAAGCATGCTCGTTTGTTAAAGACCTAATCATAATGAGCACCACAGCCTTTCTGCCTAGAAGTCTCTAATAGAATTGCCCATATATAGTGCTTAATTACGCACTAGGTCATAGCAAAGTGTCCTATCTTGAGAATTAATATGGCCGCTTTTGCAAGACGTGCTTCAGCTATGATGCAGAGCTGACTTTTAAATGCATTTAAGTGCACCCATTAACATTTTGTTATTTTAATTATGAACCGTAAATCAGGGATTGAATATTCATTAAAATTTCTGCATGCGTAACGGCCTGCAACATACCTGGAGCTAATCGACGGAGACGGCAGTCCCTCTGTAGCTATGTTCTAAATTGTAATTTATACTAGTGGTCCAAATAAGATCACAGAAGGAAACTATTTTGTTTTCTTTTGGGCAAACTTTTAGTTAGTAACATGGATTTGGCAACTACTGCCACAGCACTAATACATATTGTTTGACGTACGAGACGTCATACTGATGTAGTAGGAACATACAGAGAGTCATTCTTATTAATGTTTAAAAAAACCCGAAGCGACGTTGATGACGCAGAGACAAGTAATTTAATGTAAGAGACATGGGGTCGCAAATGTCTGAAAATGCCCCAAAAGAGGATGGCAAATGTTGAGCATGTAATGCCGCCAGATGACGTATCTCCCACCACCTGCAGCTGCTGAAAAATGGTTCAAATGCCTCTGAGCACTATAGAACCTAACATCTGAGGTCATCAGTCCCCTAAAACTTAGAACTACTTAAGCCTAACTAAGCTAAGGACATCACACACATACATTCCCGAGGCAGGATTCGAACCTGCGGCCGTAGCGGTCGCGCGGTTCCCTTTACCTCACAAGCGGCTTGTAATCTTACTGCGTGCTTGTGGAATGTCGCGTCAGTTATGCAACTGGATTCGAGATATCCTATCAGAGAAGTCACAGTTCGTAGTAACTAACGAAAATCATCAAGTAAAACAGAAGTGATTGCTGTCGTTCCCCAAGGTAGTGTTATAGGCCATCTGCAGTTTCGTATCTATATAAATGATTTAGGAGACAATCTGAGGCTGTTTGCATATGGCGCTGTTGTTTATCGTCCAGTAAAGTCATTAGAAGATCAAAACAATTTTGCAAAACGATTTAGAAAAGATATCTGTATGATGCGAAAATTGGCAATTGACCATAAACAATGAAAAGTGTGAGGTGATTCACATGAGTGCTAAAAGGAATCCGTTAAACTTCGGTTACAGGATAAATCAGTCTAATCCAGAGGCCTTAAATTCAACTAAATACCTAGGAATTAGAATTACGAACAATTTAAACTGGAAAGAACACAGAGAAAATTTTGTGGGGAATGTGAACCAAACACTGCGATTTATTTGTTGAACACTTAGAAGATGCAACAGATCTACTAAAGAGACTGCATAAACTACGTTTGTCCGTCTTCTTTTGGAGTACTATTGCGCGGTATGGGATCCTTACCAGATAGGATTAACTAACTACATCGAGAATGTTCAAAGAAGAGTAACATGTTTTGTATTATCGAGAAATAGGGAGAGAGTGTTATGGACATGATCCATAGTTTGGTGTGGGCATCATCAAAACAAAGGCTTTCCTCGTTGCGGCGGAATCTTCTCACGAAATTTCAATCATCAAATTTCTCTTCCGAATGCGAAAATAATTGGTTGACACCGAGCTACATAGGCAGAAATGATCATGATAACAAAATAAGGGAAAGATATAGGTGTTCGTTTTTTCCGCACGCTGTTCGAGAGTGGAATAATAGAGAAATATTGTGAAGGTGGTTCGATGGATCCTCTGCAAGATCTGAAGTGTAATTTGCAGGGTATGCACCTAGATGTAAATGTAGAAGAATATTAACAAATTTAAAACTAAAAAGAATATATTTGGCAAAAAAATTCTGTAAGTGTGTCATGGTCTTTTACAGCCACCTAATCAAGTATTACCAATAAACTAGAAATAAATATCAGTAAATAAATGAACAGATATGTATTCTTATATCGCAGGCATTAACTACCAGAATCAAATAAGCATATCTTCTACCAGACGCAACCTTAGGAAAGTGTGAAAACTTAATAGACACACAAGTAGAAACGTGGTGCTGTTAGAACTAGTAACATAGCAGTTTAAGCGTAACACTGAAAGCAAACGAAGTAAACCCTGTCTTCAGTCATTAAATCGTGTTCTAGCACGTTGTGGGATACCACTTACAAATGTAGCCACCACAGCGTTTTTGTTTCGCTTTTGCTTTGTAACGTTAACGAGCAGCTACCTGAAGATGAGTACCAAGAGCACGAAACGCATGATTTAAGTACCCTGAAAAACTACGATAAGATAACTGATTTAAATTTCATTCAAATACATGCTATTAACACCTGAAAACATATACAGGGAGTTTCAAAATTCCTATCACAGGTTTCTAGGGCTACAGAGGGAACATAAAAGATAAAATCTGTATTAGGATCATATGTCTGGAAATGTATCGTTTGGATAAAAGTTTGAAGGCCGCATCGTTTACAGATTTCCCGGTTCACGGTATTCACACAAACTGAGAAGAGGGTGACGTCGTCAGTCCATGTTGCAATTATCACACCACATACCATTTCGTCCGACTACGACCACGGTTGGGAGAAACTGGCATGGTCGCCAGATTAGGAGGGTTGACAGTGGTGCTCCATGGACGCGTCGCGTTCTTCACTTCAGAGAGGACGTCCATCTTCACTTACAACCAAACATTCAGATGTCAGACAGATATATACCAAACGTTGTATATCGATAGATTAACAGCCAAAACACCGATGTTTGCGCTATACACTGTCGTCCAGTCAACGTACGTAAATGCCAAGTAATAAGTACCAAATGACCTACAGAGCATAGGAAAAGCTTAATTGTGAGCTTCTGTCATGTGGAGCTCACGTGGGGAAGTCCGTAGTGGGTTAGTTCGCCGTGCAAAGGGTCCAAGACCCTGCTCGTGTCAATTTGTGTACTGTAGTAAATGTGAAACTGTTAAATGGAACAACATGTTCCTGACACGTTAAAGGACTGTTCGGAGCTAATATATGTGCGTCGGTGCTGCCATCCAGTAGTCAGCTATTTTATTCTTATTCTTCTTTTAATTAACATTATTGTTATTATTATTGCTATTACACTACTGGCCGTTAAACTTGCTACACCACGAAGATGACGTGCTACAGACGAGAAATTTAACCGACAGGAAGAAGATGCTGTGATATACAAATGATTAGCTTTTCAGAGCATTCACACACGGTTGGCGCCGGTGGTGACTCCTGCAACGTGTTGCCATGAGGTAAGTTTCCAACCGATTTCTCATACACAAACAGCTGTTGACCGGCGTTGCCTGGTGAAACGTTGTTGTGATGCCTCGTGTAAGGAGGAGAAATGCTTACCATCACGTTTCCGACTTTGATAAGGGTCGGATTGTAGCCTATCGCGATTGCGGTTTATCTCGTCATTGCTCCTCGCGTTTGTCGATATCCAATATTGATTGTTAGCAGAATATGGAATCGGTGGGTTCAGGAGGGTAATACGGAACGCCGTGCTGAATCCCAACGGCCTCGTATCACTAGCAGTCGAGATTACAGGCATCTTATCCGCATGGCTGTTACGGATCGTTCAGCCACGTCTCGATCCCTGAGTCAACAGATGGGGGCGTTTGCAAGACAACAACCATATGCACGAACAGTTCGACAACGTTTGCAGTAGCATGGACTAGCAACTCGGAGACCATGGCTGCGGTTACCCTTGACGCTGCATCACAGACAGGAACGCCTGCGATGGTGTACTCAACGACGAACCTGGGTGCACGAATGGCAAAACGTCATTTTTTTCGGATGAATCAAGGTTCTGTTTACAGCATCGTGATGGTCGCATCTGTGTTTGGCGACATCGCGGTAAACGCACATTGGAAGCGTGTATTCGTCATCGCCATACTGGCGTATCGCCCGGCCTGATAGTATGGGGTGCCATTGGTTACACGTCTTGGTCACCTCTTGTTCGCACTGCACTTTGAACAGTGGACGTTACGTTTCGGATGTGTTACGACCCGTGGCTCTACCCTTCATTCGATCCCTGCAAAACCCTACATTTCGGCAGGATAATGCACGACCGCATGTTGCAGGTCCTGTACGGGCCTTTCTGGATACAGAAAATGTTCGACTGCTGCCCTGGCTAGCACATTCTCCAGATCTCTCACCAATTGAAAACTTCTGGTCAATCAATGGTGGCCGAGCTACTGGCTCGTCACAATACGCCAGTCACTACTCTTGATGAACCGTGGTATCGTGTTGAAGCTGCATGGACAGCTGTACCTGTACACGCCATCCAAGCTCTGTTTGACTCAATGCCCATGCGTATCAAGGCCGTTATTACGGCCAGAGGTGGTTATTCTGGGAACTGATTTCTCAGGATCTATGCACCCAAATTGCGTGAAAATGTAATCACATGTCACTTCTAGTATAATATACTGTATTTCTCCAATGAATACCTACGTTTAGCATCTGCATTTCTTCTTGGTGTAGCAATTTTAATGGCCAGTAGTGTATTATTTTTATTACTATGAATACTTCAGCATGCGTGATTCAATAGTTCCGATTGTTTGTGTTTATTCTCCGAAACAAGGAAGGTTAGCTACTTTCTAATAAACGAAGCGAAAGTGGGCTGCCAGTAGAACAAAAATCCGAACAGTCACAGAACAGTTTCACATGTACTACAGAACAAAAATTGGCAAGACCAGGCTTCGAACCCCGGACCTTAGGGATAACAAACTAACGCTCTACTAATATCCCGACGGCATCTCCACACGGCAGTTGCACACAGTTACGATTTTCCCGTACTCCGTGTTACCTATTACTTGCCGTTTCCTCACGTTCTCCTGGACATAGCACATAGCACAAATTATATCAGAGGTTTGGTTGACACACTGTCGATATGCAGCGTTTGGCACTGATCTGACTGTCTGACATCAGGACGTTTGGGTTTTAGAAGGGACCCGCCGACAAGTGCCCGAAACATTGCCCATGCAAGTCAGAACTCTTCGTCTTCACTGTATGCGTACTGTGAAGCGGGACATTAATAATCGATCCGACTTCAAACTTTTTTACATCCAAGCGATGCATTTCCAGAAGTGCATTCCTTATTAAAACTTCGTCTACTATGTCCCGTCTACAACCCATAAGAGACTGTAATAGGAACTGCGAAAAACTCTGTATTTTAAGTAGTGGCCGTGCGGTTCTAGGCGCTACTGTCTGGAGCCGAGCGACCGCTACGGTCGCAGGTTCTAATCCTGCCTCGGGCATGGATGTGTGTGATGTCCTTAGGTTATTTAGGTTTAATTAGTTCTAAGTTCTAGGCGACTGATGACCTCAGAAGTTAAGTCGCATAGTGCTCAGAGTCATTTGAACCATTTGAACTGAAACTGAAAACTTGAGTAGAAATATTGGAATGTTCTCAGCACATCGTGCACTTGTTCGGTTCTCCAAATAATGTTAACCGAGTGGTTCGTTGGGGCTGTGTTCTTTGGGGGAAGAGACCAAACTGCTAGGTCATCGGTCTCATCGGATTAGGGAAGGACGTGGAAGGAAGTCGGCCGTGCCCTTTCAAAGGAACCATCCCGGAATCTCCCTGGAGCGATTTAGGGAAATCACGGAAAACCTAAATCAGGATGGCCGGACGCGGGATTGAACCGTCGTCCTCCCGAATGCGAGTCCAGGGAAACCGAGTGAAGAGACGCTGTTGTTGCAAAGCGCACCTCATATTGCTGGAGAACCTGAGATGGTTTTTATTAACTATGTCACTTAGTTAGTGGGTGTATTCTTTAAAAAGGAATCCATTTCATATGCCTGTACCTCAATCTATTCCAATTGAGCTACCGCTCTGTATTTAATGTCCTCGTTTCCGAGGTGGCGTTAAATTCTAACTTCTTTGTTTTCGAAGAATTCTAGTAATTGTGGAGTTCAGTTAAGGCTCATACACTCCTGGAAATGGAAAAAAGAACACATTGACACCGGTGTGTCAGACCCACCATACTTGCTCCGGACACTGCGAGAGGGCTGTACAAGCAATGATCACACGCACGGCACAGCGGACACACCAGGAACCGCGGTGTTGGCCGTCGAATGGCGCTAGCTGCGCAGCATTTGTGCACCGCCGCCGTCAGTGTCAGCCAGTTTGCCGTGGCATACGGAGCTCCATCGCAGTCTTTAACACTGGTAGCATGCCGCGACAGCGTGGACGTGAACCGTATGTGCAGTTGACGGACTTTGAGCGAGGGCGTATAGTGGGCATGCGGGAGGCCGGGTGGACGTACCGCCGAATTGCTCAACACGTGGGGCGTGAGGTCTCCACAGTACATCGATGTTGTCGCCAGTGGTCGGCGGAAGGTGCACGTGCCCGTCGACCTGGGACCGGACCGCAGCGACGCACGGATGCACGCCAAGACCGTAGGATCCTACGCAGTGCCGTAGGTGACCGCACCGCCACTTCCCAGCAAATTAGGGACACTGTTGCTCCTGGGGTATCGGCGAGGACCATTCGCAACCGTCTCCATGAAGCTGGGCTACGGTCCCGCACACCGTTAGGCAGTCTTCCGCTCACGCCCCAACATCGTGCAGCCCGCCTCCAGTGGTGCCGCGACAGGCGTGAATGGAGGGACGAATGGAGACGTGTCGTCTTCAGCGATGAGAGTCGCTTCTGCCTTGGTGCCAATGATGGTCGTATGCGTGTTTGGCGCCGTGCAGGTGAGCGCCACAATCAGGACTGCATACGACCGAGGCACACAGGGCCAACACCCGGCATCATGGTGTGGGGAGCGATCTCCTACACTGGCCGTACACCACTGGTGATCGTCGAGGGGACACTGAATAGTGCACGGTACATCCAAACCGTCATCGAACCCATCGTTTTACCAATTCTAGACCGGCAAGGAAACTTGCTGTTCCAACAGGACAATGCACGTCCGCATGTATCCCGTGCCACCCAACGTGCTGTAGAGGGTGTAAGTCAACTACCCTGGCCAGCAAGATCTCCGTATCTGTCCCCCATTGAGCATGTTTGGGACTGGATGAAGCGTCGTCTCACGCGGTCTGCACGTCCAGCACGAACGCTGGTCCAACTGAGGCGCCAGGTGGAAATGGCATGGCAAGCCGTTCCACAGGACTACATCCAGCATCGCTACGATCGTCTCCATGGGAGAATAGCAGCCTACATTGCTGCGAAAGGTGGATATGCACTGTACTAGTGCCGACATTGTGCATGCTCTGTTGCCTGTGTCTATGTGCCTGTGGTTCTGTCAGTGTGATCATGTGATGTATCTGACCCCAGGAATGTGTCAATAAAGTTTCCCCTTCCTGGGACAATGAATTCACGGTGTTCTTATTTCAATTTCCAGGAGTGTATATTGAGTTGCAGAATGGAAGAAGGGAGAAACTGCAAGTCTTCTGTTCGCCCACTTATCTGCTGCTTCGGACCGAAAGACCTATGGCGATACTGTTTTAGGATTACTGTAGTTTCCATAAATTACTTGATACACACGCCGGGTAGCTCCTTCGAAAAGGACACGGCCGGTTTCCTTCCACTAAATCCCACAAACCAAGCTTGTGTTCCGGCTCGAAAAACATCCTTTCCTTTGGACCGAAAGCGGTTGCGCAGTAGCTGAAGACATTAGACTCACATTCGGAACGAGGATAACTCCTCCTTTAGTCATCTTGGTTTAGAAAATTATTTAAAAAACAATCTTGATCGCAGCCGATGTTAACTTATGACCGGTTTCGACCTTTTAGTTACGGCCAATCATCAGTGTTTGTACTGTAATAACGAAAGTAAAAGTGCCATATTACATAGAGAAGCCAATGACGTAAAAGTGTACTCTAAAACGGTGCATCATTACACATCTGGATGACGGTGATGACGCCTGATATTCCGTGGGTTCCCCTAATGACTTCAGGCGTGTGCCGACGAGGCTCCTTAAAAATATGTCCTTAAAAAATGACCGATTGTTTTCCACCATCTGCCTCGCTGGTGACTGCCTGCGGGGGGCCGAGGTTCGATTCGCGGTCCTGTCAGTGATTTTTTCTTGGTGGGAAGAGTGGTAGTGGGTGTACTCAGCCTCGTGAAGACAACTGAGGAATTACTCGACCGATGTAGAAGCGGTTCCAAAACCCGACAGCCACAGTGAGGACGGTGTGCTGACCACACGCTTCTCAATACTGCATTCGATGACATCATTGGCAGAGGATGGCATGACACTCGGTAGGGTCTGATTGGCCCCTCTAGTGCTATAACGCGGAGGTTTACGTATCTTACTTTACCTTTCCTAACATTGTCCTAGCCGAGCTAGGAGTTGTAGCAGTTGTGCGAAAAAAAACTTGTGCGGAGATGGATTGTGTTGACATTTCTTCGGAGGCCAAGGAACATCAGGTAGTTTCCTTTTTTTTTACATTCGTTAGCTTCGTCAGATCAGAACAAAACTGTCACATCCCAACCTAATTTAGAACTCGGGTTAAGCTACAGATAAGTCTGTCACCACAACTAGATTTTTTTGTTTTCACAGTCATTGGCTTCGCCATCTCACAATCACCCTCAAACCTAACCAAGACTTCGGGCTGAAATACAGTGTGTAACCACAACCAGATTTTTAGCTTGTTTGGCTTTGACTCAGCAACAGACTACTTGCAAAAAGCCCCATATCCCAGGAGCCTCAGATTCGGCAGGTATATTTTGCCGCACGAGTGTTAGTGTTCCAACCCCCAGCTACTTCTTCACCTATAACTGACTGACGGTCTCGTTAAACAATTATTTATATAGCAGAATTTGAAGAAACAGTGCTAAATCGCGTGGGAGAATGTTCATCTACATCTGCGTACGTACTCCACAAACCACGGTACCGTATGTGGCATAGGACACCTTGTACCACTATTAGTCACTTTCTTATTCGTGGTGCTTACGCGGCACACCTTGGCGGCAGTAGAATCGTTACGCTCTCAGCTTCAAATGACGGTTCTCCAAATTTTCTCATTTATCTTCCTCGAAAAGAGCATCGTCGTCTTCCCTGCAGGTATCCTCACTTTCGTTTGCCAAGCATCTCCGTAACACTCGCGTGTCGACTGAACTTACCGGTAAAAAATGTAGCAGCCCGCCTCTGGATTGCTTCGTTATCTTCCTTTGATCCTACCTCGTGGTGATCCCAAACAGTCGAGCATTACACAAGGATGGATCACACTAGTGTTCTATATGCGATCTCCTTGCGGATGAACCCCACTTCACTAAAAATTCTCCCGATAAACCGAAGTCGACCTTCCGCCAGGTCATATCACTTTGCAACTTTAGGCCCAGATATTTAATTGACGTGACCGTGTCAAGTTGTGCACAATTAATAGCTGTATTCCAGCATTACGAGGTATTCCTTCTCATCCACATTACGTTACATTGTTCTACATTTAGAGCAACCTGTCATTCATCAAACCAACTTTCTTCAGTAAGCTTCCGTCAACTTGCACGCGAAGTGCACACTTATAAGAAATCAGTATGGATAATACTGGAGGATCAGTAATGTTTAGTTTCTATCATACACAACGTGAGCAAGCAATGGGATTAGATAATTTCAAACCCAGACTTGCGATCTATGATGCATTAGATTTTAATGCATTCTTTGAGCCTAGCGATCATCACTTTGAGCGCTTACTTTGAGTTAAAGCTGTTGCCGAAGGTGTTATTCGTTTGCGTCAGAAAAACTAATTATTCATTTGCGACCATTGGCTTCTTATCTAAAAATACTTAGTTTGTAACCCCACTGGCAGCATTTCTCTCAGACTACTCGTGAATGACGCTGATGTGTACAATGAGGTTGGAGCAGCAGAAAATTGTTATGAAATGTTTGAAAAACGGCAGACAATTAACGCTTGGCTAAAGACTAACACTTTATCCTCATTCAAAACAAATGAAGACTTGCTCAGAGAGAGAAGATAACAATTCGCATTTGTTTGTTAGTAACATATTTTCCGCATATTAGGTTGTTATCCGTTAACAACTTATTAGTGTCCAAAAAGACAGTAGTGTGCAATACCAAATATTCCGTACAATTGTTAATATCATTAGTAATCAAAGTTTGCTTTCCCGCATAATAGTGGTTTTGTGGACACCAGGCAGTTGTTACTTGATGATGGACTTATAAGGCGAAAGATAGTTAATAATAAACATATATTAGTGTGACAAATCGCAAATTGTCTCCAATTCATCACTGAAATTTGATTTTTTCTGCCAAATGCAAAGGAAGAAACCATTCAGAAATGAAACACTCGGCATGTTGGTCGGTGAAAATCCCCGGTGTTGCTTGATATATTATCGTCCATTAGTCACTGCAATCAAGTGTCTACGGGTAACTATCCGCTGAGATTTAATATAACCAATGAATCAATTCTGGTTCTATGGAGGGCAGGGGTTCTTTATAAGAGTACTGCGGAAATGTAATTCATCGACGAAGGAAGTTCCGTCTCTAATGACCTAGTTATCGGCGGGCCGCTCAACCCTAATCTTGCTTCCTTCCTTTGCCAAAGAGGTCTTTTACAAAATTCACGGGTAACAGGTTCTTCATTATTGTTCGTTATTGGTGAATCCTCACAAAGCTGGATTAACGGAAGATACCGAGAAGAGCCAAAGTATTATTGAACTATTTCTCAAATCTCTAGTGAGACGTGTTACATAGTATACATTCGAGCCGTATGTGAATACTTTTTAAATGTAATAGACATAAGTTCTAATACAGGTGAGGAAATATATTATATTTTCACATGTACGCCACACGTAATGTTCTTGATACTATAACTACGGGAATTCAGACTTTCACGAAGACGTATTGATAGCCGTTCTTTCCGCGAATGGAACAAGAAGGAGGTATTGGTGTTCATTGTATCGTCCACTATTCCATGCAGACCGCTCATCTAAATGTACGTTATACTGAGAAGGCGTAGTTAAATTCTCGGCGGAATGTTAGATATTAAATAATTAGCATAATGAATCTCTATGCATTCTTGAGGGCAGACTGTCAAAGTTTAATTTTATAGCTAGTTACGTCAAGAGTTTGCAGTACACCAAGTACTCTCTGATAGAAAACATTTTTAATAGTATTTTGTAACAACAAGGAGCTTGGAAATGTACTAACGTAGAATAATTTTCGGACGAAGACAGTAGTGCAAACTTCTAAAAAATGTGTTTTCTTTTTCTGTTCCTTATTAGATATCCTTTTATACTACTGATCACGCCTCACATTTTAAATAATTCTACAATGTTCAAAAGAGTAATAAGTTGAGTGCAAGGAAATGCAGTTCCTGTATTACGAAATGTGAACAAAGGGGATCTCTCCTCAGACAGGATCAGCTCTCTCGCCTCGCTTGCATCCGGAAAAAAGTGGGCTAGATAATTAGTGACGAGAGTTATAAAATAAAATGTCCGTGGGTCGTATAAGACCGGCGGCTAGCACACACGGAAACAGCCCCGGAATACCTTATTGGACCATCGTGGAATGTCGGCAGGGAATTCATTTCCATTATACACCTTTACAACTATGCTAATGATTCAGCTATTGTAATGTATTATTTCAGCGCTCATGTTTTTGTTTCTTACAGATATTCGTTTTATTTTTAGGAAAGTGGCGTTACAGGAAGCGGTCAGTCTATATTATGCAGCAGTTGTCCAAGGTCAGTATAAAAATTAGGGTCAATACTGTGCAAGTCGTTGCGCTAAACACTAAAAGCGGGTATCAAGTGCAAAATGTAGCTGTAGTCTTGCCAGAGTGAAAACTGTGAGGAGCTAATACAACGTTATATACTGTTGCAAGCAAGTAACACAGTAATAGCGCTATCGCAGTGCGAGTGCTGAAGTAAGAATTTAACATTCAACCTGCAACACTTAAAATTACAGCACTTGAAGTTTACAACCCTCCTACCTCCAGGCAGGTTTGTAATCCACTAGTTCAGTAAATCCATTTTGAACAAAAACTTCCGAAAAATTGAAGGCAGACAGTTATGTCAATATTGCTAACTGGCCTAGGGGGCAGTATTATCTTCTTTTTAACAACGGGTTTCTCATTATCATCGACTCCGATCCGCATAGTCGTGACAAAGTAGTTCTTGTCATATTTCATGAACAATTCAAGAAGTGAAAAGGAACACTAACGATAATATCAAAAACTGCATATATTGTGCAGTATAGGTAATACTTATAATTTTCTTATTCATCAGTGTATTGAAGCTATTATGGTATTCCTGAGACTGATATACGTATGTACGTTTTAAAGATATTCTATAGCTTTTGAAAAGACTAGTACAACGTTCGCAACAAAATGTTTAACAAAGCGCGAAACGTAGTAAACCTGTTGCTGAGATTTGCCGGATCAGTAGAATATTACTTTAATTACCAAGAAAACATACAATTTCTGACATTAAAATGCATTATAGAACCGTTTTATAAGTATTGTGACAGATGAGAGTCCAAAAGAGCTTGTTAAATATTACTACCATCTGTATTTAATGAAAATTTTTTCTCAGTTTCGAATTTTGCAAATTTTGTTACAACTCCTTATGAAAAATAATGTCATCCTCTAATGTATTAATACCGTTTCTGAAATTTTAAGCCGATACTTGAAGAACTGAATTCAAGGATTTTTTATTGATCGACTTGCATGCAGCCTAAAGGTAATTCTGTGAGGACATTATTTTGCACATTATGCACCAATTGTTTACCTTAGGATAGTAACATG
Organism: Schistocerca piceifrons; assembly: GCF_021461385.2. Classification (NCBI taxonomy): domain Eukaryota; kingdom Metazoa; phylum Arthropoda; class Insecta; order Orthoptera; family Acrididae; genus Schistocerca; species Schistocerca piceifrons. The sequence continues at coordinate 135,766,322 of NC_060149.1, forward strand.
AAATGTCTCAACCTGGTCACTATCTACTCAGAATTAGCTTATTTAAAGACTAAATAGTGAAAAATATAATAATCAATTCCAGAAGTAGGACGAACGTATTGTAGTCAAATCGTGAAAGAATCTGCAGCTTTGAATATTCCAAGATTTACTAAATTTATCGCATTGAAAGACATTTTTCAGATAGTTTTCGAAAAGTTAGATTTCTTATCACCCATAATTACGCAAGCAATAATACGTCACATTTGATTCCTATCCTGTCATCTTATCAGCAAACTTATTGACTTGGCGTACCATCTCTTTCGTATTCATTTGTTAATACACCTGGAGGTAGATAATCTGTCGTTGTGTAAGTGTTAGGATCAGGAACAATTAGCTTACGACGAACGACTTTTGACAAGGGACAACATGTAAGTACGAAGTCAGAATTCTTAGTTGTAAATGTCTTGTGGAATTAAAACAACAGTCAGTACATTTTATTCACTTAGCACATGGTCAGTTCATTAATTACCTACAGGTATAGGAGGCTCTTCCGCCGTAAGACTTATTTCATCGTTGATATTATCTTAAAATTATTTTTTAGAAAGCTACGCAATTGAGAATATTGTCTTCTCTTGCTAACATTAATAATTTAGTAAGCCCGAATTTCAATTCAGTGGGATTACACGATTGATACTGCTTTTCCCACTAACATTTGCCAGTTGGTGTTTTTCTGTGATCTGCTCTAGGTACTTCACTGAGTAAATCACAATATTTTGCTTGAAAACCTAATATTTACGGAATTACGTTGTTGCTTACAAATGTGTCACGCAATGTTTAACGAAAAATGCAGACAGTTGTGCTGTGTAATTCAACATGCGATCATTTTCTGTGCGTGGATTTCCACAGAATAATGGAGCTCTGATGAAACATAGTTCAGATAACTTGGCTCTTAGAGTCCTTGCTAGCTTTAGAGAGGAATTAAACCGTACCGTTAACGAACTTTAAATATTTTCATCAAATTATCTCCTGTGCTTCTGCAGAAATTGTATTCCATTTCCCCAGAGCTTGCAGGAAGAACTAACACGCTGCCCATTCGTGATTTTATTGTAGATTTTCATTTGTTTACAGTTCGTGTATTAAAGATTAAAATCACATAGACAACCATTTCAGTAGCCAGGCATTTTGACTATACAGGAGTCCGCCCCGATAGCTGAATGCGCAGCGTGACGGATTGCCGTCCTACGGGCCCGGGTTCGATTCCCGTCTGGGTCGGGTGTCAGGGACTGGGTGTTGTGTTGTCTTCATCATCATTTCATCCCCATCCGGCGCCCAGGTCGCCCAATGTGGCGTCAAATGTAATAATACCTGCACCAAGGCGGCCGGATCAGCTCCGTAAGGGGCCTCGCGGCCAATGACGCCAAACGCTCATTTCATTTCGTTACTATACAGGAGTAGGACAAAAATATGGAAACACCGTGAGAAATACATGTTTGAACATAAATGTAGATGCTAACCAAGCCTGCTGGTGGTGCTGTTGTATTACACCCTGCAGTGTCCTCAATGCGTTGCAGCCGTCACTCTTGAGCAGAACAATGTTCTGTGTAATTCTGAGTGCATTATGAATGGGAACGTGGCCAAGTTTTTGGTGCTAGTATGGTCGGTGCTTACGTAACCAAGATAACCGTAGTGTCTGGTGGTTCAAGAAGCACCATCATGAAGAATTATACTGCATACAGGGAAAACGGAAAACATCATCCTCTACGTCACAAAGCGGACGACAGCTCGTATTGAGTGATCGTGACAGACGACCATTGAAGAGGATTGTGACGAAAAATAAGAGAACTACAGCTGCTAAAATCACTGCAGAACTGAATGCAGCACTTGCAAACCCTGTCAGCACCAAAACAACACCAAGGGAGCATCATAATTAGGGAATTGCAGGGCCAGCTGGAATTCCAAAACGACTCTTCAGTGATGCTAATCCCCATAACAGAAAAGCATGGTGTCGAAGACATAAAACCTTGGTTATGGTGCAATTGGAGAAATACGTTTGGTCGGATGAGTCTTGTTTCACACTGTTCAAACTTCTGGTGGAGTTTACGTACCAAGACTGAAACATGGCGGGGATTTCGGTGAGATTTGGGCAACCGTATCATGATATGCCGTGGGCCCCATAGGCACTCTTTAAGGTCTTATTACTCCCAAGGATTGCGTAATCATCTTGGCTGATCAGGTCCATCCCATAGTAAAATGTTTGTTCCCCAGCGGTGATGCTGTGTTCTAAGACGACATGGCCCTTGTTCACACAGCTCCGGTTTTGTGCGTAGGAGGATGAACCATTGCTTATCTCCTGGCCACAAGTCACTACTGAGTATCAGTACTGAGCCTTGTGATCTACTTTGGAGAGAAGGTCGATCGTTACCTGAACTTGCCATTATTTTGCAGGAAGGATGGTATAAGATTCAGTTTAAAATCATACGAGACTTGTAGTTATCCATTCAGAGACGACTGGAATGTGATTTGAATGCCAATGGGTTTGCTACACCGTATTAGGCGTGGTAATCTGTCCTACTTTTGGTGTTTCCATATTTTTTGTCAACCCATGTAGCACCACAGTATCTTACTTCCTGTGTCAAATTTGCCCTGCAAACATTCATTACAATTCAGAAGGAATAATGATGTCCGTATGCACAATATGAAATGAACAAAATTACTTTTGGTTATTATCAAATTTAGCTCGGGAACTGGTGAAAAATAGTACCACCAATTTTTTTACACCGATGTAACAGTAAAGAGTGCGTAGTGATTTCTGCAAATAGCACTTATTTATCTTCAGGAAAGTATACAGAAAATGGAAAGATCATATCGAATAACTACGTGCAGTTTCAACTTAAAGTGTGTTTCAAAACATAAGAAATATTGCTTTCCATCAAGATAGTGAGAACAGAATAGCTTAGGCATATGAGAGCCTTCCAGTGAATTATAAATTAGACAAAGCAGAAATTTTGGAGAGCAGAAGTAAGAGGAAAATAATAGGTCAGATAAGAAGCATATAAGCCTGGAAATTAAGAAGACACGATGAAATATATATGAAAATATGGAAAAAGTACGGAAATTAAGACTGGAAAATATATTTATTGGTTCTGTTCTACAAACCTGATCAACTTTAGAAATGGTAGTATATAATGCCATAAGGTGCTGTATAAATTATTCTTTAATGTAGGACCGGTTTCAGTCAAAGACCATTATCCGGCACCTGTTACAAAAAAGACACTGACAGAGAAAAAATTTAGTTGGAAGGGATGTTTCACAATTGTAATAAAAGTACACGCAAATTTACAGTCCGCATTAGGAGCAGTGTGGAAAAATGCTTTTCATCCCTAATTTTTCTAGATTCATTACGTTTGTACAACTGATACTAGATAGTGGTCTTTGACCGGCCGAGGTGTAAAAAATTAACGACATGCCGGATTTGAGAAGTTGAAAAGATTTAAAATATTGAAGAAAGAGCAGCAAGAATAATTATTTGGGAAGGAATGTGTTTAAATTAGAAAGATTGATATAAGCAAGAAGAGAAAAAGTGTAAAGTAGTCCGAAGAAAGAAAAAGGCGCAGTGTAAAAAGATAAGAACATTGGATGAAAATAAACCAAATGGAAGGGAGCTGAAATTTTCACGTTGTTCCCAGCTGGCCGAAACGAACAGAAAAAAACGCGCAACAAGTAGCAAAGTTAAATTTCGGCGCAATGTAAGACATTTCTTTTGAGCTTGTCCTACAACTCCGCATAAGACTTTTGGTTCGAAACATGTAGTGTAAAATAATTACGTATTTGCCCCTGTCATCAAACAAAAACGTTAATGCGGCAAAAATCATCTGTAAATGGACAGTATGCATCCATACTCAAACATGAATTGTGTTAAATATCCTGTAAACTATCTCGTAATACCATACATACCATCCGTGAAACAGGTGACTAACTTAAGTTCACAAACAACATATGGTAACCGGTCTGAAACTGCACTGTTTCACTAGATCCTAGCACCACAATTAAGTCATTTCCTTGCCATTTTTTCCAAAAGTGAGAGTGTGAAGTTTGGCTCGTTTTCAGTCGCTGTACCCACTTTCCATAAGTTACCGAATCCAGTTAAAGATTAGCATATGGTTTCATTTAAAAACTTGTTATTTTTACTGAAGTTGTTGATAAAGGCGCTACTGTTACTACTCACAAAGATTAGAAAGCTTTCAAACGTGTTTTGGATGTCATATGACGTTTTAGAAGTGTAGGGGCCGTCATTGTTACTCTTTACAATTAAAAGCATAGAGTATTTACAGCGTAAATTTGGAATTCAGTTTGTTGACATGTTCTACGAAAAAGCAATAGCGAATTAAGAAATTCTATTTTTTAATAGGAGTAGAATATCTCGTAGACGTCGCTGTCATTAGGCGCAGTTCTCACTGAGGCGATGTAATATGCGATACAACACGTTTCAATGAAGGTTGCACGACGTTACGCTTATCGGTTCACCACTCGAGTTCCCACAGGGGCGGGCAATGCAAACTGCAGTAAAATACGCGATGTGAAATGAGATACGACAAGCAACAAGAGAGCACGAATCACCTTTTTGTTTCAGTTTCAGTTGCATTCGTGAGCTCTTCGGAAGAGGTCGTTATTGGGGCTTATTATTTAAAGCCCATAAAACGGAAAAAGAAAAGGAAGTACTGGAAGCACCCATACATTGCTATAAACATCATAGTTCGGCTATGGTTTCTCGTGAGGTCTCTCAGCACGAACACAAATTCCGAGAATTCTACAGAATGAGTCCAGACAGTTTCCACTTTTTGGAGCAACTAGTGTCAGCTACCCTGAGAAAACAGGGCACAAATTTTCGACTTGTTATTTCTCCTACTAAGAAACTACTCATTACAATAAGGTAAGTAGGTGAAAAAATTAAAAATGCTACCACGAAACATTAACTTTGTAAGACCATCTAGTATGATACTTTATTCAATGTGGTACACATATACATCTACACCTACCAAATTGTTCTGCAGTTCACAATTAAGTGCCTGACAGAGGGTTCATCGAACCTCCTTCAGACTATTTCTCTACCGTTCAACTCTCCAGTAGCGCGTGGAAAAAATGAACACTCTGAGTTCTGTAATTTTATTACGATGATCCCTATATAGGTTGGCGGCAGTAAAATATTTTCACATTCAGAGGAAAAATTTGGTGACTGAAATGTCGTGAAAACATCTCACCGCGACGAAAAACGCCTTTGTATTAATGACTGCTGCCCAAACTCTCTTTTCATATCCCTGACACTCTCTCCATTATTTCGCGATAATACAGAACGAGCTGTACTTTTTCACTGCACTCTGTCAGTGCCCTCTTGTAATGATCCCGTACCGCACAACAGTATTCTAAAGGAAGCCTCGCGCGTTCAATAATATTTTCAAATTGTCAATATATTGATCGTCTGAGAGCGTGTATTGACATATTACCAGTACTAAAAATACTGAAGAGCAGTATCGATGTCCTTCAAAGTATTCTCAGTACTGTCAATATACACTGAACGTGTAGGTGGCGTATTGATGGTTTGGCAATATTCCTCGTTCAGATGTTGACAGAGCTTCATGAACCTTTCACACGGCACTAGTGTGCACTGATTATGTTATCAATTCGCCTTTGTGCACATCATACTTCAGGTTCAATTTTCCGAGTAGTTTAGCAAAAAAAATTCTACTGTGAGTATGCGAGGGTAATCATTGTATTTATCAATTTAGGACTGTCAGCGGAGGATTCCCTATGACACTGCGTACTTTATATATTTGAAAATGTAGTATAGGTTGGTGAATTACGTAGAAGCTTGGATAAAGTCTCCCACTTTTAAAAATACGTCACATATCTGCTAGTGAGAGGTCTCGAAATGAATGTCAGTTTGACCAAATTCTCACAAAATGTAAAACCAAAAAAGTTTAAGTAAACATATTCTTGCCAGGCAGATATGATAGCTTCACAGGTTCCATAGAGTGTGACTAACTGTGTTTGCTGATATTACAGAAATAAGCTTCAAGCACTCGAATGACCTGCCTGTTGCCAGAAATCTCGTCGACGGCGGCTGAGCTATCGTCAATACAATTTCTTTTCTATTTTATTACTTATAAATGTTAATAATCCGTCGTACGACGCAGGACTGATGCGAAAATAGTTTACGAAATCTTTCGGGAACTTGAGTATGACAAGTCACCCCATTTTTTTCGGCCATTTTCCCACTGATTTTCTGTTTTCCTTTATTTTCTGCTGTTAATATAATTGCGGTACACGCTTTCTTTTAGGTGTTCGACAACTTAATCCTGTAAAATCGCGTTTCCAACTCACAATATTGACAACACTATTGATGGTGTGTGGGCTGCTTCAGTATGTTAAAGGTTTGACAAACCAGTATTAGGTTAGTTTAGTGTTGTTTTAACGTCCCGTCGACAACGAGGTCATTAGAGACGAAGCGCAAGCTCGGGTTAGGGAAGGATGGGGAAGGAAATCGGCCGTGCCCTCTCAAAGGAACCATCCCGGCATTTGCCTGAAACGATTTAGGGAAATCACGGAAAACCTAAATCAGGATGGCTGGAGACGGGATTGAACCGTCGTCCTCCCGAATGCGAGTCCAGTGTGCTAACCACTGCGCCACCTCGCTCGGTAAACCAGTATTATCAATAAATATTGAACGTGTACAGGCCTTTTAAGAGAAGACGAACAAGCGTAGTGTACGCAGTCTCTTTAGTAGACCTGTTGCGTCTTCAAGTATTCTGCTGATAAAACGCAGTCTTTGGTTTCCTTCCCCACAACATTATGTATATGATCGTTCCAATTTAAGTTGTTCGTAATTGTTATCCTCAAGTATCTAGTCGATTTGATAGCCTTTAAATTTGTGTAATTTATCATGTAAACCACAATTTAACGGATTTCTGTTCGTACTCATGTGTATGACTTCACACTTTTCCTTATTCGGAGACGATTGCCACTATTCGCACCATACAGATATTTTGTCTAAATCATTTTGCAAAAATGGTTCAGATGGCTCTGAGCACTATGGGACTCAACATCTGAGGTCATCAGTCCCCTAGAACTTAGAACTACATAAACCTAACTAACCTAGGGACATCACACACATCCATGCTCGAGGCAGGTTCAAATGGTTCAAATGGCTCTGAGCACTATGGGACTCAACATCTGTGATCATAAGTCGCCTAGAACTTAGAACTACTTAAACCTAACTAACCTAAGGACATCACACACATCCATGCCCGAGGCAGGATTCGAACCTGCGACCGTAGCGGTCGCGCGGTTCCAGACTGTAGCGCCTAGAACCACTCGGTCACTCCGGCCGGCAAATCATTTTGCAATTGGTTTTGATCTTCTGATGACTTGACTATACGATAAATGACATTATCAACAGCAAACAATATAAGACGGCTGCTCAGATTCTCTCCTAAATCATCGGAGTCGCAGAGGGCCTCTAACATTTCCTTGGGGAACGGCGGATATCATATTTTCTGTTTTACTCAATTATTTTCCGTCAGTCACTTCGCACTGTAACTTTTACGAGAGGAAATCACGGACCAGTTGCACAGATCAAGTGATTCTCCACAGGCACGCAATTTGAACAGAAGTCTCTTGTCAGGAACAGTGTCAAGAGCCTTCTTCAAATCCATAAACATGGAACCAATGTAAGATCCTCTTTCGACAGAACTCATTACTTCATGCGAATAAAGAGCTAGTTCTGTTTACAAGAACGGTATTTTCTAAATCCGTGCTATACGTCAATAGACCCTTGTCTTCAAGGTAATTCACAATGCTCGAACACACTTCATGTTCCACAATCCTACTGTAAATTGGCGTCATTGATGTGAGTCTGCAATTCATCGGATTGCTCCTACTTCTTTTCTTGAGAGTTGGTGTGATCTGCGCAAATTTCCAGTCTTTTGGTACGTATCTTTCGTCGAGACAGCAGTTGTATACGATTACTAAGTACGGGGCTATTGTATCAGCATACTCTGAAAGGAAGCTAGTTGGTGTACAATCTCGACCCGAAGACTCGCGTTTATTAAATGATTAAAACTTCTTCGCTACACCGGTGATATCAACTTCTAAGGTACTCATGTTGGCAGTTGTTTTTGATTCGAATTCTGGGACATTTGTTTCGTCTTCTTTGGTGAAGGAATTACAAGAAACTAAGTTTAATAACTCCGCCTTAGTGAAGCTGTCATCAGTAATATTACCATTGCTATCGCACACTGAAGGAAGAGACTGATTGTGTCCTGCCGCTAGTGCACCTTATATACTACCGAAATCTCTGTAGATTTTCTATAAGATTTCGAGTTTTGTTGTGGAAGCTATTAAAAGCATCTCAGATTGATGTCGGCGCTAAATTTTTGAGCCTCAGTAAAACATCGCCAATATTGGATACAGTGTGTTCTTTTAAATTTGACATGTTTTTTTCGTTGCTTCTGACCTGTTTTGCGATCGTGGGGGATTAATACCAACTTTTACTAATTTCTTTGGTATAAATCTCTCCATTGCCTCAGATACTATTTCCTTGAATTATACCACATGTGGTCATACTTACATAGCTAGGAAGGAGTGGAGACTGTATCATAGGAAGGTGTCAAGCGAATTTTCATCGGTTTTTTTAAGTAGATATACTCTGCGTTTAATTTTGATGTTATAGTGGACAATCTTGCTACATCTACCTGTATTCGCCGTAATGCTCGCTATTTACTTTGGATTATTTGTTACTAAGACGTCAAGTATGCTTTTGCCATATTTGCACTTCGAGAGGGCTCCTGAACTAATTGCTCAAAATCATTTTCGAAGGAAGCATTTAGTACAATTTCGGACGGTATTTTACACCTACCACCGGCTTTGAACATGTATTTTCGCCCACATATCGAGTGGAGATTGAATTCACCATCAATTATAATTGTATGAGTGGGGTACCTAGTTGAGATAGTACTCAAGTTTTGTTTCAACTATTTAGCAACTGAATCATCTGAATCGAGGGGGGGCGTAAAAGCGCTACATAGTACACTACTTCCAACTGCAACAAACACGTCGCCACCAACTATAATTAATCTATCCTTCCTGAACAACGCGTAGTCATTTGTAAAAATTTCGGCAGAACTTATCTCCGGCTTTAGCCATCTTTCGTTACCTATAACGATATGAGTTTCATTGCTTTCTATTAGGTCTTGGAGTTTAGGTTCTTTCCCAACACAGCTACGACAATTTACAACTACACTATTTATTTTTGCCTTTCTTCCCTCTTCCGTATTCGTCCCGCACTCTTTAAGACTGAAGCCCTTTCTCTATTTTTCCGAGATCCTCTAACCCAAAAAGCCCGCACAGCCCATTCCACACAGCCCTCGCTATCTGTGTAGCCTCCACCTGTGTATAGTGGACTCCTGATCTATTAAACAGAACCTGATAGGGAGCTCCGCCTTCATCTCGTAAGGAAGACTGGCAGTCCTCACCATTTCAGCTAGCCACCGAAGACCAGAGAGAATCTCTCCCAGTTCAAAGTGACACACATCGTTAGAGCCGACAAGTGCCACCACTTGCAGTTGACTACATACTGTGCTCTTCATGACACCTGGAAGCACTCGCTCCATATCTGGAGTACGCACACAGAGTGCACACTGTATTTCTTCCCCTCCGTGGCAACCCTATCCCTAAGTGGCCCCATTACATGACTGACATTTGAGCTCCCAACTACCAGTAATCCCACATCTGTGAAAACCCAGATCGTGGCAAGAGAGAGGCTTCCTCTGCAACGGGGTGAGCGAATGCATTTGGCCCAGAGTCCTTGTCAGCCACAGATAGCGTCCGAAACTTGTCCTTAAGACTAACGGGCGAAGCCCTTCTATTGGCCCCCTGGAAAGTCTTTCGTTAACTGTCACACCTTGAAACGACCTCCCATTCGTGTGGGGTCATCCTCAATGCGGGCAGCAACTGGTGTGGCCAAAGTAGTGGGCGAAAATACATGTTCAAAGCCGGTGGTAGGTACAAAATACCGTCCGAAATTGTGCTAGACATACCTTATATCCACACCTCCAGCCCCACCCCCCACCCCCCACAGCGACACCCATTGGCAAAAGGCTCAAGCAATGAGACTGAAGCCATCACCACCTGGAGCTGTGAGCGAAGGGTCAACAACTCAATTCGCATATGAACGCAACAGTCCCTATCCATACTAAATACGGCGGAAATATACAAAGGGCGTTCAAAAAGTTTTTCACAGCCGTCTCTATTTTTTTTATATTTTGCACGAGGAGAATGATATTTTTTGTGGACATACTTGGAACATTTAGCCATAAGTTTGTATATAAAAGTATTTTCTTTTATTTACGGGTGAGCCATAATGGACCATGTTGTAGATGTGAGGTTGCGACAGCTATCGGTGATGGAGTCCCTCTTCACGACTGGCGATGACTCTGCCATATCGATTCACAGGAAGTTGCTCACTGTTTACAGGGAGGACACAGTGGATCACAGCAGCATCCAGCGGTCGTTGAAGAGGTTTAAAGAAGGTAATTTCTCTCTATTGGACGATCCACAATGCGGTAGACTATCGACGGCAGTGAGTGATTTGAATAAGGAAAACAAAACATCCAAAATGACAGATGTGTGACGACACGGCAGCTTTCTGAAATGACTCGTTTGCTATTGGGTAGTGTGGTATCACTGGTGCAGTCACTAGGGTACCTAGGGTACAGAAAAATCTGTGCACGTTGCGTGCCTAAATTATTGACAAGAGAAATGAAAACGATGAGGAAGAATGTGTGCGAGGCTCTCATGAAGACTTTTACTGAAGAGTGGAAACAGTGTTTTGACGGCCTCATTACCCAGGATGAAACACGGTTGTTTTTGTCCGAACCTGAGAGCAAAACTCAATCCATGGAGTGGTGTCATCCGGGTTCCTCTCGGAAGAAGAAACCAACACTTTCAAGAACAGCAGGGCAAAAGGTGATGGCCTCCTTCTTCTGGGATTAGTGTGGTGTCATTTTCATTGACTTTTTGAACCCTGGCTCCACAATTAACCGGGACCATTACTGTTTGTCATTGGACAAGCTGCGACGTGCCATCAAGATCCACAGACCATAGCTTCAGGGTCAGCTCATCAGACTACACTATGACAATGCCAAACCCCATACAGCCCTTATGATGCAGGAGAAAATCAGGAAAATGGATTGGAAAATTGTTCCTCATCCCCCCTACAGTCGTGACTTGGATCCGTCTGATTTTTACCTCTTTGGTCGTCTGAAGACCCACCTGTGCGGTAAAACATTTGATAGTGAGAAATACCTTATTTCCCGTGTCAAGCGATGGTGTAAAAGTCAATCCCCAGAATTTTACCAAAGTGAATTTACATCACGTTGGGCCAGATGCGTCATATCGAGTAGGCTCAATGTATAGATAAATTTTCCAAATATGTTCACAAAAAATATCATTCTCCTCCTGCAAAAAATAAAAAAAATAGAGACTACTGTGCAAAACGTTTTGAGCGCCCTTTGTACACTAAACAATTATAAAGACGCGGAACTGTGGCTACTAGATACACAAATACATGAGAAATTTAAGAATTCAGACTAACGTGCGCACATTAAATAAAAAATAAATCGCTTCTTGTTGTTAGAAGCTCGATACAACTCACAAACGAAAAGGTGTGTTCTGACATGCTGCTGCCTAGACGGGAGTTGCTTCCAAGTTAAAATAATAGTTACGAATTAATAAAGCTAGGATAGGAATTGCACAGCTGTTCAGCTTTGCAAAGTAGTATGTTATTCAGCTTGAGGAATATTCAGACGAAACAATGATGGTTTTTAAGTGTGATCAGTCGCCACCGATGGTGTAGCAATGGGTGGTGAACTTTGTGTAGAGGTAAACAATCTGCTTGACGAAATGGAAGAAGCCCATGATGTTAAGGAAAATTCCGACGTGTCCTCGGCTTCTTCCAGCTGCTTCATTCGGAAGTAACGTGAATTTAGCTTTCAGATTTGTTTCATGCCTCTCACAAAATCTGAAAGCAGGGAACATAGACTGAAAAATATCCAATCAGCGTCATCAGCTGACGAATCCCAATGTCTTTTCACTTCAGTATGTCTTTTTTTCATTTCCAGCTTCGGCTTTTATCAGCAGCATACTAAAAAGAGAAACACAAGGGAGCTCCAAACCCCCCATATCAGAAACCAATAGTCTCATGTGTGTTGCGTGGCTGCCAATTTCGTCGCGGACAAACTCCAATACGTCTCATATACTTTCTCGAGCATGGAAAGATATATCGCTCTCCTTCCACAGAAAAAAAATCGATATGTTAGCTATCTTCCATTGCAGCAATATATGACCTAAAACCCACCACACGTAAACTGGCCAGGCACTACAATCCTCACTGCAAACTTGTAAAAATATACTCGGTGGTTTACTTCTTTGTGAAATATCACAATAACTATGTGCAACAGCGAAATGAAAACAAGTTCATTATGAATCAGTGACGTGGGGTTATAAGACGCGAGAAAATTAATGTTTTTTTGCAGAATATTTGCCTTAGAATCTAATGAAAAAGCCTGTATAGTGGAGTTGTGATACATGAGAACAGACGTGTGTTTGTCTAACGCGAAACATCACCAACATGACATGATATTTTAAAGAGAAAAATGTACACTACCAACAAATCAGCCCCACTAATCAATTCCCCGTGGAAATTTGGGCCATAATTCTGATAGTATGTGATCATGATGTTTTCACGCACCATTGATTTGTCATTCTCTCTGGCGCATTGCAGCCGTCTAATGCCCAAGTCTGAATTAGTGTTAAGTGGAGTGAGTTAGTTTTCTAAAATACCATTTTGACATCTGTAACGCACTTTGTTTATTGTGTAAAGGTGTGTGGTTTCTAACCCGTAGCTAGTGCCAGAAATTTCTTTGCTTTGAACACTTTTATGTTGCATTTCACTAATGCAGTAGAAATGAATGAAACGAATGAGTGTGTAATTAAGGAAGTAGCGTAACGCCTTTTAACTACTAATATTGCTGTCGTGCTTCATGTTCTTTGGATTCTAAAATGGTTCAAATGGCTCTGAGCACTATGGGACTTAACTGCTGAGGTCATCAGTCCCCTAGAACTTAGAGCTACTTAAACCTAACTAACCTAAGGACATCACATACATCCATGACCGAGGCAGTATTCGAACCTGCGACCGCAGTGGTCACGCGGTTCCAGACTGTAGCGCCTAGAACCGCTCGGTCACTCCGGCCGGCTTAGATTCTAAAGCTGGCATTGTTAAAGTGAAGTATTTTTGCAAGAGATGCACTATTCTTCATTTCATAATAATTCTTCAGTTGCTTAGGTTTTTCATTTTGATTTTGAGGCATATAAATAGCACAGAAAGTCCATACGAGAAGACTGCTAAAACAATACTGAACGAATATGTCTATGAAGTCAACATATTACGTGCTTACACCACCTACTATTTTTCGCGTAAAGTAATATACGTTATCAAAAAAGATTTCAAAACACGTAGGGCAGTTGTGCCCACCTCCACACTCCTTTTCCCTAGCCTTCAACATCCCGCAAATAGCAGAGCTGTGGTTAGATTAGATTAGTACTTGTTCCATAGATCATGAGTACGACACTTCGTAATGAAGTGGAACGTGTCAGGTTAATAAAAGGTGTCTATACAAGATATTACATTACAAAAAATATTAAAATATTACATGACGCTTAATTTTTTCTTTTTTTTTTTGTGTCACTCCGGTGTCCAATGTCCAGTACTTCGCGCCCGGGCATGAGGCGTGTGAAAAGGGGCGGAGCGACCGATAAATATACGGTGCGCGCGAAATTTCAAAGCTGCACCTGCAAAAGGTCATAACTACCTACTTTCAGAATTATGATCCAAACTTTCGCGCGGAATCGATTGGCGGAGCTGATATCTTGCGTGTGTTCGGTTCTCAACCTAAAATATTAGGTCAGTCTGGTGACGTTTCCTGATAATAGTAGAATTCTTCGTGCTGCCTAATTTAGTTAGGTGATTAGCATGGTAGTCATAATGCAGTTCATGACACACGCAATCTTTAGACAAATTAATTTAAATGGATCCGGAACGGGTTCTGCTTCATGATATACAGGGTGACTCCGTTATCATGTTTCAAGCTTTCAGGGATTGTGAAGAAGGGTAAATGTATCAACGGGACCCTGGCCTGAAAATGACTAAGTCATAGTTATACGCGAAATTCGTTCTGATACTTCTGACAGCGGATCTCTTCTACTGCAAGCTATTTGCTTTCCGTATTTTGGGAGAAGACACTAGGGCCCAAAGCAATAAAAAATAGTCTAGCAAACATGGTCCTAAAATGCTTACTTTTAAGACCTATGAGCACTTTTTCAGTAGAAGAGATGTGTTTCACAGTAGCAAAGTTGAACAGGACGTCATACGAGGTATCACTGTGGAGCCCATGTTGCTAGATTTTTCTTTCTTGTTTCGGTCCATACTACCACCTCCCAAAATATGATAAACAAAGAACTTGCAGCAGAGGAAATCCACTCTCCGAGGTATCGATTTCAGCTTGAAACTTTCGATTCGGTCGTTTCCGGACCAGCTTACCTCAAATCGATACATTTACGGTTCTCCATCACCCCAGAAACGTTGCAACATCATCACGGAATCACCCTGGCGTTGTCTACTGTTTTCCCGTTTGTTACAACATCTATGACGTTGTGGTGTTGTGTCGATATTTTCAGTGTCCGTTTAGTCGGTGAATCTGTGGCAACTGTCCCCAACCTGCTGTTGATACATCTAGCGCCATCACGGCACTAAACTTATTGATAGAGATCGAAGAGCTTTAAATATCATTATTACCTGTAATAAGAAGTCAGAATAAGCATAACGTGCACCTAGAGAATCCAGTGACAACGGAAATAATACGACAGACAATGCATAGTCCAAAATATTCGCAGTAGACCACTTTTTGTTAAAGCAACTGGAAACCGTAGGAATGAGAAGAAGAGATTTCACTAGCGCAAGGAGCAAAGCCTCTGGACTATAGATCAATGGAATCTTGTAGTGTGGCTCGATATGTCTACTTTACATTTCTTGCCTCCAACGGGGCGTGCTTGCATACGGAAAATACTTGCGTAAGGGTACAAGCAAAATGTTCTTTTTCCAGCTCTGAAACGTCGTGGGTATTCTGCGGATAACAGCTTGCGTGAATTTCAGTGCCCTGTGCTCACACCAAAAATAACTGGTAAAGTCTATGAACTGTTAAAGGTATACTTGTTTTCTTAACTAGCGTTTATTTAACAAGCGTCTTCTAACCAATCTGCGTACGGATCAGTTGTGCGACTGGATTCGTGATTTCCTGTCAGAAAGGTCACAGTTCGTATTAATAGACGGAGAGTCATCGAGTAAAATAGAAGTAATATCCGGCGTTCCCCAAGGAAATGCTATAGACCCTCTATTGTTCCTGATCTACATTAACGACATAGGAGACAACCTGAGTAGCCCTCTTAGATTGTTTGCAGTTGATGCTGTCATTTACTGTCTTCTAAAGTCGTCAGATAACCAAAACGAACTGCAAAATGTTTAGATAAGATATTTTTATGGTGTGAAAAGTGGCATCTGACCCTGAATACAGAAAAGTGTGAAGTTGTTCGCGTAAGTACGAAAAGGAATCCGCTAAATTTCGATTACGCGGTAAGTGACACAAATCTGAAGGCTGTAAATTCAACTAAGTACCTAGGGATTACAATTACAAATAACCTAAATTGGAACGACCACATAGACAATATTGTGGGTAGAGTAAACCAAAGATTCCCATTCATTGGCAGAACACTTAGAAATGCAACAGGTTCACTAAAGAGACTGCTTACACCACGCTTGTCGTCCTATCCTGGAGTATTGCTGTGCGGTGTGGGATCCGCATCAGTTGGCACTAACGGATGACATCGAAAAAGTTCAAAGAAGGGCAGTTCGTTCTATATATCGCGAAATAAAACAAAAACGTTTTTCGTTGCGACAGGATCTTCTCATGAAATTTCAATCAATAGTTTTCTTCTCCGATTGCGAAAACATTCTGTTGGCACACACCTACATATGGAGAAATGATCATCACGATAAAATAAGAGAAATCGCGTCTCGCACAGAAAAATTTAAGTGCTCGTTTTTCCCGCGCTCCATTAGAGAGTGGAGCGGTAGAGAGACATTTAAATGCAAACATTTTAGGTTAGGCTTTACCGTGACTGTTACTGACATTAAATGAAACAACAAGTTTACTGTTACCAGTCACTGTTTATTTATCTCCACGACGCGTTTCAAAGGTTTAAACTTCCATCATCAGGTGGATATACATTTGTTACTATGACATTTGTGTGTGTGTTGTGATACGGTGTTTTGGAGGAACTTGTGGCACTGTCTAGTGGAGAAACAAAACACTATTTCAGAACATGGTTTTGGCTTTCTTTTGACAAAAAATTAAATAGTAAACATAAAAAAGTGAAATAAAGTACCTCCAGTGGTCACATGTTCCTTTCACTGTCGTAACACATCACATGTATACTGTCATATTTTTTAAACAAATATGGCGTCGGAAGCTATTGGGTGCATGGGTCGTATAGCAGAAGAGAAAATATTATCACAAGGTACAAATAATATAAGTCCTAACAACATTATTACAGAATAAAATTTTTTAAGGGCTTTGGAGGTGTTGTTTGAGGTGTTGAATACATTATACCACCTGAAATATTAATTCCAA
Organism: Schistocerca piceifrons; assembly: GCF_021461385.2. Classification (NCBI taxonomy): domain Eukaryota; kingdom Metazoa; phylum Arthropoda; class Insecta; order Orthoptera; family Acrididae; genus Schistocerca; species Schistocerca piceifrons. Next base: position 135,783,100 of record NC_060149.1, read on the forward strand.
CGAATGTATTCAACACCTCAAACAACACCCCCAAATCCCTTAAAAAATTTATTCTGTAATAATGTTGTTAGGTCGTATATTCTTTGTACTTTGTGATAATGTTTTGTCTTCTGCTATACCATCCATGCACCGAATAGTTTCCGACGCCATATTTGTTTACAAAATATGACAGTATACATGTGATGTGTTACGACAGTGAAATGAACCTGTGACCACTGGAGGTACTTTATTTTACTTATTTTTATGTTTACCATTACATACACGTTTAATTTTTTGTCAAAAGAAACCCAAAACCATGTTCTGAAATAGTGTTTTGTTTCTCCACTAGACAGTGCCACAAGTTCCTTCAAAACATCGCAACGCAACACACACACAAATGTCATACTAACAAATGTAAATCTACCTTATGATGGAGGTTTAAAAATTTGAAACGCGTTGTGGGGATAAATAAACAGTGACGTAACAGTAAACTTGTAGTTTCATTTAAGGTAGAGAGACAGCTTGAAGGTGGTTCATTGAACCCTCTCCCAGGCACTTTATTGTGAATAGCAGAGTAATCACGTAGATGTAGATTTTGTTACTACTAGAAGATTAATTTTTCAAAATGCCAGTGCCACCAATGGTAAATGTCCAAGGCTAGTTTTCTGGGCGTGAGGAGAAATTGCAGGTCTTCCATTAGTCCTACAATCACTGAATTTGAACATCACAGATCAGTTTTGGACCATAGGTATTTAAAAAACATGCAACCACCTCTTACCCACCATCACCATCTCTCTAGGAAGTGGAACGTCTTCTTTGCGAGAACTAGTGCAAAATCACATTCACACCGTATAGTATTCTCAACTATTTTGCGTCGATGCCCAGAAAAGTTCAGGCTGATTGACACGCAAAGTGTCAACTTAATCCTCTTTAACTGATTATCTACATTATTCTTCAAACTCTACAACTATTTGTGATGGAAAAGTAAGATATGTAAATACGCAGATAAATGTCAGTTTTTTTTGATAGAACAGAGTTCCTTCTTGCCTCGAACTCAAATCTACTGATGTGGACTGCACAAGAATAGTCCTAAAAAGCTAAGTGGCGTTGCAACGTGGTATTTATGTTTGGATAACCAATAGACATAACCAACTTGGAGCTGACACAGATGTAAAAGTAACGGCACGCTCCGTCTACAGGCCACAAGTGACCCATCGGGACCATCCGGCCGCCGTGTCATCCTCAGATGAGGATGCGGATAGGAGGTGCGTGTGGTCAGCACACCGCTCTCCCGGTCGTTACGATGGTTTTCTTTGAGCGGAGCCGCTACTGTTCGGTCGAGTAGCTCCTCAGTTGGCATCACGAGGCTGAGTGCACCCCGAAAAATGGCAACAGCGCATGTCGACCAGGATGGTCACCCATCCAAGTGCCGGCCACGCCCGACGGCGCTTAACTTCGATGATCTGACGGGAACCGGTGTATCCACTGACGCAAGGCGGTTGCCATAAAAAAAAGGGGGGGACGACAAATATATGAAAACACCAGAAGCAAAACAAATTATCATGCCTAATATGGTGTAGGAAAACGGTTGGCATTCAATGCAGATTCCAGCTGTCTCGAAATGGATAAATACAGGCCCTGTATGGATTTCAAGGAAATCTTATGCCATTCTTCCTACAAAACAGTGACAAGTTCAGGTAACGATGATGGAGGTGGATAGTGATCACGCACCCATCAGTCAAAAGTAAATCATAAAGGCTTAGTAATATTGAGATCCAGTGACTGTTGTGGCCAGAGGAGGTGTGACAATTCATCCTTGTGCTCAATCCGCCCCGATAGCTGAGTGGTTAGCGTGACGGATTGCGGTCCTGTGGGCCCTGGTTCGACTCCCGGCTGGGTCGGGGATTTTCTCCGCTCAGGGACTGGATGTTGTGCTGTCTTCATCATCATTTCTTCCCCATCCGGCGCGCAGGTCGCCCAATGTGGCGTCGAATGTAATAAGACATGCACCAAGGCCGTCGGACCTGCCCCGCAAGGGGCCTCCCGGCCAATGACACCAAACGCTCATTTTCATTTTTCTATCCTTGTGCTCACAAAACCAGACTTGGACAGTGCGGGCTGGGTGAACAGGGGCCCTGCCGTCCTGGAATACGGCATCATCATTGAGGAACAAGCATTGTACCATGGGATGGACCTGATCAGTCAAAATGTCACATAATTCTTGGCAGTACTGAAACCTTGCAGAGTGGCCATGGGACCCATGGAATAACACGATATGGCAGCCCAAACCATAACCGAAACCCCCGTCATGTTTCATTCTTGAGACGTAAACTCGGCCAGACGTTGGAAACAGTGTGCAACAAAACTCATCCTACCAAATGACTTCTTTACATTGCTCAATAGTCCAAGTTTTGTGGCTCCGGCACCGTCGTTTCCTGTTACAGGAATTTGCATCACTAATGTATGGTTTTGGAATTCAAGCTCTGCCTGAAATTCCTAGAATATGGAGCTACTTTAGTGTTCTTTTGGTGCTGACAGGGTTGGCGAGTGCGTCATTCAGTTATGCAGTGATTTTTGCAGTTGTCATCCTCTTATTTTTCCCCACAATCCTCTTTAGTGACCGTGTGTCACGATCACCAATACAAGCTGTCCTCCGCGTTACAACGTTGCGGGCGATGTTTTCCTCTTTCCCTGAATACGATATAAATCTTCGATATGGTGCCTCTTGAAACACCAAAACTTCGGCTACCTTGGTTACGGAAGCATCCATCATACAAACACCAAGAATTTTCTCACTTCTAAGTCCTTTAGTTCCGACATGATGCACTCACAACTACACTGACACTGTTCTGACGAAGACTGACACTTGCAATGTGTTAAGGATATTACACAGCTGCCGTGCGTGGTGAGATACAATATTCCAAACTGCGGGCTTGGCTACCATTTGCATTTATGTTCACGCAGGCATTTCTTATAATGTTTCCATATTTTTGTCCAATACCTGTATTTTCTTTATTTACCAGTTACACACGCTTTCAAATCATTGCTGTTATAGGTTAACCAGAGGTGTAGTTGTTGTTGCGTCTTTAGTTCGAAGATTAGTTTAACAAAGTTCCCCACGCTAGTATATCTTGAGAAAACTTCTTCAGCTCCGAGTATCTATTGCAGCCAACATCTATATGAACCTGCTTATTTTATTCATAACAGCGCCTACCTCTAGAATTTATTTTCCTCACAAATTCAAATGGTTCAAATGGCTCTGAGCACTATGGGACTTAACATCTGAGGTCATCAGTCCCCTAGAACTTAGAACTACTTAAACCTAACTAACCTAAGGACATCACACACAAGCATGCCCGAAGCAGGATTCGAACCTGGGACCGTAGCGGTCACGTGGTTCCAGACTGAAGCGCCTAGAACCGCTCGGCCACAGCGGCCGGCTATACCCCTCACACTTCCGGCCATTATCAAATTAGCAATTCCTCGATACCTCAAGACGTATTTATCAACCACTTCCTTCTTTTAGTCTATTTGTGCCATAAATTTCTTTATTTCCCTGTTGTATCCAGGACTTCTTCATTAATTATTCGGCTGCTAACTTAATCACCAGCGTTCTTCTATAGCGCCACTTTTCAAAAGCTTCTGTTTGCGTATTGTCTGAACTGCTTATGGTTCACGTCTCTCTGTCATACAAGGCTAAACCCTAGAAAATACCTTCAAAAAAGACTTCCTAGCACTTAAATTGGTATTATATGTTGATAAATTCCTCTTTTTCAGAGATTTTTCCCTGCTATCGGCATTCCGTATTTTATATCCGCTCTACTTCGACCAGCATCCGTTATTTCGCTGTCCAGATATTAAAACTAACGTAATGCCTTTAGTGACTCATCTTCTAATCTAATTCCCTCGGCATCACCTCACTAACTTCGATTATATTCCACTACACTTTTTATACTGTTTTTAAAGTTCTTCTTGTAAGCTCTATTCCGTTCAACTGCTCTTCCAAGTCCTTTGCCGTCTTTAAAGGAATTACAAAGGCATCGGCAAACTGCAAAGCTTTTACTTATTCTCCCTGAAATTTACACTGACGTGACAAAAGTCATGGGATAGTGATATGCACATATACAGATGGCGGTGGTATCGAGTACACATCGTATAAAAGGCAAGTGCATTGGCAGAGCTGTCATCTGTATCAGGTGATCCATGTGAAAAGTTTTCCGATGTAATTACGGCCGCATTATGGAAATTAATACACTTTCAACGCGGATTGGTAGTTTGAGAGAAAGGCAGGGGACTTTCTATTTCGGAAATCGTTAGAGAAATCAATATTCCGAGATCCACAGTGTCAACAGTGTGCAGAGAATACCAAATTTCGGGCATTACCTCACACCACGGACAACGCAGTGGCCGACAGCCTTCACTTAATTACCGAGAGCAGCAGCGTTTACGGAGAGTTGTCACTGCTAACAGAAAAGCAACACTGAATAAAGTAACCGCGGAAATCAATGCGGGACGTACGACTAACGTATCGGTTTGAACAGTGCGGCGAAATTTGGCGTTAAAGGCAGCAGAATGTCGACGCGAGTGTCTTGGCCAACAGCACGACATCGTATGCAGCTTCTCTCCTGGGCTCTTGATCATATAGGTTGGACCCCAGATGAGTGGAAAACCGTGTCCTGGTCATACGAGTCCCGATTTCATTTGGTAAGAGCTGATGGTAGGTTTCGAGTGCGGTGCCGACCCTACGAAGCCATGGACCCAATGCCGACCGTTGTGGCCGAGAGGTTCTAGGCATTTCAGTCCGTTCCATGTGTTATGAACTGCATGTCACACACTTTTCAGGATGGATGTTTTGCTATAAAGGAGCACGGCTTTTATATGCAGACTAGGAATCAAGCAAAAGGAAGTTATTTTGACCAGCTATTGGCCAAAAGCAGTGTTCTTACCGTAGCTGTAGGTCTCTTACGCCCATTTTTCCGTTCTTGCTTGCTGTGACGTAAATATTCCCCACTGTCCTCGCAAGATCACGCACACGATAACGAATTGTAGGGGTAGGGCACCTCCAACTGCTCATAGCACAATAAATAACTTCCAGCCAATTTATCATACATATAAACAGTCGGCATAATTTTTATACAAATGTGTTAAGGCAGTGCCGGCCGGAGTGGCCGAGCGGTTCTAGGTGCTACAATCTGGAACCACGCGACTGCTACGATTTCAGGTTCGAATCCTGCCTCGGGCATGGTTGTGTGTGATGTCTTTAGGTTAGTTCGGTTTAAGTAGTTCTAAGCTCTAGGGGACTGATGACCTCAGATGTTAAGTCCCATAGTGCTCAGAGCCATTTGAACCATGGACCCAATTTGTCAACAAGGCACTGTGCAAGCTGGTGGTGTCTCCGTCTTTACACGGAATGAACTGGATCCTCTTGTCCAACTGAACTGATCATTGACTCGATATGGTTCGGTTACTCGGAGACCATTTGCAGTCATTCATGGACTCCATGTTTTCAAATAACAATGGAATTTTTCTGGATGACAGTGCGTTATGTCACCGGGCCACAGTTGTTCACGATTGGTTTGGAGAACATTCTGGACAAATCAAGTGAATGATTAGGCCACCCAGATCGCCCAACATGAATTACATCGAAAATTTATGGGACATATCCGACAGGTCGGTTCGTGCACAAAATCCTGCGCCGCAAAACTTTCGCAGATATGGATGCAGGATGGCTCAATATTCTGCAGGAAACTTCAAACTACTTGGTAAGTCCATTCCACGTAGAGTTGCTGCACTATGTCAGGCAAAAGGAGGTCCGACATGATGTTATGTGTCTTTTTTCGCCTTAGTGTACGTTCCTTTCAAATGTCTTCTTAATTTTCTTTATCGCTTGCTCAGAGTACTGATTGATTAGCATTCGGAATAGGCTACAATAGTGTCTCACTTCCTTCTCAAGCACTGCTCCCTTTCCAAGTCCTTCAACCTTTAATTCAGCAGCTTCTAAATCCGCAGTGTAATAATTTCTTCATTGTCTTCACATCATAAAAATTTATGCCAGTTCACTCAAGTTTCATCTCGATTCCATATGGCTCAGGGTACCATGGAATAGTACCACATCGCTGTCCTGTGCAGTATCCTTCCATACGATGGTTTACCATTGCCTCCTTTACACGTATTTTGAAGCGACATGTCTGTAAATTCATCCTGTATAATGTAGAACATTTTGATGAGTACTTGTTCATTTTGTAGCCATATCAAGCGAAATGTTTGCGAAGAAGGATAACGTTTTGTCCAAGAATTACAAAGGCCGATCAAAAAGTTTCCTTTTTGAGGGCGTTGCTGCAGCGTATCTGCCACGTAGTGCGACTCCGGTGTGGCAATGTAAGCACCGACATGAAGGCATCGGTGTGGTATTCATGTCTTTCCCAAGTGCGTGCGCTAAATTGGGAAAGGTGAACTATGGTGATGTCATTACCAAATGCGACGAACAGGACCAAGGTGCTGTTATTATTTTCTTGGCTGCCCGAGAACGAACACCGGCAGAAACCCATCGCAGAATGAAGACTGTGTATGAGGCAGCATGTCTGTCGGAAACCACCACTGTGGACAAGGGGTTCCGCTGCTTCGTGAAAATGCATGTCACATGATCGCAAATGTCGTAGCACCAAAGTTACGTTATCTCAAGTGGGAGACAATCGAGCACCCGCCGCATAGTCTTGATCTCTGCCCATGTGATTATCACGTCTGCGGTCCCTTAGAAAAGAGTCGACGACTCCTGACGGATGAGGGTATGCAGCAGGTAATTACGGACCTCTTCAAGCAACAGGACACTATGGTTCAAATTCAAAGATATAGTAGCAACAGCAATTGAGAGATTCATACCTCATAAACTGGTAAGAGATGGAACTAATCCCCCAAGGTACACAAAACATGTCCGAACGCTGTTGCAGAGGCAACGGAAAACGCATGCAAAATTCAGAAGATCGCGAAATCCCGAAGATTGGCTAAAATTTACAGACGCGCGAAATTTGGCACGGACTTTAATGCGAGATGCCTTTAATAGGTTCCACAACGGAACATTGTCTCGAAATTTGGTAGAAAATCCGAAGAAATTCTGGTCGTATGTAAAGTACACAAGCGGCAAGACGCAGTCAATACCTTCGCTGCGCAGTGCCGATGGTACTGTTACCGACGACTGTGCCGCTAAAGCGGAGTTATTGAACGCAGTTTTCCGAAATTCCTTCACCGGGGAAGACGAATGGAATATTCCAGAATTTGAAACACGAACAGATGCTGGCACGAGTTTCTTAGAAGTAGATACCTTAGGGGTTGCGAAGCAACTCAAATCGCTTGATACGGCAAGTCTTCAGGTCCAGATTGTATACCGATTAGGTTCCTTTCAGATTACGCTGATACAATAGCTCCCTACTTAGCAATCATATACAACGGCTCGCTCACCGATAGATCTGTACCTACAGATTGGAAAATTGCGCAGGTCGCACCAGTATTTAAGAAGGGTAGTAGGAGTAATCCATCGAACTACAGACCTACATCATTGACGTCGGTTTGCAGTAGGGTTTTGGTGCATATACTGTATTCAAACATTATGAATCACCTCGAAGGGAACGATCTATTGATACGTAATCAGCATGGTTTCAGAAAACATCGTTCTTGTGCAACGCAGCTAGCTCTTTATTCGCACGAAGTAATGGCCGCTATCGACAGGGGATCTCAAGTTGATTCCGTATTTCTAGATTTCCGGAAAGCTTTTGACACCGTTCCTCACAAGCGACTTCTAATCAAGCTGCGGGCCTACGGGGTATCGTCTCAGTTGTGCGACTGGATTCGTGATTTCCTGTCATGAAGGTCGCAGTTCGTAGTAATAGACGGCAAATCATCGAGTAAAACTGAAGTGATATCAGGTGTTCCCCAGGGAAGCGCCCTGGGACCTCTGCTGTTCCTGATCTATATAAATGACCTGGGTGACAATTTCAGCAGTTGTCTTAGGTTGTCCGTAGATGATGCTGTAATTTACCGTCTAGTAAGGTCATCCGAATACCAGTATCAGTTGCGAAACGATTTAGAAAATATTGCTGTATGGTGTGGCAGGTGGCAGTTGACGCTAAATAACGAAAAGTGTGAGGTGATCCACATGAGTTCCAAAATGTCGTTTTGTATTATCACGTAATAGGGGAGAGAGTGTGGCAGATATGATACGCGAGTTGGGATGGAAGTCATTAAAGCAAAGACGTTTTTCGTCGCGGCGAGACCTATTTACGAAATTTCAGTCACCAACTTTCTCTTCCGAATGCGAAAATATTTTGTTGAGCCCAAGCTACATAGGTAGGAATGATAATCAAAATAAAATAAGAGAAATCAGAGCTCGCACAGAAAGGTTTAGGTGTTCGTTTTTCCCGCGCGCTGTTCGGGAGTGGAATGGTAGAGAGATAGTAAGATTGTGGCTCGATGAACCCTCTGCCACGCATTTAAATGTGAATTGCAGAGTAATCATGTAGATGTAGATGTAGATGTTTTACCACTGGGATATCTTCATCCTGGTGCGTCGGTGGGATGATAGCCTTCATGCTCACGGCGCTTTTGCCTGATTGGCTTACCAATTCTGGACTGTACGGACCTCGAACGGAAGCCTTTTGATCGCCCCTTATATTTAATATCCAATGCGCTGTGGTTATGCTTTCTCCTTATTCTTTTGTATTCTTTCTTCATTGCTGAAATTAATGCGGACTTAGTGTCCTTAGTCCCATAGGCCTTACGTACGCTGTTACATGCACCTGCATTTTGTTTTAAGCACAAAATGGTGCAGTACTACACTCATTGATAGGCACCCAGTAAGAGTTGTAATGTTGCCTTTAAGTGTTGTGGATGATTAGGAGAATATAGAAATGGATAGTACGGTATCAAGGGGCAAACGAACTTAACGTCTGCTTCCGACGGATGATCATTATCAAGTTTCACATGTAACCCATAACACCCTGAGGACAGGTTCGGAATTTAATGTTGGAGGTCGGTAAAAAGTCTGTATATCAATCATTTGCCAATCAAATAGTGGTGATGAAAGTTTCTCTCACCATCGGAATTCAAACCACCTACATCACACTAAAGTATTCTAATGACCTCAATTACGTTGTTTTATACACTACTGGCTATTAAAATTGCTACACCAAGAAGAAATGCAGAAGATAAACGGGTATTCATTGGACAAATATATTATACTAGAAGTGACATTTGATTCCATTTTCACGCAATTTGGGTGCATAGATGCTGAGAAATCAGTACACAGAACAACCACCTCTGGCGGTAATAACGGCCTTGATACGCCTGGGCATTGAGTCAAACAGAGCTTGGATGGAGTGTACAGGTACAGCTGCCCATGCAGCTTCAACACGATATCACAGTTCATCAAAAGTAGTGACTGGCGTATTGTGACGAACCAGTTGCTCGGCCACCATTGACCAGACGTTTTAAATTGGTGAGGGATCTGAAGAATGTGCTGGCCAGGGCAGCAGTCGAACATTTTCTGTATCCATAAAGGCCCGTACAGAACCTGCAACATGCGGTCGTGCATTATCCTGCTGAAATGTAGGGTTTCGCAGGGATCGAATGAAGGGTAGAGCCACGGGTCGTAACACATCTGAAATGTAGCGTCCACTGTTCAAAGTGCCGTCAGTGCGAACAAGAGGTGACCGAGACGTGTAACCAATGGCACCCCATACTATCACGCCGGGTGATACGCCAGTATGGCGATGACGAATACACGCTTCCAATGTGCGTTCACCGCGATGTCGCCAAACACGGATGCGACCATCACGAAGCTGTAAACAGAACCTCAGTCATCCGAAAAAATGACGTTTTGCCATTCGTGCACCCAGGTTCGTCGTTGAGTACACCATAGCAGACGCTCCTGTCTGTGATGCAGCGTCAAGGGTAACTACAGTCACGGTCTCCGAGCTGATAGTCCATGCTGCTGCCAACGTCGTGGAACTCTTCGTGCAGATGGTTGTTGTCTTGCAAACGTCCCCACCTGTTGACTCAAGGATCGAGACGTGGCTGCACGATCCGTTACAGCCATGCGGATAAGATGCCTGTCATCTCTACTGCTAGTGATACGAGGCCGTTCGGCTCCAGCACGGCGTTCCGTATTTCCATCCTGAACCCACCAATTCCATATTCTGCTAACAGTCAATGGATCTCGACCAACGCGAGCAGTAATCTCGCGATACGACAAACCGCAATCACGATAGGCTATAATCCGACCTTTATCAAAGTCGGAAACGTGATGGTACGCATTTCTCCTCCTTATACGAGGCTTCACAACAACGTTTCACCAGGCAACGCCGGTCAACTGCTGTGTGTGTATGAGAAATCGGTTGGAATCTTTCCCCATGTCAGCACGTTGTAGGTGTCGCCACCGGCGCAAACCTTGTGTGAATGCTCTGAAAACCTAATCACTTGCTTATAACAGGATCTCCTTCCTGTCGGTTAAATTTCGCGTCTGTAGTACGTCATCTTCGTGGTGTAGCAATTTTAATGTCCAGTAGTGTAGTTTTGCACAGCATTACATAACAGAGAATGTATTGTCTTAATTACATCATTTGGTTTATCACACAGAAATCGAATACAATGAAATAATTTAATTCGGTGAAGAGATTTTGTGTATGTTGTAACGGATTTTGAAGCTTAATTCGGGAGGTATTCAGTTAGATGATAAGCTTATTTCGGCTGCATTGTAATTTTCAAGCGATCTGCAATTATATAGCGCGATTAGTATACAAAATTTTTACGCTACATATCTGGTTGGTGTTTGTTGTGTACATAGTTCCGCGTAGTCAGCGCGTACACAACTTTCCCACTAGAGCGCGCCCCGCTAAGCACAACAGCGCAGGCGCAGCGCTCGTCCGTCTCCGCACTACGAGATGGCGCAGCCTTAGAGACGGACCACATTCTGCTTCCGCCGATCCGCGTATTAATATGTAACGCAGCCAATGAGATTACTGCTAACGTAGAACCTTTTCTCCTCACGGATCACACTCGCGCAGTGATACTTGAACACACGAGGTATTATAACGGGTGTACAGACCTCCGATTAGTCAGTCTGCATTAGTCTGTACGAGTCTGCATTTGTCTGCACTAGTCTGTTCCAGTCTATAGTCAAGTTTCAGTCTGCACCTAAGAAGATTATCATAGACACTTTTGTCAAGTATCGGAGATATGTGAGAATAAGATTAACGTACCAAGACCAAAGGAACTTCAGATTGTCAATTGTAAATGGCATCCAGAATCAAGTTATGTAAGGTTTATGCTTGTTACTATTTTAATAAATGTGTGTGAAAATTAATCAAGTTATGTTTAAACTTGGTCACCGTCAATCTGCTACTCTAAGCGTGCATGTGGCATTTCTATCGTCTGACCTAATGGCAGAAGACAAACACGTCACAATAAGACCACGAGACATATTGCTGACACTTGCCTACTTCGTAAGAGCGACAAGTCAAATAATCTGGTGGTGTGTGGACCAAACGTCTTACAGTACGCACACCACAGTTTTGTAACGATGTGTCGAGAACTTACCTCCATATCTCATCGTTGACGTTGTAGCTGTCAAATATTTCTGCATGTTGTATTTGTAGTGCAGATTGACTTGTTTTTGTTTATATATATATTTTCGCAGCAGTAGATGCTGTTGTTGACTAACTTTTGTCGAAATTTTCGTTTTATTTAAATTACTCAACAATAATATCTACTGTTGAAATATATATATATATATATATATATATATATATATATATATATATATATATATATAAAATCAACTCAATCTGTTCTACAAACACAATACGCATAAATATTTGACGACTACAAAAAGTGTCAGGAAGTCTTTTCCGAAAGTATTTGTGTGGTGTGTAACCATGCGTGGAAGTTAAACATGGACCATAAGTAGTTTAGACAAGCAGAGATTAGAAGCTTGCGAAATGTATACTACAGAAGAATGCTGAAGATTAGATGGGTAGATCATGTAACTAATGAAGAGGTACTGAATAGAATTGGGGAGAAGAGGAATTTGTGGCACAACTTGACTAAAAGAAAGGATAGGTCGGTAGGACACGATCTGAGGCATCATGGGATCATCAGTTTAGTATTGGAGGAATGCGCGGAGCGTAAAACTGGTAGAGGGAGACCAAGGCATGCATGTACTAAACAGATTCAGAAGGATGTAGGCTGCAGTAGGTACTGGGAGATGAAGAAGCTTGCACAGGATAGAGTAGCATGGAGAGCTGCATCAGACCAGTCTCAGGACTGAAGACCACGACAATAGCAACAACAACAAAACGTCAATGATGAGATATGGAAGTAAGCACTCAACACACAGTTACAAAACCAGTCAGATCTATAAAGTAAAATTGTTTATACTAATACGGTTATATAGCTGCAGATTGCTTGAAAATGATATTGCAGCCTAAACAAGCTTGTCGCCTAATTGTACAGCAATCTACTATGCAGCAGGCCATGATGAATACAAAAAGATTTAATTAGGATTAAACGGGATATTTATTGAGTTAAACAGTTACAATACAATACACAATCAGCAACATAAAACGTTATCTATACATATTACAATTAAAAATACCCCGCCACGTTTTTCTGTCTGTATGTGAAGGCTCACTTAAGGAACTACTGTCTCTGTAGATAGGGTGATTCATGACCTAGGTTTGTGTAATATATAATCTCTTACCGCTACGCCAGACGAGTGGTAAGTGCTAACAGTGCAAAGCGGGGTGGGGAGCAGTCAAATGAAAATGAAACACATGGAAAAAAGTAAGTAAATTATTACATCAAAAGTTATCGCCATAACTGTTCATACATTTATCCCACTGTGAGACAAGACGTCCAATTCCCTCATGAAATAAAATGTTTGCTCTTGCTTGCGGCGCCATGATTGTATCCAGGCGAGCACTTCTTCGTCCGAAGCAAACTGACGGCCACGAGTGTCTTTCTTCAGGGCTCCAAAACCATTGAAATAGACTGCAGGGGGGGGGGGGGGGAGGGGGAGGGGGGGACTGTATGGAGGATGTGTAAGGGCTTACAAGTGATTTGTTGTTTGGTTTGGGAGAGGGGACCAAACAGCGAAGTCATCGGTCCCATCGGATTAGGAAAGGAGGGGAAGGAAATCGGTCGTGCCCTTTCAAAGGAACCATCCAGGAAGTTGCCTGAAGCGATTTTTGAAATCACGGCAAACCGAAATTATGATGGCCGGACACGGGTCTGAACCGTTGTCTCCCCGACTGTGAGTCCAGTGTGCTAACCAGTACGCTACCTCGTTCAGTGCTTCCCATTGAAATTTCTGCAGCGTACTCGAAACAACTTTGTCAACACGTGTGGAATAATACCACGAACTGCTCGAACAGTATCGGAAAACGGTGTGCGTTGATTCATGTGCTTTCGACGTAATCATTCCCTATTATCGGCGTGTGTCAATGTGCACCGCAGTCCATCGGTGAAGGGGAATTTATTTCATGGTTCTGGAGTCCAGTTCTTAGCACAGGTTATCGCTGTTGAGAGCAGAACTACACGTAGAGGAAGCGTTGGCCGCTGCACCCAATTAACGACGAGATGTGTGAGGGGGATAGCTATCCAGTGTTACACTCAGAGATTGCAGAACGCTACAAATAATTCAATACCTTCTCTTGCTGACAGTACGGGTAATGTAACGGATTATGATAAACAGAAGGCCGAAATTCTAAACTTAGTTTTCAAAAACTCCTTTACGGTAGAAGACTGCAGCGCCATTCCCCCTTTCAATTGTCGAACAAAGGCAAGGATGGCTGACATAGTGGTTAGTGTATCTGGGATTGTAAAACAGTTAAGATACTTAGACGCCAGGAAGGCATCTGCCCCAACAGTATCCCCGTAAGATTATATGTTGACTATGCTGCAAATATAGCACCATTCTTATCCATCATCTATCAGAGATCATTGGAACAGCGGAAAGTTCCACGGGACTGGAAGAAGGCCCAGGTCATGGCAATCCATAAAATGCGTAGAAAATCGGATGCACATTATTGCCGGCCAATTTCACTGACGTCGATTTGTGGTAGAAGCATGGAAAATACTTAGTGTTCAGACATAATGACCTTTTTAGTCTCTGAGAAGCTCATCTGCCGAAACCAGCACGGTCTTAGGAAACAGTGGTCATGCGAGACACTGCTGGCCCTCTTTGTATATGATATACAACAGGCTCTAGATACCGGCTCCCAAGCTGATGCCATATTCCTCGACTTTCGAAAGGCGTTCGACTAGTTCCACACTGTCGCTTGCTCCAAAAAGTGCGCGCTTACGGTCTATCCGATGACATATGCGGTTGGATAGAAAGTTTTCTAACAGACAGAGAGCAGTATGTCGTCCTGAATGGGGTGACTTCAACAGAAACAAGAGTAATTTCAAGTGTGCCCCAGGGCAGCGTAACAGGTCCGCTGCTTTTTACGATTTACATAAACGATCTGGTTGATAGTATTGACAGTGGCATTAGACTGTTTGCCGATGATGCTGTAGTCTACAGGGAAGTAGTATCACATGAAAGTTGTGAAAAAATCAATGAGGATTTACGGAAAATAAATGCGTGGTGTAATGAATGGCAGTTATCTCTCAATATGAGTAAGTGTAACCTACTGCGCATAACAAGGCGAAAACCCCATTAATGTACGAGTACAAAATAAATGCCCAGTTTTTGGAAGCAGTAACATCCGTCAAGTATCTATTCGAAATGATCTCAAATGGAATCATCAGATTACACATGTAACGGGCAAGGCGAACTCTATATTGCGATTTATTGGTAGAATCCTGAAGCGATGCAGTCCTTCAATAAAGAAATTCGCTTACAATACGTTAGTTCGTTCAGTCTTAGAGTATTGTTCGTCTATATGAGACCCTTACCAGTTGGGTCTTATTCAAGAGATTGAGAATGTCCAAAGAAGAGCATTAAGATTCGTGACTGGTACATTTAGCCATCGCGAGAGCGTTACAAATCTCATTAAAAGTTTGAAGTGTTGGCTTCGGTCACACAGCTTGAGGCTGTTGCCAGTGGGCATCACTGTGGGGTTCCAGATGGGGGTTTGTCGGGGACGGCCAGCTCGTCCCACGCATCCCCCGATCGGACTACGACTGTGGTTGCCCGGGATACTGCCCGCATTGAGGCTGATCGCTCACCTGCGGTAGAGTGGGAGGTCGTCTCAAGGTGTGGCAGGGGGCGAAAGACATTCAGGAGGGCTGAACGGAAGGCCTCTCCAGTTTGTCTGACGAACCGGTTTCAGGCTCTGTCTCAGGATGATACTGATCTTCGGCCTGACATGGCTGCTTGTCCTGTTCCAGAGGTTGTCCCTCAGTCTGCAAGATCCGGGCGGTCGCAGAGAGTGGGCTTACTGGTAGTTGGGAGCTCCAACGTCAGGCGCGTAATGGGGCCCCTTAGGGATATGGCAGCAAGAGAGGGGAAGAAAACCAATGTGCACTCCGTGTGCACACTGGGGGGAGTCATTCCAGATGTGGAAAGGGTCCTTCCGGATGCCATGAAGGATGCAGGGTGCACCCATCTGCAGGTGGTCGCTCATGTCGGCACCAATGATGTGTGTAGCTATGGATCCGAGGAAATCCTCTCTGGCTTCCGGCGGCTATCTGATTTGGTGAAGACTGCCACTCTCGCTAGCGGGATGAAAGCAGAGCTCACCATCTGCAGCATCGTCGACTTGACTGACTGCGGATCTGTGGTACAGAGCCGAGTGGAGGGTCTGAATCAAGGGCTGAGACGGTTCTGCGACCGTGTGGGTTGCAGATTCCTCGACTTGCGCCATAGGGTGGTGGGGTTTCGGGTTCCGCTGGATAGATCAGGAGTCCACTACACGCAACAAGCGGCTACACGGGTAGCAGGGGTTGTGTGGCGTGGGCTGGGTGGTTTTTTAGGTTAGATGGCCTTGGGCAAGTACAGAAAGGGCAACAGCCTCAACGGGTGCGGGGCAAAGTCAGGACATGCGGGGACCAAGCAGCAATCGGTATTGTAATTGTAAACTGTCG
This sequence comes from Schistocerca piceifrons, assembly GCF_021461385.2. Taxonomy (NCBI): domain Eukaryota; kingdom Metazoa; phylum Arthropoda; class Insecta; order Orthoptera; family Acrididae; genus Schistocerca; species Schistocerca piceifrons. The sequence goes on from NC_060149.1 coordinate 135,799,156, forward strand.
AAGCTGCGTTGGTAAAGTACCGGAACTTCAAGCGCTGATAGAAAGCACCGAAGCCGAAATCGTTATAGGTACAGAAAGCTGGTTGAAGCCAGAGATAAATTCTGCCGAAATTTTTACAAAGGTACAGACGGTGTTTAGAAAGGATAGATTGCATGCAACCGGTGGTGGAGTGTTCGTCGCAGTTAGTAGTAGTTTATCCTGTAGTGAAATAGAAGTGGATAGTTCCTGTGAATTATTATGGGTGGAGGTTACACTCAACAACCGAGCTAGGTCAATAATTGGCTCCTTTTACCGACCTCCCGACTCAGCAGCATTAGTGGCAGAACAACTGAGAGAAAATTTGGAATACATTTCACATAAATTTTCTCAGCATGTTATAGTCTTAGGTGGAGATTTCAATTTACCAGATATAGACTGGGACACTCAGATGTGTAGGACGGGTGGTAGGGACAGAGGATCGAGTGACATTATACTGAGTGCACTATCCGAAAATTACCTCGAGCAATTAAACAGAGAACTGACTCGTGGAGATAACATCTTGGACCTACTGATAACAAACAGACCCGAACTTTTCGACTCTGTATGTACAGAACAGGGAATCAGTGATCGTAAGGCCGTTGCAGCATCCCTGAATATGGAAGTTAGTAGGAATATAAAAAAAGGGAGGAAGGTTTATCTGTTTAGCAAGAGTAATAGAAGGCAGATTTCAGACTACCTAACAGATCAAAACGAAAATTTCTGTTCCGACACTGACAATGTTGAGTGTTTATGGAAAAAGTTCAAGGCAATCGTAAAATGCGTTTTAGACAGGTACGTGCCGAGTAAAACTGTGAGGGACGGGAAAAACCCACCGTGGTACAACAACAAAGTTAGGAAACTACTGCGAAAGCAAAGAGAGCTTCACTCTAAGTTTAAACGCAGCCAAAACCTCTCAGACAAACAGAAGCTAAACGACGTCAAAGTTAGCGTAAAGAGGGCTATGCGTGAAGCGTTCAGTGAATTCGAAAGTAAAATTCTATGTACCGACTTGACAGAAAATCCTAGGAAGTTTTGGTCTTACGTTAAATCAGTAAGTGGCTCGAAACAGCATATACAGACACTCCGGGATGATGATGGCATTGAAACAGAGGATGACACGCGTAAAGCTGAAATACTAAACACCTTTTTCCAAAGCTGTTTCACAGAGGAAGACCGCACTGCAGTTCCTTCTCTAAATCCTCGCACAAACGAAAAAATGGCTGACATCGAAATAAGTGTCCAAGGAATAGAAAAGCAACTGGAATCACTCAACAGAGGAAAGTCCACTGGACCTGACGGGATACCAGTTCGATTCTACACAGAGTACGCGAAAGAACTTGCCCCCCTTCTAACAGCCGTGTACCGCAAGTCTCTAGAGGAACGGAAGGTTCCAAATGATTGGAAAAGAGCACAGGTAGTCCCAGTCTTCAAGAAGGGTCGTCGAGCAGATGCGCAAAACTATAGACCTATATCTCCGACATCGATCTGTTGTAGAATTTTAGAACATGTATTTTGCTCGAGTATCATGTCGTTTTTGGAAACTCAAAATCTACTATGTAGGAATCAACATGGATTCCGGAAACAGCGATCGTGTGAGACCCAACTCGCTTTATTTGTTCATGAGACCCAGAAAATATTAGATACAGGCTCCCAGGTAGATGTTATTTTTCTTGACTTCCGGAAGCCGATCGATACAGTTCCGCACTGTCGCCTGATAAACAAAGTAAGAGCCTACGGAATATCAGACCAGCTGTGTGGCTGGATTGAAGAGTTTTTAGCAAACAGAACACAGCATGTTGTTCTCAATGGAGAGACGTCTACAGACATTAAAGTAACCTCTGGCGTGCCACAGGGGAGTGTTATGGGGCCATTGGTTTTCACAATATATATAAATGACCTAGTAGATAGTGTCGGAAGTCCCATGCGGCTTTTCGCGGATGATGCTGTAGTATACAGAGAAGTTGCAGCATTAGAAAATTGTAGCGAAATGCAGGAAGATCTGCAGCGGATAGGCACTTGGTGCAGGGAGTGGCAACTGACCCTTAACATAGACAAATGTAATGTATTGCGAATACATAGAAAGAAGGATCCTTTATTGTATGATTATATGATAGCGGAACAAACACTGGTAGCAGTTACTTCTGTAAAATATCTGGGAGTATGCGTGCGGAACGATTTGAAGTGGAATGATCATATAAAATTAATTGTTGGTAAGGCGGGTACCAGGTTGAGATTCATTGGGAGAGTCCTTAGAAAATGTAGTCCATCAACAAAGGAGGTGGCTTACAAAACACTCGTTCGACCTACACTTGAGTATTGCTCATCAGTGTGGGATCCGTACCAGATCGGGTTGACGGAGGAGATAGAGAAGATCCAAAGAAGAGCGGCGCGTTTCGTCACAGGGTTATTTGGTAACCGTGATAGCGTTACGGAGATGTTTAACAAACTTAAGTGGCAGACTCTGCAAGAGAGGCGCTCTGCATTGCGGTGTAGCTTGCTCGCCAGGTTTCGAGAGGGTGCGTTTCTGGATGAGGTATCGAATATATTGCTTCCCCCTACTTATACCTCCCGAGGAGATCACGAATGTAAAATTAGAGAGATTAGAGCGCGCACGGATGCTTTCAGACAGTCGTTCTTCCCGCGAACCATACGCGACTGGAACAGTAAATGGAGGTAATGACAGTGGCACGTAAAGTGCCCTCCGCCACACACCGTTGGGTGGCTTGCGGAGTATAAATGTAGATGTAGATGTAGATGTAGACTTGCAGATAGACGACGCGCTAAACGGAAGGGGCTGCTCACTAAATTCCGAAATCCGATCTTAGCCGAGGATGTAGAGCATATATTATTACCACCAACTTTCAAATCGTGCAATGATCACCATGGGGAAATTAGAGCCTGTACTGAGGCGTTCAGGCACTCGTTTTTCCCTCTCGCAATCCGTGAGTAGAACAGAGGGGGGGGGGGGGGATATGACTCAAATACTGACGAATCGATTCCACAGACCGAACGTGAGGAGAGGTGCTAGTGTAACTGGTTAATACAAACCATACAAAAATGCACGGAAGTATGTTTTTTAACACAAACCTACGTTTTTTTAAATGGAACCACGTTAGTTTTGTTAGCACATCTGAACATATAAACAAATACGTAATCAGTGCCGTTTGTTGCATTGTAAAATGTTAATTACATCCGGAGGTATTGTAACCTAAAGTTGACGCTTGAGTACCACTCCTCCGCTGTTCGATCGGGTCTATCGGAGAGCACCGAATTACGTACGGATCCAAAGGGAACGGTGATGGACCTTAGGTACAGAAGAGACTGGAACAGCACATTACGTCCACATGCTAACACCTTTTTATTGGTCCTTTTCACTGACGCACGTGTACATTACCATGAGGGGTGAGATACACGTACACACGTGGTTTCCGTTTTCAGTTACGGAGTGGAATAGAGTGTGTCCCGACATGTCAGGCCAATAGATGTTCAATGTGGTGGCCATCATTTGCTGCAAACAATTGCAATCTCTGGCGTAATGAATGTCGTACGCGCCGCATACATCTGGTGTAATGTCGCCGCAGGCTGCCACAATACGTTGTTTCATATCCTCTGGGGTTGTACGCACATCACGGTACACACGTTACATGATGGCCACCACAATGAACATCTATTGGCGTGACATGTCGGGACACACTCTATTCCACTCCGTAATTGAAAACGGAAACCACGTGTGTACGTGTACCTCACCCCTCATGGTAATGTACATGTGCGTCTGTGAAAAAGATCATTAAAAAGGTGTTAGCATGTGGACGTAATGTGCTGTTCCAGTCTCTTCTGTACCTAAGGTCCATCACCGTTCCCGTTGGATCCGTACGTAATTCGGTGCTCTCCGATAGACACGATCGAACAGCGGAGGAGTGGTACTCAAGCGTCAACTTTAGGTTACAATATCTCCGGATGTAATTAACATTTTACAATGCAACAAACGGCACTGATTACGTATTTGTTTATATGTTCAGATGTGCTAACAAAACTAACGTGGTTCCATTCAAAAAAACGTAGGTTTGTGTTAAAAAACATACTTCCGTGCATTTTTGTATGGTTTGTATTAACCAATTGCACTAGCCCCTATCCTCACGTTCGGTCTGTGGAATCGGTTCGTCAGTATTTGATGTGGTTTACGAAATATATCCAGCGGTAAGGTTAGGTGACTCACCCTGTATATGTAGATGTAGATCTTGCTCTTATAATAACTGTGACATCGACGGCCAGTGCAGTATCTGACATCACAGACTCGCAATACTCTAAATTATGGAATTCGCCATGGGAGCTGGAGCACTTTCACGCCTGTACAATACAAGGACTGTCACATGTTTCCCGTATAGGCCAATTAGGAGACAAATGGGGAAATAATAGTATGATGTTCCTACGACACCGTTCAAGGCAGCGATAACCGCAGACTTCTCAATCGATTCACACTTTTGGTAGTCTGAAGAAGCAATCATTTTCATAGAATAAATTACAATTCAAGTACTATTTTTCTCCGTTGCAACTATGTCTATATGCAGGAAGGACATCAAGGTCACACACATAACTGTGGAAATCACCCATGACCTTTTTGATCTTTTGAAAATAATCATTAACCGTTTTAGACAAACCTAAATGGTGATACCGTATGGCATGGTTTCACTGTGCAGAGGTTTTCGATTTAACCGACGAGATGAGAATGGAATAGTAGTACTCCTCCCACTCTCCTACCTTTTCCGCTGTAATACTGTTCGTTAAAATCTAATACACTGTCAGGATTTCAAACAGCTACGTCCGGGTCAAGTTCAAATGGCTCTGAGCACTATGGGACTTAACTACTGTGGTCATCAGTCTCCTAGAACGTAGAACTACTTAAACCTAACTAACCTAAGGACATCACACACATCCATGCCCGAGGCAGGATTCGAACCTGCGACCGTAGCGGTCACGCGGTTCCAGACTGTAGCGCCTATAACCGCACGGCCACTCCGGCCGGCCCCGGGTCAAGTGCCACTACAGACCTCAACTATACAGGGTGTTCAGAAATTCCCGTTACGAACTGCTATCCGAAAACGTTCTACGATGGTTACAGTTCTGATGTGTATCGCGTCCACGTCTGCTGAGGGAAAGAGAAAAGTCTCCGAGTTGTTCGTTCTGGTATGCCACAGGGAAGACAGGATGACGTGGACTTGTTGTTGGGTCGAGTGCAAAGTTTAATCATGAGATTCTTGTCGAGAGAGACGAAGATCTACTGACAGCAGTTCTGGTTCTGCATTAGAAATTGAAGATAGAGAGTGTGTACCAGAACATGCTTCGTAAGTAAAATATCTGTAACAAAGTTAGTGGTCGCAATATCAAGCCGCTGTTGTAGTGCATCATTACTGTTCTTTACGACCAGGATGATGGCTTGCTAGGTTCTTTTTTGTTTTAGAATAATGAAAACACGTAATGTTTAAGTGTTAATACAAGCAAATGTGCTTAAGTGGTAAACAGATGTTGCGTTATGTTTCCTTTCGAAGTGTTACCTAATAATTGTACTAAGTCACGCAAAATTCAATTTTCAAGCATATGCGGATGAGTTAAACATCGGAATTGAAACCATCGTTCCGCACGGAGTAGCCGAGCGGTTCTAGGCGCTACAGTCTGGAACCGCGCGACCGTTACGGTCGCAGGTTCGAATCCTGCCTCGGGCATGGATGTGTGTGATGTCCTTAGGTTAGTTAGGTTTAAGTAGTTAAGTTCTAGGGACTGATGACCTCAGAAGTTAAGTCCCATAGTGCTCAGAGCCATCTGAACCATTTTTTGAAACCGTCGTAGAACGCCAACGGTACGTTTCGGGACGTGGGTTCCTATTCAAAATCTTATGTTCTCACTCCCCTCTACAATTACTATAAGTTTACAACGGGAATTTTCGAACACCTTGTATATAAGCGTCAAATTAAATTTTTAAAAAGAAGAAAAATCATGACATGAATACTAATTTGAGATGAAGATTGGGATATTGTTACAACGACATGTTAAGGCGTAAAGTCAAGCGCCGGCACGTCAGTCGGGGAAGATAGAGAAGAGATGGCTGTGAGAAGACGTCAGCCAATCCACGCTGACTGGATCTCCCTCCAGGACGACAACGTGACAGCAGTGGCCCCTATGTGAAGAGGACATAAGCGCCACGATCGACTGGCGACGCCCCAGTAGAATAGTAGCCTCAAGATTAGCCACTTCTATAGAAGCGTCAACGCTCGTTACTTTGCTTGTACACACTATGTAACACAGGCTTGGGAACTCTTATACTGAAGAGATTGCTTATTTTGTATGTCGCCCTTTTACTTGCGGCGCATCTGTCTAATTGACAAAGTTAAGTATTGTAATCTTTTCCTTTTCGTAATAAAACTTATTAAAACGATTTGTTTGAATTGTTTGTCCAACGGTCCGATAAGCAGGTTTCCTTGGTACGCCATATTTGACGACTAGCATGGAGACAAAATAGGACATGATAGTATTTATTGTATACATGGCTCAAGAGGTACACGACAAGAGATCCCCAACCACAGAGGCACATCACTTGGCAGACATCCTTTCAGTTCCGAGCAGTGGACTGCAGATAACACTCACTATTCGGGACCACTCTCTACTTTCACAACCCCGCGTCCATCAGAGCGTCGTATTCGTCCAGTGATAGCGTTACCAGCCGCCAGAGGGAGCACTTTCAAGTGGGGACTACTGTGCTTCCGCCTAGTACTGGCGCTGGTGGAGATCCTTCTGTCGACAAGCAGAAAAGACAAAGTGCCACGGACAATTTCTCAGTTCAGGACCTGCAGACAGTTCAGTTTCTGTAGCGCCAGCAGAAAATTCCTGCAGTTCAGCTAATCCGTCAAGTGCCACCATTTCTCGCACGTGCTACGGAGTACAGCTCCGTGAGTTCTGTTCAGTCCGCCTCCATAGCTGACTGGATGCCGGCACGGTAGCTCAGCTTGTTCGGTCAGAGAGCTGGCTGGCCTCTGTAATAAAAAAACTGAGTGAAGGGATCAACAACGAACTTCAGCGGATATCATGCGACGTCAGCTACGAGCAAATACAACGAATAACATCGAATAAAATGCAAAAAAAGTGGTCAGCGCGGTAGGATGCCAAGCAATGGGGGCGAGTTCGATTCCCGGCAGGGTTGGAGATTTTCTACGCTCAGGGGCTGGGTGTTATGTTGTCTTCATCATCAAATCATCCCCATCAACATGCAAGTCACCGAAGTGACGTCACCTAAAAAGACTTGCACCAGGCGACGGGTCTACCCGACGGGAGGCCCTCGCCACACAACCTTTCATTTCAGTTCAGTTCAGACGAAAATAGTTCCTTCTTAGCAGTCGCTATTTACAAAGTAATGGATACTGTCAAGCTAGTACAGGACACCAAGTACTATTCATGTAACAGTTACCAAAGTTAAGTACCATATTGTATCATAGCTACTAATAAATATTATTCGTATGCCGCGTTGGATTAGCCGAGCGGTCTAGGCGCTGCAGTCACGGACTGTGCGGCTGGCCCCCGCGGAGGTTCGAGTCCTCCCTCGGGCATGGGTGTGTGTGCTTGTCCTTAGGATAATTTAGCTTAAGTAGTGTGTAAGCTTAAGGACTGATGACCTTAGCAGTTAAGTCCCGTAAGATTTCACACACATTTGAACATTTTTTTTGTTATTCGTTATTTCTTATTGGCTCTGAGCACTATGGGACTTAACATCTGTGGTCATCAATCCCTTAGAACTTAGAACTACTTAAATCCAACCAACCTAAGGACATCACACACATCCATGCCCGAGGCAGGATTCGAACCTGCGACCGTAGCAGTCGCGCGGTTCCGGACTGAGCGCCTAGAACCGCGAGACCAACGCGGCCGGCTATTTCTTATCGTGTTGCCACATTTCTGTTCTAGTGCGCCATGACAAGCCAGTTCCTAATTTGTTAGTAATAGCTTGAAAACTATCACCAATTTTATAGAAACATAGTAGGAAATAAATTTTTTGATGCCGTGTTTTTTTGGGCTAAATTAATAGTAACTTTCAGGTATAACATCTCAACACTGGCAACGAGGAAAAGTGGAAAGTTTTCACTAATTTTCGTCATTTAACTACGCTGTCAATGAGCAAAAGTGAAAAATTTCGATCAATATCTAATACTGAAAGCGAGTTAAGTCGATATTAATGTTTTAGTCAGCTCCCAACACTGACAACAAGGCAGCGTACAAAATGGCTCTGAGCACTATGGGACTTAACTACTGTGGTCATCAGTCCCCTAGAACTTAGAACTACTTAAACCTAACTAACCTAAGGACATTACACACATCCATGCCCGAGGCAGGATTCGAACCTGCGACCGTAGCAGTCGCGCGGTTCCGGACTGCGCGCCTAGAACCGCTAGACCACCGCGGCCGGCGGCAGCGTACACCCACAGTATTCTCGTCTATAAGCGCGACTAGAAAAACGAACCACTAAGGAAACGAATTACAGAATTATACAGACAATTTTATTTTGAATTATTCCTTTGAGTGTATGTTTTATTTAATTGATACCTGTGGCAATAGTGACCGGCTTAAAATTATCTGAGCATACTAGATTCTAGGATTATTAATCTGTTTCCTTTCCAGGAAGATTTCTGCAAATTTTATAAACTGTTATGAGTATTTTTTCAGACATGGCTCAACCGAAGATGCAGCCACCACCCTTTCCGTCATATAGTAGCAAAGGTGAAGCCTGGAACAAATATATACAGAGTCTGTAGCAGCATTTCCTAGCGCATCAGATATCAGGTGATATGGAACGGAATCATTTTTACTCACTTATTCAGGCCCCACTGCATTTCAACTACTCCAGAAATTGTCACCTACATGTGAACCTGTGACTCTCTCGTATTCTGTCATTAAAGAAATCCCCAACAAACACACTACAGGCCATTAAAATTGCTACACCACAAAAATGACGTGCTACAGACGCGAAATTTAACCGACGGGAATACGATGCTATGATATGCAAATGATTAGCTTTTCAGAGCATTCACACAAGGTTGGCGCCGGTGGTGACACCTACAACGTGTTGACATGAGGAAAGTTTCCAACCGATTTCTCATACACAAACAGCAGTTGACCTGCGTTGCCTGGTGAAACGTTTTTGTGATGTCTCGTGTAGGGGGGAGAAATGCGTACCATCGCGTTTCCGACTTTGATAAAGGTCGGATTGTAGCCTATCGCGATTGCGGTTTATCGTATCGCGACATTGCTGCTCGCGTTGGTCGAGATCCAATGACTGTTAGCAGAATATGGAATCGGTGGGTTCAGGATGGTAATACGGAACGCCGTGCTGGATCCCAACGGCCTCGTATCGCTATCAGTCGAGATGACAGGCATCTTATCTGCATGGCTGTCACGGATCGTGCAGCCACGTCTCGATCCCTGAGTCAACAGATGGGGACGTTTGCAAGACAACAACCATCTGCACGAAGAGTTCCACGACGTTTGCAGTAGCATGGACTATCAGCTCGGAGACCACGGCTGCGCTTACCCTTGACGCTGCATCACAGACAGGAGCGCCTGAGATGGTTTACTCAACGACGAACCTTGGTGCTCGAATGGCAAAACGTCATTTTTTCGGATGAATCCAGGTTCTGTTTACAGCATCATGATGGTCGCATCCGTGTTTGGCGACATCGCGGTGCACGCACATTGGAAGCGTGTATTTGTCATTGCCATACTGGCGTATCACCCGGTGTGATGGTATGGGGTACCATTAGTTACACGTCTCGGTCACCTGTTGTTCGCATTGACGGCACTTTGAACAGTGGACGTTACATTTCAGATGTGTTACGACCCGTGGCTCTACCCTTCATTCGATCCCTGCGAAACCCTACATTTCAGCAGGATAATGCACGACCGCATGTTGCAGGTCCTGTATGGGCCTTTCTGGATACAGAAAATGTTCGACTGCTGCCCTGGCCAGCACATTCTCCAGATCTCTCACCAACTGAAAACGTCTGGTAAATGGTGGCCGAGCAACTAGCTCGTCACAATACGCCAGTCACTACTCTTGATGAACTGTGAGGTCGTGTTGAAGCTGCATGGGCAGCTGTACCTGTACACGCCATCCAAGCTCTGTTTGACTCAATGCCCAGGCGTATCAAGGCCGTTATTACGACCAGAGATGGTTGTTCTGAGTACTGATTTCTCAGGATCTATGCACCCAATTTGCGTGAAAATGTAATCACATGTCAGTTCTAATATAATATATTTGTCCAATGAATACCCGTTTATCATCTGCATTTCTTCTTGGTGTAGCAATTTTAGTGGCCAGTAGTGTATTACGAGACACAAATGCATGATACTGCTGCCAGACATAGATTTTTTTTATCGTTTCAAGAAGTTAAGTCAAAGCTATAAAGAGTGGATTACTCAAATACGAGGCCTGAACTACGAACGTAAATTTCATTGTGAAAATGACCAGTGTAAGAAATCTTGCAGACCTACCAATTCGCGTTATCCTTATCGTGCACTCCCCTGACAGTAAATTAATGATTGACCTTCTTAATCTAACAAACCCATCTTTACAATATTATCTGCCATTGGATTGGGCATTTGAACAAATTCATGTATCTGCTGAACCAATACATTGTGAGGACGTTGACATATTCACTACTTGGAAACAGCCGAAATGGCCTAGCGACCGGTACAGCCAAACCCGGAAAATACGGCTCGGACACTGTGCTCGACTGAAGCAGTCAGTAAAGAGATTCAGGAATGCTAAATTACAATCTTGTTTACTACGTGGCGTAAATCACAAAAGAGACAATTATGTCTATCGGAACGCACTTTGAAACTATTGTACAAAGACCGGCCATAGGTCTGAGTGATCAGAAAGCTGCACAGCCGACAACAAACCAGACATTCAAACATACTGCAGTGGTTAATAATTAAAGTCAATTAATGTTCATAACGAAGATGTAGAAATTCTAAAACGTTCAAGGCCGAAACGTCACGTCAATGCGATCATTTCTATCAAGAGCAAGTCGTTACTGGTAACTGTTCGACTTAACAATGTGCCGATAAATTTTCAAATTGACACAGAGTCGTCAATTTCAATCGTTAACCTACAAGTGTTCCGAAAATTAGAACCACCCAAGTCAGCAGAGTTTCCGAGTTCGCTGCTCAGTTACAAAAATCTGAAGATTCCAGTAAAAGACAACTTTCAACAGATGTTACTTATTAACAATATGCCAGAGAGACTACAGTTTTGGTGGTAAGTTCAAATAAAGCAACTAATTTACTAGGACTGGACCTCTTAAATGCTTTGGGCTTCACTATTCATGAAGGAGATAGACAAATTCCAACTGACGTTCAGCCGGTCGCTGTGAACGAGCGGTTCTAGGCACTTTAGTCTGGAACCGCGCGACCGCTACGGTCGCAGGTTCGAATCCTTCCTCGGGCATTGATGTGTGTGATGTCCTTAGGTTAGTTAGGTTTAAGTAGTTCTAAGTTCTAGGGGACTGATGACCTCAGATGTTGAGTCCCATAGTGCTCAGAGGCATTTGAACCAACTGACGTTCCAAATGGAAAGTTAAAACAGCTGTTGCAAAATATGGTGATTTTTTTTCGAAGCAACAAGTAAGATCAAAAGTTACGAGGCACACGTTATATTGAAGTCGAGGGCGGCACCGAAATTTTGCAAAGCTCGCAACATTCCTTTTGCGTTCAAGCTAAAGTAAAGCAGGAACTCGACCGTCTTGTTGAGAATGATGTTATGGTAGCAATAACAAGTAACCGACGGGCAACACTAATCATTGTCGCACAGATACTGAACGGCTCACCACGCATCTTCGATGGTTAATGCTCAATCTGTTACTGACTCATATTCTACATATTCTATTGCCAAGCCGAAAGATCTGATGTCAGTGGTGTGTACTTTGTAAACTGGACATTAAAGGAGGATATTTACAAATCCCTCTAAACAACGATACGAGGAGATTTTTGCCGACAAATACTCCATTTTGTCTCTCTTACAAAAGATTACCCTTTGGAATAGCCAGAGCATCGGGTTTGTTCCAGCGGTATTTCCAACAATTAATTCGGAAAACTCTGAACGCTGTCTACTATTTTGATGACGTAACTGTCTCACGTTGAACTCCACAGGAACTCTTACAGAATTTGGAATCTGTTTTCAAAATTCTACAGGTGGCAAATCTGAAATGCAACAAAACAAGTGCTGGCCGGTGTGGCCGAGCGGTTCTAGGCGCTTCAGTCTGGAACCGCGCGACCGCTACGGTCGCAGGTTCGAATCCTGCCTCGGGCATGGGCGTGTGTGATGTCCTTATGTTAGTTAGGTTTAAGTAGTTCTAAGTCCTAGGGGACTGATGAACTCAGATGTTAAGTCCCATGGCGCTCAGAGCCATTTGAACCATTTTGAACAAAACAAGTGCAAATGAAATGACACAATTTCAGAGGCTTTCCTGGTATCATACAGATATGATTTTATGTATATAGTCTGAAGCGGTGAGTGAAAATCAGTATCAAGGCCGAGGATCGAACTCAGGTCTCCTCTTACTGAGGAGGTGCGCTGGCCGCTATGCCACCTTGGCACAGCCGTTCAGACAACTGCACGGATTACCGTGACACGCCTCCCTCCTCGATCCAAGTTCTCACTGCCGCCCCATTCTACATAGATGCTCATGTGCTATTCCAGAACACGGAGAGCCTCGGCAATTCTGTTCGTGACACGCCTCCCTCCTCGATCCAAGTTCTCACTGCCGCCCCATTCTACATAGATGCTCATGTGCTATTCCAGAACACGGAGAGCCTCGGCAATTCTGTTCGTGTGTAAGGGGAAATTTGAAGTAGGTTGGGGCGGCAGTGAGAATTTCGATCGAGGAGGGAGATGTGCCAGGGTAATCCATCCAGCCAATGTGGCTTCTTGGCTTACTCACCTGCCTAGTAAGCAGGAGGCTCGGGTTCGATTCCCGGCCTTGGTACAAATTTTCACTCGCCGCTTCAGTCTATATACATAAAAACAAGTGCATCTTCTTTCAACGCGAAGCGCAATACGTAGGACACTAGAGTCTGCACACAGCATCAAGCCGACACCGTAATATATTGACGCCTTTAAAAACCTTCCGGCTCCCAAGGACGCTAAGCAGTTATATCCCGTATTGGGACAAATAAATTGTTATGAAAGGTTTATCTTTCACACGGCTTCTGTCAGTGAAACACTACAAAAGCTGTTAAGTAAAGGCATCAAATGGGACTGAATCAGTGAATGCCAACAAGTCTTTCTTTCTTTCTTTTGCTTGTGCCTTTTGTGCCGCTGATACACAGGGTCGGCATGGTTCATCGGATGTGGCTATGTTAGTTGAGGGGATGCCCTTCCTGCCGCCACCCTGTACTCCCCAGGAAGGAATTAGTGTACCCCAACTGTCTGCGACTAGTGGAATCCATGGAATAGTGCGAAAGGGTTCAGATGTCTGCGATCCGTGTAACCGAGGCGAGACGTGGGGACCAGCCCGGTATTCACCTAGGGGGATGTGGAAAACCGCCTAAAAACCACATCCAGGCTGGCCGGCATACCGGCCCTCGTCGTTAAGCCGCCGGGCGGATTCAATCCGGGGCCGGCGCGCCTACCCGACTCTAGGAAGCAGCGCGTTAACGCTCTCGGCTAACCTGGCGGGTAGTGAATGCCAACAAGTATTTAACAAATTAAAACAATGTTTCCTTGACGCCAAATGTCTTACGACATATGATCCGAACAAAATGTTCACAGTTGCTGCAGATGCTTCAGACTATGGAATTTCTCTGTTCTGTCGCATCAGCATATGGTTTTGAAATATTAGTTGCGTTAGTTTCTATGATTCTGACAGTGGCACGAAGAAATTATAATCAGATCAAGAAGGGGGCTCTCACGATTATATTTGCAGTCCAAAAATTTCATGATTGCATTCGCGGATGTAAGTTTATCCTCCTCACAGACTACTAACTTTTAGTGGCTATCTTTGGACTGAACAATACTGTTCCGACATGGACAGCTGAACGTTTGCAACGCTGGGCACTACTACTGTCGAATTACGATGATTAAATTGTACTCAAATCCACAGCACAACGTGCGATAGCGGATTTGGTTTCACGTATGCCAATAGTGCAAGACAAATAGTTTGATTCATCAGCTGATGTTTGTTTCTCAATAGATATCATCAGTGAAGATACCATGGAAAATTTCCCAGTAGACTCAGACTTAATTGCCAAACTTGTACCTCAAATTGCTGTTTTGTCTAAGACCAAACATCATACTCAGACAGAATGGCCTACTGATGAGAAGTTAAATTTTACTGGAATGCGAGGAATGGCCTTCGTCTGCACAAAGACGTCATACTGGTACACTCATAATCTGCCATGACACCAGTGGTTATCCCTGCGATGTTTAAATCTACGGTACTACAGACGCTACATCAATGCCATTGGAGCATTGCTCGTACCAAGTGAACTACCAGAGAGCATTATTACTGCAAAAACACTGACAAAGACATTGAAACGATGCTGGATAAATGCCACTTATGTCAAAATACCAGTCCTCTTCGCCTCGACAATATTTTCCATGCCAGCAGGCATTGGAACCCAGGGTCACATCTGCATAATGATTTGGCAGAACCGTTTATGGAAGCTATTGGCTCATCCTCGTTGACGCATTCTCAAAATTTCCATTTGTGATACCGCTGTCGTCGGTATCTTCAACAAAGGTTATACAGGCTTCTCTACTGAAGTATTGCCGAAATATATTATCACTAATAATGGCACACAATTTTCTTCTTAGGAATTTATACTACTGCGTGAAACGATCGGCATTACACACTTCAGAACTCCAACGTTTCATCCTGAGGCCCACGACCTCGCTGAAAGGTTCACACAAACTTTCAAGTCGCACGAAGCTTGTTCAGCTGTAAATAAAGACAGTGTTTTAATGATCTTCTCAGTACAGAGTCACTTCACCTGAGGCACAATCTCCAGCTGATAAACTCCAAGGAAGACTGCAGCGAACATTAATGTCAATTTTAAAGCCGCTCATGCATCCACAAGACGAACTTAGAGAGCAGTAAAACCAAAATTTTGTGGCTTAATCACCCTGCATTTATTTCAGTATAGCCGGCCGTGGTAGCCGAGAGGTTCTAGGCGCTTCAATCTGGAACCGCGCGACCGCTACGGTCGCAGGTTCGAATCCTGCCTCGGGCATGGATGTGTGTGATGTCCTTAGGTTAGTTAGGTTTAAGTAGTTCTAAGTTCTAGGGGACTGATGACCTCAGAAGTTAAGTCCCATAGTGCTCAGAGACATTTCAGCCATTTATTTTAGTGTACAAGGATGGGAAAAAACATGGGTACCAGGTATAGTCACAGAGCAGCTCGGAAATGTCATGTATAAAGTTACATGTTCAAATGGAGTCGCAATGCGCCATAATAATGAAATCAAGCTGCACTGGGCTCACATGATATACACAAAACTCTTAGGCTGTTTTCTTTTACAGAGTCAAAAGATATAACCAGCCGTGTGAGGACCCTCGAACGCAGATGGCAGCCACCCCCGTCATCACATCCAACAGCAGGCCCAGCTGCAGCCAATCAGCAACGAACCGATGGAAGGGGATGTCATGCTTCACACCCCATACTAGCCTACGGACATCGAAATGGCAACTGCTTGACTGACCGCCTCACCGTAGTTTTGTGAGGGATTACCACAGTGCTGCTGGTGAATGACAAGGGGAGCAAGATATGTGCACAAACCAAATACGCACGTCGACAAGCGTGGAAGCAGGAAGCTAATCAAACCAGCTGGCCTCATAACTTGTCCCCCTGCCCGCTCCCCCGCCGGCCGGGGTGGCCGAGGGGTTCTAGGAGCTACAGTCTGGAACAGCGCGACCGCTACGGTCGTAGGTTCGATTCCTGCCTCGGGCATCGATGTTTATGACGTCCTTAGGTTAGTTAGGTTTAAGTAGTTCTAAGTTCTAGGGGACTGATGACCTCAGATGTTAAGTCCCATAGTGCTCAGAGCCATTTGAATCATTTGAACCCGCTCCCCCCCCCCCCTTCCCCTCGACTACCCCCCCCCCCCCTCTCCCCGGGGGGTGATGTTGTGTAAATGGCTCAAGAGGTGCATATCAAAAGCACGAGAGGCCTCCATCGCTCACCAGGTGACCTCTCAGTTCAGAGCAGCCATCTCCAGAGGGCGCTCAATAATCAGAATCACTTTCTGATTCCGTAGGCACATCCACCACCGCGTCCTATTCGTCCGGCGATAGTGCTCCCAGCCTCCAGAAAGAGCAGTGTCAAATGGGGACTATTTTGCTTCCGCCTAGTACTGACGTAAATGAAGTTACTGCCGACAGGTAGAAAACACGACGTGCCGTGGACACACTCTTAGTTCAGTATCTGCAGTCATTTCAATTCCTTGAGCCCACAGTTCCCGCAGATCAGCTGTTCTGACAACTGCCAGCAGTTTCTGCACTAGGCTATGCAGCACAGCTGTTCAGAAGAGAACTTCGACTTAGCATTCGCTGTTTACGGAGTAATACAGACAGTCAAACGAGTGTCTGCATAATACATTTAGTCATAATGACAATAACATAGACTGCCAAGAGGCAGCAGTGTTATTTAGATCTCATCACATTAGTCGTAGGCCGGCCGCTGTGGCTGAGCGGTTCTAGGAGCTTCCGTCCGGAACCGCGCTGCTGGTATGGTCGCAGGTTCGAATTCTGCCTCGGGCATGGATCTGTGTGATGTCCTTCGGTTAGTTAGGTTTAAGTAGTTCTACGTCTGGGGTACTGATGACCTCAGATGTTAACTCCCATAGTGCTTAGAGCCTTTTGAACCATTTGAACCACATTAGTTGTAGGAGGACTACAAGTACGACACATCAAACTGTTACCGGAGTTAAATACTACATAATTAGTGTATTAGTAAATGTTATTTGTTATTTCTTATTGTGTTGCCACATTTCCATCCTAGTGTCGCTATGACAAGCAAGAGTCTAATTTGACAGTACTAGCGTGCAAACTGCCACCCCTTTGAACCACAGTAGGAAATACTTTTCTGCTACCGTTGATGTTTGGGCAGAAATGATGTTAACATTCAGTAAAAACCTTTTAACAGTATTCTTATGACAAATGACAACGGCCACAATGGTTGAAGTAGGACCTCCAGCTTCAACATGAATGAAAACTAGAGTGCGAGCAGAACCGCATTTAGTCTAGAGTGCAGTGTTTCTTTCTTTCATCTATCCACTTATTACTGAGAATAATGCCTAAAATTTCCACTTTTTATATTTAGATTTTATTTTTATTTTATCGGTATTCATCTCAGCCAGAAGCCAAGATGTTGTGGCTTTATTTTAATGACTCAGCGACCTCGTCTGCGGGAACGGTTGCGTAGAAGAGCAGAAATCTACATGTGATGTTTCAGGAGAAGTAGTAAATATTTCAGGAGGTGGTAGCACAGACGTATTCAAATAAAACGTTCTATGTAAAATGTGTTAAATTTTTATTGGGTGTAGAGATACAAATGCTAGCAAGTAACTCAAACAAATACCCACAGAACGCGTTAAGCAAAGGCAAATGATTAAATTCGATGTTAATTTTCATACATTCCACCGGCGACCTCAATTCACTTTCGAACTATCTTGACACCACCACTTGTAGATTTTCTGAGGTCACCTTGGCGATCTTTTATGAGGCAGCACTATTCATAAACTAGCCAACGGCCTTGCCGCAGTGGTAACACCGGTTCCCGTCAAATACAGGAGTTAAGAGCTGTGTGGCTTGGCTAGCACTTGGATGGGTCACCGTCCGCTTCGGACTAGCGCTATTGGCAAACTGGGCGCAATAAGCCCTTGTGAGGCTAATTGAGGAGCTATTTGATTGAGAAGTAGCGGCCCTGGTCACGAAAACTGACAACGGCCGGGAGAGCAGTGAGATGACCACATGGCTCTCCATATCCGCATCGAGTGACGCCTATCGGCAGAGGACGACACGGCGATCAGTCGGTACCCTTGGCCTTCCGAGGTCTGTTACAATTCATAATCTGAATAATCAAAAAATGGCTCTGAGCACTATGTACTTCTTTGGCGACATGTTCGAGTCCCGGTCGGGGCACACATTTTCAACATGTCCCCAATGAAGTACATCAACGCCTGTTTGCAGCTAGGGTGTCCATTTCATTATCATTTCATTTCTAGCAAAGCTGCATGGTCATCCACGGTAACTGTTCTTTCGGGAACAGATACTACCGTCATATATAGTTAAAAAATTCAGTTGTGAGAACTCAAGCACAACTTCAAGACTTGCACTTCAAAATAAAACTGACAATCGATAACTAAACCCACAGCAGTTAGAGAACCAAGACGCGAAACGAAAGGTTATCTTTGTGATATGTGTGTATCTCTGTATCCAATAAAGATTATACACGTGTTATATGCAATGTTTCATTCGAATTGATCTATACTACCACTTCCTAAAATATTTAGTATTCCTTTTGAAATATGATGTATAACATGAAGAGGACAAGCCACTGACTTACAGTAAGATGGCCAATTCCCTAGGGAACTCTATAAGACATTTTTGTCGAATGCTGCATACCTCCTTTAGTTCATCCAGTTCTTATTGGATAGGACAGTGCTACCGTGGCAGGGTTTGTCTAAGGGTCAATGTCTTCAAATTTTTGTACGGTTTGAATAATGTCTAGCTGTGAAAATGTTCAGTACTTATCGCAAGCAAGGGAAAGAGGAATATTACATACGACGAGCCATTAGAGACAGAGCACAAACTCGAATTGGATAAGAATGGAGAAGGAGGAATTCGGCCACGTTCTTTTTAAAGAAACAATCGCTGTATTCACCTTCATGACTTCAGATAAACAACGGACACACTAAATTGTGCTGGCGTACGGTGATTTGAACCCCCATTTTCTCGAATACGTACCACTGGTCTCGGTGTTATTGTCGATTAGTACCAACGCCCATGGTTGAAAACTGAAATGAATAAAATTATTTATGTCGCAGCATATTGTGAGTGAAGACATATACATTAACCCAAACTTCCCAAAATGTCTGTCCCGTCACCTTAACATGCGTTACGAGTTCAAGAGTACGTATCCCATGTCCTCATCTTCTTTCGCTCTTTCGAGTCTAAATTAATACAACAGTAATTTATGTTCGGCGGCTATTCAATGTTCTAACCACAGAACGGGTTCCTTTTTTATTATCACACTCAAAAAAGTTTCTTAATATTATATATAGCTAATATTAAGAATTTTTTTATTTTAGTCAGATAATGAAAAAGGAATCCGTACTGTGGTTAAACATGAAATAGCCGCCATTTCCATGGCGGTCCATTGATGGTGACCGGGCCAAATATCTCACGAAATAAGCATCAAACGAAAAAACTACAAAGAACGAAACTCGTCTAGCTTGAAGGGGGAAATCAGATGGCGCTATGGTTGGCCCCCTAGATGGCGCTGCCATAGTTGTTGTTGTTGTGGTCTTCAGTCCTGAGACTGGTTTGATGCAGCTCTCCATGCTACTCTATCCTGTGCAAGCTTTTTCATCTCCCAGTACCTACTGCAACCTACATCCTTCTGAATCTGCTTAGTGTATTCATCTCTTGGTCTCCCTCTACGATTTTTACCCTCCACGCTGCCCTCCAATACTAAATTGGTGATCCCTTGATGCCTCACGACATATCCTACCAACCGATCCCTTCTTCTGGTCAAGTTGTGCCACAAACTTCTCTTCTCCCCAATCCTATTCAATACTTCCTCATTAGTTATGTGATCTACCCATCTAATCTTCAGCATTCTTATGTAGCACCACATTTCGAAAGCTTCTATTCTCTTCTTGTCCAAACTGTTTATCGTCCATGTTTCACTTTCATACATTATCCTTGTTTTGCTTTTGTTGATGTTCATCTTATATCCTCCTTTCAAGACACTGTCCATTCCATTCAACTGCTCTTCCAAGTCCTTTGCTGTCTCTGACAGAATTACAATGTCATCGGTGAACCTCAAAGTTTTTATTTCTTCTCCATGAATTTTAATATCTACTCCGAATTTTTCTTTTGTTTCCTTTACTGCTTGCTCAGTATACAGATCGAACAACATCGGGGAGAGGCTACAACCCTGTCTTACTCCCTTCCAAACCACTGCTTCCCTTTCATCTCCCTCGACTCTTATAACTGCCATCTGGTTTCTGTACAAATTGTAAATAGCCTTTCGCTCCCTGTATTTTACCCCTGCCACCTTTAGAATTTGAAAGAGAGTATTCCAGTCAACATTGTCAAAAGCTTTCTCTAAGTCTACAAATGCTAGAAACGTAGGTTTGCCTTTCCTTAATCTTTCTTCTAAGATAAGTCGTAAGGTCAGTATTGCCTCACGTGTTCCAGTGTTTCTACGGAATCCAAACTGATCTTCCCCGAGGTTGGCTTCTACTAGTTTTCCATTCGTCTGTAAAGAATTCGTGTTAGTATTTTGGACCTGTGACTTATTAAACTGATAGTTCGGTAATTTTCACATCTGTCAACACGTGCTTGCTTTGGGATTGGAATTATTATATTCTTCTGCCATAGGTCAAACGGATATCAACTGCGTTTTTTTTTAAAATAAGAACCCCCATTTTTAATTACAATTCGTGTAGTACATAAAGAAATATGAATGTTTTAGTTGGATCACTTTTTTTCGCTTTGTGATAGATAGCGCTGTAATAGTCACAAACGTATAAGGACGTGGTATCACGTTACATTCCGCCAGTGCGGACGGTATTTGCTTCGTGGTACATTACCATTGTTAAAATGGACCGTTTACCAATTGCGGAGAAGGTCGATATCGTGTTAATGTACGGCTATTGTGAAAAAAATATGCCCAACGGGCGTGTGCTATGTATGCTGCTCGGTATCCTGGACGACATCATCGAAGTGTCCGGACCGTTCGCCGGATAATTACTTTAACAGGAAGTGTTCGCCGGCAGGGGTGGCCGAGCGGTTCTATGCGCTACTGTCGCAGGTTCGAACGGTGCCTCGGGCATGGATGTGTGTGATGTCCTTAGGTTAGTTAGGTTTGAGTAGTTCTAAGTTCTAGGGGAGTGATGGCCTCAGAAGTTAAGTCCCATAGTGCTCAGAGCCAGGAAGTGTTCAGCCACATGTGAAACGTCAACCACGACATGCAACAAATGATGATACTCAAGTAGGTGTTCTAGCTGCTGTAGCGGCTAATCCGCACATCAGTAGCAGAAAATTGCGCGAGAATCGGGAATCTCAATTACGTCGGTGTTGAAAATGCTACATTAACATCGATTGCACCCGTACCATATTTCAATGCACCAGGAATTGCATGGCGACGACTTTGAACGTCGTGTACTGTTCTGCCACTGGGCACAAGAGAAATTACGGGACGATGACAGATTTTTTGCACGCGTTCTATTATCGACGAAGCGTCATTCACCAACAGCGGTAACGTAAACAGGCATAATATACACTATTGGGCAACGGAAAATCCACGATGGCTGCGACAAGTGGAACATCAGCGACTTTGACGGGTTAATAAATGGTGCGGCATTATTGGAGGAAGGATAATTGGCCCCCATTTTATCGATGGCAATCTAAATGGTGCAATGTATGCTGATTTCCTACGTAATGTTCTAGCGATGTTACTACAAGATGTTTCACTGCATGACAGAATAGCGATGTACTTCCAACATGATGGATGTCCGGCACATAGCTCGCGTGCGGTTGAAGCCTTATTAAATAGCATATTTCATGACAGGTGGATTGGTCGTCGAAGCACCATACCATGGCCCGCATGTTCACCGGTTCTAACGTCCCCGGATTTCTTTCTGTAGGGAAAGTTGAAGGATATTTGCTATCGTGATCCACCGACAACGCCTGACAACATGCGTCAGCGCATTGTCAATGCATGTGCGAACATTACGGGAGGTGAACTACTCGCTGTTGAGAGAAATGTCGTTACACGTATTGCCAAATGCATTGAGGTTGACGGACATCATTTTGAGCATTTATTGCATTAATGTGGTATTTTCAGGTAATCACGCTGTAACAGCATGCGTTTTCAGAAATGATAAGTTCACAAAGGTACATGTATCACATTGGAACAACCGAAATAAAATGTTCAAACATACCTGCGTTCTGTATTTTAATTTAAAAAACCTACCTGTTACCAACTGTTCGTCTAAAATTGTGAGCCATATGTTTGCGACTATTACAGCGCCATCTATCACAAAGCGAAAAAAGTGGTCCAACTAAAACATTCATATATCTTTATGTTCTACACGAATATGTAATAAAAAATGGGAGTTCCTATTTTAAAACACGCATTTGATATCCGTTTGACCTATGGCAATGCCATCTAGCGGTCCAACCATAGCGCCATCTGGTTTCCGCCTTCAAGCTAGGCAAATTTCGTGCTTTGTAGTTTTTTCGTTTGACGCTTATTTCGTGAGATATTTGGCCCGGTCACGATCAATGGACCACCCTGTATAGCTTCCTCTGCTACAGAAACTTAGGAAAAACGGAAGTTTTTGTGCTCCAAACCGCTGAATCGAAAAGTGCTGCGTGTTTAACCCCATAGACTCTCCACTCAGTAGCAGCTGGCAACAGTCGGCAGTCAGCACTATGCGGCGATCAGCTTCACTTCTTATCAAGCTCAGGTAAGGAATGCCGAGGCTGGTAAAGTATACTAGCGGGCTACTGTATACAAGTGCGACCTAAAGATGGTCTCTCCATTCTTTTTTTATTGCGGGCGCCACCTCGCATTATGCTTCTGTGGAGGGCGAAGACATGTCGGTATCCAACATAACTGGAGGAGAAGATGCTAAAGGTTCATGTGGCTTCAGAGCGGCGATGCAGCTCGGTCATTTGAAGTTTATGTTGTATGGCCTGTTTGGGCGCCAGTTCTTCGAATGCGGAACAGTTGGTTTTCCTTAGTGCTGGTGTGCCCTCTAACCATGTTTGAATGTAACAGCTCCAACTTTAAGAAAACTTGCCATCTTGATTGATTTTATATTAACTGAATAGTGAACGGAGAAAATGTTTAGTCCTCTCTACTCGATAGTCCCCCATTCAGGCATGGCATTGGTGGTGTTTTTTGTTCGGAAAAAGTTAGTTTTTATATCTGAACTGATTGATTTAATTACGAAGGTCTTTAATTACACGGTTGATAGGTCTGTGATTAGTACAAATAAACTCTTCATCTCGTTAGCAGCATGAATCTGTAATCAGTTTTTCTGGATTATTTTTATATCACTCTCTCTCTCTCTTTGTTTTCTGGTACAGGAAAGGATACTCTCGTAGGCTTCGCCACATGTTGCGTCTGCCCACGGAAAATCTATGGGCTACAGAATCAGTGGTGCTGCAATAAACTTTCATTCGTGTGGGTTGTCACCATCTGTGTGTTTGAGAGTAGGATGGCAGTGGTTACTGTGAGACCGGAGAAGTGGGATAGCGTCAAGTCATCGCTTAGTCGACAAATGAAGGTGGAGGGTCATTGGTGTATTGGCGGTTGTTCAGACGTAGACCCAGGTGAGCAGGTGGTTAAATTTAGTCCTTGTGTTGTGATTATGTTTCAGCAATGGTTTACTGTTACAGGTTATACATACTGAAGATTCTGCTAACGACAGCTAATGGCTTAAAACTGCACCGTAACCGGTATCTGGCGTTGTACATTCGAAGAAATAAGAACACGAATCGTTATCGATCACCACATACCATCACTGTACGAAATGTAAGGGTGACTTCATCAGTTCTATGGGCAAAAGACTTCATGGGGGTTGTTGTACGAATGCGACGCGACCAGCTGCGTGCATTCCGGACGCCGGCCGTCGTGTCAAAGTTCCGTATTCGTAGTAGGCGTGTACACCGCATTGAATTTCGATGGAGAATTGGTGTCTTCGCATACCGAGCACGTTTATGTACATCTATATGATTGCTCTGCAATTCACAATTAAGTGCCTGGCAGAGGGTTCATCGAAACACCTTAAAGCTGCTTCTCCACCATTCCCCTCTCGAACAGTGCGGGAAAAACGAACACGTAATTCTTTCCGTCGAGCTCTTATTTCTCTTATTTTATAGTAATGACCATTTTTCCTTATGTAGTTGGGCGTCAACAAAATAGTTTTACCCTCTGAGGGGAAAGTTGGCGGTTGAAAGATCATGAGAAGGTCCTGCTGCAGCGAAAAATGCATTTGTTTTAGTCCGCCACCCTAATTCGTGTATCATATCCGTTGCACTCTCTTCGTCATTTCGCGATAACACTCGTAGAAAATGAGCTGCCCTTCTTTGAACTTTTTCGATGTCCTCCGCCAATCCTATCCGATGCGCAGAGCAATACTCCAGAAGAGAGCGGACAAGCGAAGTGTGCGGAGTCTATTTAGTAGACCTATTACCTTTTCTAAGTGTCCTGCCCGTAAATCGCTGTCTTTGATTTGCTTTCTCCACAGCATTACGTATGTGATCGTTCCAATTTAAATTAGCCGGCCATTGTGGCCGAGCGGCTCTAGGCACTTCAGTCCGGAACCGCGCTGCTGCTACGGTCGCAGGTTCGAATCCTGCCTCGGGCATGGATGTGTGTGATGTCCTTAGGTTAGTTAGGTTTAAGTAGTTCTGAGTGTAGGGGACTGATGACCTCAGATGTTAAGTCCCATAGCGCTCAGAACCGTTTGAACCAATTCAAATTATTCGTAATTATAATCTCTAAACATTTAGTTGAGTTTACAGCCTTTAGATTTGTATGATTTATCGTGTAACTGAAATTTAGCGGATTCTTTTTATTGCTCATGTGGATTGGTTCACACTTTTCATGATTTAGACTCAATTTTCATTTTTTGCACCATACAGATATTTGGTCTAAATCGCTTTACAGTTCGTTTTGATCATCTGATGACTTTACATGACGGTAAAAGACAGCATCATCTGCAGACAATCTAAGAGGGCTTCTCAGATTGTCTCCTAAATCTTTTATGTAGATCAGGAACAAGCTGCAACGCAACCTTGGCGAACTCCAGCTATATCTTCTCTTTTACTCGATGGCTTTCCGTCAATTATTACGAACTGTAACCTTTCTAACAGGAAATCACGAATCCAGGCAAAAAGTTTCTGGGAATCAAAAAATTTGGAATCAATTTGACGTCCCCTGTCGACGAAACTCATTACCTCGTGGGAGTAAAGGGCTGATTGTGTTTCACAAGAACGACATTTTCTGCATCCGTGTTCCCTATTTGTCAATAAATCGTTTTCTCCGACGTTATTCATAATGTTAGAGTAAAGTATATGTTCCAAAATCCTACTGCAAATCGACGTTAGTGATTGGGTGTCTAATTGAGCGGCTTACTCCTATTTCCTTTCTTGGATATTGATGTGACTTGCGCAACTTTCCAGCCTTTGGGTACAGTTCTTTCTACGAGTGAGAGGTTGTGTATGATTGCTAAGTATGGAGCTATTGTATCAGCATACTCCGAAAGGAACCTCACTTGTATACAGTCTGGACCAGAAGCCTTGCCTTTCTCAAGTGTTTTAAGCTGCTTCGCTACACCGAGGACATCTACATCTAAATTCTCATGTTGGCAATTGTCCTAGATTCGAATTAGGGAATATTTACTTCGTCTTCTTTTGTGAAGGAACTTCGGAGAACCGTGTTTAGTAAGTCTGCGCCGGCCGGGTGGCCGAGCGGTTCTAGGCGCTACAGTCCGGAACCGCGCGACCGCTACAGAATCCTACCTCGGGCATAGATGTGTGTGACGTCCTTAGGTTAGTTAAGTTTAAGTAGTTCTACGTTCTGGGGGACTGATAATCTCAGATGTTAAGTCCCACAGTGCTCAGAGCCTTTTGAAGTAAATCTGATTTAGTAGTACAATGACAGTAGACAATGTTCTGAAGTTGATAGGAGTCTGAACTCATAATCATCTTCCAAACATTTGCGAAAGTGATGCAATCCTACAAGACAATGTCTGTGTGTGGAGTGGTATCCGTTTAAATGAACTTACTTCCAAGTGGAAGAGTGAATATATGTCTACAGATATGCACATTTTTATTGTTGGACGATAGGTGCTGATTTCAACGTACAAAACGAAAACGCTTGGATGCCTACTACCCGTCTCATTGAGGAATATCTCGACAGCAAAAAACTCATCGGATAGAGTAACCCACTCGATCAGCCCATCTAGATCTACATCTACATTTGTACTCCGCAAGCCATCTAACGGCATGTTATAGTCTTAGGTTGAGATTTCAATTTACCAGATATAAACTGGGACACTCAGATGTTTAGGACGGGTGTTAGGGACAGAGCATCGAGTGACATTATACTGAGTGCACTATCCGAAAATTACCTCGAGCAATTAAACAGGGAACCGACTCGTGGAGATAACATCTTGGGCCAACTGATAACAAACAGACCCGAACTTTTCGACTCTGTAAGCGCAGAACAGGGAATCATTGATCATAAGGCCGTTGCAGCATCCCTGAATATGGAAGTAAATAGGAATATAAAAAAAGGGAGGAAGGTTTATCTGTTTAGCAAGAGTAATAGAAGGCAGATTTCAGACTACCTAACAGATCAAAACGAAAATTTCTATTCCGACACTGACAGTGTTGAGTGTTTATGGCAGGCACAGGGCACAGGACATATTTGGAGCGCTCTCGGAAGGCCTGTAGCTTCTCACTGCCCACATGGTCAGACTATTGTTGCACCGAGGGCACAATTTCAAGGCGTATGGTATTCACTTCCTTAGAGAACCACTTATCTCTGTGTATTTGATATTTCTTCTAGGAACGATATCATTCGATAATCGTGTTAATTGAGCTGTAGCAAACAACCACAGCCATTATTTGGAGCCGTTGTGGTCATGCATGGGGTTGAGTGGCGGCCTCCTGAAACTACCGATTCCACAATCGCAAATACAGCCTTGGGATCCAGACGCAAGCGAGATGTAATATCAGGAACGATAAACCGCAGTCGCAGAAAGCCATGAATTCCGACACGTGTTTGTAGAATTCTCTCCGTGTTACAGGAGCATTACACGATCGTCTCGCAAAGAACCAACATTCAAATGCGATTTCTGAACGAGAAACTGGCTGTGTCTGTTATATACAGAATGTACAAGAGACGGCAATCCTCCGACCTAACTCCTGCGATTGCTCTGAGATGCTAATCCTTTGCATATCCAAGCGTGTACTACACTTCATGCCAATTTGATGTTTGTTACATGCCGCCTTAATGGCGCTGCAGTTTTATTGTCGACCAGTATAGAAAATCGAAAGCAAAAGCTCGACTTGTGCGGACGACATCAGACAGATCGACCAAAGCGTGTGAACTGTATCCCAGAGCACCGAGCCGCGCGCGGTAACGTAGAGGACATTCGAATCCCAAGTGCTTTAGTTTGCTGAGTTTTGTTTTTGTTGAGCCGGCTGGCCGTCGAGCCGGTGAGTTGCTGGCGCGTGTATGGCGGCAGGGGGCGGCGTGGCGCCGTGTTCCTGTCTGTTCACGACTCCCGACTCCTGTTACACCGCATGACAAACGCGACCGGCCGGGAATATACCTCTCCTTTCACCTAGCCCACTGTCGAACTGCCCGCAGCCGGACCGGCATTTTAGGAACGATTTATAAGCTCTCGATTTATGGCCCGACTCGTATGTGGGACTTCCATTACCTTGTCAGAACTCATTGCGGCAGTACATGATAATATGCGGGGGCACTCTTGTGACGTCCGTAATACGAAAAATGTGTTCCCGCAGACTGTATATTCCCGCAAACGGATGGGTGGATGCGATGCACAGAGTGAATGTGTTTATGTGCTTTCCAAGCCAGCAACGGATACTGAGTGTCAAAACAACTCGGAAAGCTCTATGTGAACGTGAGTCCCATTTGCTGAGTTTTTATTGTGATTTTTCTGCTTCAAAGGTACAGTTTCTTACCACGACGTATGATGGTTTAGTTGACACCTATTTCTCGATCATAATTTTGCAATTAGATCTATACAATCTAGATACACATTCCACTATTATGATAGCCGAGCTGATTGCCATTTTGGAAACCCTGGTATTCACACAGACAGTCATCAACAATGATAGTACTTCAGCCCTACAACTGATTAGGAACCATTATACGAGGGCCACTCCAAAAGAAATGCACACTATTTTTGTAAACATACAGTTTTCATTCTGCATGTGTGAAAGTTTTGCAGTGTGTAGATAGATCCTTCCCGCTAGTTTTCAAACTTAGTTCACCCTGTTCCCGTGAGTGGCGCCGTCACAGCATGTCTTCAAGATGCCTGCTACACTTGACGTTCGTCAGAAGCAACGTGCTGTCATAGAATTCCTGTGCTGTGAAAACGAGACAGTGGGAAACATCCACAAGAGGCTGAAAAAGGTGTATGGAGATGCTTCTGTCGATCGCAGTACAGTTAGTCGGTGGGCAAGCATGTTACGTGATGAAAGCGGGCACGGCAATATTGAGGATTGTCCTCGCAGCGGCAGGCCTCGTACTGCACACACTCCAGACAACGTGCAGAGAGTTAACGAATTGGTGACTGATGACAGACGCATCACAGTGAACGAATTGTCACGCTACGTTGGGATAGGGGAAGGAAGTGTTCGCAGAATACTGAAAGTGTTGGCGTTAAAAAAGGTTTGTGCCAGGTGGGTTCCCAGTATGTTGACAGTGGCTCACAAAGAAACAAGAAAAACGGTATGCAGCGAACTTTTGGAACAATACGAGAATGGTGGAGATGAATTTCTTGGAAGAAATGTGACAGGTGATAAAACATGGCTCCATCATTTTTCACCAGAGACGAAGAGGCAATCAATGGAGTGGCATTTTGCAAATTCACCCAAGAAAAAAAAATCACAACCACACCTTCTGCTGGAAAAGTTATGGCTACGGTGTTTTTCGATTCCGAAGGACTCTTGCTTGTGGACATCATGCCAAGTGGAACCGCCATAAATTCTGATGCATATGTGACGACACTGAAGAAACTTCAAGCTCGACTGAGTCGTGTTCGACCACATCGGCAAAAGCAGGATGTTTTGCTGTTGCACGACAATTTACGGTCACATGTCAGTCAAAAAACCATGGAAGCGATCACAAAACTCGGATGCACAACACTGAAACATCCGCCTTACAATCCTGACCTGGCTCTATGTGACTATCAACACTTTGGGAAACTGAAAGACTCTCTTCGTGGAACAAGGTTTGAAGATGATGATGCCCTTGTGCACGCTGCCAAACAGTGGCTCTAACAGGTTTGTCCAGAATTTTACAGTGCGGATATATACAGACGCTGGTTCCAAGATGGCGTAAGGCAGTTGAGAGGGATGGAAATTATGTGGAGAAATGAAAATATTGTTCCTGTAGGATGTATCTACACACTGTAAAATTTTCAAACATGTAAAATAAGAGATGGATTCAAAAAGAAATAGTGTGCATTTCTTTTGGAGTGGCCCTCGTAATAGTTGTACTAACTCCATAATTGCAGCATTGATCAATGTTGTGTATCGGGTGCAGGGGAACTATCGCACCATCGTGACAGTATGGATGAAAGGCTACTCTGGGAAACCTACCAAAAGAAGCATCTCTACATGGGGCTATTAAGTATGATAAACTACCTCTCACAGATATAATACCCATTCTCAGAGAGCGGTTGCGTCGAGCTGGCAAGAGGGATGGTCGAGAACATCTAAAATCAAAAGCAATCACTACGCACCAATACATCACAAGATTCTAGGAGTACCATGGTGCAATAAGCACAAACATCGAGGAGTTTCACGACAGTTATACCACGGCTGAAGTTTAATCACCGGAAGTTCAACAAACATCTCTATCGACTCAACCTAAGCCAAGCCATATGTTTCTACAGCTTCAAATGGCTCTGAGCATTATGGGACTTAACATCTGAGGTCATCAGTCCCCTATAACTTAGAACTACTTATACCTAACTAACGTCACACACATCCATTCCCGAGGTAGAATTCGAACCTACGACTGTAGCGGTCGCGCGGTTCCAGACTGAAGCGCCTAGAACCGCTCGGCCATCTACAGCTTCCTTGGAACAGATATCGCATAAACATACTTGAAAGTAATCTCCGGGATCCTGCTCATCTGTCTCCAAGCAGCCTCAAAGCCTTGTTAACATCCAACGATATAGCGACGTATAAAATACTAAACGAATTCCTCTACAGTGGCAACGCCCCGGCATAGCTCCTACCATGCTCATCTAATGCTCTTGGTAATTATAAAAGCAGGGGACGACTAAAGCACAATTAACTCACTATATTCCCATGTGCTACTCAGCACGATATGCAACACTCAGCCTATAAATGTACGTCACTACGTACCTCCTACACGTATGTGTCTGAATACTAGTGTATCTCTACGTATGGTTGTTGTAACCAACTCTGGTTCTTGTATACTGCTCTCGTGTTCTATCTAGATGGCACTTACTGACCTGCAGAGATATTCAATTCTCCATCCGCAGATTTTGAAACAGTACTTAAAGGATATACAAAGGAACATTTTACTGCTAATTTAGATGCGTAGTCATAAATATGGATTAATATGGATTGCATTGAGAATATACTCAACTTGAACCAACACTGATTTAACATTTCTTATTGTGTTATCAGTAGGAGTATACGACTTAAACGTTTGTCTAAAGAAGCTGTAGTACTGCATAACATTTCCTATTTTGAGAGGACTTTATGAGCACGTTCCGAAAGGCAATAAACTAAACAAAATGTTTGCAATTCAACTACGGTTCTTTCCCCAGTTGGTATGCGAGGAACCCCACACTGCAAGAGCGACGATAGACCGGTGGCCTTTTCAGTCCTCAACAAGAAGAGTTCCTCGAGAACCTATTACTCAACCATGTCTCTCTTCCTGTATCCAGTATCTTCCTTTTAGGCTCATCAGAAGTGTGTAAACACAAAATAATATCAAGGTACTTAATTTTTAGAAACTGGTGTATTTAAGTTGTAAGAGTCTAACGTACGTGATGATTAAATACTTTGTTCCTGTGCACCCAGCTTATATTATACATAAAGAACATTTTGTTATACAGAATAACAAGTTATACTCATTTACGGAGGTTTTTGTGGTGTTCAATACTCTGAAACTGTCACGATTGTCTACAAGAATCGTTTGGCTCTGGATGCTGACTAACTGGTTGGATTAATTTGGTTATCACGTTCTTTATTGCGATTAACGCTTCTAAATTGAGGAGATTTTACATAAAGAGCATTTTATGGATAGTGAATAATTTGTATTCTTAATAGTGATCACTATGTTCTTTACTGTGTTTGATACTCAAAACTTTTACACCAAAAGAGCATTTCGTTATGTGTATTACACAACTGTTTAAGTTAAACCTTAGCCATGCTGTGGGATTTAAGGTTCTCCTTGCAGAGAACAGCGTTCATGGGTCGTATTTTCAAGCTATGTGGCTTTAAGAGGACGTGGATAATACGACTAACGACAGGCGAAAGTTCTCATAAAAAATCTGGTGTCACTAATACATTTATTACGCAGGCAACACTATCTCTAAGATATACTGACACATTCCCACACATTTCTATACAATCCAGAAAGGTTGTTAATATGTCGCAGCTCGCAGCAGAAAAATCTCCGTTGATATCGTATCACTAACAGCATATCCAGACACTCCGGGATGATGATGGCATTGAAACAGAGGATGACACGCGTAAAGCTGACTTTGTATTCTTTTCATGTTTCGCACACTGAGTGGTTAATTGAATTGAAACTCATTGTAATCTTTATTTGCATTGTAGTGCTTTATTGCTGCTTTGGTCTGAAACATCACAAGACTTTTCCTTCTGAGTCCCTCAGCACGTAAGTGCATACTTTTTCTTTCCCAATCGTTACTAAGGTCAAGCTTATTTCAGTATGCAAAATCTTTCTTATATTTCATTGGTTTTTAATCCTACTACATAGCATTGTTGTCCGCTTCTGTAGCTCGGTGGTTCGCGTGTCTGGTTGATGTGCGGATGACCAGGTTTCGACTCCCGGTAGTGCCAGCGACTTTTCCTTGCTGGGAGAAATGGTGCGATGGGCACGCGCCTCGTGAAGCCAATTGAGCAGCCGCTTGAATGAGAAGCATCGGCTCCAAGATCAATACAGTCGACTATGACCGTAGAACAGTGTGCTGAGCCTCGCCCTACGTACCGCATCCAATGACGCCACTGGCAGCGAATGACACGGCGGTCTGTCGGTTCCGATTGACCCAGACGGGCCAGAACGCAAATCTTTGCTGCATAACCCGACTGAAGGAAATAATGTTCTACAATACTACTTCGCGATACAGACCTAAATAACCCTTTACAGACACTGGAATTGGTTTTCAGTCATCCGTACTTCTGTGATTCACACTATGAGTTTGATGCTGAATTATGTGATTACACTTAAATTGATAATGAATCTAAATCTCATGTGCCTTCCGATGGACTTCCTGAAGGGAGTGATGGCAAAACCAAATTTTACATTGTAAAAATCATATTTGAAAATGGTGTAACATACCGTGTGTAAGTCATGTGTCCGAATTCTAGGTGAAAATATTATTGTTCATCTTTCAGGACTCAAAGGTGTTACCAGGAACGTTGAAACTGCAAGTACTTTGAAAGCCTGGCATTTGTTTGTTTCTGATGCCGCAAGCACAGAAACGTTCAGGGGACTACGCCCATGTTAGGCAAAATAGTTGGATTTATTGAGTGAAATGCTTTTACTTGGCTTTTCTGTTTGTGAAGATGTGTGAAGTCAGGTCAAGAAGATGTGGCATTGTTTACTTCGAACGGGCGTGGTGGGGACATATTTTGTGTGAGCGAAGTCAGGTCAAGAAGATGTGGCATTGTTTACTTCGAAGGGGACTGGCAGGTTCAAATGGTGCAAATGGCTCTGAGCACTATAGGACTTAACATCTATGGTCATCAGTCCCCTAGAACTTAGAACTACTTAAACCTAACTAACCTAAGGACATCACACAACACCCAGTCATCACGAGGCAGAGAAAATCCCTGACTCCGCCGGGAATCGAACCCGGGAACCCGGGCGTGGGAAGCGAGAACGCTACCGCACGGCCACGAACTGCGGACGGATTGGCAGGGACATATCTTGTGTGACCATGAGCATTCGCTCATTGCTTCATAGTACCTCCTCTGAGATTAATAATATGATACTCTGTTCAAACGTTCCTAATTTTTTTTTTTTACGATGCATCTGGATCAGGGAATGGAAAGCTTGACATGGTTAACGCAACTCCGGGAAGGTTGGGTTTGACAGCCGGATCACCCACGGAGCTATTATTCAGTACTCAGGTAAATCAGTAAGTGACCAATTGTAATGTTTTCTGCCAGACTGAACATTCTGAGGTCAACAGTGTCATTATTCCGAGGTTCAGAGAGAAGATCTGATTCAGCAACATATCAGAGGCGGAGAGCTGATACGTGCGAGGAATGGTATGCACATTTGTCGAATAAGTAATTCGGAGCACATCTTCATTCAAGACGCACAGAAAATCAAGATCTGAAATGTTCGCAAATCATGCAGACAGCCTTATAACAACCAGAAACCTGTGCGAATAATGCGAGGAACCGATCGCACATTTACGGGGCAAGTAAACTTCAGCATATCCCCAGTCAACACGCATAAGAATCTGAAGCGTGCGCAACACATGCAGACAGATAAACAGAAAAAGGTGCCGAATGTGCCGCATTTTTTATTGTACCCGATATGTTCATTTTGTGGCTGGAAACTGCAGTTAGTTTGGTCCAATCAAAAATTATATTTTACGTTTTTCTCATGTCTTCATATAACAAATAATTTTATTGTATTTGCTAACTATTATTTGATTTTGCATTTTTGAAGTCTGTGAAACCGCATAAGCGGGGTAGCGCAGTGGCTAGCACACTGGACTCACATTCTGGAGGACTACGGCTCAAACCAGAATCCAGGCATCGTGATTTAGGTTTTCGTTAGTTCCCTGAATTACTAAAGGAAAATGGCGAGATGGTTGCTTCGGAACGGCACGGCCGTTTAGCTTCTCCATCCATCCCTAATGCTAGCTTGTGCTCCGTCTCTAATGACCTCGATGTCGGCCGTTGTACACTACTCTTCTCCTCCTCCTCTGTCCTCATCCACAGACCAAAGGACAAAAACAAAACCATAACGTCCTAGTTCCATCGTCTTCTTTACAATTCCGCGAACATCTTAGTTTCGTACGCAGACAGGCATTTCCCACACCAAACCAAATTTATTACTGAAGAAAATAACAAATAACAGCACTCAAACATGTCCTTATTATTCTTATATTGTTTTAGGAGCAGACCTGCAGTCGCCCTTTGCGACGGAGCTGCAACGGCGTTCCCAATGACTATGTGAGATCAGCATATTTTGCCTTCTTCCAAAGCATCATCTCTTATGGAATTTTACTGTGGGGTAGTAGCTGTCATGTAAATGACATTTTACTTTTACAGAAGAAAGTAATAAGAATAATAACGGATTCTAATAAAACAGAACATTGTAAACCTCTGTTTATTAAATTGCAGTGTCTTACAGTAGTAAACATATTCATCTATAATGTTTTAATGTACATTAGAAACAATGTGTCTAATTTTGTGTTGAGAAGTGATATTCATAGCCATAATACTAGAAACAGAACCATATCATAGATTATCAAAATCGCATAACTCTTACCTAGTTCTTGGACTAAGGATGTTTAATAGACTAAGTGCCGACTTTAAAGAACTGCCTGTAAATATCTTTAAAGCTAAATTATACAAGCTACTAGTGAACAATCCGTTTTACTCCATTCATGAATTCTTTGAAGATGAAAATACTGTATTCTAACGTGTACCTATTTTATGTAAACCAATTCACTTCGATATAGTAGTTTATGTAGAAATATATGCTCTTGACTTTGTCTATTGCTGCAATCAGCCGAACGTCAGTAAAATTATTATTATTATTATTATTATTATTATCAGAGAGAAGGTATCACTCAAATGAGAAATCACCTAGACATTGTCCAGCGAGTTTGCGCGGAGGAAAAGATATTCAGTTTGTATTCGGGAGATGTAGTGCTCAAATTCCTGTGTGCCAGTCCTAGCATCCAGGTATTACGTGGTTTCCACAAATCTCTACAGGCGATTGCTTGCAATGTTCTTTTAGATATGCTACGACCGATGTCCTTTCCCTTCTTGTCCATCCCGAGTTAGCACTGTATCTGTACTGGTCTCGATGTTAGAACTTCAACCTCTTATTTTTCATCGTCCTTTCTACACTTTAATTATTCCAATAAGGCAGAAACACGACCACTCCAAATGTGACAGTCCAATAGCAGTATTTACTTCAGCTCTGGCAGAATCAGAGTATTTACTGCTGGATGCTGTTGCAGAATCGGCAACCTTATAAATACAGTCACAGTATGCCAGGACAGCAAAGATTAAGCATCGTGCAGCGCCTTGTCGCCCCACGAACATTCATTCCGGCGAGTCTGCCTCGGATTCCCCTAGAACGACCATTCATTACTGTGAGGTCACATGAATCACTAATCGCCGCCCGCGGCCCCTCTGCTGAAGGAAAGGACAAGAAACATTATAGTTTAACGTTCCGTCAACAGCGAGGTCGTTAGAGAAAGAGCACAAGCTCGGATTACGAGAGGATCGGGTAGAAAATCGGCCAAACCTAAATCGGGAAACCTAAATTAGGATGACCGGTCGCGGATTTGAACAGTCGCCCTCCTGAATCTACGAGGTGCATTCAAGTTCTAAGGCCTCCGATTTTTTTTTTTTTCTAATTAACTACTCACCCGAAATCGATGAAACTGGCGTTACTTCTCGACGTAATCCCCCTGCAGACGTACACATTTTTCACAACACTGACGCCATGATTCCATGGCAGCGGCGAAGGCTTCTTTAGGAGTCTGTTTTGACCACTGGAAAATCGCTGAGGCAATAGCAGCACGGCTGGTGAATGTACGGCCACGGAGAGTGTCTTTCATTGTTGGAAAAAGCCAAAAGTCACTAGGAGCCAGGTCAGGTGAGTAGGGAGCATGAGCAATCACTTCAAAGTTGTTATCACGAAGAAACTGTTGCGTAACGTTAGCTCGATGTGCGGGTGCGTTGTCTTGGTGAAACAGCACACGCGCAGCCCTTCCCGGACGTTTTTGTTGCAGTGCAGGAAGGAATTTGTTCTTCAAAACATTTTCGTAGGATGCACCTGTTACCGTAGTGCCCTTTGGAACGCAATGGGTAAGGATTACGCCCTCGCTGTCCCAGAACATGGACACCATCATTTTTTCAGCACTGGCGGTTACCCGAAATTTTTTTGGTGGCGGTGAATCTGTGTGCTTCCATTGAGCTGACTGGCGCTTTGTTTCTGGATTGAAAAATGGCATCCACGTCTCATCCATTGTCACAACCGACGAAAAGAAAGTCCCATTCGTGCTGTCGTTGCGCGTCAACATTGCTCGGCAACATGCCACACGGGCAGCCATGTGGTCGTCCGTCAGCATTCGTGACACCCACCTGGATGACACTTTTCGCATTTTCAGGTCGTCATGCAGGATTGTGTGCACAGAGTCCACAGAAATGCCAACTCTGGAGGCGATCTGTTCAACAGTCATTCGGCGATCCCCCAAAACAATTCTCTCCTCTTTCTCGATCATGTCGTCAGACCGGCCTGTGCGAGCCCGAGGTTGTTTCGGTTTGTTGTCACACGATGTTCTGCCTCCATTAAACTGTCGCACCCACGAACGCACTTTCGAC
The DNA here is from genome assembly GCF_021461385.2 of Schistocerca piceifrons. Taxonomy (NCBI): domain Eukaryota; kingdom Metazoa; phylum Arthropoda; class Insecta; order Orthoptera; family Acrididae; genus Schistocerca; species Schistocerca piceifrons. The sequence goes on from NC_060149.1 coordinate 135,836,028, forward strand.
ACAGCCATAACTCCATCACCACATGTCTCCTTCAACTGTCGATGAATTTCAATTGGTTTCACACCACGCAAATTCAGAAAATGAATGATTGCACGCTGTTCAAGTAAGGAAAACGTCGCCATTTTAAGTATTGAAAACAGTTCTCATTCTCGACGCTGGCGGTAAAATTCCATCTGCTGTACGGTGCTGCCATCTCTGGAACGTATTGACAATGAACGCGGCCTCATTTTAAAACAATGCGCATGTTTCTATCTCTTTCCAGTCCAGAGAAAAAAAATCGGAGGCCTTGGAACTTGAATGCACCTCGTACTTCCAGAGTGCAGCCCCTGCAACGTCTCGCTCGTTCCGTTGACTGATTCATGTTCGTAGCTGCTGGCCACCGAAGCTTATTTGCCCCTGGCAGTTCGTTTACGCTCTGTGGTAACAGTTTGTGTCTTGACGTCATTCAGACGTACTTCAATAGACTCCGGAAGACAGTCCTTACAAACGAAAGATCTGACACTCGACTTGCTGTTAGCCGCCGCGCTGGCTTAGCATTCATTACCTATCTTCTGCTAAGCCCCGTGCGTCATGTTACAGCCAAAAAAATTGATCTTTCGTGTCATCGACTTTTATCCTAAAAAATGAAAACTTCGCGCAGCACCTAGATGCTGTACGCCTTGTTCATACTAGGACGGGCTACAGTTTTATTTGTGACATTATTTGAAGCAACATTATTTTTAAGACTTTTTCTGCTTATTCAGTACTTCATCAATGATAAAAGAGAGAGACACAAATTCATCTAACAAAGAACTTGTAGTTTCTGAAACGTGTTGCAAGCAGAGTGATAACTAGGAATTGAGATAAACCGCCAGTGTAGGCTATTTGGTTGTACAGCCTGTTTCAAAACGATACCGGAAATATCGAGCTAGTGAAAATCTAGCCTTAAGAAACAAACTGAGTGGCACTGGTTACCATAGAAAACATGGGAACCGAAACGTACCAGCACGCAACCTGAGCAGTACTTGTCTCCCTCTTCTAGAAATGTACAGGTTTTTATAGATGTATGGGCAGCCATGCGTATTTTCAGGCCCTTGATGAGAAGAATAATGCTGTAAGAATAGTGCAAGACGAGGTTGCAAAAATGACCAATACCTGGATAATAATTTTCTGTAACTCATAATTATCTCTAATCAGTCTCTTTTGTCCTTCTTTCACTGCTTCCCTTGCCGTTCCTTCCGTAATTCCCCTGTATTAAATCTCCTGATCTCTGCTAGACACGCCATCTTTATTGAAGTTAAGTATCTTGTGAAGCTTAGTACTATTGGAAAGCTCACATAGCTTAACTTTCTATACCTGAGAACTGGGGATGGCCACTCGCAGAATTTTCAAGAAGCAAGGTTTCACTGTAAATCCACATATTTTTGATCCTCTAGAAGTCTAGAGTTTATCTCTTGCGAATTTTTGTTAAAAATTCTCTTGAGTCAGTATTTAGCTCAGTTTCGCCATTTACAGTGTCAGCAATTTCTCTTTTTCTCCTTGCAGAGAACAGCGTTCATGGGTCGTATTTTCAAGCTATGTGGCTTTAAGAGGACGTGGATAATACGACTAACGACAGGCGAAAGTTCTCATAAAAAATCTGGTGTCAAATGGCTCTGAGCACTATGGGACTTAATCTGGTGTCACTAATACGTTTATTACGCAGGCAACACTATCTCTAAGCTATACTGACACATTCCCACACATTTCTATACAATCCAGAAAGGTTGTTAATATGTCAAAGCTCGCAGCAGAAAAATCTCCGTTGATATCTTATCACTAGCAGCATATACAGACATTCCGGGATGATGATGGCATTGAAACAGAGGATGACACGCGTAAAGTTGAAATACTAAACACCTTTTTCCAAAGCTGTTTCACAGAGGAAGACCGCACTGCAGTTCCTTCTCTAAATCCTCGCACAAACGAAAAAATGGCTGACATCGAAATAAGTGTCCAAGGAATAGAAAAGCAACTGGAATCACTCAACAGAGGATAGTCCACTGGACCTGACGGGATACCAATTCGATTCTGCACAGAGTACGCGAAAGAACTTGCCCCCCTTCTAGCAGCCGTGTACCGCAAGTCTCTAGAGGAACGGAAGGTTCCAAATAGTTGGAAAAGAGCACAGGTAGTCCCAGTCTTCAAGAAGGGTCGTCGAGCAGATGCGCAAAACTATAGACCTATATCTCTGACGTCGATCTGTTGCAGAATTGTAGAACAAGTTTTTTGCTCGAGTATCATGTCGTTTTTGGAAACTCAGAATCTACTCTGTAGGAATCAACATGGATTCCGGAAACAGCGATCGTGTGAGACCCAACTCGCTTTATTTGTTCATGAGACCCAGAAAATATTAGATACAGGCTCCCAGGTAGATGCTATTTTTCTTGACTTCCAGAAGGCGTTCGATACAGTTCCGCACTGTCGCCTGATAAACAAAGTAAGAGCCTACGGAATATCAGACCAGCTGTGTGGCTGGATTGAAGAGTTTTTAGCAAACAGAACACAGCATGTTGTTCTCAATGAAGAGACGTCTACAGACGTTAAAGCAACTTCTGGCGTGCCACAGGGGAGTGTTATGGGACCATTGCTTTTCACAATATATATAAATGACCTAGTAGATAGTGTCGGAAGTTCCATGCGGCTTTTCGCGGATGATGCTGTAGTATACAGAGAAGTTGCAGCATTAGAAAATTGTAGCGAAATGCAGGAAGATCTGCAGCGGATAGGCACTCGGTGCAGGGAGTGGCAACTGACCCTTAACATAGACAAATGTAATGTATTGCGAATACATAGAAAGAAGGATCCTTTATTGTATGATTATATAATAGCGGAACAAACACTAGTAGCAGTTACTTCTGTAAAATATCTGGGAGTATGCGTGCGGAACGATTTGAAGTGGAATGATCATATAAAATTAATTGTTGGTAAGGCGGGTACCAGGTTGAGATTCATTGGGAGAGTCCTTAGAAAATGTAGTCCATCAACAAAGGTGGTGGCTTACAAAACACTCGTTCGACCTATACTTGAGTATTGCTCATCAGTGTGGGATCCGTACCAGATCGGGTTGACGGAGGAGATAGAGAAGATCCAAAGATGAGCGGCGCGTTTCGTCACAGGGTTATTTGGTAACCGTGATAGCGTTACGGAGATGTTTAACAAACTCAAGTGGCAGACTCTGCAAGAGAGGCGCTGTGCATCGCGGTGTATCTTGCTGTCCAGGTTTCGAGAGGGTGCGTTTCTGGATGAGGTATCGAATATATTGCTTCCCCCTACTTATACCTCCCGAGGAGATCACGAATGTAAAATTAGAGAGATTAGAGCGCGCACGGAGGCTTTCAGACAGTCGTTCTTCCCGCGAACCATACGCGACTGGAACAGGAAAGGGAGGTAATGACAGTGGCACGTAAAGTGCCCTCCGCCACACACCGTTGGGTGGCTTGCGGAGTATAAATGTAGATGTAGAGGAAACTATGCTAATCTTAATTGATTTTGCAGTTTACAACACCTTGCTACCTACTGCCACGCGTAAGTGGTCTTATTGAGAATCGCGGGCCCACTGAAATACCTCATCGCACGGCGTCTTAAAATGATGTAATAGAGTTTGCTCGGCTTCACTTCGACGCCTTGGGACGTTATACATTTGGTCTTCCGTACGACTATAAATACTTTAAGTTATGAGGAATTTAACAAACTACAGCTCTTCTGTTTGGAGGTTCTCCCGTATTTCCCATCAGCAAGCGATTCCGTTTTGCACAAAAATTTTTGATTAAGCTAAAGCGTTCTTTGCGCTTAATTTTAGGTGCCTCCCTTTACATGTATATGATTCACGAATCAGTATATTTCTACTCAACAAGACTACACAAATAATTCTGGAAAAAAACTGATGTGACCAGAAACATTACAAATTTCGATCCTCAGACATTAGATACCGTCTACAATATCACGAAGTTTTTATTTTCATTTTGAAATACTTTGTATACAAGGAGCGCAAGAAGGGTTATACCATACAGTTGCGAGACTGAAAATGTAAAAGTCATGTTATCGTCCAGATAACTGCTTCTTCTGCAATCTTAGACTTAATAACATGGAAGATAAAACTTATGACTTGCTAGACCATGCTATAATGAGTAGGGAACGGATTTTTAGGTAAATAAATATTTTTGGCTTATAGATAAAAAACTGCGGCTAAGCCAGACGTTCCCTTAAGAGCAGACTTTAATCGTACACGAAAGTGTATTTCACATAAAAATACAAATTCTTGTAGTATTTTATGTAAATAAATATTTTAAGTAATTCTGCTAAGACACTTAATTTGTCACTTTTATTTGTTATAATTTTCAAATTTAACAAAAGAATCTCGTATTGTCATATTATGAGAACGCAATTTGAATGAACTCCACTCGTAAATGTACTGCGTAGGGAGTGACCTCCACCATACGCGCTGCTCACTGTCTGAAAGGGGAGTCCCTTATGTATGATGTGGTCTGATGACGCAATGTACATAACAGTCTTCAATCAGCCCTCGTCTTCAGAACGAAATTTTCACTCTGCAGAGGAGTGTGCGCTGATATGAAACTTCCTGGCAGATTAAAACTTTGTGCCGGACCGAGAATCGAACTCGGGACCTTGGACCAGATGGTAGAGCACTAGCCCGTGAAATGCAAAGGTCACGAGTTCAATTCTCGGTGCGGAACACAGTTTTAATCTGCCAGGAAGTTTTTTAACCCTCGTTTTGTTTAAAGCAGAGCGTTTATACAATATGGTATCTTAAGTGAAGTGATTGGCGATATAATGCCGAAAGTAAACTCAAGTGTTCGTTCTCGTTTGCAACAATACGTTACTGAGTTTAGTGGCGCCTTACAAATGATGGAATAATTCTATCGTGTCAAAAATGTGGGAAATCGATAAATGCAGCTCAGCGATCACACATTTTGCAGCATTCGCCAGGTAGTAACCATAGAATGGCCGCTTCACGAACAGCTCCTAGACATTTACATAGGTCTGCAACTAAAAAACTCCGTAGGATTTTTTAACATTTTCTTATAGATTTTGACCTCCCAAAAACAGGAAAAATATTCAAAAAATTTGATCACATAGGTTTTTATGTACATTGCAGTACCTATGTTCATTAGCAATAAACCTATGTGGTTTTTTTTTAATTTAATAACTATTAAAATTATATCAATTATAATTGATAAAATGAACTTAAATTTAAAAAAATTAGAATGTTAACTATTCTTTGTTACCACTTGCAGGTTTTACCGTGAAGTCCTGGGCGCCAGAAGCAAGTGCAAACAATCTTATTGTTCAGCTTTATCGTGTTGCGACAAGTCAAATGACGATTTGTATCTCGCATGAAATGAAGAGAAACTCTCAGTAGACATATTGCTATTCAAGTGAACAGTGCTGTTGTTTCTGTCTAGTCATGGCTACAAGAGGTTGTGTTATTTCTCCAAACAGTTTTTGTTATATCTGTGGTGAATACACCATTAAAAGTCAACAGAGAAACATCAGTGATTTCTTGAGGAAAGTTTATTTTGATTACTTTAAACTAAAACTTGGTGATCAAGATAAACCATGGGCCACGGATAAGGTGTGTAGAAGATGTGAAGAAGATCTTCGTTTGTGGTTTAAGGTTAAGAAAAATGCATTTCGATTTGGAATTCCTATGATATGGCGTGAGCAGAAAAACCATACCACTGATTGCTACTTCTGTTCAGTTGACGTAAAGGGATTCAATTCAAAAAACAAAAGAAGCATCAGTTATCCTAACCTTGACGCAGCTATACGTCCAGTGCCCCATAGCTCTGAAATACCTATCCCACAACCACCTTCCACTTTGGATGAATACCCGAGTGAGTTGGAGGACGGAGTTACGTTACCTCCTCAGGGTGAATCAAGCTCAGATTTTTCTTCAGACGAAGATGAACGGCCTTAACTATTTTCTCAAAGTGAGCTCAATGATCTAGTAAGAGATTTAGGTCTTTCAAAAGATGAATCCGAACTGCTAGGTTCCAGATTAAAAAATAAAAACCTTTTATCATTTGGCACCTCATTTTCATGGTACAGACACCGAGAAAAAGAATTTACCCAGTTTTTCTCAAAAGAAGGAAATTTAGTTTTTTGCAATGATGTGGAAGGACTTCTGGATGGCCCCTATTCATTGAGTCATCCAAAGCTAGTCTTAAAGTAGTAGTATTGCACAATGGAAATAAATTTTCATCGCTTCCGATGAGACATTCTGTGCATATGGACGAAAATTATAATGATTTGGCCACTATCCTGGAAAAAATAAAATATCAGGACCGTCAATGGATGGTTTGAGGGGACTTCAAAACACTCATGATGCTTTTGGGTGAGTAGGCACCCTATACTAAATACCCATGCTTCTTATGCTTGTGGAATAGTAGAGCCAGAGAACAGCACTGGACTAAAAGTGATTGCCCACCCCGAGAAACTTTAAAACCTGTAGAGAAAAATGTTATCAATACTACTTTGGTACCACCAGAAAAGGTTTTGTTGCCCCTCTCCATATCAAATTGGGGTTGATGAAACAATTCGTAAAATCGCTGGAAAAGGATTGGGACTGATTTAAATATCTATGTGCAAAGTCTCGAAGTTGTCAGAAGCAAAGTTGAAAGAGAGAGTTTTCACTGGCCCCGACATAAGAAAACTTTTAACCGACACCCTATTTGTGGAAAGTATGAAGGAGAAGGAAAAAGAAGCTTGGGTATCGTTCAAGGTAGTAGTCCGAAAGTGTTTGGGAAATACTAAGGATCCTGAATACAAAACCATTGTTCAACGGATGCTAGCAGCATACGAAGCTCAAGAGTGCAAGATGAGCTTGAAGGTCCATTTTTTACACTCCCACATAGACAGTTTTCCTGAAAAGTTGGGAGCTTAGGGTGAAGAACAGGGGGAACGGTTTCACCAGAATATCCGTGATGTCGAGAGACTGTACCAAGGAAGATGGGATGTCCTTATGCTTGCTGACTACTGTTGGATGCTTAAGCGGGAAACTAAAGAGGGAAATAGGAAAAGAACTCGGCGAAGTATCAAGGAAAAGAAGAAAAGGTTTCATAAAACCATGAAAAAGTATAATATTGATACTATATGTAAAAAATAAACGAGTGTTTTTACAAATTTTTTGTGTTTGAATTTGCAAAAATGCCTTATGTGATAGAAAAAATGGACATCACTTCTGAAATAAGCGCATTCTAAAACATATAATTCAGTGAAAATATCTCACGCAACTGACAAAAAATTTTTTTTGCAGATCTGTATTATTTTTAGGAGAAGCAGCTTCCTCTTCACATACACTAGTTTCAAAATGTTACGAATATGCAGATTTATGAAACAGTTTTGTTTCCTGTGATGTTCCTTTATACAAACCGAGACGTCCAGCGCTCAGAAATGTTCTTACGAAGTACACAAGTTTTGGAACACCAGTAGAATCAATTGTATGTACCTGCCTATTAAGAAGAAATGCTAAGAGTGATTAGAGCAGAATGTGACAATAAAAAAAATGCGTAAGCATTGACGAATTACCAGATTCGAGCGGTAAGAAAGTGGAAAATGCTGTGGTAGGTGAGTTCGAAACTGTTGAAACAGTTTCCAAGCGGTGTTTTCTAGTAGCATGTAAAGGAGTACCAGCATCGAATCTTGAAACAACGATTCGCTTATTCAATGAATCTCTGCAACTATTATGGCCGAATGGGCTGAAATCTGATAGCGTTTATTCTTAGTTATGGATACTGCTCCATATATGAAGAAGGCATCGAAATGCCTTCCTTCAAGCTTCCCACACACGATATACTTATCTTGTACAGTATGTGGTTCACACAGATTATGTGGACAGATACTTGCATTGTAACCTTAAGAGGACAAATTGATCTCAAAAGGCTAAAAGGTCCTTATGAAAGCGCCAAGAGCTGATTTGCTTAGCGCCAAAAATTCAAATCTTGCACTTACGTCTAGACCCGTAGTTACTAGTTGAGGGACATGAATGGAAACAACAGTGTATTATGCAAACAATTTTGAAAATTTTAAATCGGTGATTGATGAACTAAATAAGAATTACGTTTCTGCTATTCAAATTCTTCAGAACTTACTCAACGTCACTACACTAAAAAGATGAACTGCCTTACATATCAGCAAGTTTGAAATTTTTGTTTCACTCTTTCAAAAAATAAGAAACGTCAACCAGCTTTTTGACAGAGACAGTTAATGAAGTTCATGACGTTGTGGCTGTGCCCTGTTGTAATGTTTTGTAGTCCCAGGCTGGCTGAGGTGAGGGTAGGTGGCCGGTTTCCTCCCACTACAACACAAAATGCACATGTCGTTAAGATACACTTTACTACAGCAACCAATTGAGTACTTAACTTCACTGATGTCCAATCCAAAGATCTGTGGTTAACAGTAATCAAATAAGATGTACTAATTCTGCAATCTTACCCATATCCATATCACAACTACACCGAAGCACCAAAGAAACTGGTGTAGGCATGCGTATTCAAATACAGGGATATGTAAACAGGTAGAATACGGCGCTGCGGTCGGCAACGCCTGTATGCCTGTAAGACAACAAGTATCTGGTGCAGTCGTTAGATCGGTTACTGCTGCTACAATGGGGGGCTATCAATATTTAAATAAGTTTGAACGTGGTCTTATAGTCGGCGCACGAGTGATGGGACACAGCGTCTCCGAGGTAGCGATGAAGTGGGGATTTTGCCGTACGATCATTTCACGAGTGTACCGTGAATTTTTTAGGAATCCGTTGAAATATCAAATCTCTGACATCGCTAGGGCCAGAAAAAGATCCTGCAAGAACGGGACCAACGACGACTGAAGAGAATTGTTCAACGTGATAGTAGTACAACCTTTCCGTAAACTGCTGCAGATTTCAATGTTGGGCCATCAACCAATGTCAGCGTGCGAAGCATTCAACGATACATCATCGATATGGGCTTTCGGAGCCGAAGGCACATGAGTGTACTCTTGATGACTGCACGATACAAAGCATTACGCCTCTCCTGGGCCCATCAACAGCGACATTGACCGGTTGATGACTGGGAACATGTTGTCTCGTTTCAAATTGCAGAGAGCGGATGGACGTGTACGGCTATGAAGACAACTTCATGTATCCATGGAGCCTGCATGTCAGCAGGGTACTGTTCAAGTTGGTGGAGGCTCCATAATGGTGTGGGGCGTGTGCAGTTGGAGTGATATGGGACCGCTGATACGTCTAGATACGGCTCTGACAGGTGAAACGTACGTAAGCATCCTGTGTGGTCATCCGTATCCATTCATGTCCATTGTGCATTCCGACAGACGTGGGCAATTCCAGCAGGACAATGCAACACCCCACACTTCCAGACTTACTACAGAGTGGCTGCAGGAAAACTATTCTGAATTAAAGCACTTCCTCTGGCCACTAAACGCCCCAGCCATGAACATTATTGAGCATATCTGGCATGTCTTGCAACGATCTGTTCTACATATACATAAATACTCTGCAAATCACATTTAAGTGCCTGGTAGAGGCTTCATCGAACCACATTCCCAATAATTCTCTATTATTCCACTCTTTAACAGCGTGCGGAAGAAAACGAACACCTATATCTTTCCGTGCGAGCACTGATTTCCCTTATTTTATTATGATGATCGTGTATCCGTATGTAGGTCGACATCAGCAAAATATTTTCGCGTTAGGAGGAGAAAGCTGGTGATCGAAATCTCATGAGAAGATTCCGTCCAACGAAAAACGCTTTTGTTTTAATAATGTCCACCCCAAAATCTGCATCATTTCAGTGACACTCTCTACCCTATTTCTCTACAATACAAAACGTGCTGCCCTTCTTTGAGCTTCCTCAATGTAATCCCTCAATCCTATCTGGTAAGGATCGCACACCGCGCAACAGTACTCCAAAAGAGGACGGACAAGCGTAGGGTACGCGGTCTTCTTAGTAGGTCTGTTACATTTTCTAAGTGTCCTGCCAATAAAATTTTCTACGCGTTCCTTCCAATTTAAGTTGTTCGTAATTGTAATACCTAGGTATTTATTTGAATTAACGGCTTTTAAATTAGACTGATTCATCGTGTAACCGAAGTTTAACGAGTTTCTTTTAGCACTCATGTGGATGACCTCACACTTTTCGTTATTTAGGGTCAATTGCCACTTTTCACACCATTCAGATATCTTTTCTAAATCGTTTTTCAGTTTGTTTTGATCTTCTGATGACTTTATTAGTCGATAAACGACAGCGTCATCTGCAAACAACCGAAAAAGGCTGTTCAGATTGTCTCCTAAATCGCTTAGATGAATAAGGAACAGCAAAGGGCCTATAACATTACCTAGGGGAACGCCACAAATCACATCCGTTTTACTCGATGAATTTCCGTCAGTTACTACGAACTGTGACCTCTGTGACAGGAAATCACAAATCCAATCACATAGCTGAGGCGATATTCCATAAGCACGCAATTTCACTACTAACCGCTTGTGTGGTACAGTGTCAAAAGCCTTCCGGAAATCCAGAAATACGGAATCGATCTGAAATCCCTTGTCAACAGCACTCAACACTTCATGTGAATAGAGAGTTAGTTGTGTTTCACAGTAACATTGTTTTCTAAACCCATGTTAACTGTGTGTCAATAGACCGTTTTCTTTGAGATAATTCATAATGTTCGAACACAACAGATGTTCTAAAATCCTGCTGCATATCGACGTTAACGAAATGGGCCTGTAGTTTAGTGGATTACCCCTACTACCTTTCTTGAACATTGGTGTGACCTGTGCAACTTTCCAGTCTTTGGGTACGGATCTTTCGTCAAGCGAACGGTTGTATATGATTGTTAAGTATGGAGCTAATGCATGAGCATACTCCGAAAGGAACCTAATTTGTATACAGTCTAGACCAGAAGACTTGCTTTTATTAAGTGATTAATTTGCTTCACTACTCTGAGCATATTTACTTCTACGTTACTCATTTTGGCAGATGTTCTCGATTCGAATTCTGGAATATTTACTTCTTTTCTTTTGTGAAGGCATTTTGGAAGACTGTGTTTAGTAACTTTGCTTTGGCAGCACTGTCTTCGATAGTATCTCCATTGCTATCGCACAGAGAAGGCATTGATTGATTCTTGCCGCTAACATACTTTACATACGACCAGAATCTCTTTGGATTTTCTGCCAGGTTTCGAGACAAGAATTCGTTGTGGAAACTGTTATAGGCATCTCGCATTGAAGTCCGCGTTCAATTTCGAGCTTCTGTAAAAGAACGCCAATCTTGGGGATTTTTGCGTCTGTTTAAATTTGGCATGTTTGTTTCGTTGTTTCTGCAACAGTGTTCTCACCCGTTCTGTGTACCAAGGAGGATCAGCTCCGTCGTTTGTTAATTTGTTTGGTATAAATCTCTCAGTTGCTGCCGATACTATTCTTTGAATTTAAGCCACATCTGGTCTACACTGTATATTATTAATTTGGAATTAGTGGAGATTGTCTCTTAGGAAGGCGTCAAGTGAATTTTTATCTGCTTTTTTGCATAGGCATGTTTTTCGCTTATTTTTCGAGTATTTGGGGATTACAATATTCAATCTCGCTGCGACAACTCTGTGTTCACTAATCCCTGAATCGGTTTTGATGCTGGTTATTAATTCAGGATTATTTGTTGCTAAGAGGTCAAATGTGTTTTCACAACCTTTACTATTCGTGTGGGCTCATGAACTAACTGCTCGAAATAATTTTCAGAGACTGCGTTCAGCACAATTTCGGATGATATTTTATGCGTACCTCCGGAATTAAACATGTATTTTCGCCAACATATCGAGGGTAAATTAAAGTCACCACCAACAATTATCGTATGAGTCGGGCACGTGTTTGAAATCAAACTCAAGATTTCTTTGAACCTTTCAGCAACTGTATCATCTGAATTGGGAGGTCGGTAAAAGGATCCAATTATTATTTTATTCCAGTTGCCAACAATGACCTCTGCCTATACTAACTCACAGGAACTATCTACTTCAATTTCTCGAAAATATAAACTACTTCTAACAGCAACAAACACGCCACCGCCAACCGTGTTTGGCCTATCCTTTCGGAACACCGTTAGGTTCTTCGCAAAAATTTCGGCTGAGCTTATATCCGGCTTTAGCCAGCTTTCAGTGCCTATAACGATTTGAGCATCAGTGCTTTCTATTAACGCTTGGAGCTCTGGTACTTTTCCAACACAGCTTCGACAATTTACAACTATTATACCAATGGTTCCTTTATCTACGTTCTTCCTGTGTTCAGCCTGCACCCTTTATGACTGAAGCCCTTCTTGTCTTTTCCTGAGATCCTCTAACCTAAAAAACCGCCCAGTCCACGCCACACAGCTCCTGCTACCTGTGTAGCCGCCTCCCGCGAATAGTGGACACCTGACGTATTCAGTGGAACCCGAAACCCAATTACCCTTTGGCGCAAGTCGAGGAATCTGCAGCCTACACGGTCGCAGAACCTTCTGAGCCTCTGATCCAAACCCTCCACTCGGCTCTGTACCAGAGGTCCACAATCGGTCCTGTCGACTATGCTGCAAATGGTCAGCTCTGCTTTCATCTTGCAAGCAAGACTGGCAGCCTATACCACCTCTGTTAGCCGCTCGAATCCAGAGAGAATCTCTTCTGATCCAAAGTGACACACATCATTGGTACCGACGTGAGCAACCACCTGCAGTTGGCTGCACCCTGTGCTCTTCATGGCATCCGGGAGGACCCTTTCCACATCTGGAATGACTCCACCCGGGATGCACACGGAGTGCACATTGGTTTTCTTACCCTTCTTGTCAACCAACTTCCTAAGGGGCCCCACAACGCGCCTAACGTTGGAGCTCCCAACTACCAATAATCCCATCGTCTGCGATTGCAGGGATGCTGCAGGCTGAGTGGTTTCCTCTGAAACAGGACAGGCGACAGCATCTGGCTCAGCGACAGTGTCAGCCACAGACAGCACCTGGAACCAGTTTGTCAGACAAACCGGGGAGGCCTTACGTGCGGCCGCCTGGGAAGTCTTCCGCTGCCTGCTTCGCCCCAGGGCGACCTTCCACTCGACCACAGGTGAATGGTCAGCCTCAGTGCGAGTAGTAACTGGGTTAGCCACCTGTGAGGACTCGGACGTGCTGGACGTCCGCTGGATCCCCAAGGCCAGCCCACAACAGTGGTGCCCATCCACTGCAACCTCAAGCTGTGTGACCGAAGCCATCACATCCTGAAGCTGAGAGCGAAGTGTCACCAACTCGGTTCGCATCCGCACACAACAATCGCGGTCCCTGTCCATACTAAAGATCGTGGAAAACTAAACTATGCAGATAAACGGACTATCGGCACGTGCTGCTCAACTCTACTCGAGGCCCTGACGGAAACGCAGGAACTATGTCTAGTATTACGCAGATATTCGGAAACCTAACTACCGAAACACTCAGGTGAAACTAAATAATTTGCCCCTGATAAGGAACTTGTAAAGTGTCACAAAATCGGTTTACTTTCCGACACAAACTAAAACATGACAACTGTGGCTATTAGATATTAAATTTACACGCAGAAACTCAAGAAACTAAACTGTTAAAGCACACAGATGATACAATAAAATTCGCTCCTGGTTAGGAACTCGTAAATGACACAAAAGCGGTTACTTCCTTGTTGCTCCGTCTGTCTCTGTCGGCTACTGCTGCCTGACTGTTCAGAAGAGATCTGCACCCCCTCGTACTCTCACGGATTTATGGACAGCCCTGCAGTATTCGTGGTGTCAGTTCCGCCCAGCACTACTTCAGACATTAGTCGAGTCCATGCCACGTCGTGTTGCAGCACTTCTACGTGCTCGCGGCAATGTTTCCTAGTGCCAACCGGTGTGCTGACGAAGACGTACGCCAGCACGCATGGCACTGAAAAAAAAAATGACTCAAACCTCCAAAACTGGAACCTATTAAACTGAAATTTAAGAGTGTGTTCGAAAACAAATGGTGGATATCATGCTATGTGTAAAAGTGCCATGGTTTTTGAAGGGAAAGCATGTGTGTGCCAGTGATATTCCTCTGAAGAAATGTACAAGACTATCATCATGTGATATTGAAAGTTTCTTGCCACGGTATCGTGCACTTTTTGGAGACAACCGACATCAGTTTGTGTTGGAAAATTTGGAGAAAACTTTCGTGCTTCACTGAAAAAGCGAGTTGTTTCAGTGCACCATTGCGTCAGCATAATTGGTGAATGAATTCTTAACACAAATACTTACGGTTTTGTAACTGAAAAAATATTTTGGCATTTTTTACATAATTTTTTGTGTTTCCTACATAACAAATAAAATATTTTAAAGTTTTATAGCACATAAAAATCCGTTCCCTCATAATGAGGAACCGATGATCATCCCTGGAAAAAGATCTGAAAACATTGGAACGTAATGTAAGTATCTAACGCAGATCAGGTGCAGTTTTGAAGTTTTATTCAAACCCATAGGCTATAATTAAAATTTTAGCTTGGAATCGAATAAAAATAGAACACACATTTATATAGAATTCTGAGTCTATTTTTGTATCAGCTACCAGCTGTTAATGCAAGTTGTACATATTAAGAAATGCGCCGTATACTTTCAGGTCAACAGTGGGATGGTTCCCTAAATCACGCCATGGCTGCAGTCTTCTCGCATCATTCCCTAATTGAGAAAGCCTTTAATAATCTCGACCTTAACTCTAATACGATTTTGTTCACTTTACCTGTATGCAGCATCTACCAGCTTGAAGTCTGGGAAAGTGGGCAGTGTAGGAAACACAAAAAATATGTAAAAAATGCAAAAATATTTTCTTTTCAGAATTACAAAACTGTAAGTATTTCTGTTAAAAATTCACTCACTAATTATGCTGACGAAATGGCGGACGGAAACAACTCGCTGTTCCAGTGAACCACGAAAGTTTTCTCCAAGTTTTCCGAGACAAACCGATGTCGGTTGTCTCGAAAAAATGCACGATAACGGGGTAAGGACCTTTCAGTATCGCCGGCTGAGGTGGCCGAGCGATTCTAGGCGCTACAGACTGGAACCGCACGACCGTACGGTCGCAGGTTCGAATCCTGCCTCGGGCATGGATGTGTGTGATGTCCTTACGTGAGTTAGGTTTAAGTAGTTCTAAGTTCTAGGGGACTGATGACCTCAGATGTTACGTCTCATAGTGCTCAGAGCCATTTGAACCATTTGACCTTTTCAGTATCATATGATGATACAGAATCAAAATGGTTCAAATGGCTCTGAGCACTATGGGACTTAAGATCTGAGGTCATCAGTCCTCTAGAACTTAGGACTACTTAAACCTAACTAACCTAAGGACATCACACACATCCATGCCCGAGGCAGGATTCGAACCTGGGACCGTAGCGGTCGCGCGGTTCCAGACTGAAGCGCCTAGAACCGCTCGGCCACACCGGCCGGCTGATCAACGCAAGCATTCATCTATCCTTAGGGACTATGTCGACACCAACATGAAATTTATTTTTCTTCGGCACCATGGCATCTACCAACAGGACAATACAACATTTCACACAACTCGCAGTGCACGTGGGTGATTCGAAGAACGCCAGAACGAGTTTACTGTAGGCCCATGGCTGCCAAATTCACAGAATTTAAGCCCAATCGAGAATCTGTGGGACCACCTGTATCGGGCTACTCGCGCCATGGATCCTCAATAGTAAAATCTAGCGCAGCTGTTCACGGGACTGTTGTCAGCATGACTCTTTCCCAGTCGCTACCTCCCAGAAAATCCTTCGACTTTCTTCTTCCACGTCGTGTAGCGGTCCGCGCTGCAAAAGATGGTTATTCAGGCTTTTCACAGGTGATCACATTATAGCGGGTGGACAGTGTATGAGAGTTCCTTCGTATGCGTATGGAAATGGAAATGATCGTTTGGCGTCATTGGCCGGGAGGCCCCTTACGGGGCAGGTCCGGCCGCCTTGGTGCAGGTCTTATTACATTCGACGCCACACTGAGCGACCTGCGAACGGAGGGGATGAAATGATGATGAAGACAACACAACACCCAGTCCCTGAGCGGAGAAAATCCCCGACCCAGCCGGGAATTGAACCCGGGCCCCTTAGAACGGCACTCCGCCAGGCTGACCATTTTTTTTTCTTTTTTTTTCTCCATTTTGTTCGATATAGTTCGTTGCGTTTGGTCTGGGTGGACATCACAAGACATCCGTTCAAGTTGATCGTTGATTCCTTGACTCAGTTTTTTTTTATTGCAGAGAACGCACAGCCCTCTGACCGAACACGCTGACCTACCGTGCCGGCACCATTCAGCTATCTGGACGTTTCCGTATCGTGTAGGTGACTGTAATGGATGCGGGTATAGTGTAGCGTCATGTCTGTGTTGTATGATGATGAGAGAAGGGTGGGAGTGCAACCCGGTGCTGGCACATAGCCTCTCGAATAGCACCAGCGGGACCGCCCTGTTTAACGTCATCATCAAGGGTGTCACATACCCTTAGTTCATGAGACATTGCGGAGAGGTTTGAAATTTAGCCCAGGGCAGTGGGGCTAAGAGTTATGATCATGAACGGTACACTACCACCTCTCTCCCCCTTACCAGCTGGATGCTGGCAGTCAAAACGTCATCCACTAGTGTGATTCCAACCGGCTTACCTCCGAATGGAGCGCTACAGCATAAGCAAACACTAGCATCCTCGGCTTCGCAGGCGGGTCCGGTGGGAGTGAACTAATAGCTTACTAATAAATCTTCTTGATTAGAGCGAGAAAATATCACGTACGAGATCTGAGGCAAAACAAACAACTGGTGGTGGAAATCTGTGTAGTTACCAATCGTTTTCCATTTACGTTGTCGCCTTCAAAATGTTACTCCTTTGGGTCCGCACAATTATTCGTTTGTTCCTTCCACTGCTTAAAACCAAGCAGTTTTCCGTGAGACTGCGTGACAGATACCGTTTTTGCCTTGTACTGGAGTGTAAAAACACGCTGTAGTAAACTGTCTATCGATGTTGTTGAAAGATATCGCAATGTAAGGACAGAATTTACTAAAAAAAAAAGTCGGGAACTAATATGCAACGATACATTTTTGTTTAGTATTGCGAGCACATTTTTTCTGCTGTTTAAAAATGTACCTAGCGTTTCAGACAAGCCCACGCCCCAAAATCCAATGAAATCAGGAAGATTTATTTGGCAGACTGTGCAAAGGAACTACACCAGAAACTCTTTTGTGTTATCTGTTACGTATAAATACCCAAACATCTCTTCACGTAGTCAGATTACAACGATAGGTGCACTTGAGAATCGTACACAAGAAATATCGACTGAGAACGTCCATCACAAGATTCAAGGTCAATGACTGGTTAGCCATACCGAACATTCACGGTAATTTTTGGCTGTTACACAGTCATTAACAGGATGCACTGGACAGATAAACTCTACAGAGTATGGATGGAAGATTTCTCCTTGTTATCAAAGTTTTATTTATTTATTTACTTATTTTTAATGCGGCATGACAGTCTATTCCTCTATAGTCAAGTGTGCTACTCATCCGCGTGGAGAGTATCATCCCAAACAAAACTTGTTGATGCAGCTGCCACTTTAGTGCCAGTATATCAACTCCATCGTCTAGGAAGGAAAAAGGTTACCGGGGATACAGCAAAAAGAAAAAGACATAAACGAAAGATTCAAGGTTCCATGTATATGGTGATCCATCAGCTAGAGCTATATCAACTCAGGTCACAGTTTCAGAGCGACATAAACACTCGTAGAAAATCGCGAAGCTAAAATGGAGAAACAGAGAGCCGGGAGTCAACACAATCGTGAAACGAAGGAAAGAACCATCACCGTAACAGCACCTGCCTTGTCTTCATTTACAATCCTGAAGCGACTTTGAACAAACTTTCGAAGTGCTAGGTGAATGTAGAACGATATTAAATTATCACTGAAAGAGAAAATACCGCATGCTACTATGGAGATCCACAGAACGCATAACACTTGCTGATGTGTACAAAAACAGAACAACTCTGCACAAACAAGTATTAGGGGGACCTGAAAGTAATGTCGTTTTGCGCACGTCGATATTCGTTTGTCATGTATTAGCTCCTTGTGCACTTCAAAGTCCTGCCAAAGACATTTTAAGTTTAAAGTGACTTGTTTACTCGCAAATAACTGACTCTTAATTTTTTTTGCAATTCATGGTGATATGAACAGCTAAATACCATAATATCTACATACCCGGCGTCGAATGCTTTTTGAGTTTCTCAAGGGTAGCAACGGAACACTTGTTTCCAAAAATATTTGCGATGTTTATCCAAGTGCATTAGACGTTCGTAAATGCTAAAGGTGGTATTCTCAATTCATATCCGGTAATTTTGATCTTTCCGACTCGTATCGAACGGCAAGACCAGCAAGTTTAGACTATGACACATTAAGGGCGTAAGTCGAAGAAAACCCTTGTCAGACAATGGATGAACTGTCAAACATTCTTAACCAACCTTCTTCGACCATCCAAGAACATTTGCAGCAGATTGGTAAACGAAAACAAAGCTAAAGCATCCACCACATTCAAAGTATTGCTTCAGCAGCACGATACAGAATGGTTTTTTGATCGCTTAATCAGTGGAGATGAAAAATGGGTCCTCTATGATAACCCACAACAAAAAAGGCAGTGACTCTCTCAAGACGATTCGCCATGAAGTACAACTAACAAAGGGAGGCCGCCAATTGTGAAATTCAGATTCGATTCATACTGCGCATAATAAAAGCTCATGGCCAGAGGAGTAATGCGGCAAAGCACCAAGATGCACTTCTCAGCCGTTGTCGAGAAAATCGACAGTTAAAAGAAACCGTTGCGGTGAAATACTCTCTACGATTATTAATTTTCCAGAGCGTCCTGGCGCAGCGGTAAGCGCTCGGGTTCGTAATCTGACGGTCGCCGGATCGAATCCCGTGCCACGCAACTTTTTTTTATTATTAGTTTTTTGTAATTCAAATATATATATATATATATATATATATATATATATATATATATATATATATATATATGAGTTGCTTATGCATGTTGGTGAAGGCGGATCGCTCTCCAATTGTACCGCCTCCATTTTTCCGTTTGTTTAACAGGGTGTACCAAAGCTCTCCCGTCCGCACTGATTTTCGACGATGTTATAAGTTGCACTAGGGACCGCATCTACCTTCTTTCGAAGTTAGCTGGCAACTACGCTGTTATGCGGCGGCTCGTTTCGGCCCATTCAACATCTGTCCTTCAAGTGTAACGAGTGAGTAACGGAGTTTATATTTCATGCCTGCCACCGCAAATTTGACTTACGCTATACGTATTCGTTTCGGAATATCGTTTCTACGTCTTCCGTTAACTATACGTGGTTAACATTATGAAGACAATTAATAACATTTATGAAATACAACTTTGTTTGCGGAAAACATAATGATGTTCGAAGTCGACAGTTTTTCCACGACAAACGACTTTCAACAACTTATTATATGCATAATTGTTGCAACTGATTGCCGGGAATTATATATATATATATGAATTACAAAAAGCAAATACTAAAAAAAAAAATTGCATGGCGCGAGGTTCGAACCCGAGCGCTTACCGCTGCACCACAACGCTGTAGAAAATTATTAATCGTAGAGAGTATTTCATCGCAACGGTTTCTTTTAACTGTCGATTTTCTCGACAACGGCTGAGAAGTGCATCTTACTGCTTTGCCACATTACACCTCTGGCCATGAGCTTTTATTATGCGCAGTATGAATCGAATCTGAATTTCACAATTGGCGGCCTCCCCTTGTAAGCCACACACCAAAACGCGCTTTTGTGAATTTGCTGGAGTATTCGACGGGTCGTTCACTTTGAAGTGCTGAAACCTGGACAAACTCTGAATATAGACCTTTCCCGTGAACAACTCGATCGGTAAATTAGTCTTTCATTGAAAATTGCCTAGTGATTGTTTACA
The DNA here is from genome assembly GCF_021461385.2 of Schistocerca piceifrons. Taxonomy (NCBI): domain Eukaryota; kingdom Metazoa; phylum Arthropoda; class Insecta; order Orthoptera; family Acrididae; genus Schistocerca; species Schistocerca piceifrons. The sequence continues at coordinate 135,856,027 of NC_060149.1, forward strand.
GAAAAGGCGTTATTCTGCAACACGATAATGCAACACTGCACTGTGCAAGACGAGCCATGGGAAAAATTAGCTAGTTGGGGTGGGGAGATACTGCTTCACTCACCACACTCGCCCACTGGCGGGACATCGGATTTAGATTTATTCCAATCGCTACAACATTTTCTTAGTGTCAAAAAATGTGAAAAAGTGAATGATGTCCAAAATGCCATCTCCAGATATTTTGCTCGAAAGCCAGTTGGTCTTTATCGATCCGGCATCGAAAATTTGCACTCTAGATGGCAAAAGGTTTTTGATAACAAAGGTGTTTGCATTGCTGACTAAAAATAAAAACTTGTTAACAATTTATGTGTTTCGATTTAATGTAGAAATACATTACTTTATAGTCTCCCTAATACAATATCGCGACGTCGACGGAGCGATTTAGGCAGAAGCACATTCCCGGATAGGAACGGAAATCACGTGTGGCATCTTCAAAAGCACCATCCTAGTGTGGGGCTTCATTGATTTAGAGAAAACATGGAAAACATTAATATGGATGTCCCGCCGCTCGAACTGTCAACACAACTGGCACTTCTAAGAGTATCCTACGACTTCAACATCGCTGACAACGGATTATACACAATGCTGGTGACTACTTTGAAGGTCAGTAAAATTTTGAAACACGTATCTATTTTGTACGAACTGTAAATATATAGTTGCCACTATTAAAGTTCCAACTGTCGTATAAGGTGCAGTCAAATGAAAATGAGGCAGATGGAAAAAGTAAGTAAACTGTTTATTATTTCAAAACTAATCGCCATAACTGTTGATACTATTATCCCCTTGTGAGCCAAGATGCTCAACGCCTTCATGGAGAAATGTATGTGATTACCCACGGAACCTTGATTCTACCAAAGCGTGTACCTCTTAGACCGAAGCAAATCGAAGATCACGAATGTTTTTCCTCAGGGCTCCAAAAGGGATCCGGACTGTATTGAGAATGTATAAGAGCTAAGAAGACCTTACATATCCTCTGTTAAGTCCTGATCTCTCCCCATGGTATTTACATATTTCTGGAGCACTGAAGAAAAATATTCGTGGACGTCGAATTGCTTCGGACGTAGAGATGTACGGCTGGCTACAATCATCGTCCGTAGGCAACCGCAAACATTTTACCATGAAGGCATTGACCATCTTGTCTCACAATGGGATTAAGGTTACGACAGTTACGGTGACTAACTTTTAAAATAATAAACAGTTTACTCAATTTTTCGAATCTGTCTCTCTTTCATTTGACTGGCCCGTATAAATAACTTCTTTTTACAAGAAAGTTAGGTATTTTGTGTCTTAATAACTTATATGGCTGCCATTACAATGGCATGTTCTCACTTCTACGAACATCTGGAAGTTAAATAGTGGCAACTATTTATTCACAACCGATACAAGAGATTTAAATGTTTTCACTTGTTTCTGTCCTTCAAAGTAGTCACCAGCGTTGTGTTGAACCAGTTTCCAGCAATGTGGAAGGCGTAGTATACCGTTAGCAGAGCCTGTTCTGTTGATGGTGCGAATGGAGCGGTCTACTGCCTGTCGAATCTCTGGAACAGTTCTGAAGCGAATGCCACGAAGCGGTTCCTTCATCTTCGGAATCAAATCAAAGTCACAAGGACTTACGTCCGGGGAGTATGGTGGATGGTACAATATTTCCCAGTCCCATCGACCGAACAGAGCAGCCACATCTCGCGCTGTATGCGCCCGCGCATTGTCGTGCAAAATAATGGGTGGGTTGAGCAGAAAGTGTCACCGCTTCTTTCGCAAAGCTGGTCGCAGGTGATGCTCCATAAACGAACAGTAATTCCGTGCATTGACGGTCTGCCGTGGAGGAACGTAATGCGTTAGGATAACACCAACACAGTCGTACACGAGAATCACTATAACTTTCACCGTTCTCGGGCTCTGACGCACTTTCGACTTCAGCGGCGACCCATACTGACGCCATTCATTGGATTGGCGTTTCAGTTTTGGCTCATACGATGCGGCCCATGTGTCATCCAGTGTTACGATACGGCGTAAGAAAGCCTCTCCTTCGCGCTCATAGCGCTCTAAGTGCGCCTGAGCAGCGTCGTAACGCATCCATTTCTGCATTGCCGTGAAGTCATGCGGAACCCATCGTGATGCAGTTTTTCGCATGCCCAGGGGTTCCTTCAGGATGCGAAGCACAGTCGTATGCGCTAATCCGGTTTCGTGGGCGAGCTCACGAATCGTATGGCGTTGATCACTGTCCACTAACGCGGCAACAGCATGCACTTCTTCTTCAGAGACGCTAGGACGACCAGTCCGATGCATGTCTGCCACAGTTTGCCGACCTTCGTTGAAGACTTTTACCCAACGTGCCACTCTTCCGTACGGCAATGCCGATCCCCTGCACGCCTCTTGAAGACCTTGATGACACTGTCGTGCTGTACGACCTCTGGCACATTCAGTCTTCATCCAGCTCCGTTGTTCCTGTTTTGAAAACATAGTGACACCGTTACGTTAGACCGCTCGCTCCCAATTGACTGTTTTTCCCTCGATTAGGCACACGCCGGTGACGTGGGACGGGCGAGTCGTTTTCCTCGGAGGTAAGGTAGGTATGTCAACAACGTGTGCTATCAGCGACAATAGCAGATTCCATGGCATAGTGTCTCCACAGCAGTGTTGCCACTACTTAAGTTCCAACCTACGTATAACACAAAATTTGAATGAATGATTTCTCTCATGGTTTTTAAGTATGAAGCAACATATACTCTATGGAGTAGAAAAAAAAACAAATCAATAAATAAAGGTCTTTTATTTCACAATAATGTAAAATCTTTACTTCAATTTCAATTTTAAATTTTTATTATCGGTTTTAAAACTAGTAAGTGTGTGACCACAACTTTCCATTTTACTGAAATGCCATTAAAAAGGGGCTGACACACTCAGAGGCAAGAAAATAGTAAACTAGTAATGGATATGAAACGAGAGCGGGCACTAGTAGGGTGGTTGTCAAATGGTGAAATTACCATGAAATTTAAATTTTTTTCGTACGACCACATATGCAAACCAATTACGAGAGAGTTATTTTACTCATTTCTTCCCTGAACTTGTAATGGCAATCTATATTATTTTCCTTTCTGTTAAGTATCCGTTAAAATAATTGATTATGAAAACTGAAAACATTAGCATTTAGCAGTAGTAAGTAATTATTGTCGTTTGAGACGCTATTCATGCAAAGTAGTACTTCGTTATCTGCACTTTAAAATGTGTAGGTTTAGCAGTTTTTTAAACAGAAGGGAAAGCAACAGTCTTCGATAGAATTTGTCAACTTTATCCCCATCTTTGCTGTTGGTCAGATCTTAAAACTTTCCAGGCTGTTTTTCCTAGTAGTGCTTCGCTCCCTTAGTGATCACTACACATGCGTTTAAGGATAGCACATGGTTCCTTCCGAGCTAGGGGAGGTCGTTACGTCCGTTAAGCGTGTCAGAAACTCCCTTCTCCCCATGCACAGCACAAGCAACAAAGTTGGGGTTCCCTCAAGCTATGTCGTTCATGCAGAACCCATGTATATTCCTATACTGCGCCTATACAAACTCTAATTTAAATCCACATGCATTTTATTACGAGACTTCCGAAAAAATCGAGGAACGTAATGCGTCACCTTTTAGATCAACATTTCAGTCATCTAGCCCGCCCGCTCTCTTAACCATGTGAATGAAATTCACCTGTGGTTTGCCACGTGATCCACTCAAAAGGCATTTACAAAGAATGGGGTACAATGGTCGAACAGCTGCTCATATACGACACATATCCGTAGTCGCTGCTAATCGACGTTTGAGGTGATGTAAACAGCGACGCCATTGGATCAAAATGGTTCAAATGACTCTGAGCACTAACGGACTTAACTTCTGAGGTCATCAGTCCCCTAGAACTTAGAACTACATAAAACTAACTAACCTAAGGACATCACACACAACCATGCCCGAGGCAGGGTTCGAACCTGCGACCGTAGCGGTCGCGCGGTTCCACACTGAAGCACCTAGAACCGCTCGGCCACAGCGGTCGGCTGAGGTGGTGTAAAGAGCGTCATGACTGGACGATGGATGACTACAAACGAGTGATTTCGAATGTTGAATCACGCCATAACATGTGGAAATTGGACGGAAGGGCTCACTGTATGGGGGTGTTTCTCGTGGTTAGTGTGTGGTCCTCTTACTGCGCTTAAGAAAACGCCAGATGAGGAACGGTACAGTATTTTATCGTATTCCGTACCGCATGCAGTACAGGAACAGTTAGGAGGCGATAATTGTTTGTATCAGCATTTCAATGCATCCTATCAGAAAACAGCATCTGGGAGGCAATTGTTTGTGAATAATAACATTCCTTCAAATGTTCAAATGTGTGTGAAATCTTACGGGACTTAACTGCTAAGGTCATCAGTCCCCATGCTTACACACTACTTAACCTAAATTATCCTAAGGACAAACACACACACCCATGGCCGGGGGAGGACTCGAACCTCCGCCGGGACCAGCCGCACAGTCCATGACTGCAGCGCCCCCGACCGCTCGGCTAATCCCGCGCGGCTAACATTCCTTAAATGGACTGGCATTCCCAGAATCTCGTGCTGCGACTCTTTAGCTTTCGTCCGCAGTCGTTCAGACACATCACTGGTAGTGTCCCCTGCACATTTCAAGCCGTCTGCATGATGGCTTCAACTTATTTAAGACCTGTTTTTTTTATATGTGGAGTGGATATCTCAGTAGTTGTTCGAAGTCGCTAATCCACACCAGAGGTGTGGCGCTCTAATAAAACGTGGATAAACCCCATATAAATGTCGACAAAAAGGAGTCGGGATACTTTTGATAAGACAGTATACCTTGCCGACGTCACACACCTGCAAGGTAGGATATCAGGGAGAAATGGCTGAGCCATAGTCTGAACTCTGGGTGACAGTCTCCAGAATGGATTTTTCACTCTGCAGAGAAGTGTGTGCTGCGAAAAACAGTTTTCGTGTTCATGCTCCGATCTGACGCATCTTTTTTAATCTGATAGGAAGTTTTAAAACAGCACTGTTTCCGCTAAATGAAAAACAAATGTCATCTTACATCGTCTCGAAAGTCAATTTAGTTTCCCCACTCAGCTTCTGTACTTTGGAAACGATGTGGAATTCTGTAATTTTTGTGGAATCCACGATCGTAGCGTAACTGGATTGCCACTGCCTGCTTACAATCTGCTATGACGTGTGAGTGAGTATCTGTATCGAGTGTATGACTATAACGAGTACTTTTTCAGTGACGTTTGATGCCTATATTGGCATGGATGAATATGTAATGCTAAGAAGGAAGGGGGTCCTCTATGGCACTGACACGTAATCTATTTTCTCGAATACCACCAATAGACCACTACAACTTATTGTTACCGTTCGACGGTGGTATTATGAACAATATTATAGCATTTCCTCAGCGCGTGAGCCCCTTGGTTGTCGTTTATTAATTTGATCTACAGCACTGACTCAAGATCTGTTGATGATAAACTTAACCTCTCCTTTTGCCGGCCAAACAACAGTGATTATAATTTGTTCCGACTCCTGGATTCGATCCCGCTACGTTCTATTAGAGTGCCACGCCTCTGATGTGGATTAGCGACTTCGAACAACTACTGAGGCCTGCACTCCAAATATAAAAACAGATCTTAGATAAATTAAACGCAGATTAGCTCTCTCGCGTCATAAGCGAATTACTACACGCTGGCAATATTGGAAGTTTTGTGTCTGTTACAGCTTTTGTCAGTTCCTCGTTCATTTTTCTGGCCCCGTAATGAATAGACCAGTTTTTGCGGCAGTTTCACTTTTGTTGTGCAGCGTCCCTCGCACAGAGCGGAGATAGCGCCACTGCTGTGTGCTCACATAGCGGAAATCGTGGCTACGCAACCTCGACAATGCCCACTGTCACAAACGTTCTAGAAAAAAAAGTGTTTTCCTCTGGTCTGCTAATAACGAGTTAAATTACTGTGATATATAACTCTGATATTAATGCTATACCTCTACCAATTCATTCACCAACAGGTCTGTTATAAAATTGTTAAACGTAGATGTGAATTAACCAATGTTAACTGACGTTAGGATTGAAACCACGTGGAACTACGTCGTTGACAGGGCCCCTGAATGCATTATTTATTTATTTATTTATTTGAATGGCTCACATCCAGTGTAAATATACAGGTATATAACAAGAATACAGAAAGACAAAACTACATATAGAACTAACTAAATGTCAGCATCTGTATTCCTAATCCATATAAGAGCTGTATTGTCAGCTTTCCTGACGTCGCTCCAACTCCTCTAATAGGAAGACAAAGGGAATTCATCTCTAATGTGCTTGATTGTCTGGTTCGGAGCACCACCATCACAAACCGGAGACTCTGAAGCACGGCATTTGTTAAGTGAGTCCGAGCATAGACTGTGCCCAGTGCGAGCTCTATTCGATTTTACCCATAGTTTTCTGTCGAGTTCTGTGCCAGCAGTATCACAGTTATACTTTCGTAAACATCAGGCTCTTCAGAATTTTCAATAAGTTGACAGTTCTGATCCTGCAGGTCTGTCACTTCGATATTACTGGCATCTAGCTGTACTGCTTGCCATAACTGTGAGTTTCTTGAACTGAATCTATTTCGTCGTAGCCCTGGTATGTTTTCCTGTATGCCGCACGGTCTTGGGCGCCTTGCCACGGCCCGCGGGGCTACCCCCGTCGGAGGTTCGAGTTCCCCCTCGGATATGGTTGTGTGTGTCGTCCTTAGCGGTTCAAATGGCTCTGAGCACTATGGAACTTAACATCTGAGCTCATCAGTCCCCTAGAACTTAGAACTACTTAAACATAGCTAATCTAAGGATATCACACACATCCATGCCCGAGGCAGGATTCGAACCTGCGACCGCAGCGGTCGTGTGGTTCCGGACTGAAACGCCCAGAACCGCTCGGTTACATCGGCCGGCTGCCCTTAGCGTAAGTTAGTTTAAATTAGATTAAGTAGTGTGTAAGCTTAGGGACCGATGACCTCAGCCGTTTGGTCCCATAGAATGTCCCAAAACTTTCCAATTTCCAATTTCTCTTCCTGTATGGGCAATTTCAGGTTCTCCTGTAGCTTGCGATATTCCGTAAGCAAGGTCTCGCTTCTATGGGTTACGGGTGGATAGACGTTGCTCATCAGAGGAAACCAATAAATAGGTGTTGTCGGATTGTCCCAATTATTAACCACATAATGCGGTTCAACTGGACGTCGTTCAAGTTGGTTATGACGAAGAGTGTTTCCGTTAAGTTTCACTCTGAGCTCCGTGTTAGCTTGTTTATTGTCCACTATCGCGGTATCTCTGATTTTTCAGAATCTTCTACACATTCAAGATATTCCGTGAACTTACGCAGGTGGAAAATGGTTACCAATTTGAAGAGTAAACTAAATTTGCTCTCATATTCGTGTCTATTTATGCAGCTGTACTACGTATAGTGTCGTTGATGATGGGACAACACACACCAATAACAACGAATTCAAGGCGGTTTTACGTTGTCGAACTTATCATTTCTCCAGCTGAAAGACTCAGTGAATATTATTTGCACTAACCCATTCTCTAAATATTGCAATTACCGAGTAGTTATTTTTTTACGCTGCACATGTGTTTACAAGCAATAGTTTGATGCTCACCCCATCGTGGAGAGTTTAAGGTTTAATAACTCTCTTCGTTTTACGTCAGAGAGCTTTTTCATCGTGTGTATAGGTGACTGCTGAGCTGATGGAAGCTATATTGAGGAGTGATAAGCAAGTGGACGAAATTCTTTAAGCGTAAGCAAATTATAGTAATGTAATGGGCAAAATAATTGCCTACTGACTGGTTAAGTGAGTCCGTTTATTGCAAGAAGCTCCAAAATGAGAACGAAGGCAAGAAAATAGGATTTTACTTCCCATCAATAAAGAGTTCGATAGCGACGAATCTCAGGCTCTCGTAGATCAGGATGAAGAAGTAAATCAGTAACATCCATCTCAAAATCAACTTGTCTTTCGCCTTAAATTACTTAGGGAAACAACGAGAACTAAATCTACGTGGCTGAATGATATTTTGAATATCGATGCTCCTAAATTCGACATCTCTCTTGGTTTTACTGTAGAATAATTATCAAGCCGATGGAGTCCACTATAGCGTGTTTATATATCGTAATGTGGGACTTTCTCGCAGCCTATGGAAGAGGTTTCAAGTGGCTATGACTAAATACTAGGAAGCAGAGTAGATAAATACTGCTGTTCAAAATGAAGGTAGGATAATAAGGGTGTTGGCAGACGGAAGACAGCTAGTTGCTATGAGCCGGATTTGGTCGCTCCTCCACATTTCTCTACATAATAATTTGTGGGGAGCAGGGTTTCACGAGAACTGTTAAGAAATATCTTTTCAATCTTGCTATAAAGGTCGCATTCACGAAATGAGAGGCACGACAAGATCCCACCAAATACTCAAATATACTACTTCTGAAACGCGGCTATATATGTTCCATCTGTGTACAGCAACGAGCCACTAAGTTCTTTGGAAAGCTGGAAGGCAAAAGACTTAATCTGCAGAAATGCAGGGTCTCAGCCATCACAGATAAACCTATACAGTAAAAATTCACTGGAAACTAACTATTGTTCGTTCCAAAGAATATACAGATGTATCCAATAGCGTGTAAACACTAAGGTCACTTTTTGCTACGACTGCAAGGTTGATATTTGGGAAGGGGTTTTCTCTAGGTTGTAATACACTGAAGGGGGAATATACCGGGTGATCAAAAAGTCAGTATACATTTGAAAACTGAATAAATCACGGAATAATGTGGATAGAGATGTACAAATTCACACACATGCTTGGAATGACATGGGGTTTTATTAGAACCAAAAAAATACAAAAGTTCAAAAAATGTCCGACAGATGGCGCTTCATCTGATCAGAATAGCAATAATTAGCATAACAAAGTAAGACAAAGCAAAGATGATGTTCTTTACAGGAAATGCTCAATATGTCCACCATCATTCCTCAACAATAGCTGTAGTCGAGGAATAATGTTGTGAACAGCACTGTAAAGCATGTCCGGAGTTATGGTGAGGCATTGGCGTCGGATGTTGTCTTTCAGCATCCCTGGAGATGTCCGTCGATCATGATACACTTGCGACTTCAGGTAACCCCAAAGCCAATAATCGCACGGACTGAGGTCTGTGGACATGGGAGGCCAAGCGTAACGAAAGTGGCGGCTGAGCACACGATCATCACCAAACGACGCGCGCAAGAAATCTTTCACGCGTCTAGCAATGTGGGGTGGAGCGCCATCCTGCATTTTGGTCTAATAAAACCCCGAGAAGGAAATTGTATTGTTTTATGTAAAATAATTTAACGTTTATTATGTAACGGATATTGTTGTTACTTTATTTAGAACGTGAAAATTCTCAAACTTTGATTATTTAAATATGTTAAAATGCAAAATAATGTAGAATAAGCTGTAGCCAATCAGATGGACGGCTTAAGGAAAGGGAACAGCACTAGTCAGTTGAGCGAGTATGTTCGGCCCTGCCTCGAGATGACTGGGTGTTTGTGTCATCATCATTCCTGAAAGTGGCTCGATTTGATTGAGCAAAGGTTGGGAATTTGTACGGGCGTTGATAACCGCGCAGTTGAGCGCCACACAAACCAATCATCATCATCATCATCATCATCATCATCATCAGCGTGTTCGGCGCGCGGGAAACGCGGCCAGGAACGGGTAGAGGGACAGCGCTGGTGCAGACGCGGAAGCGGACAGCTCGGCTGGAGACACTAAAGTGCGAGCGCGCACGGAGGCTTTCCGGCAGTCGTTCTTCCCGCGAACCATACGCGAGTGGAACAGGAAAGCGAGGCAATGACAGTGACACGTAAAGTGCCCTCCGCCACACACCGTTGGGTGGCTTGCGGAGTATAAATGTAGATGTAGAATGTCACGGCCAGTAGCCTTGCACTAATGTGCTTTCTGACAAATAAATAAAGAACAAAAGTAACTATTATGCACTAAACTTTACAATAAATATTCTATTACCAAATGGTTCAATAAGGTGTCATGCTGTCATCGTTCAATGTGTTTTGTGTGGAGAAAATGATGATCTGATGTTTAACTGAAAATACTGATAATTTAAATTTACTATATCTTTTCAACAAATGAAGTTACAGAGTTGATATTTACAACATTCCTCATTTTAATGATGTGCTTCTATATGAAATGTCTATCGTTAAGATCGACTAAAGCGTTCAGATTTTAGCATTCAGGTCTTTGTTACAAAACTTGTGAATTTCACTTTAACAGTAAATCCTAAACGTTTATAGATCTGATCGATATTCAAGTTTTATTGGGATCACCATGAAAATATATGAAGAATGGTAGATTAAAATTTCTGTGGCTTCATTCCCTGCATTACTACAGAATTAAATATTTTTCAAAAATGTTTCCCTTTATGGGCGATCTTAGGTGCGCCATATTTAACACTGCTACGTCTCTATGGCCACAAACGCCTTCTACTGGATTTCCCTATGACGTACGCTCTCGTCTGTCTCATTCGCACACTACAGCGCTTTGAGGAACGCGGTCCTGGACGACAGGGTTCGTTTCACAATTCCCGTAGGCTGACTCTTTCGGCCACATATTTAAATGAGAGCGCAATGTTCGTTATCTCACAACGGTAACGCCTTAGTACAGCACGGCAACTGACATGTGAGCTCGCAGCATCCTCTGGACGTGTTTTATCGAGACAAACGGTGTGCAGAAGGCTTCGGCAGAGTGACCTTTATTGTCGGAGACCTGCAGTATGTCTACCTCTCATGCGACTTCAAAGAAGGGAACGTTTAGAGTGGAGTCATCAACATGCCGCCTGGACGGTCGAACAGTGAGCCTATGTTGTTCTCACAGGTGGGTCCCGATTTAATCTAGGGAGTGATTCTCGATGGATTCACATCTGGAGGGAACGTGAACCCGTTTTCGGGACTCGAACATTGTGGAAAGAGACCGATATCGAGAAGGATCCTTAATGGTGTGGGCAGGATTTATGTTTAGCACTTGAACCCCTCTTCATGTTGTACAGGTGAATCGGCAAGGTTTAACCGCTGTCAGGTATCGTGACGAGATCTTGGGACCTAATTTCCAGATGTTGCGAGGTGCTATGGACCCAGACTTCGTATTGACGGACGATAATGCTCGACCTCATAGAGCATGGGTGGTGATGTTTTCCTGGAAACGGAAGATATTGCACGCATGGCGTGCCTACTCTCTCTCCCGTTTTGAATCCCATAGAACATGTCTGGGATGCGCTAGGGAGACGGCTTGCATCACGTAAGCATCCACCAACCACTCTCCAAGACGCGAGCAGCTCTGCAGGAAGAATGGGCGTTAGTGCCTCAACATTTGACTGACGACATCATTCACAACACACCCTGTCGTTGTCAAGCCTGTACTACCGCCAGAGGTGGCACCATCCCGTACTGAGTACACTAACCAGGTGTCGGAATGTTTGTGCAACTCTGTTAATTTAGAAAAAAGGAACAACATTTTTGTCTACCGTTATGCATGTTGAATTTGTTTACGATCTGTATTCTTTACATTGTTTCGACTTTACTATCACCTGTTCATACTGTGGCAAGATAAAATCAACCTTGAAAAATTTCCGTTTGTTGCTTTAATTTTGGACGCCAGTGTATAAACAGTCGCAGCCACGTTTTGTGGCGAATGGTCATGGTTTAGAGCAAACCTTTGCGTCAAAAGCATCTGATTTTCTTCGAATGATGGTGCAACATCCACTGCTTTATGGAAGCGACCATTATCATCCTGAATGAGAAAGTTTAGATTTCACGGCACAGCAGCTATTTGGAAGCATGCTGTAGAGCAAAATGTTTCCATTAACATTAGCGTACATTCTGTCACAAAAAATGGTTCAAATGGCTCTAAGCACCTTGGAACTTAACATCTGAGGTCATCAGTCCCCTAGACTTAGAACTACTTAAAGCTAACTAACCGAAGGACATCAAACACATCCATGCCCGAGGCAGGATTCGAACCTGCGACCGTAACAGCCGCGTGTTTCCGGACTGAAGGGCCTAGAACCGCTCGGCCCATTCTGTCACAGCACAAAAGTAATGTCCAAGAAGAAAACAGAAAATCCAGGCCACAATACGATTATTTGTGCTGGCTGATGTGATTTTTGGAGATTAAAGAATTCTTGTTTATGAATCAGCAACAGCAGTAGCACCAGTTGCACGTCCAGCAACAGCAACAACAGTGGCTACAGCTCCGGCAACAGCGACACCAATAGCAGTGGGTGTGGCTGCACCAGCAGCAGCAGTGGCAGGAGCTGCAGCAGCAGCAGCAGTATCTCCATAAGTAGTATACACGTACATATTTTTCATCGTATATGTAATACGTTGCGACTAAGGTGTCTGAGGTTGTTATTGATGATTTCAGGGGACCAAAATCGATAAATGTTACTTTTTCACTAATAATTTCGTATTGTTTCAGTATATGTTGTGTATCTGCAGTTTCTTTCCTACCCAATATCGTGTAGACCCCCCCCCCCCCCCCACTGGCCCCCACCCCCCACCCCCACTCCCCGCGCACGCAGAAGTGAGAAGTGTCGCAACACGACGTGGCGTGGACTCCACCAATGTCTGAAGTAGTACTGGAGGGAATTTACACCATGAATCCTGCAGGGCTGCCCATAAATCCGTAAGAGTATGAGGGGTTGGAGATCTCTTCTGAACAGGACGTTGCAAGGCACCCCTGATATGCTCAATACTGTTCATGTCTGAGGCGCTTGGTGGCCAACGGAAGTATTTAAACTCAGAAGAGTGTTCCTGGAGCCACACTGTAGCAATTCTGGACGTATCAGGGATCCCATATGACTCCAACTGCACACGCCCCACACCATTACGGAGCCTCCACCAGCTTGAACAGCCCCCTGCTGGCATGCAGGGTCCATGGACCCACTTCCATCCGCTCGATACAATTTGAAACGAGACTCGTTCGATCAGGCAACATGTTTCCAGCCAACAGCAGTCCAATATCGTTGTTGACGGGCCCAGGGAAGGCGTAAGGCTTTGTGTCGTGCAGTCATCAAGGGTACACGAGCGGGCCTTCGGCTCCGAAAGCCCATATCGATGGTGTTTCGTTGAATGGTTCGCACGCTGACATTTGTTGATGGCCCAGCATTAAAATCTGTAGCAATTTGCGGAAGGGTTGCACTTCTGTCACGTTGAACGATTCTCTTGGGTCGTGGTTGGTTCCGTTCTTGCAGGATCTTTTTCCAATCGCAGCGATGTCGGAGATTTGATGTTTTACCGGATTCCTGATATTAGCGCTACACTCGTGAAATGGTCGTACAGGAAAATCCCCACTTCATCGCTGCCTCGGAGACGTTGTGTCCTATCGCTCGTACGCCGACTATAACACCATGTTGAAACTGCCATTGTAGCAGCAGTAACCGATCTAACAACTGCGCCAGACACTTGTCTTATATAGGTGTTGCCGACCGCAGCACTATATTCTACATAACTCTGTATTTGAATACGCATGCCTATACCAGCTTCCTTGGCGCTTCAATGTATTTTATTGTTGCTCAAGCGCCATCATATGAAAATAGGTTTGCTCTGTGCGCTCATGAGATCCAGTAGCCTGTAAATGGGTCCCAGGTTTACGAGACATTTCTTGACTTTCGAGAAGCCTTCGATACTGCCACCCACCGTCGCTAGTAAACAAAATGAGCTTACGAAGTATCAGTTAAAATATATAATTGTGTTACAGACTTCCTGGTAAACAAAACTCAGTCCTTGACGGGCCCTACGTTGAATGCGGAAGGAGAAGTGTTATCTGGGTTTATAAGCAGTTGCAAATACAGCTAACGCCGAGTGCAGGGTGGTGGCAAATAAGCCGACACCCTAGAGGAGCCGATGGCTTAGAGCGATGGAGCTGTTTTAGGTGGGGAGGCGGTGCCTTCCGTGGAGAAAATGCCTCTCTAAAATTCACTATGCAGCGTCAGTTCTCCACATTAAGGACTGCTGAAAACATGTCTGTGACAACTGAAATAAAATCTAGCAGAGAGTTTACTAAATGCATCCCCTCGGTGAACTAAGAGGCAGATACGATATTAAGCCGGGCTTTCAGTTTCTGAAAACCAAAAAAGGTCATAGTTGACAAGGCCAAAATAGACTGATTCAATCATAAGATAATGACCTTTAGGATCACATTTGTGACGGTCTACACTTAAACAAGAAATGAGGACATTGACCTGAAGAACGAGCCTCTATATAAATCGATTAGTGGCATCGCAATGAAAATGATCTTTATACACATTGAGAACAGAAGGGCCGGCCGCTGTGGCCGAGCGGCTCTCGGCGCTCCCGTCCGGAACCGCGCTGCTGTTACGATCGCAGGTTCGAATCCTGCCTCGGGCATGGCTGTGTGTGATGTCCTTAGGTTAGTTAGGTTTAAGTTCTAAGTGTAGGGGACTGATGACCTCAGTTGTTAAGTCCCATAGTGCTTAGAGCTATTTGAAGCATTTCAGAACCGAAGGAAGTTTCTTAGTTTGTTAATTAAGTCCATATTCCATGGATCATAGCTGTGAACTATCGCTACAGGGTGGAAGACGTGAGTTAGATTAGAACTGTAATACTTTTGTCAGCGAAACTTTCACTTTAATCTTCAACTATCTTTAATTCATTTTTTGTTGACATGATGATTTATACCTAACGCTATGTGTCGTTTCTCTCTCTCTCTCTCTCTCTCTCTCTCTCTCTCTCTCTCTCTCTCTCTCTGTTTAGAGTTTCAGAAATTCCTCTGTGAATTAGAAGAAATTATCAAGCCATCAAGCCGATATGATTTCTGTTTGAATTTAATTTTATTATCTATTACATTCTTGACATCATACGGTAAGCAATGAAAGATATTTATTGCTGATTACATCTTTCCTTACCACTTTAAGGCCAAGTGATGGATAGTACAAGTCATTTTTCTTTTATTATTACATTTATGAATCTTGCTGTTGTTTTCGAGCTGTGGCGTTATTGGAGTATCTGAGCCATGAGGAAATGGTGGAGTAATAGCACAACGATGAACTGGAAACGTACTCTGTTCAACAAATTAAAGTCAGGGAGAGAATGGCATTAGATTTCTAGATCACAAGATATGAAGGAACACAGTCAATCAATTGAAAGGTCTCTCGGATTGGTTACCTCTCCTGAGACTAATTTTAAACCATAAAGTTGACTTAACAATCATTCAAGGCAACGAGTAGTAGGACAGTGAAGTAGTTGATTTCTATAGAAAACTGGATTCGTAAATCAATAAGTATAAAATAATTTTTTAAAAGAAATATTTTCCTTCCGTCGGCTGTTCTTCTATTTCATTGCAGGTATTAATTATTTCGCCCTCTTTGGCATTACCGTGCCACATCATAATAAAAATTGTCATTCTTACAGTATGTTACGATTCACACTTCAGTGTGGTGAAGAACATGTGGTAGCCTCCATTCTAAGAGATTCGCATTATTGTATTTACAACTATCAAATATATAATGTCCATGAATAAGATGGATGAGAAAAACGCTTACGCGGGTTTCTTCGCCGTATCAGCATTCACAAGAAAGACTGTAGGATGATGTAGACGACTTCCATTTGTGACTTCAACGCAAGAGGTACCCGTAGGCCTGACAAGGTGTAGATATGTGGAAGGGGGGCTGGTGAAATCCCCAGGGTCCAACCCTCCTGTGGGAGGAGGTAACTCTCCCGAGGCTCGGAACCTCCAGGGACAAGTCGACAAATATCAGACTGCTAGTGTCAAATAAATTTTGTATCATATAATACATAAAAGCACCAGCGTAACCAATCTCTTAATTTCCACTTCATTTCTTTAGTTTTGTGCCATACAGGCCAACTGCTTACAGTTCTATTTCGTGTTTAATGTTGAATAGATACTATTTTGTTTAGACAACATGCGCTAAAATCATCTTGTGATGGAGTGAAAAAGGTGCTTCCTTTAATTGTCATTGGAAATACAACCAAAAAAATTTCCCCAGCAAGTGTACACAGCAACAGCTGTGAAACGTCGTTATAATTTGATAGGTTTGCCAACAACATTCGCACAAGGTGATTGACACCGAAACAGAGTATACAGAAAATATTTTGTATTCAATAGTAAACACAACATAAAATATTTCCATTTGTACATAGCACTCCTGGGAGAATCGTGATGATGATGAAGTCCCATACTCCGTGACGGAGCGTAGGGGAACGACACGGGAGACCCGCACCGCCGTACTAGGCAAGGTCCTGGTGGAGGTGGTTTGCCATTGCCTTCCTCCAACCGTAATGGGGATGAATGATGATGAAGACGACACAACAACACCCAGTCATCTCGAGGCAGGAAAAATCCCTGACCCCGCCGGGAATCGAACCCGGGACCCCGTGCTCGGGAAGCGAGAACGCTACTGCGAGACCACGAGCAGCGGACGGGAGAATCGCAAAAGTGAATAAATGAAACAACATGCAAGAGGTACAATTTTCCAAACTGATGTTCGGAAGTAAAGATGTAATGTTCTCCTTTTGTTCGTCCATAGCCAACTTCCATGTGAACTCTCACGTTACTTGATGTAATGTTATTTCTTGGTCAAAGCGGCTTGGTCTTCAGGGGTTAAGCTCAGAAAATTGGAGATCCAAATAATGGAAACCTTCTCGGAATATTAGAGCTCTTGAGCCACTATGATCCAGTTCTTGCAAAACACACTATCAATGTCAGAGACAGACAAGGAGCTGGAAAGCGTTCACAAGTGCATTATCTGTCAAGATATACTCAGAACGAATTTGTTTCTACTTGTGTCCATCATGTCAGAGGTACCATCTTGGAACCGACATAAAATGAGAAATATTATTGAGTTATTGTTGATGCAACTCCTGATTCAATTCATACTGAAAAAATAACATTCATTCTGCGTTATATTTCCTTCAAGTAGGTAACTCACAAATATGAAATCTATTAATGGCTTTTAGGATTCGTAGACTGTAATCAGAAAAGGCGAATAACTATTGCACATTTAATTCGATGAACACTTGTGAAACAATCAAATCTTATCAGCGAATGCAGCGGATGAGGTTATGATAATAGTAATATTAGAGGGTCTTGTAAAGGAGCTCAGACATATTATCTTTAGTGAAATCCTCTTGCAAAATTTTCTCTGTGTGCTTGTCGTAGCCTTATGTGGAGCACTTGCAGCTGAGGGTTGTCATGAAGTAGATGCTTTTTCCGGAGTGATACGGCTTCTTAGAACTACCTCAATAGCAGTCCGCACCGATGGGAAATTGTGAAATAGTGCGTTGGAAATTCTTTATATTCCATTATGAAACGTCCCCTTAGAAAAATTAATGAATTACTGTGCTGATAAACCTCTTACGTTATTTGATTTTCAAACAGCTGAGCACAACTGAACGTACTCAGACATTTCGCTCTCTACTTATTCTGATCAACACTAAACTGACACACAATATTTTTAGCGCAACGCAATCTGATTTTCAAAAATCCCTACAAAAGATTGGCCCTGACTAACATTAACCGATACCTTTCACAAATCACTTACCTCACAAAAATCTTCGTTACTCGAACTACTGCAATACAGCGAGCGCCACTACTGCCCGCTAAATAAAAGATTCAAACTACTGAAGGCACTAACTACTGATAGGCATAGTTAGCAAATGAAAGATTTTGATAGAGAACAAGCAATGTATTTACCTTAATAGTGTTCAAAAGTCATATATATATATATATATCAGTTCATATATATATATATATATATATATATATATATATATATATATATATATATATATATATATATCAGTTCATGACATCCAGTCTTACAAATTTACTGTCTCTGATGGACACACGTCCAGATCATCCGCTCTCAAAACTCCTCCATCTCTCTCCCCACATCCACCGTTGCTGGCGGCTCACCTCCAACTGCACAACGCTACGCGCTGTTAACAGCCAACTGCCCAACACTACAATAGCAAATTCCAACAATGCAAACCAGCCACAGACTGCACACAGCACAAGTCAGCGATTTTCATACAGAGCGCTACGTGGCGTTACCAACATAAAAAACCTAAACAGTCTACTTACACCATAATCGTTAATCGTTGGAGTGCTCGGGTTGACACTGCAATACCAATTGCAGTTCACTTAGATAAGATCATCATTGCTATTGAAACTCTCGGTAAGTTTAATTTGTCAGCTGAAATACTGTATGCGGTGCGGGGTGTTTTGGATTATGCGATATCATTCAAGTATTTATTCATGGCGTCAGCTCAACTAAAGTTGTTGGTACCGACTGACTACAGAAGTAAATTACTACAAGCTGGAAATACTACCAGTAATGTTGAGGTAAAACACTTTGAGAACTTATTTAATGACTTAAAATGTCTTCGCAAAAATTAGAATGACATCCTCCCTGATTAAAGTTGTTGCCAGTGCAATTAACATCGAGCCTGAATTCCCGGCGGTGTGCACTGAGAAGAGGAGATCATTTCATTAGGACCATCTAGTGTCTAACTTGAAAACCCGATACGAAGCAGTGAAGATTTTAATAGAAAAATTAGGGTTTTATGGAAACACTCGAAGATGATTGAAGATCAGGTTGCTGAGGCATGCAGGTTAAATATCAATGAATACCGTAATGACGTCGCAACAGATTTAGAAGACATTAAATCTTTGAAATTGACATTAAATTCGCGACTGCTACGGTCGCAGGTTCGAATCCCGCCTCGGGCATGGATGTGTGTGATGTCCTTAGGTTAGTTAGGTTTAAGCAGTTCTAAGTTCTAGGGGACTGATGACCACAGATGTTAAGTCCCATAGTGCTCAGAGCCATTTGAACCTTTTTTTTTTTGTTTTTTGACGTTAAATCTTTGAAAACAATTCGTACTTCAAACTTTGAATACATTTCTTTCCAACCATTAGAGCTCTTGAATGAGATTGCGGGCTTTCGAATTAATAATTGAGGTGTTGTGGTGGTGTGGTGGCCCTCAACTACGTACCCTCAGACTCAAAGTTGAAATATTAAAGTTTTGGTTGGTTTCGTTGTCTAGGGGCTGGGATACGTAGTTGCCACATTACAAGCCAAATACTGCTGAGTCTACAGTATACAATATGAATATACACATGAATCGAATGGTCAAAGGTTCCTATCACTCGGCAATTGCGAATGTAATGTAGAAATTTATAAACGAAAAATTGCAATTACATTAAATCTGCAGGTACTATCTTAACGACTTTAAATGATGAGTACGATAGTAGAAGTACTTTTGAGAATGCCGTATATTTCCTTCAAAACACTTATTGGTGTCGATGGTCCAGAAATCAAATAAAATATAAGTTGAATAACAAGGAAACAATAGATTCCTATCGCATGTAATTAGTTATGAACAACAACATAGCTCGCGAGATGTTCACTTCTAAACGCATACTACGTCTTCACTCTAGGAGCCACGGAAATCACACAAGAGCACAAGTCGGCACTACGAAATATTTCTATCACGTGCGACCACGCGCAAACCGCTCCAAGTCCTTCCCGCGACTCTGCGTCCATCTTGCCGTCGCGTCTAGCACTTCCTGTGTCCTGCGCGACTGTCCCTCGCGCCACACTGTTCCAAACCACCACCGTGTCCTCTCTCGAAACGATACTCTTTTCCCACTTCCATTCTGTCTCCCCATTACGAGCGCTGTGATTGGCTAGAGCGCTCGCGCCATGCCTTCAAGCCAACGCATCTTTCACAAACATAATGAAATACATACTGGATTTACATTTAAATAACTAGAAATTAAATAAATATTCCTTCGGATGAGCCATAAACACGCTCTAACACACATTATTAAATACATAAACAATTTAAACAAGCATATATCAAAGGAACAGAACAAATGGTAGGGCCGTAGCCTAATGTCTCTGTGCTTTCTAAAACACAGTAAATATTTAACCAATTTCTTCATGAATAGTATATATCGGGTATAAACAAAGACATAGACGAATAAATATCTTTATAAGCATGCTGCTACCATTTTTTCGTGTCACTGTGGAGTACTTACGGCCTGACGCGATCAATAGTAATCGGCCACTTTGACCTCCAATAACTCATGTACTATTCATGTTACATGCCTGTAATTCATACCAATTTAGCTTTACACTAATAGCTTTATAAAGACACGTCGATCGACAAAATCGGATGAACCGTTTAGATTTTGGAAATTCGTTGCTGGGTGTTACTTGTATGATTTATCGTCAGGTACTAAACTTTAAACTAACAAAGAAATTTAAAATCTGATTACACCATCAGAATCGCCGTGCACATAATAGTAATGTACATGTTTGTTTTTGAGGTATCATGATTCCTCTGGCTACTATTAATTTCTATATGAACTGTGAAATGCCTGCCATTAAGGTTTTTACAAAGTCAGCCATCTTTGACCCTCCCAGTGCCCAAGTTTCTTTCATCAACACAGTGTCGCCAAGTAATTCCCAGCCACTCGGCTGTCCTGGAGCACGCGCTGGGGCTCCCCTCATGCTCAGCTAACGTTGGGCACCACGTGGTTGCTGCCGGGCCGCGGCTTTGACAAACGTCCTGCGCGGCCGCCCCAACTCCGATCATAGAATATTTCCTGGGCGCTACAACTCGCCCGTTACCTCACCAGATGCAACAGCATAAGTCGCGCACCCATCTCGGATGAGAACAAACTCAATCTAACAAGGGAACCTCCCCATCGCACCCCCCTCAGATTTAGTTATAAGTTGGCACAGTGGATAGAGCTTGAAAAACTGAACACATATCAATCTAGAAAACAGGAAGAAGTTGTGTGAAACTACGAAAAAAATTAGTAAAATATACAAACTTAGTAGTCCATGCTAAGACAGGCAACATCAAGGACACTGGTCCCGTGGTTAGCGAGAGCAGCTACGGAACGAGAGGTCCTAGGTTCAAGTCTTCCTTCGAGTGAAAAGTTTATTTTTTATTTTCAGTTTATGTGACAAACTCTTATGTTTTCATCACTATTTTGGGAGTGATTATCACATCTGCAAGAAAACCTAAATCGGGCAAGGTAGAAGAATCTTTTTACCCATTCGCTAAGTGTACAAGTTAGGTGGGTCGACAACATATTCCTGTCATGTGACGCACATGCCGTCACCAGTGTCGTATAGAATATATCAGACGTGTTTTCCCTTGGAGGAATCGGTTGACCTATGACCTTGCGATCAAATGTTTTCGGTTCCCATTGGAGAGGCACGTCCTTTCGTCTACTAATCGCACGGTTTTGCGGTGCGGTCGCAAAACACAGACACTAAACTTATTGCAGTGAACAGAAACGTCAATGAACGAACGGACAGATCATCACTTTGCGAAAATAAAGAAAGTAAAATTTTCAGTCGAGGGAATACTTGAACCAAGGACCTCTCGTTCAGCAGCTACTCACGCTAACCACAGGACCACGGCGCTGCTAAGCTCGCAGGCTCCTTGATGTAGTATATCTTGCTTATGGACTACTCAGTTTGTATATTTTACTAGTTTTTTTTCACGGTTCCACACAACTTCTTCCTGTTTTCTCGATTGATCTGTGTTCAGTTTTTCAAGGCCTATCCACTGTGCCAACTTATAACTAAATCTGAGGGGGGTGCGATGGGGAGGTTCCCTTGTAAGTAGTGATTCTGGACATATCCTCATATAGCAAGAGGTAGGAAAAGGTAAGGCTCCCAAGAACATTGTCGAACATGATCATGTTGGTGGTCCACGTATTATTATGTGGGAAGGCATAATGTTGCTTGGATGTGCTGGTCTCCAAATCTTTAAACATGGTGCACTGGCAAGTCAACGTTATTGTGCCACTGTACTCCTCCTCGTGTTCATCTTTTCAGGGGTGCATTTGGTCCTGACTTAATTTTAAAGATGACCATGCGCAACAGCATAGAAGAGCGCAGGTGGAGGGACTTTTGGAACGAGAGGATATTTGGCGAATGGACTAACTTGCCCGTTCCCCCGACTTAAATCCCATCGTTCACGTGTGGGGTGCGTCGGCTAGACCTTTGCAGCACGCCCACATGAGCCAACGACCATCCAGCAGTTGTCAACCGCACTCGTGGAGGAGTGGAGCGGTCTGCTGCAAGACCTCCTTACTCCAGTTAAATAGCAGGTACACATTGTCAAATGTGGGATAGGAGATTTTCACTTTTTCAACATGTTCATATGGTTGGAAAGATTGGAAAACGAAGTTTTGCCAACAAAATTCATGTTGTACTCAAAAAGTTTTTTTTTCCGAAAATCCCAGTGCCTTGTGCTCTTATCGCTTTGATGTCCATTTAGTTTTTCAAAGAGCATTTCCTACGAATTTGACAATTTTTCTCTGCACCCAGTGCTAAGGACGTTACTGTTCGACAAGAAATATCAATTTTGCAGACTTTGTGCAAAATGGCAAAATACCTAGTTTTTGAGCACTTTTATTTCAGTTTCTCTTTATGTAGTAAGAATATCTTATATATTCTGTTATGCAGGGTGGCCCATTGATCGCGACCGGGCCAAATATTTCACGAAATAAGCGTCAAACGAAAAACTACAAAGAACGAAACTTGTCTAACTTGAAGGGGGAAACCAGATGGCGCTATGGTTGGCCCGCTAGATGGCGCTGCCTTAGGTCAAACGGATATCAACTGCGTTTTTTAAAAAAATAGGAACCCCCATTTTTATTACATATTCGTGTAGTACGTAAAGAAATATGAATGTTTTAGTTGGACCACTTTTTTCGCTTTGTTATAGATGGCGCTGTAATAGTCACAAACATATGGCTCTCAATTTTAGACGAACAGTTGGTAACAGGTAGGTTTTTTAAATTAAAATACAGAACGTAGGTACGTTTGAACATTTAATTTCGGTTGTTCCAATGTGATACATGTACCTTTGTGAACTTATCATTTCTGAGAATTCATGCTGTTGCAGCGTGACTACCTGTAAATACCACATTAATGCAATAAATTCTCAAAATAATGTCCGTCAACCTCAATACATTTGGCAATACGTGTAACGACATTCCTCTCAACAGCGAGTTGTTCGCCTTCCGTAATGTTGGCACATGCATTGACAATGCGCTGACGCATGTTGTCAGGCGTTGTCGGTGGATCACGATAGCAAATATCCTTCAACTTTCCCCACAGTAAGAAATCCGGGGAAGTCAGATCCGGTGAACGTGCGGGCTATGGTATGGTGCTTCGACGACCAATCCACCTGTCATGAAATATGCTATTTAATAAGGCTTCAACCGCACGCGAGCTATGTGCCGGACATCCATCATGTTGAAAATACATCGCCATTCTGTCATGCAGTGAAACATCTTGTAGTAACATCGCTAGAACATTACGTAGAAATCAGCATACATTGGACCATTTAGATTGCCATCGATAAAATGGGGGCCAATTATCCTTCCTCCCATAAAGCCGTACCGTACATTAACCCTCCAAAGTCGCTGATGTTCCACTTGTCGCAGCCATCGTGGATTTTCCGTTGCCCAATGGTGCATATTATGCCGGTTTAAGTTACCGCTGTTGGTGAATGACACTTCGTCGCTAAATAGAACGCGTGCAAAGATCTGTCATCGTCCCGTAATTTTTTCTTGTGCCCAGTGGCAGAACTGTGCACGACGCTCAAAGTCGTCGTCATGCAATTCCTGGTGCATAGAAATATGGTACGGGTGCAATCGATGTTGATGTAGCATTCTCAGCACCGACGTTTTTGAGATTCCCGATTCTCGCGCAATTTGTCTGCTACTGATGCGCGGATTAGCCGCGACGGCAGCTAAAACACCTACTTGGGCATCATCATTTGTTGCAGGTCATGGTTGACGTTTCCTTAAATAACGTAACTATCCGGCGAACGGTCCGGACACTTGGATGATGTCGTCCAGGATATCGAGCAGCATACATAGCACACGCCCGTTGGGCATTTTGATCACAATAGTCATACATCAACACGATATCGACCTTTTCCGCAATTGGTAAACGGTCCATTTTAACACGGGTAATGTATCACGAACCAAATACCGTCCGCACTTGCGGAAAGTTAGGTGATACCACGTAATTATACGTTTGTAACTATCACAGCGCCATCTATCACAAAGCGAAAAAAGTGGACCAACTAAAACATTCACATTTCTTTACGTACTACACGAATATGTAATAAAAAATGGGGATTCCTATTTAAAAAAAAACGCAGATGATATCCGTTTGACCTATGGCAGCGCCATCTAGCGGGCCAACCATAGCGCCATCTGGTTTCCCCTTTCAAGCTAGACGAGTTTCGTTCTTTGTAGTTTTTTCGTTTGATGCTTATTTCGTGAGATATTTGGCCCGGTCACTATCAATGGACCACCCTGTATATCCGAGTCGAACATCTTACTTTGTGATATTCCATTACCCTGTGTGCAATCGTGTCATTCCTGGACATCTGTCTATTGCGATTCGTAATTATTAGTCGAAGTTAACCTTCAGTGCATTTTAGCCATGACTCACGCACATTTTTAAAACTACGTTATTTACTCATTATATACATTAACCAATCTGTGAGAGAAAACTGAACTATCATTAGCTGAAACAGAGAAACCGAAGTAAGTGGCTAATTTTAATTGTACAAAGAAGACATGCAATACTAATGAAACACGGGTAGCTTTATTATAATTAAAAAGGTATTAAAGTTTACTAACACTTATTACTGTCACTTCTGGATGCGTAATACTTCCGGCAGTCTACTTCAACTTTTGCCGTACTTGAGATGGACAAGAGAGTCACTTCCGACGTTTTGATGGATCAAGTTCCTCGCTAGCACCGGAAAGGAATTGAGTAGTAGATGCGGGGTAAGTAGATCGAGTGGGCCCAAATAGGCCTGCTCTTCCAATAGTGAGTCGACCTCTTTCATATCGCTGATTTCGACGTCCATTTCCTCAATAATTTCCGTAAAATCTACTTCTTCACTTCGTATGTAAATTCTGGCACGTTTACACAGTTGAATTCACTGCAGTTCTTGCAACTGGAAGAAAATTTCAAATCTGCTTTTCTGCAGGAGCACATTCCGCCGTAACTCAACTTACACGAGCACGAAACAACGTGTAGAAGTAACTCAGGTGGTGGACCTTGGCTCAGTTCAACAGGCCTCTGACGTTGTTTACTGTAAATCCAGCTCTATTTCTCAGCAGGTTTCGATTCCCATCCAACTATGGACTTGCTAGTAGCTCCGTAACGAATAATGTTGCGCAGCTTCTTTTCTCGGTGACAACATCGTAAAATTCAGTTTGCTTTTTGTGGCAGACTTGACGAATAGCTGGTACCGCGAATCGTCTAGCGTCTCGAATCTGCTGACACATTCATTATACAATGCGATAGTAAACTACTCTCCAGCTGTTATTATTTATTTACGGTAGCGTCTGGTTTCGTGAATGTGCCATGTGCTGAGTTAAGGTGTTCGTGTTTCTTTTAATAATGTGGCAAAACTTCGATTTCCCTTGATCGAAAAAAGCGGATGTTGTAACACATTAATTAACGACGAGAGCTAGCAGAGTCACTGTAGAACTTCTAGGATGCAGTGCAAAACAGCTAGTCTTCTGCACTTCCTCTTTCTGTCTTTAGATAAAATAAGTCCTCTATGTTTTGTCCTAAGCCAGTCATTAGCAGAAGGAGGTCAACATCTAACATGGCTGCCTTAGTAGGTACTGAATGTAATGTCAGTGCCGGTCCTGGTGGCCGCGCGGTTCTAGGCGCTGGAGTCCGGAACCGCGGGACTGCTACGGTCGCAGGTTCGAATCCTGCCTCGGGTGTGGATGTGTGTGATATCCTTAGGTTAGTTAGGTTTAAGTAGTTCTAAGTTCTAGGGGACCGATGACCTAAGATGTTAAGTCCTATAGTGCTCAGAGCCACTTGTAGTGTCAGTGATGCTGTATATGTTATCTCTGCTGCATAATGAGATGTTCAGTTCCAATGTATAACGTATAATATAACATATTTCTAATATACAAACAGACACTGGAATAAAAGTGCTCAAAAACTTGGTATTTTTCCATTTTGCACCAAGTTTCGAAAATTGTTATTTTTTAAGGAACTTCAGCGCCGTAGTTACTGGATGCAGCAAAATGTCGTAATAATCACCTTGCAAAACGTCGTAACAATCACCTTTTTAGAGAATTATGTGCTCTTTTAAAAAGTAAATAGACACCAAAGCGCCAGGAGCATAAGAAACAAATTTTTTGACTACAGAAAGTTTAGACAACATACGTTTTGTTGGGAAAACTTGGTTTCCCTATCTCTCCGGTCATATGAACGAGTTAAAAATATAAAATCTTATATCCCACGCTTTGCGACGTATAGGTTTTTTTCAGACAGTTTTATTGGACTAACCTTATGGTTGGTAAGGGAGCACGTTGCAGAGCGTGCATTCCGACCGTAGTTATCACACACCCTATCAGGAACCATGTCCCGCCTTTTGTAATGTCCAGGGGGCCGTCATATATAGCAGTGATTTTAGTGCAATTATTATCTTTGAATAAGAGTGTTGTTTCTGTTCGCCTCATTCGTTTTTTTGTATTCGGTGCTTTCTTTACTTTATTGTAACAGTTCTTTCCACGTATGGTCCAAGTTTCATTGAACTTCGTTACTTGGCAGCGTAATATCATGCGATAGTGGATAAGTTTTGCACACTGGTGTAATTTACACTGATAATTTCTGGATTCTTCTTTCAGTATCATTTGTCTGTCGTTGCCATCTCATCCTCATACCTACGTCCAGGTGATTTGTCATTCAACGATGCAGGCTTATGAAAGTTCTTCACAATTTTTCCAACAGGGGCTTCGTGTACATCAATTTTTGCTGTGATTTTATCAAATCATAGAAGATGAAATTAACAATGTTGAGACATCCATAATAAAAAAAATTGAATGATGAATAACAGTGATGAAAATATTATGAAACTGTAACGTACAAGGATTTGTCTTCGTCCCTGAAGATCCATCTGGCTTTTAGAGCAGTGGTTACCAATCTGTTTTATACTATTACTCCATTAGATGTCAAACAATACCCTCAACAGAGTTTATCACCAAGCTAGTAATATGCGCATGTTTTGGAACCAATAAATAATTAGTCAATGAGATGATGGGTACTGCATATTAGCTACAAATCGTTTGCAACCTAGTGAAAGTCTCTGGTTGTGAAACAGATGTATACACAACAGCATCTGAAATTCTCAGCACTCACCGATGTCCAGAAGTTTTCTCCGTCAGTCACTGTTCAATTGTTGTTCATTCTTTCATTCTTCAGTTGTTCTCTTAACGATCGAGTCAGAATAATAGATAACAGTAGTATACCTACGCTACTTCTGACGCACTTTGTTTACATTTGTGACGTCATGTGACCCATGTCAGCACCCTACCCATGATGTCACAAACCAGGCCCTCCTTATCAGCGAAGTCATCATTCTTATCAGTGAGTTCATCAGCCTCATAAATGGCGTCATCATGACATGTCACGCCCCCTCCTGTCTCCCTCTCCATTTCCCTCCACTCTGACCTTCTCCAGCCAATCACAGCACAGTGTTATAATGAGACAGTCAATCATAATTTAGCTGTGGAATCACACAAGGTTTATTTTAAATCTCTCCAAGTTCGAAAAAATGCAATTTTTAAAGAATTCTGTGCAGCGAAATGTTTAAACTTTTTTGCTTTAGCGGTTCTGTTGAATCGCATCACAACTGAAGCTTTCAAGGCTGAAAATGAGGAGTAGTGATTAATCTTATGTTTTTCCATTAGCATCCTGAAATGTTTTTCATAAAATTAAATACATAAATCTATTTGTAAACTATTAGAAATTCTATTACGTCTCCTATACATTTTTCTAAAGGCATCTGCAACCTCAGCAACAGTTTCTGTCTTATGGCAGACACCTATGCATATATGGGTTACAGGTCACTTACTGTCAATACATATTTATAACCTGACTTGTATTTGGAATATGCAGTCAGGTCAAGCAAATCGGATTACTGAAGGCCATCAATTCCTTTCATGATACAGACTCTTTTCAAATAAACTTTGCATGTTGAACGAAGCTATTTCAGCCTTCATGCTGATTACAATGAAATCAGTTACAAGAGCAAGATCTCGTGAGAATGAGGTATGAGTAGTGAGGCATTTCTTTGTATAATGTGGTTCTGAAGGGTAACAAACAAAAAATGCTCTAGATATAAAATACATCAATTAACATGTTACATTTCTTTCATTGCTTAAAAAACATAACATTGCAGTTCTTCCAGTGTTCAAAAACAACGTCCATTTCGTTCATTGATACCGTATGGGATAACTCGCATGTGACAGTCACATTATCACTGTCCCGACAACTTCACATTTAACTGTCCAGTCACTGGTTTGTGTTGGTTGACGGCCATTTTCGGTCAGAGGGCAGGAAGTGAGGGGCAACCCATGTTCTCAATATTTTGCACATCATAGTCTGGCAACAAGTCTTCAATTCACTTTCTCAAAATACTTCACATAAACACGCAACTCAAATGGAATAAATATGCTTAAACAATCCAGTGCCATCTCCAAAGATACACCAGCTGAGACCGTACTGTGATGGTGATAATTTCTCATCAATCAACTCATAGTAGGGGGTTGTCCACTGTAGAATAAAACACCTGAAGCAACCACACTGCTCCGAGAACTACGCAACATTCCGAAGAAAACTATTGTATATGGTGCAGAATCCTTGGAAACCAAAGAAGACCATAAATGGTTCTGAAAAAAGGGAACATATCACTGAGTAGTCTCGCGCTATTAAAAAGTCCTAAGCATGGGAGAAGTTTCTCTCTTACTTTGAATAAGACATCTGCCTCCTGCAATAAATACACAACTGGGAACTGTCTCACAACTCATATACAGTTTCCAGATGAGGCCACAATCGAGAAGTGTCTTATCAGCGTACTGAATATATAGCAATGAGAAAACTCACGAAAACTCAGACCCTCTTCCTAAGCATGGGGCAAGTCTTTTTTCCATCTTACCTTCAGTAAGATATCCGACAGATTACTGATAATCTGTGGCTGTCAGGACTTCTTGTATAATCTAAAGACATAAGATGGTCGCACTTCCTGTCCTATGACCATGACGTCACTTCCGGTCGACAAATTTCGAGACTCCTTTTATATTTAAAGGGTTAAATCTCGCACATATGGGTATGTATTGTTACCCAGTTAGTTAAAGGCGCCATATCCATAACAGAATCGTGAATAACCTGACAGTATGCTATTGTATTTTTTGGTAACGGTTTTTGCATTTCAGTTCTCGTATCAAAAACAGACAATTTCAGTGCTACTACATCTTGTCGTGAACAATCGATTAAATGGATGGGGCACATCTGGAACTTTGTACGACTCACTAGCGGATTCTCTGTCCATAATACAGCGACTGAAAGCTGCAGTGCATTTCATGCGCTTGCGCAGTTTATTTATGCTAAAATCGACTGTATAGTTCTCTTCAGGATATTTAGATGAATTTCGATATACCTTCAACTCTATTATGTATTTGACACCGAATATTCTGCAAGCACTAGGAATCGAATTCCTGTTTGTCGGAAACGCTAAAATTACGTATGTTGCTACTTCGAGCTCTGTACTGAATTTAGCGTGCCACGTCCATGTATTAATTTTTGGTGCAACACATTCAATCAAATGATAACGAAGGAATGCTAGAATATGGTATAAATCATTTTTAAGATGTTTCATAATGATACTTTTCTTTCGCAGACACACGTATTCTAAGTCAATATAAGTAAACGCTCTGGTTAGAGGACTGTTTGAGGAGATTTTTTTTTCATTAGATAGAGACCAAGTCCATTTTTCCTATTTGGTCCTAAGTACAAGCTGTTTTTTTCGCGAAGTGCTGTTGCTACCATTGTATGATTATGACTGCATCTCAGTTAATTGTTAGCAGGCAGTCTTTGCATCATTAACTGCCTTAGCAATCCCCGTCGCTCCACCAGGTAAACATCCAAGCTCTGATAATGTAGAAAATTTTGTTTTGTGAATGGGTAAGATTAATTTTGCTTTTGGAGCTACTTGTGAAGGAATTTTAAAACTATTTTCACAGCTATTATGAGATTACCGCCCGGCTTCATACACTTTAGACTACTTCAAAACTGTTTTAATTAATTCGTTTATTACATTCCCTGCATTCATCTCCTTGTTCTTCTTCTCCATCTATTTCAGACGCATGCCCATTTTAACTTTAGCTTTCATTCCACCAGTCACTGCTAAGGCAGTCAATTTTTCACTGAGATTAACAGTCTTTTGTCTTCACTCTACACCATGCTCTTTCAGTCAGAATCCAGCCTGTTCGATGTCTTGTCAGACAAGCTGTGTGGGTGCATTGCATAAGCGATGTTGTGTTCCTTGCTTGCTGCAAATGTTGGATTATCTCCGACCTCACCTGCCTGTTTATCCAGTCCATCAAATTTATTCCCGGCTGACAGTTAGAGTAGCCCCGTATATTAAATTATATGGGTAAGTTGTTACTACCACGATTAAGGAGACGAATTCCGCCTCACGAGTGATATACTAAATTCTGTGCAATGATCAGGTGCTGCAAGGCAGAAGGATCCTTAGTACCTTTGAAGACGCAATTCAGGAAGCATGCACTTCAACTTCCCATCAGTCCTACTACTGATGAAAGTGGGTTATAGCCACACAATCGCAAACACGGTGAACAACTTCCAGATACATCAGATGTATTATACCTGGTCCTTCCTACTGTGCAAAAACGAATGTGATTATTTTCTCCTTCATGAAAATGGTCTAGCGAAAGTTTGAATGAATGGTCATTCACAGGTAGATGTTGATGGAGGTGATTTAGTGTGTCACAATGTAATATACTGGGGAACCAGGGGATTGCATAATCTACTGTTTAAAATTAGACCTTCTACAAGGAGTTACACGGTTTGAGATCTTGAGAATTACGTTAAAATTCTCAGGGATACTACTGCTCCTGTACTACTACTGCTTCGCAGGCCATAAATATATCAGTATCATTAAGTGTACTGTTTTAGAAAAAAGTGGTGGTGAATTATTACTGACAGACGATGAGATGCATACTGATATTACAGAGATGTTACGAGCACATATCAGTTTTGTTCACTGAAATAATCCGAATGAATTGGTGGAACGATTAATATTCTTGCTAACATCGAAAGCAGTGGGCAGTAAGTCACATGATAATGAAATAATATTATTGAAGAGGAGCTTCATGAAACGTTGATTATTGTTTAAAGTTTGCAGTGGCTGAGGAAAACAAGGAGAAAGCCTTAGTTTCGGAATGGGAAGTTGCGTATAAGAGCATTAAGTAAGTTGAAAGACAATCGCAAAAGTCGTGTTTCGTAAATTTGAAAGCTTTGGAAACGATTCACATAATTATTGTGTGGAATGAAACCGAAATATGATGCTGTGTCACCAAGATAGAACATGCTTTCTAGTGCTCAATAATCACATTTTGTGCACATCAGAACTTGCTGATTCTACATGTATGTTTCAGAAAGTCAGAATTTTGCTTCTCCCATTCCTTACTTTTGTTCTAATTGACAAAAAAAGTCTCTGATAAATTTCATCTCAATCCAACAAATTCTAGGCGACCCTCAAACATTTTGAAGATGGAACATAGCTCCGCAACACTTATTTCTGTTAAAACGCATTGTATTCTTCTGTATCTCAACTGTATACTTGTCTTTCGTGATAATAATGTATGTTATACATTCAAGTAAACACAGCAATTGTTTAAAATCATATTGAACAATATTACTGAAAAGTTCATTCGAGGCATTGAAAAACCAAAATGAAAAGTTTGAGAAGTATCTAGTTTATTTTCGGCAATACACACATTTTCAACCTGAGAAGCATTTTTTTTATTTATAATAATCTTACAACATTCATAACTGTAGAATAAAATATAATTTAATTGAATGAACACTGATTATTATTTGATCATAAGAGACGATTTAGTATCAGCTGGGTATTTTTTATGGTCTCCAGCAACAATCTCTAAAACAAAATGTTCCTCACTTTTGTCTTGTGTGTGAATGTTATTGTAGTTCTGAATGAGTTTGTCACCTCTTTCATCATCATTCACAACAACCATCTCCTCAAGCTTTTGATCTGCACTTTAAGAGTCTTTGAGGTGAAAATTAGTACTAACAGAAAACCTCATAAGAAAGTTTTCGATGCAGGTGTAACAAAAGATGAAAATTCAACATTCGTAAAAGAAGACAGATCATTTTCGCGCATAATATACCTTTTCGTGTGATTTTTTTGCTTCTTCTTCATCACCTTTTTCTAATTAGAAGATAAATTGACCTATATTAGCTTTGACCTTCGTTGAAACGTTATCATCAAAGAAAGCTAAAGCCACAGTTTCTGGAAGTAAGTACCAGAGTTGATTTGATTTTTTTTTCAACAGCCTTACTGATCACTGGTTCAGTGTCATGATAATTTATCAGTTGGCTCATAAATAGACAATCACGGTAAGGTGTCTTAACTGCTTCTGTTGACAGAAACGAAACTCGGACGAACACACGTGGAAGAAAAATACAGATTC
Source organism: Schistocerca piceifrons (assembly GCF_021461385.2). Taxonomy (NCBI): domain Eukaryota; kingdom Metazoa; phylum Arthropoda; class Insecta; order Orthoptera; family Acrididae; genus Schistocerca; species Schistocerca piceifrons. The sequence goes on from NC_060149.1 coordinate 135,888,740, forward strand.
TTGTTAACGGGTTCCGGTGAAACTGATCTTGAAGCATGTATAGTTTGAATGGATACATGCTCTTTGAAGCCACCTAGAATGAGTTACAGCTCCTAGGATGTGAAACGCCATCACATTCTTTGGAATGTTGCCAAGAAAGATCACCGTTAACCCCAGCAGTTCTCGGTAATCATTTCGTGGTTGCTTCTGCGTAGAGAGCTGGCTTTGAAAAAATCCGAGAATAACAGATCGTACATCATCAGATGTTTCACTGCTGCCGGTTATGCAAGCGTTCTTGTCGAGTTTCGGCCAAGTTACTCTACATTTCTTGAAAAGTTCCAAGTCCGGTCCAGAAGTCGCTCCCCTCAGTTAATCGAAACAGGTCCGCAACACCGCTTCAGAACTGTGATGACAGCAACGGAGGTATGATAGGTCACTAACGAACAATTTTTCTACATTTTTACTGCTCCATTTAGTCGACCTGCTTGCTGTCGTGTAACAGCAAAGTTCTTGCGTTTTGTCAGCTATATCCTACTTCTTTACTGTCTGATAAACAGCCATGACTTGATATTCTCCTGAAGATGTTGGGATTTCAGGGACTCCCAATAATTGTTGCTTGACTTGAAAGGTTACTGATATCGCCCCACTGTATGTACCTTTTTAACACCTTTGAGCGCTGGGAGCAACTTCTCATCGTAGTACAACACTACTGCATGACAATCATTCAGGTTTAATTTCTGCTGAATTTCTGCATGTTTCGCTTCTCTAAATTTTTTCTGAGACATTGAAAAGAAGTTCGATTTTAACCATGTTTTCAGTTTCATGTTCGAAAGCATCTGCAGCAGCCGTTAATATTTAAACCCCATTTCTGTCCCTGATTTTGTACCTAACAAATACTTCAGAGAGACAGGGAGTAAAAAACAGCAATGTACCTTGAGTTTTTGTCTCTGCTAAAACTTTTACTCTTAATGATATTTGTCGATAGACAACAAAGTAATTTTCGCTGTCATTACTACTATCACTTCCTTCCCTTCTTGATGTTAAATGATACTTGTTAAACGAGGGTTGTCGAGAAAGTAAGTTCCGATCGGTAGCGAAATGGAAATCACTGGGAAAATCCGGTAAACCTTTGCACAGATGTGTTGGGTAGTGTCTCAAGTATGTCCGTTGATCGTGTCGCGTCGCTCTTTTAAGTTTTGAGTGAACCGTGATCGCGTAAAGATGCATAGGGAATAGCGTCCCCCACCAATTACCAGGGCCTGGTTAGCGATTTCGCCTGTGTCATGCAGCCCACATAACACAACTGTCGAGCAGTTCCTTCTTCATGCCAATTCTCGGCCGCACACTGCAGGGGCAATGAAGACGCACTTGAAGCATTTCCGATGAGAAATGTTTGATCACACACAATACAGTCCGTAATTGGCTCCCCCTGAGTCTCATCTCTGCTCACAAGAACGGCTGGCGGCGAAGACAAAATTTTTCCACAGACAACGAGATGCAGACCAGTGTAGATAACTGGCCGAAAGCACAGACGGCTGCTTTCTATGACAAGGATATTGGAAAGTTGGTACAACACTACGACAACACTCGAAATTGGAGCGGCGACTATGTAGAGAAGTAGGTGGAAGGTGTACCCAACTGTTGCAAATAAAACATTCGTGGTTTTCACTGTGGTTTCCATTTTGGGACCAATCGGAACTTACTTTCTGGGCAACCCTCGTATATTAGGATTAAATATTATTTTATATTACGAATAGAGTCTTAAAGGAGGCTTATTAAAATAAGTATTTCTTACAAAAACTTTAAGTAATAATAATGAGTGTAAAAAAACTTTAATGAAATTCACACAGTAAAAATTTGAAAAATCTTCGTCGATGAGGGTCGTCATGTAATTGTTCTATTGAGCTAAAATTTAGCACATACTGTTGTGTATTGATTGGAACAAAATAAGGGGTGGGTGCTAAACTTCTAGAAAGCTGCAAAATAGGGGCCACCCTACTCTACGTGGTGGAGTGCTATAAAAGCCGGAAGAGTCACTGCAATAGCTTTGTCATTGTTGCCCCACCATCAGAGTCCACTTCATCATTGTAGTTGCCATCATCATTCATCACTTTTTCCGCAAAATGTAAGTGTACCATGCTCTACATATTACAACTAATAAAATCTATATATTTTGTTTATCAGTTACTTCTTGAAATAAAGGATATTACGGATTCCTATGCTTGCATGTTAAAGAACTCGAAGCATTTGGGTATCAGCGGAAGTGCAGTACGCACCGAAAGACTATCAGCCTTGGAGAAGGGACGGCGCCATCCAGTATTTAGCATGAGACGTGTCAACATCAAATCTGTAGTGGTGATGATGGTTCATCAGAAAGACTGCAGAATATATCCGCCATCAATACTCTTGAGCGTCAGTGCAGGTGAACTTAATTTTCTCAACAGCGGTGCCACGTAATTGATTTATCACTGAAGATTGAACAACATGAACACAGTTGATTCTGAAAATGGTGATATGTAAATTTTTTTAAGGTTCCGCATCTCAACTGGTAAGAACGGAAAGCTTATAGTATCATTTTGTTGTCCGTCCGTCCGTCTTTCTGTCTGACTGTTAAAAATTGTTTTTCTCAGAAACGGGTAGACGTGTCAAGCTGAAATTCGTGCCACATTCTGCGATCTTCTGTCACTTAGTGGCGTAGGAAACTGAAGTTTCTTAATCAATGTAATCAAAAGATATGAGCATTTATGTCATACACTTTGATACTCGTGACCTCACTCATCAAAATCTTCAGGGTACTTCCCTTTGGCCTAGAATCATAAAATTCGGCGGGAAGCAACGTTTCACAGTAAAGTAAAACTCCGAAAAATGTTAGTTCGTAATTATCTCAAAAAAATTTTTTTTTATATTTATTATCCAACTGTCTGTATGTCCAGCTGTCTGTTAAGACCCATGTTCCTCATAAATGGGTAAACGTGTCAAGTTGAAATTTATGTCACTTACTACGGTCTATGGTCCCTAGGTAGTGTAAAATAGTTAAGATTCTAAGTTAGTGCAGTCAAAAGATACTGCCATTTCTCTAGTTATGACACATATTGTAATACTCGCAAACTTATTCATTAAGACCTGTAGGATACTTCCCGTCGACCTAGAATTATGAAATTTGGCAGAAAGGGAGCTTTTACATTAGAAGTATAGGAAAAAAGTCGGGAATTGTTACTCTGTAATTATATTACACAAAAATTTCCTTTTGTCAATTGATATCCTATTCTAAATTTAAAATTAAAATAATCTCGAAAGTCTGCAATTCCCGTGGCCGAAATCTTGCCAGTATCAATGTCGACAACGGAACAAAATCGTCGAGATTCTCGATTCCCAGGATGAATGAAGCGTCTACAGAAATAATTAAGTTTGCAAAGAGACCTAAGCGAGCCCTACTCGCATCTGGCCAGACTTCTGTATGTGGCGAGCAAAAGAAAAATATCATTTCCTATAGACAAAGAATCACTAAGTGGATCTATAAGAGATATTAATATTAAATCTCTAAAAGTCATTTGTTAGGATTGTTATCTAAATGCTTTTTCATAAATATTCCTTTATTCGTATGCAAAGAACAATAAAACACAATACAGGTGTTTATAAATGAGTATCGGAGTTTTAACGCTTTATAATATTTATTACATTAAACTTACAGTTATAAATGATATGTCAAATGAAAGAGCAACTCAAACAATTTTACCAAGAACCTTATAAATGTTCAATGTGAGCACCATTTGTCACACGGCACACATTCACTGTACCCAAGCGCTGGATAGGCCGCAAGGGGCCCAATGACAGGGCTTGCTTTGCATGGCCTCCACGTTCACCCGACCTAACTCCATGCGATTTTTTACCTTTGAGGTTTCATCAAGGATCGTGTGTACGTGCCTCCGCTACCAGCAGACCTCCCTGAATTAATAAACCGGATTGAAGCAGCTGTTGCTACAATCACTGATGATACACTTATCAACATTTGGGAAGAACTCGGCTATAGGCTTGATGTGTGCCGTGTAACAAATGGTGCTCACTTTGAACATTTATAAGGTTCTTGATAAAACTGTTTGAGTTGCTCCTTCATTTGACATATCATTTATAACTGTAAGTTTAATGTAATAAATATTATAAAGCGTTAAAACTCCGATATTCATTTATAAACATCCTGTATAATATAAAACCACAGTGTAATATTAACTACAGAGAATTTCACACTGCATGAGTCCGATGTTCATCAGCCACAATGACACGGTCATTCACTGCAAAAATTCTTCTATGTCACAGTGTTCGTTCAGATTACTGCAAAGCAACAAGCGTTCAGAGTTCTACCTTTCCACACATTCACAAAATTCATACGCCACTTCAGATTAGTCTTGCACCTTATCATCTCTGTTCTCAATCTGTTGAGGGTCTCCCAGGCACCTTATTGGAAATGGCAGCCTGATGGTAGCTTGTCTTTCGCCATCCGTAATCCTTCACGAGACTTTGTTCTCCACAGCTCAGATCGGCGGGCTTCTGTTGAAGTTAGGAATGGTGCTGTTGTAGACAGGAAGCTTTTCCTGGATTTCATTCGTGATATAGAACCACGAGTTCCGAACAATGGATGTCTTGGATCTGTTTCCTGCTTGTTATTTCCATGCTCTGCTGCCACATGTCTTCCTACATCCGGAGGTGCTACTCCCTCGAGTGGAAAGATCTTATTGACTGGAGTTGGTTTTAGGCACACGGTGACAAAGCAGCCTCTCTCTTTGAGAGCCACATCAACATGGTTAGCATGTGCAGAATTCCTCCATACTGGGCTGGATTACTCCGTACTGGAGAAACACTGAGTAAGTGCGGATGTGTGGAGGACACTGGGCTACGTGCCACACATGGTGTTTGTCAGTTTGCGGTTAAGATAGTTCCTGGTGCCTGCATTACGTCTGGCGTCTACACAACGATGCTTGTACGTTAAGACACGATCCATCTTTAACCCTAGGTTGTAAGGTGGCTATGATTTCGCATCTTACAAGCACCCATCCACATACTTTGCCTTGATCTTTTTTTTTTTTTCGTCATCAGTCTACTGACTGGTTTGATGCGGCCCGCCACGAATTCCGTTCCTGTGCTAACCTCTTCATCTCAGAGTAGCACTTACAACCTACGTCCTCAATTATTTGCTTGACGTATTCCAATCTCTGTCTTCCTCTACAGTTTTTGCCGTCTACAGCTCCCTCTAGTACCATGGAAGTCATTCCCTCATGTCTCAGCAGATGTCCTATCATCCTGTCCCTTCTCCTTGTCAGTGTTTTCCACGTATTCCTTTCCTCTCCGATTCTGCGTAGAACCTCCTCATTCCTTACCTTATCGGTCCACCTAATTTTCAACATTCTTCTGTAGCACCACATCTCTAATGCTTCGACTCTCTTCTGTTCCGGTTTTCCCACAGTCCATGTTTCACTACCATACAATGCTGTACTCCAGACGTACAACCTCAGAAATTTCTTCCTTAAATTAAGGCCGGTATTTGATATTAGTAGGCTTCTCTTGGCCAGAAATGCCTTTTTTACCATAGCGAGTCTGCTTTTGATGTCCTCCTTGCTCCGTCCGTCATTGGTTATTTTACTGCCTAGGTAGCAGAATTCCTTAACTTCATTGACTTCGTGACCATCAATCCTGATGTTAAGTTTCTCGCTGTTTTCATTTCTACAACTTCTCATTACCTTCGTCTTTCTCCGATTTACTCTCAAACCATACTGTGTACTCATTAGACTGTTCATTCCGTTCAGCAGGTCATTTAATTCTTCTTCACTTTCACTCAGGATAGCAATGTCATCAGCGAATCGTATCATTGATATCCTTTCACCTTGTATTTTAATTCCACTCCTGAACCTTTCTTTTATTTTCATCATTGCTTCCTCGATGTACAGATTGAAGAGTAGGGGCGAAAGGCTACAGCCTTGTCTTACAACCTTCTTAATACGAGCACTTCGTTCTTGATCGTTCACTCTTATTATTCCCTCTTGGTTGTTGTACATATTGTATATGACCCGTCTCTCCCTATAGCTTACCCCTACTTTTTTTCAGAATCTCGAACAGCTTGCACCATGTTATACTGTCGAACGCTTTTTCCAGGTCGACAAATCCTATGAAAGTGTCTTGATTTTTCTTTAGCCTTGCTTCCATTATTAGCCTAACGTCAGAATTGCCTCTCTCGTCCCTTTACTTTTCCTAAAGCCAAACTGATCGTCGCCTAGCGCATTCTCAATTTTCTTTTCCATTCTTCTGTATATTATTCTTGTAAGCAGCTTCGATGCATGAGCTGTTAAGCTGATTATGCGATAATTCTCGCACTTGTCAGCTCTTGCCGTCTTCGGAATTGTGTGGATGATGCTTTTCCGAAAGTCAGATGGTATATCGCCAGACTCATATATTCTACACACCAACGTGAATAGTCGTTTTGTTGCCACTTTCCCCAGTGATTTTAGAAATTCTGATGGAATGTTATCTATCCCTTCTGCCTTATTTGACCGTAAGTCCTCCAAAGCTCTTTTAAATTCCGATTCTAATACTCTATCCCCTATCTCTTCTAAATCGACTCCTGTTTCTTCTTCTATCACATCAGACAAATCTTCACCCTCATAGAGGCTTTCAATGTATTCTTTCCACCTATCTGCTCTCTCCTCTGCATTTAACAGTGGAATTCCCGTTGCACTCTTAATGTTACCACCGTTGCTTTTAATGTCACCAAAGGTTGTTTTGACTTTCCTGTATGCTGAGTCTGTCCTTCCGACAATCATATCTTTTTCGATGTCTTCACATTTTTCCTGCAGCCATTTCGTCTTAGCTTCCCTGCACTTCCTATTTATTTCATTCCTGAGCGCCTTGTATTTCTGTATTCCTGATTTTCCCGGAACATGTTTGTACTTCCTGCTTTCATCAATCAACTGAAGTATTTCTTCTGTTACCCATGGTTTCTTCGCATCTACCTTCTTTGTACCTATGTTTTCCTTCCCAACTTATGTGATGGCCCTTTTTAGAGATGTCCATTCCTCTTCAACTGTACTGCCTACTGCGCTATTCCTCATTGCTGTATCTATAGCGTTAGAGAACTTCAAACGTATCTAGTCATTCCTTAGTACTTCCGTATTCCACTTCTTTGCGTATTGATTCTTCCTGACTAATGTCTTGAACTTCAGCCTACTCTTCATCACTACTATATTGTGATCTGAGTCTATATCTGCTCCTGGGTACGCCTTACAATCCAGTATCTGATTTCGGAATCTCTGTCTGACCATGATGTAATCTAATTGAAATCTTCCCGTATCTCCCGATCTACAAACACAATTAGGTATCATGTGATAGGTTGTACATCATATATATGAATATATAAAGGAGACTGACATTGTCATGTACGCCTTGTAAAGAATTGTTAACGCTTGCTGCATGAAAGGTGATGGAGTGTCTTTTTTTATCAGAACGGCGTAATGAATGATTGCCTATACTAGTAGAGGTTGGAACGACAGTGGAAATGAAACGGCAAGCGGAAATCAAGACCTGGGTGGAAGGCCCACACAGATGTGTTGGACCCGCTTAAACATAGGAAGTAGCAATACAGACGTTGGGACACCTGAGCGCTGGGGCACAATAGAGTCGCGACCGGCCGGTGTTGTAGCCAGACAGGATGGACTATACTTCGGAAACTACGATAATCTTGGACGCAGCTGAGAGGAACGAGGAACCGTCACCTTGGAAATCACGCAGGCTGGGTTATTTGGTTCAAATGGCTCTGAGCCCTATGCGACTTAACTTCTGAGGTCACCAGTCCCCTAGAACTTAGAACTACTTAAACCTAACTAACCTAAGGACGTCACACACATCCATGCCCGAGGCAGGTTTCGAACCTGCGACTGTAGCGGTCGAGCGGTTCCAGACTGTAGCGCCTAGAACCGCTCGGCCACGCAGGCCGGCGCTGGGTTATTTCTGCGGATTTTTACTCAGAAGCATACCATTGTACGAGTATAGGTTTTTCCTCGCAAACTTTCCGCGCTGGACGATAAAAGACTAAAATATGGTTGATCGGCGTTCGGAAGAACCTGTATGTAGAGAGGGAGAATATCCCGTGATTTAGGGAATATAGTTCTTTTTCGGAATTACGAGGGTAGGGAGCCGAGCCTTGCTGGGAAGCCAGCGGTGGAGAGACGAGGTATTCCGTTGTGAGCGCCCGCGTGTGAAGGTCGCTAGATATCAACTTTGATGGTACAGATAGACTTGCTGTCTTTATCCTCAGGAGAGTTTATAGTTAGAACAGTTAGGCACTGTACTGTTGCGAACCTATACGATTCCTGACTTCACTTCTGGGTTGGAAGTCGTAATTGAGTATGCGGCGTCCATTAATTGAGAGCACTTCCACTGCCTATACTTTCGTTTAGACGTTATCTGAACTCCGTTCTTGTGGCTGGGAGTTCGCGTTTCTCGTCTGTAGAACACAGAGAGGAGAAGACAGTATTAGAGTATATTAGAGGACCGCCTTCTGCCATCCTAGTGTTTGAAAGAGTTTATTTGTGACTGGAGTTCTTCCTTCGTCGCAGACGAGTACGAGAACCATCACTTCGACGCACCGGACGCAGTACATACGGTGATATCGCAAATTGCTTCGGCTTATCAGGGCTATAAAAGCTAAACAGCTGTGATCACGTTAGTTTATTTCTACTGAGATTCCATACAACCGTAGATCATCTTTGAAAATAGTGTCTTCTATTGTTTGGTACGTAGACGATGTCAGTCATTTCGCGTTATTGAAATTAGATCGCGCAGTCATAATAAGGGGCAGAGTTGGGCAATTGATTAGTAATTTTACTTAGGAAATGTAAACTTTGTAATATAAAGGTTTTTTAATCTACAATAAATACATAAGCAGGAACAATGTTTATCATTTAGTAGTATTAGTTGCCTTAATCATTCATTTATGTTTAGGTTGTGTTTTATATGTTTAAAGTCCATTAAGAGACCCTAAGACCTGCTTCAGGGGTAATCAGACAGGGCCAAATCTTCATTTGAGCGTTTATTATTTTCGGTTGCGCACGTTTATTTTTACACCCGCCTGGAGTAGCATCTTGGAAGGTATTGGGTGTGGCACAGTGATTTAGATTGCGTCCTTGCCAGGTGATGTTCAGCTTTCTTCTTGCCCTTTATTGAGTACATGGAGCGCACAACTTGAATTTTGTCCGAATTGGATACCAAGCGGTTGTCGTTATAATTGATAGCAAGAATCTTCGAGATCAGATGTTAGCTTCGATTCAATTACAATTGTCGCTCCCTGAGCAGCGACAGTTTTGTCATCAGCATCGATGAAGGAGGAACACGTTCCAGCTTTGAATGGCTGTTCATTGGTACTTATCTTACACACAGACTGAAAATAAGTCGCAACACCAAGAAGGAGTAGGTGTGTTTCTACGTCTCAAAGACGATTTCTATTAAAAATTTCGCGCCAGTAATATAAGAGTGGCATTAGTGGTGCCACTGTGAAGACACAAATCAGGTTTGCTTTAAATACATGATCTAACGGTCGTGAGCATTAGTTACCTTTGAGATTGGACACGGTGAGTTGATGTTAGTCAAGAACGCTCTTCAGGAGACAAAGACGCCATTATCAGCACCTCACTGAGTTTGAATGGGTTCGTGTAATAGGACTACGAGAAACTGGATGTTACTTCAGTAGGAAGTAGGTTACAGTACACTTGTTCGCCCACTGCTTGAATACTGCTCACCGGTGTGGGATCCGTACCAGATAGGGTTGATAGAAGAGATAGAGAAGATCCAACGGAGGGCAGCGCGCTTCGTTACAGGATCATTTAGTTATCGCGAAAGCGTTACGGAGATGATAGATAAACTCCAGTGGAAGACTCTACAAGAGAGACGCCCAGTAGCTCGTTACGGGCTTTTGTTGAAGTTTCGACAACATACCTTCACCGAGGAGTCAAACAGTATATTGCTCCCTCCTAGGTATATCTCGCGAAGAGATAAAATCAGAGAGATTAGAGCTCACACACAGGCATACCGATAGTCTTAATTTGCACGAACAGTACGAGATTGGAATAGAAGGGAGAACCGATAGAGGTACTCAAGGTACCCTGCGCCACACACCGTCAGGTGGCTTGCGGAGTATGGATGTAGATGTAGATGTAGATATCGCAGGAAGACTTGCAGGAATGTAGCCGCTGTACATGATTGTGGGCTCCTGACGTCTACGTGGTACTACCCTGAGGGAATACTATCGTGTTCGGCGTATGGTTCTGGAGCATTGTACTGCATCTACAGCAGCAATTTGAGCGGCAGTTGGTACCAGAGTGACGCAACGAACTGTTACAAATCGGTTACTTCAAGGACAGCTCCAAACCACAAGCCCTGTAGCGTACATTCTTCAGGCCCAAGACCACGGCCATTTGCGACTTCAGTGGTGTCAAGCGAGAGCTCATTGGACTGCAGGGAGGAAGTCTGTTGTGTTTTCTGATGAAATCTGGTTCTGTATCGGTGCCAGTGATGGCCGTTTGTTGGCTAAGAAGGCCAGTTGGGGGCCTGCTACCAACCTGCTTGAGTACTAGTCACACTGGACCTACACCTGAAGTTATTGTCTGGGGTGCGATTTCATTTGACAGCAGGAGCACTCTCGTGGTTATCCCACGCACCCTGACTGCAAATGTGTACGGCAGTCTGGTGATTCGACCTGCTGAGCTACCATTCATGAATAGCATTCCAGGGGGTGTTGTCCAACAGGATAACGCTCGTCCACATACCGCTGCTGTAACACAACACGCTCTGCAGAGTGTCGACATGTTGCCTTCACCTGCCCGGTCACCAGATCTGTCTCCAATCGAGCACATATGGAACATCAGCGGACGACAACTCCAGCGTCACCGACAAACAGCTTTAACCATTATTGTATTGATCGACAAAGTGCAACAGGCATGGAACTCCATCCCAAAAACTGACATCCGGCACCTGTACATCACAATGCATACATATTTGCTTGCTTGCATTCAATATCCTGGCGGTTACACCAAACCAAACTGCGTGCCGACGGAGTATCGCCTCAGTTGTGCGACTGGATTCGTGATTTCCTGTCACAAAGGTCACAGTTCGTAGTAATAGACGGAAAGTCATCGAGCAAAACAGAAGTAATATCCGGCGTTCCCCAAGGAAGTGTTATAGGCCCTCTATTGTTCCTGATCTATATTAACGACATAGGAGACAATCTGAGTAGCCGTCTTCGACTGTTTGCAGATGATGCTGTCATTTACCGTCTTGTAAAGTCATCAGATGATCAAAACGACTTGCAAAATGATTTAGATAAGATATCTGTATGGTGCGAAAAGTGGCAATTGACCCTGAATAAAGAAAAATGTGAAGTTATTTACATGAGTACTAAAAGAAATCAGCTAAAATTCTATTACGCGACAAGTCACACAAATCTGAGGGCTGTAAATTCAACTAAATGCTTAGGGTTCAAATGGTTCAAATGGCTCTGAGCACTATGGGACTCAACATCTGAGGTCATCAGTCCCCTAGAACTTAGAACTACTTAAACCTAACTAACCTAAGGACATCACACACATCCATGCCCGAGGCAGGATTCGGACCTGCGACCGTAGCAGTCGCGCGGTTTCAAACTGAAGCGCCTAGAACCGCACGGCCACACCGGCCGGCAGTAATTAGGGATTACAATAACAAATAACCTAAATTGGAACGATCACATAGATAATATTGTGGGTAGAGCAAACCAAAGACTGCGATTCATTGGTAGAACACTTAGAGGGTCTCCAAAGAGACTGCTTACACTACTCTTGTCCGCCCTATACTTGAGTACTGCTGTGCAGTGTGGGATTCGCATCAGGTGGGACTGACCGATGACATCGAAAAAGTACAAAGAAGGGCTGCTCGTTTTGTATTATCGCGAAATAGGGGAGATAGTGTTACAGACATGATACGTGAATTCGAGTGGCAATCATTAAAACAAAGGCGTTTCAATCACCAGTTTTCTCCTCCGATTGCGAAAACATTCTGTTGGCACCCACCAACATAGGGATAAATGATCATCACGATAGAATAAGAGAAATCAGGCCTCGCACGGAAAGATTTAAGTGCTCGTTTTTCCCGCGTGCCGTTCGAGAGTGGAACGGTAGACAGACAGCATGAATGTGGTTCATTGAACCCTCTGCTAGGCCATTTATTGTGAATAGCATAGTAATCACGTAGATGTAGATGTAGATGTACACCAGTTATTAATGTACCAGCATTTCACATTTGCAATGGCTTATCTCGCCCTTACGTTAACCTGTGGTCTTGCAACGTTAATTACTTCAATATGTTACCTAAACAAATGTATTCCCCATATTTCACTACTCTAAATTAATTATTTTTTTGTGTTGGATCTTTTTCTGTCAGCGTGTGCTATTGGAACCAGGGTACTTCCCTGGGGAAGGTCATTATGCTGTATACGGCATCGACTCTATCTGTCGTTTAGAATGACAAAAATTCGTCTGTTCTGAGTAAACTGCGTTAATCGGTAGGCCATATTTGTTAGCTTCTTTATTAGTTTCGTATATTTCACTGTATCATGACTAACTGTAAGATTGCTAATGGCAACTCCTGCAGTCTGCTTTTATTCATACCCTTCCTGTATGTGCTGCGTTAAATGAAGTATCTGACTAGTACATGACTTTCAGGGTCGGATCAAAATCATTCTCTCGAGAACTTTAAGCAAACGGTATAGAAACTGATACGGGTCTGAAGTTGTTGGGGTTATTAGGTTCTTTGCCTGGTTTAAGCAGTGCGACGACTTTTGCCTTGCCCCAGATCTTTTCGATTATCATTCTAGCAACACAAGTGCTCGTCAAGTTCAGGATCCACTTGATAGTTACAGGGCTAAAGTTCTTTATTTGCTATGATCTCATGTCATTCAAGCCATCCATTTTCTTACTTTTCATCCGACGATTAGTAGCTCTCGTTTCTCAACTGTGAATGGAGTGCCAAGAAGATCATTCCCTTCCTCACATCGAGTTTTATTACTTTTGCTCTTTTTATGGTTTTGCCATTCAACAGCAGTTGGCGTGCTATTTCGCCAGGGGTGACCTTGCTCATCCCTGACGGCAAAACTGTAGGATCATCGTTAAGTTTTCTCAATAACTTTCAGGCTTGTCGTCTACTGCGTTTCATGTCCAAACTTTCGAGGAGATTACGCCATTTTTCTGTTCGTGATGTTGGCATGGCTTGTATAAATTGTTCTCCTGTTTTTATTATCTCTTCTGAGAACCGATTGTTGTCGAAGAGCTATTTGCAATTCTTAAGAAGCACTTTTGAGTCTTTATCAAGTCCAGATATGCTCTTCACTACCTCCACAAAACCTCCAAAATTTTCTCGATCAGGACTGATTTTTGTGACTTCCTTGACCATGTCCTGACAAAATCATTCCCATCGAGGTTTTTTGAAGTCGATCTGTCTTCTGAATACAACATTTGCTGGTTTAAAAACTATTTCTACAACACATGTAAGAGCTCAGTGTTGTCTTCTTGAAAATAGTTCTGCAGTATGCTTCTTGATTTAGTGAGCAATATGTTCGGATGCAAAAATATTATCCGGGTTTCAGCGAGTTCTTCATCGTCCATTGTGAAAGTAATAGGGCAATTTGGGTCACGTATTAGTTTTTAAGCCTTGCATTCGGCCTAGTCTTCTAGGTGTTTCCCATTTGTGTCTGTCTTCTTATGTCACCAAGAGGTATTATGACGACTAAAGTCACCAATTAAAAGCTTTGTTGCCTAGGAGTTAAAACTGCAAGTTTCTGTCAATTTGGATTCCTTATTTGATGGCTTGTAGACAAATGTAACAGTGCAAGATTGAGTTTCTGCTGTTAGGAATTCGATGTCGTCTACACAGTTCATATCTACCGACAGTTTTGTGAAAATTTCACTCCCATATTGCCCATCAGGTGTCTCTAAGGCAAGTTTCATTCCATTCCTCTGTGAGTTTCTTGGACCAATAATATATAACAGTTATATTTCATGCAAATGTCAAGTACTAGTGCTTCCATCTCTGCTGAAATTTCTTCAGTATTACTGGAGAATGCTACTTGTGCTGGCATTGACAAATGCCGTTTTATGTGTGCCGTCGTAGTGTTTTTGGCGGTGGGGGATTAACCCGTTGAGGTTGCCCTCACCGTTATCCTGGGTACGCCCGATTGTTTTATAATTTTCGAGGAAGCATATTCAGAAGTGAATACCAAGATAATTCACTCACTTATGAGGGAGAGACTAATAGATGCTGAACACTTTATTGCTTCTGAAGTATACAATAGGTGCGAATGTATTTATTACACTGAACTTTTTTGCATCAGTATAAGAAATTTATTGACTGCTACATTAAAGGTATGTTAATTACACTCAATACAGCTTGCTCAAAAAATGCAATTTAGTGTCATTTCGATTTTATTAAGGCTGATTCAGCAATCAAAACTTGGCTGTCTAATGGAAATATCTCAAATATTTGATCAAACAGTAACAACGCACTGTTTGCAACAGACAATATTCTCAAATGTATTGAATATGAAGTAGAATATGTATCAAATTTATATTTTTGTACTGTATGTGACACCATAAAATGTCAAACGATTTGTGCAAGAAGTAAAATTTCACTGTGATTTATTGTATGAAAGTTCTTTATAATAAATTTTATATCCATTGTTTTTTGTGTATTATTTTCCTTTTCATTCTCTCGGTAATATTTTATAATGAAGAAGGAGATGTGTACACATTCCTTTTAAGTTGTGTGGCCGCAAATGAGAGATGAAATTTAATGACAAAGCAGAGGTAGAAAGGAAGAGAGATATAAGAGAAGAAATTTCATGACATGTCGGTGCAGTGTTTACTGATGTGGAATATTATGCAGTGTGTATGTTGGTAGGGGGAGGGAAAGGGAGGGGAGTAAGGGTACTTAGGTATGCAATTGACAGAAAAATATATTTTAATATAACCCAACTTTACATGAATAGACTGCCTCATTTTAATATTATACTGATGAAATACAGAGGTGTGTGTGTGTGTGTGTGTGTGTGTGTGTGTGTGTGTGTGTGTGTGTGTGTGTGTACGACACAGTTCGAAGGTAAATAACTTTGAACATAACGCTGCGTTACGCAAATATCTTTGACTTTGGCGCTTATTCAAGGGAACGTTACACGATCCTTTGCGAATACTGCGTATTTCTTTCGTGAAGGTAAGTAACGTGTGTACCAAGTTTGGTTGAAATCGATCCAGGGGCTTAGAAGGAGATGTTGTGGACAGGTGCATATGTGATATATACTACACACACGTATATCTGACTCTCTGCTGTTTTACACCATCGGACTCCAAGAGGATGTTAAATTTATCCGTAGTGGCTTAATCTTAGGTCTCGAAACATGTTGACGAAATCATTGGCTCACTACAGCGCTCTTTCTTGCGACCTGTTTGAATCATTGAATGACACAAATATGAGAGAGATTGCACTTCGTATGTTTAAAAGTATCCCATGTCAACAAAATGTAGGAAATAAATACCAATATGTCGCTTTCGAACGATTTTACGTCACCCCTTCTCATTCATAACCCCACCCCCACTGATAGCGGGGAATCTTGGTACCACAGTATTTTTTACAAATAATAAACGATGCTCCCAACAAATCTGATTGAAATTGCACCAGGTATTCCTGAGTTATGCATCAGTGTTACCTTGTTTACATTCCCACTTCTATGGGAGTAGGTAGTTTCTAAGCTCAGAGTGCTTCTCTCCAGATAGTAAGCAACAAGTAAACCCACAACTCTTTAAAGAACGGAGCTCCCGTGCATAAACAGCTGCAAAGGTCTGATATTTTACAAATGAGTTAACGCGTTAAATATTTGACGTTAACCATGTAAGCGAGAAAAAGTTTAGAAATGGTTTGAAACTATGGTAAGGTTTGCTGGAAGTCAATAATTGCTCTCACTGTCAAACACTGGATGAGTATAGTCTGCGTAATTTGGGCTTGTTTTAAGAAAACTTAGTTTTTCACGCATCTCAGTGTTTATGATACCTTGTCTTCTGAACTATGTGTCGTACAATCGTATAATTCGGCTGGTACATTCAGTAGTGTATGTGGATACTATCTGCAAAATGTGTTGCGAGTAGAGTTAATAGTAATAAAATTAAACGTCATACCTGATACGGCACTTTTACTGCATGAACAGCGAAAAGGTAGTAAGGAATAAACTTTTTTCCTCTCGTCATTTTACGGGGATGTCAGCAAGAGAAAGTTATTCTCAGATACTGGATAATGAATATACTCTGGGTATTTGAGTACAGTGCGTTAAGTTTCTTTTTCAGATCCACTCTCGTCCCTTTCAGCAATGAGTTCTTACCCCAAAGATGTTTCTGTTCATATAGCAAGTGATATGTTAGCAAGTTTGGTTGAGATCGGTCCAGCAGTTTAGAAGGTGATGGTGAACATACATACAATCATGAATTTTTATAAGATACAGTCCTACAGATAGAGACGTGATTTCCATTCTTACAGTGTCACACACATTACTTCAGTTCATGTCCTTCAGTAATGTCTTAAAATAATCAAGCTTTGGCTGATTGACTATCCTCCTAAACTCAAAATTTTGTGTAGTGATCAACATTAATATTTGACATAAGGATCTGGAAATCATAGTCTGAGAGCCCAATAATTTTGTCCCAATAATTTTGTTCGTTAGATCTGTCTAAAAGGATATCATCCGTCGCTGTTGGAATAATTGTTTAACCTAGTTGGACACTATTCGGTAGGAGTTCACTTGAATGATAATATTACTGACTGCAAAAATTCTTACTGGGAAAGTTTTGAAAAAATTCGTGTTAAAATCTCGAAGAACATATACTGTAAAAATAAACCAACACAGGTTCAAGGTGATTTTTGAGTAGACTGATATTTCCTACAAGTGAGCGTTGCACATATATGGTCTTTAGTGAATAAGAAAGACAGAAATCAGCGGACGAGCGGGAACGACGTTCTTCAGATGAAGAACAACGTCGTTTCCACACAGTCTTCCTTCTTATTTCATTTTCTGAATTAGCGTACAGTATCCCATACATGAAATTGAATAGCTCTGTTATACTGGCAAACTCAACTTCTCTTGGAAAGGTAAGATCTACCGTACAAGATGAAACCATTTATCCTTTCCATTGTGAATTTTCGGTTATTATTAACAATAAATCGTCCTCTTTTAAATGTCATGCTGACTGAGTTGGAGGACAAACGACGAAAATGGAAGCCTCACTAAACTCTATCGCAACCAACCTTTAGCACTGAGTGCAGGCATGTGGGAAAACTGGACTTTGTTCCACATAACACAAATTGGTCGAAATATGTAAAATATGTATACTAGATTTACATAATTTCCTAGTTATAAATTTCGATTTACCTGCATTGTGATTTGATTCTATGATCTAATTTAGTTCGTTACGTGTAAACTGTCCCCCCTTTTTTCTTTATGTTTATTCAGTCCTTAATTTTGGTATTCGCGTCACGACATCACTACTAAAAATGCCATTTACTCCGTAAGATTCGCTCAACATATTTTCCCAAAATTATTCACCAGTTTGCTATTGTCCTTTGCGACGATAATCAATTTTTGTTTGTTGATTGCCTCGTAAGCAAAACCCGGTTCACTAGATAAATAAAAGTTTTAGAACATCCGTAGTTCGTGTTTTCATTGATTAATGAAAATATTCTCCCAAGCTGCAGAATTCGTCAACAAGAAGGACGGGCTGGCAATGATTAATTTTCAGTTGAAACCTAGTTCATTAGCGACGAGCTCTACTGGACAACTGGTGTGGGAAATTGGCCAATCCAATGTCTTATTAGGGAACCATCCCAGCATTGGACGTTAATGAGTTAGACAAACTATGAAAATATAGATCTCTGACTGGGATTAGAATCACGCTTCTCCCTACGGGTGCCCTCAGTCACCTTGCCGGGCCCGATTTCTTTTCCTTTTTTTTCTTTTTTTTTAATGTGTCAAACCCATAGCTTTATCTTTTGTAGCCAAAAAGTACGCCTCATTTAATTTACGAGGCTCTCATGTCAAATTTATTTGCTTACTCACATTAAGAAAATCATTGTGAGGAATGTGAGGAGTGTATCACTCATTGTACCATATGATATGACTCTTTCGTTGTTTATCATTACGTTGACAAATGGAGGACGAAACAAATGACTTACATGCAACTGTGCCAGCAATAGTAAACAGGAACATATTTTTATGAGTGTAAATCCAGATAACTCACAAAAATCTGGTTCTTGAAATGGTGAAACTCAGTTTTCACAGAATGACCCGATTCTTCTGTCGAACACGTGCCAGTTGTGTTTCTTAGCTATTTAGTTGAGCTGATTTGTGATAGTTTTGCCTTTTCTGAGAACCTGTTAGTTTGGCGTCAAATGAATCCTACATACTAGAGCGGTATTCCAAAAGAGGCCGCACATGCAAGAGCAGGCAGTTACATCGCATAAGCGATGCAGTTTATTAACGGTCTGGGAATACCATAAGTGTAACAATTTACTGTAATTAAGCTAATGTAGACATCCCATATCTTGTCTCCACATATCTTTTCTCTGCTCCAAGCATGTGGCAGATTCAAATTGCTTCTCATTACTCAATTAAACACACAAGAGTGATTTTTTTCTATATTTAAAAATCTTTGACGTGCCTTGCATCGGACTGAACCTTTACAAAATCCGTGGACATATTAAGAGATCATATCGGCTTAAGGAAGCAACGAAGGGAAGCAGAGCTATCAGGAGCTATCAGTCTGGCATCGAGTTCGTAGAGACAGAGGTGGACGAGGACAGAGGAAGGAAACAGACCGTAGTGCAGTTCATGGAACCATGCCAGCATTCACCTGCAGAGACTTACAGAAGCCTAGCTCAGGGGTCTGGCACGAATTTTAACCCCTACCCTCTGGAGATGAGTCCAGGCTTCGCACCAGCTTGCTCGTTGGCTGCACTTACTGATACAGGAAAGTCTGTACCATCCAAGAAGTCGATAAAAGATAACCTTAGAAATATATTATGAAGATTAAGGCTAAATGAAGATTCATTATGACGTATTTTTTTGGGTTTCACGCTGGAACACTGGAGCACATTTATAAAATTTCTCTCTGTCAGAACGGGCCGTCAGGGGCTAGCGGTACCGACCACCCGTCATGCCATCCCCAGCCCATAGACGACACTCAATACAAATATGGAGGGGATGTGGTCAGCACACTGCTCTCTCGGCCGTTGTCGATTTCCGTGACCAGAGCCTCTACTTCTCAAGCAAGTAGGTCCTCAATTGGACTCACAAGGGGTGAGTGCACCCCGCTTGCCAATAACTCACGGCCAACCCGATCACCCATCCAAGTGCTAGCCAAGCCCGACAACGCTTAATTTTGGTTCTTTGACAGGAACCGGTGTGACCAATACGGCAAGGCCATTGTCTTTATAAAATTTAGTATACTCAACACTAGCTTGTAATACAGATAAATCTACTGTTGCGCACTTCACGAGCCGCAGAAATGTAATCGTGTTTAAGGAAACAAATAAGGAAGCAGAAAAGATTAGAGTTTAACGTCCTGTGGACTACGAAATAATACAAGCGGAACACCACATCGCGTTAGGAAAGAAGTAACCATCCCGGCAGTCACGTTACGTGATTTTAGGGGAATCATGGAAATCCTAAATCTTGATGGACAGACGACGATTTTCTCAAATACGAATCCACTGCCTTACCTCAGCAAACGAATAACGAATCACACGTTAATTCAGTCACATGTTGTAAATACTGAGACGCAACAGTGCACTGGTACATTGTAATGAACGATCACATAGCTTTATTTGCAGGTCAGTGAAACAGCAGACTCCAGTTAACTGGTAGTGCTCTAAAAACTGCAGTTTGTCTACAAAAGAGATTTGCTTGAAAACACTTGTACCCCTACGTTGGAATGCCGCTGATGTGTGTGGTCGCCACATCAGGTATGACTAAGGCGACTCTTCGAGAGTGGCACTATCCAACATGGTCACAGAGAGACTGCTGTGGGATATAAAGTTCGAAACACTTGGAGAACTAGTAATAGTTCAAGAAAAACGTACTTAGATAATTCCAACAATTCGAATTCGACTATTTTAGGTTAGGTTTTACAGTGCTTTTTATTGGTGTCGATTGAAATTACAAGTTTACTGATATCAGTCACAGTTTATTTTATTTTCACGACGTGATTCAGGGATTTAGATTACCATCACCTGCATTTATGTTAACTGAAATGGCTCTAAGCACTATGGGACTTAAGATCTGAGGTCATCAGTCCCCTAGACATAGAACTACTTAAACCTAACTAAGCTAAGGACATAACATGTATGCATGCCCAAGGCAGGATTCGAACCTGCGACCGTAGCAGGAGTGCGGTTCCGGACTGAAGCGCCTAGAACCGCTCGGTCACAACTGCCGGCTTTACATTAATTAAAACGGCATGTAGATGTTGAAACGTCCCCTTAGAAAAATTATTCATGACTGTGCTTAAACTGACATACAATATTTTTTTTAGCGCAACGCAATCTCACTTTCAAAAATCCCTACAAAAGTATGGCCCTGACTAACATTAACCTATACCTTTCGCAAATCACTTACCTCACCAAAAATCTTCGTTACTCGAACTACCGCAATACAGCGAGCGCTACTACTGCCAGCTAAATAAAAGATTCAAACTACGGAAGGCACTAACTACTGATAGGCATAGTTAGCAAATGAAAGATTTTAATAGAGAACAAACAATGTATTTACCTTAATAGTCATAATATATATAGCAGTTCATGACATCCAGTCTTACAAATGTACTGTTTCTCTCACTTCCCCACATCCACCACTGCTGGCGGCTCGCCTCCAACTGCACAACGCTACGCGCTGTTAACAGCCAACTGCCCAACGCTACAATGGCGAGTATTCCAACAATGCCAACCAGCCACAGACTGCACACAGCACAGCCAGTGATTTTCATACAGAGCGCTACGTGGCGGCGGCGTTACCAATATAAGAACCTAAACAGCCTGCTTACAATGTTGTGTTTACCTCCTGTTCTGTCATGCTATATCACATACACTTCGTATGAAAACTGTTTACGAAGTGTATGTGATATAGCACGACAGAAAACAAGGCTGTGGCCACTGGAGACAATGCCATTGGTTAAACCAAAATGGTACAAATAACACGAACATACCGTATTAATACACAGTAATCTACCTGCCGATGGAGGTTTGAACCTTTGAAACGTGTAGTCGGGATAGAAAAAATTGTGACTGATAATAATAAACTTGTTGTTTCAGTCGATATTCATCACTTCGGCTTTCCGAGGGAGGTTTACGAAAACTCTTTAGTTCTGTACACTCCGCCTCTGTGTGACAAGAAAGCTGAAATAAGACCGATTGCAAGGTGTATAATATGTAAAAATTGTCGATCTGGACTGGGAATAAAGCCACAGTATTCAAAAGATGACCCTTTATTAATTGACAAATTATAACTAGTAACTGTAAGGATAAGTCATTAATCCATAAAAATAATTAATTAAAAATTAACAAACAGAAAGGGCAAGTACCTCCAGTTTGCTAGAACAAATATTAATCTTTCCAAGAAGAATTAGGTATTCACAAAAAAAGACTTGTTCAATTCAAAATAGTGTTTGATCCCAAAATTTCTATCCTTTACTGTATGGCCGGCTCTAGTCTATGAGAACGTCAACGTCTGTATCTGATTGCGATCACATACACTGTTGTCGATCATAAAATAGAGGATAAAAATTTTGCGATCTAACACTGTTCAAAAAATAGTTTAAATGGCTCAGAGCACTATGGGACTTAACTTCATCAGTCCCCTAGAACTTAGAACTACTTAAACCTAACTAACCTAAAGACATCACACACATCCATGCCCGAGGCAGGTTTCGAACCTGCGACCGTAGCGGTCACGCGGTTCCAGACTGTAGAGCCTAGAACCGCTCGGCCACTCCGGCCGGCTTCCAAGACTGTTCTTAATTTTACAAAATTCATTTATTTCATTGCTGTTTACATCATTGTCCTGATGTCAAACTTCAACGTTAATGGGACCATACGATTATATTAGTTGGACATGGCTTAGAAATTAAATAAAAAATAGAACGAGAAAGAACGGTGTGGGCAAATTTTACAAAATTATGGTTATTCCTTTTCTGCTGTACAGAGATAAGTGTGGATATCAATGCGTGAGAAAGAAAGAAATTTGCACATAGCAAGTCTGAAGTTCTTGGGTTGACATGAACAGAAGTGTATCCAAGGCAAAGGAAAATTAATGTCATGTTAGGCATAGAATTAAAACTATGAACTTCAAGAGAATGTATGCGACTTTTAGTCTGTAGAAAAAGTGGATAAATCACTTGCAAGGGGAAGACCTCAGACACGGCCAACCGATTTTGCTCAAATTTGGCAGGTCGCTTGTGTACAACCTAAAACGAAGGACTCTAAGATATTTTGGGTCAACGCCCTCACAATTTTGAGAAAATCACCCCTAAAAGTTATGACGAGCAGTCGACTCAAAATTGGAGTGATCGATAGATAATTGTAAATAGAGCATTTTTCATAATCAGGTACGGGGTCCGCAAACGCAGACTTTTCCAGAAATCGATGAAAGAAACTTTTACAACTTCTGTACCCACATGTTAAACGCTTTTCGCGGACTGCGCCGATACCGTAACGGCCAAGGTAATTGGCTGGGAATGCGAAAATCCGTGTTCGAATCTCGAAGAAACCTAGCGGATGTTATTATTTTCGTTTGTATGTTTCCACACCTCAATTGATAGGGATAGGAGGATTAATAAGGTAAGTAAATCAATAAGGAATGATAATAATAAGGTAGGCAAATAAATTTCTTAAACCTCTTGGGATAGTAAACAACTAAAATGTTACTCCAGGCCACTTTACACTCGCTCTTCCAGTCACTGTTACGTGTCCTCACTTTTCTTCGAACAACTAGACGGATGGTAAATGTCATATAAATATTCGAAACAAATATACTCATGGCACCAAGAACATCTAATGAATGCAATCTTTCGACAGCTGCACTGTTCCTTCCGAAGAGTTGGCGGAAAACAAACTTGGTTTACATTTAAAAATATGTCTGTTTCGGGAATTAATTTTGATGCGTGCCACGCATACGATATCATTGCCTGAAAAATCGGTGCTGAAAGTTGGTTATGAATTATGCTGTGAATAGTTATTGCATCCGTGCGATTGTGCAATTCCCAGCCAGTTACCTTGGCCTGTGTTTGGTCGTTGCGGACGTCACATGACATCCGTTGAAGTTCGTTTGTTGATAGTTCCACTCAGTTTTTTTATTAACCCTTTCGTGGTTGATGGGTCATATATGTCCCACTAACTTGGAGCGCCAGTTCGAGTGTCGGGATATATGTTACCCAGCTCTGCACGGTGCTGCCATATAGGGACGACTGTACTGAACCTAAGAAAAAAATCGGGACTGCACTGTAAAGGCAATAGAGAAGCGGTGGCTACTTTTGTTGACTGGCGTGTATATATGGCTGCTGCAACGCCACTTATTTGTGTCATTCTTCAGTTTTCATCATTTATCACTTTCCAGCGATGTCTGAAGTAAGTAATTCATCTTATTATTAACTTAATAATCATTTTTTAGTACAAATACAGTGTGGAATGTACTTCTCAGCGACTGTACTATCTTATAATCGAAATAAAATTAGTGGGACCCATGTGTCCCAGCAGACATTATTTGTAAAGATTAGCAAGACAATTGATTAATGGGTATTCATCGAGGAAAAAGAGGTGATCAATGCCCACTTTCTTCCCAGCAAAGAGAGGAGTCTCTAGTGTGCCAGATGACGTCCGGCTCGTGAACGTAGGCAAACATGTACCGAAAGACAGTGGCACTAGGAAGCGATGCAGATTCTGCAGCACAAACTCTAAAGAGAAGAGAACAAAAGTTGTTTGCACCGCTTGTGGTGTACCACTCTGTGCCACACCATGTTTTTCCAAGTTTCATGGAATGTAAAGTTTTGTAAGTATTGATCATGTATCATGAAAACTGAAATGTAATGAATATTTTTTACACTGGCTCTACACAAATAAAAAGATTACATGCATGTATAATTTGTAGTTATTTTATTCTCTGCAAAATCCTGTTTATGGCTAAAAAAATAAAATTACAAAATCAGTCAGTCAGCAGAAAAGATATCTTGCGTTGGTTCATGGGACATGTGTGTCCCACTTCCTGTTGTGAAAAAATGGTGAACTTAAAAAATATTTTGGTGGTGAAAATATAATAATGGGTCTGAGAAAAAACTGTTATCACCTTAATATTTTAAAAATTTGTAAAAAATGAATTTTATCCATGAAAGGGTTAAAGAGGCCAACCGGCTCTCTGACCGAACACACGGAGCCGGTCCGTTGCGCTATCGGTGTTGTCAGCGAAAAACGTTTACCATGTGGGTACAGAAGCTGCAGCTGTAAAAGTTTCTTAGCTCGATTTTTGGAAAAGCGTGCGTTTTCGGACTCCATACCTGATGATGAAAAATGCTCTATTTACAATTATCTATCGATCCCGCCAATTTTGGGTCGACTGCTCGTCACAACCTTTAGGGATGATTTTCTCAAAAACGCGGGGGTGTTGACCCAAAATATCTTAGATTCCTTTGTTTTAGGTTCTCCAGAAGCGACCTGCCAAATTTGAGCCGAATCGGTTGGCCGTGTCTGAGGCCTTCCCCTTGTTAGATGATGTTGACAACACTCGTTTTGTCAAAAAGGCGAGAGGACCGGAATGATTAAGGGAAGCATGGAAGGACCGACACAATCAATAAGAAGAAGCTGAAATAGCCTACGTGGCCTAACGCAGACTGTCGTGCCCGTTGGAGAGTACAGACGGGAAGACACATTAGCGAGGAGTCGCCGCGGCCGAGAGCTTGGTGCCGACTGGCGGCCCGGCGCGCGCTGCCGCTGGCGCCATCGCGGCGGCGACGGCGCGGGGGGCGTGTCCCGCGGCGGCGGCCCGCGCATGCGCGTGGCGGCAGGGCGCGGGGTGGGGGGCGGCGTCGCGGCGGCGTGCGCGCCTGCCCAGTAGTGTGCGGGCAGCGCGCCAGGCGGCACGTCGCCAGCCGGCATGTGCTAGGGACGCAGCCACCACGGAGTTCCTCGCGGCACCCACTGCGAGCCAATGCGCCGCCTTCTCGGCTGCGGGCGCTGGCGCTGACCAACACGCCATGAGCCAGCTGGGGACGGTGTACGCCACCAAGCGGCGACGGCGCAACGGCAAGAGGTGCGTGCTGCGTCGTCACGTGCTCGCGCTCGTCAGCTGATAGCCTTCGCGTGACGCCGGCTGGACACTCTTTCCCTTCCCGCAGCTGCCGACGTTGCGTGGACCCGCCGGCTGAGCCTCTAGAACGGCTACTTTGTCGAACGCCTGGGGAATTACACGCGTCTCGCCTCTCTATGCTCCTCTCACGTCTCGTCGGCCACTACAGAGATTATATGACTCTACGTGGGCTGTTATCCGTATCTGATACGACTGAGCCAGAAATAATAACACGTTGTTTGGCGTGAACTGTGTCTGGTTCTCGAATGATATAGGTTAAATATATGCTCGCAGTGAACGAACTGTATATTTTTTGGAAGTATCTGCTGACCTTCTTTTTGTGTTAGAAGTCACTACAACCCCTTCAGGATTGACGCACTCCTGTTCTCAGTGCTTCATCCCAGAATTCCATTCTCCAGAGTGGTACAAATGCTTCGATCTTCCATTCGTACTGATACAATCGATTTGTGCTGGAAGAAAAATTAAAATTCTCTCCAGTGTGACCTACAGCAGGGACATATTTTACCTAGAGTAAGCCATTTACCAAACGCACATTGACAATAGCAGAGTTTTCTAATTTACGTGAGTATACTACGTTGTAATTGGTACCTCTTCTGTATCCCATGGCACGTGCAATGTTTTAGAGGGTGGAAGTTTTTCGCTAGTCACTGGGCACTTACTCTCTTGAGGCTACGCCATTTCTGGATAATGAAATGCCAGAGACCAGAAAAAGCGCCTCCACGATAATGGAACTGCCTGGACTAATTACTTCGACTCTCGGAATATTTATCCATCGTAAAGTTATGAAACAAAATTGCTACAGATCGATTTGAATTCATAAATAAATAATTAGTGTGAAGGACGCAACTTCGTTTTAAATATTAGCACGTATTCGATGGAAACGTCGTTCTATGAAAGCGTTTGTAAAATCGTAATGTATTCAATTACACTGCACTATTGGAACTCATTAGCGGATCAGACATTCTCGTAGCCGCAATAACAATTTCTCGGGTGCTTTCTTTTATTTTATTTTTTTTGTGAGATCAGTTAGTGATATTAGCGCTGTTTGAATAATCATAATACATAAATTGCTTTGAAACGTTTCAGTTATTATTTCGGATTTATACAGAAAAAATATAAAAGATTTTATTACGCCAGGTGTTATTTTAAATTAGAGTCGTCTATCCCAGTGGACGCCAGGGATCTGCTAAGTTTGGTCAAGAAATCTGTAAATTGCAGTTTTACGGAAATATTGTATGTGCATTAATCTTTAACAGAATGCCGATGTATCGATGAGTCGTTACTGTCAAATTATTGTTGCACCAAATTGTGTTCGCACGTACCGTTTCAAGTACTAATGTGCTTATTAATTTTTGAACTGAGGCATCGGCGGTGACACAAGAAGAATCCATCGATTTTAGTAAAAATGTATCTTCGGGAAAAGTAGCTGAGTTGGGATATCGGAGGTGTACTCCCCGGCAGGGAATGGCCAGTCTTTCTCTCACGCCGAGGTCAGTGTTGAGCGGGGAACACTTCTTGCATAATGCCCATTGATTATTAGCCATCTTAGGTTCCCGGGTACCAATAACCATATCTCATCGATTACTGTTTGCCGAGAAGTAATCATAGTAGGGGGCTTTTGTGAGAAGCATGTCTGTCATTAGGTAGCGTGTAACATCTACGCGATGAGGCTGGAAAATGAGGAACTATTATCACGTGAGTCACAGATTCCTGACATTCATCCGAGCGTCTCAATTAATGATTCTTTTTTGAACTGGTCACCTACTGTTCGGGGTCTTAAAGTAGGGTATTTTCCGATGAGTGGAAGTCTCTTCTGCATGCAGATATGGGTGGCGGTGGCGTACCGACTAACTCGCAACATTTCCAACAATGCCCATATTCCACTTCGCTGATGCGGTCGTGAATTAACTGACTAATGTCCTCCGCTACCGGACGAATTTTACATTTAATTAGTTATAAAATTAATTTTGGATCAGTTAGTATATTAACGTTTCAAGAAATATTATATTTTTACATCTTGTACTTCTACCAATAGTCGAAAAGATTATACCCCGCAGTAGGTACTTCATATTAATAACTGTTAATGAGTACTACAATTTATGTTCCACAGAAGCGTTTAAGCCGGCGATTTTCACTCGAGCATTCCTGCAAAACCGCCACTGTACGCAAACAAGATTTCCTGCTTCTTTGGCAAAAAATGAAATACAATCATGTGATACATAAAGCAATTAGCAGTCAGTGATGCGATACAGCAAATATTTGCGGAACATTTCGAAGAGAATCGGTTCTGCACCAATCAGTATTCATCCGTTACTAGTCAAGTAAATAATTCACCCTCGAATCTAATACCAGCTATAAGTTACTAGCGTTCACCACACTATCATTTACGCAGCAGAATATAATCTCTTTTCATTGTTTTCCTGCAATTTAAACGACATTTAG